>NC_083896.1:34947884-35572884 GCF_032452875.1 Bos javanicus
AGAGAAACAGATAATTCCTGACTTACAAAACTGTTTTAAAAAGGTAAAACTACTCAACTCATTTCAAGCATTAGTATAAAACTGACCCAAACTGAACAATGATGATACAAAAAAATCATAATCTTGTGTGACTTATAAACACAGAAGCAATATTCATAAAATAGTGAGGATAATATTACATAAAAATACATCACGACTAAGTAGTGTTTGTCCCATGTTTACAAAGATGTTCAACATGAGATAAGCTTCTAACATACCACTTTAATAAAACAGGGAATGTGCTATGATCATTGAAATAGGTCCCAGAGAATAATACGATGCAACTTAATGTTCAGTTATGATTCACACAAGCTCTGAGCAGAGTGGAGTGAAGGGCATGCCCATGACTTGTTTAGGAATGCCTTATTAGCTCTATCTGACTCCATCTCTCCTGCTTTACACTCAAGCTCGTGTTCCCTTTTCCTCACTCAAGGACGTCACTTCTAAAACCTCCACCTTTGTCTTCTGCATCTTTTCCCTTGCGGTTGGATGATTCTCATCAGCACAGTAAACTCGCAGTTTCTCTGTGCTCTGCGTCTTTTGTTTCTCTTGTAGCTACAGCTTCGGTTTTATGCTCTCCCTTCCAGTAAAACTCTGAAGAGTGAGCTCCTTTTCCTGTGTCAGAAGACTCTCTCCATCCTAATCCCCCAGTGAGGGTTTGTCTGCGTGTTCTATGGCACAGGAACTCATCTAGGTATAACTATGTTCAGTGGTCACTTCTGACCTCCTCTGCTGACCCTTCTACAGCTTTTGACACCTGTCTTCACTCTCCTCCTGTTCCACAACCTGCATTTACTTCCTAGGATGTCAGAATCCTAGTTTTCCTCCTGACTGGCAGGCCTTTCTCCTTCACCTTTCCTGGTTCCTCATCACCGCAGTCTCTTATTTTTAGAGTGTCCCAGGGCTTAGTTCTCAGTCTAAATGTTTTCATCTAATCTCATGACTTTTGTTGCTGTTCACTAAGTCATGCCCTACTCTTTGAGACCCCATGGGCTGCAGCATGCCAGGCTTCCCTGTCCTTCACTATCTCCCAAAGTTTGCTCAAACTCATGTCCACTGAGTCAATGACGCCATCCAACCATCTTGTGACTTTAAATACTTAATATCCTGATTTTAAATACTTTCTATTTGCCAATGTCTCTCAATTTTTTATCTCCAGCCAGACCTCTCTTACCAACTTTGAATGTCAGTTTGTAATTTCAGGTCTCTTCTTGGATTTCTCATCCATGGCTCAAGCTTTCCAGATTTGTAGTCAGGCCCTGTCAGGTGGCTGCTCTCTTGCTCTCTGTACACCTGTGTCTGCTTCACCTCCACCCTGTCCTCTGATTTACCTTCCTATTGCCCCAGGCCCCAGCTGCTGGAGTGTTCTTAACAAAGGGGCTATGCAGGGCATGTGCCTCTGCCGGTTTCCCTGGTAACTAATGAGCCCCACCTGATGTCAGTTCTCCTCTAACTGATAATCTCCCCCCCCCCACCCCCAAGGAGGACTGCTGGCCTGCCTCCCAGTGCACTGGCTGGGGTGTTACTCCAAGACCTTGTTTGTGATGTGCAAGCTCCCCATCCATTAAACCATCCATGTCTATGTTGCTGACACTGGGCTGTTTCTTCTGTCTTGAATCTGGACTGCCTGCGGGGTGCAGCCCAGCACCATGTCTGGATTTAGATGCTTCATCTTCTCCACCTTCTTCTGTTTAACCCTGGACTTTCCTTTTTCCATTGAGAGAACAAGCCTCTTTCTGATTGCATAGGCCACAAACATAAGAATCTGTGATGAGGGCTTCCTTTCTTTCACACATCAAGTCCAGTTCAGAAGAACACCCAGGAGCCGGTCACTGCTCATTTCTCCTCTTATCCACTGCCTTGAACCTTGTCTGAGGATTTCTCTCTTCTGGAGGGTTCGTTCTCCAGTGTTGGTGTTCCCCAACGTTTGGTTGCTCCCCACAGCCCTGCAAAGCCCTATACTTAGCCACGCCTTAGACAGAAGATACAGCCAGGAGTCGATGACAGCAATGGTTTAATAAATAGATGGGCAATCTTACATGTCTAGAGCAAAAGGGTTCTGGAGTGACACTCTACTATGGATGGTGAGCAGAAGACAGCAGCAGTCTTTGCTCCCAGGAAAATGATGGGAGCAAGAGGACAAGTACCAGTTATAGGAGGAATTGACATCATTATATCCCCCAGCTCTACTGGGCTTCCCAGGTGGTAATAGTGGTAAATAACCCACTTACCAATGCAGGAAACAAAAGAGACACAGATTCGATCCTTGGGTCAGGAAGATCTCCTGGAGGAGGAAATGGCAACCCAACTGCTGTATTCTTGCCTGGAGAATCTCATGAACAGAGTAGCCTGACAGGCTATAGTCCATGGGGTCGCAAAGGGTCAAACACAACTGAAGTGACTTAGAATCATGCATGACATCTGATTGGCCCATTGGTTAACAGGGAAACCAGAAGAGCCTGGCCCTCCTAGCCCCTTGGGCTAAGGAAGGAAGGTGCTTGTTAAGCTGTCTGAGGAGAGTCATCCTGACCTAGAGATTGGGACAATCACCAGCTGGGGGTGGAGGGGAGGATGTAGGTATTCACTACTAGGCTCTGCTCCTAAGGATGAAGGTCAGTCTGTGAGGGGGGTTGTAGGTGAAGCGGAAATTGGTTGTAGGTGGGATAGATAGACAGCAAGCAAGCAGTCATCTAAAGTGGCCTGAACATCCACCCAGATAGTGCAAGGTGAACCATTTCACCTCTTTCACATCTTTCCTCAAACATCACTTCATTAAGGCCCATCTTAATCAGTTCAGTTCAGTTCAGTCAGTTCAGTTGACTGACTCTTTGCGACCCCATGAACTGCAGCACGCCAGGCCTCCCTGTCCATCACCAACTCCTGGAGTTTACTCAAACACATGTCCTTTGAGTCGGTGATGTCATCCAACCATCTGATCCTCTGTCATTCCTTTCTCCTCTCACCCTCAATCTTTCCCAACAGCAGGGTCTTTTCAAATGAATCAGTTCTTCACATCGGGTGGCCCAAAGTATTGGAGTTTCAGCTTCAACATCAGTCCTTCCAATGAATATTCAAGACTGATTTCCTGTAGGATTGACTGGTTGAATCTCCTTGCTGTCCAAGGGACTCTCAAGAGTCTTCTCCAATGCCACAGCTCAAAAGAATCAATTTTTCAGCACTCAGCTTTCTTTATAGTCCAACTCTCACATCCATACATGACTATTGCAAAAACCATAGCTTTGACTAGATGCACCTTTATTGGCAAAGTAATAGCTCTGCTTTTTAATATGCTGTCTAGGTTGGTCGTAGCTTTTCTTCCAAGAAGAAAGTGTCTTTTAATTTCATGGCTTTAGTCACAATCTGCAGTGATTTTGGAGCCCCCAAAATAAAGTCTGCCACTGTTTCCACTGTTTCCCCATCTATTTGCCATGATGTGATGGGACCAGATGCCATGATCTTAGTTTTCTGAATGTTGAGTTTTAAGCCAACTTTTTCACTCTCTTCTTTCACTTTCATCAAGAGGCTCTTTAGTTCTTCTTCACTTTCTGCCATAAGTATGGTGTCATCTGCATATATGAGGTTATTGATATTTCTCCTAGCAATCTTGATTCCAGCTTGTATTTCATCCAGTCCAGCATTTTTCATGATGTACTCTGCATATAAATTAAATAAGCAGGGTGACAATATACAGCCTTGATGTACTCCTTTCCCGATTTGGAACCAGTCTCTTGTTTCATGTCTAGTTCTAACTGTTCTTCTAACTGTTACGACCTGCATACAGATTTCTCAGGAGGCAGGTCAGAAGGTCTGGTATTCCCATCTCTTGAATCCTACTTAAAATTATAGCCAGTACCCTCTGAGCCTGAGCTTCCCTGCTGTCTCAGTGGTAAAGAACCTGCCTGCCAACACAAAAGACACAGGTTCTATCCCTAGGCCAGGAAGATCCTCTGGAGTAGGAAGCCAACCCACTCAAATATTCTCGCCTGGGAAATCTCATGGACATAGGAGACTGGTGAGTTATAATCCGTGGTGTTGCAAAAGAGTCTGACGTGACTTAGCGGCTAAACAATAACCCTCTGAGCCTACACTCTGTAATCCTGCTTTTCGTGAGTGCGTGCCAAGTTGCTTCAGTTGTGCCCTCCTCCAGAGGAGCTTCCTGACTCAGGAATCAACACTCCCCTCTGTTCTCTCAGGTCTCATGCATGAGCAGGCAGGTTCTTTACTGCTAACACCACTTGGGAAGTCCAACATTGCTTTATATTTTTCTTATAGCACTTATAATTGCTTAACACTATACATGTAAGATCAGAGAAGGCAATGGCACCCCATTCCAGTACTCTTGCCTGGAAAATCCAATGGATGGAGGAGCCTGGAAGGCTGCAGTCCATGGGGTCGCTGAGGGTCGGACATGACTGAACAACTTCACTTTCACTTTTCACTTTCAGGCATTGGAGAAGGACATGGCAACCCACTCCAGTGTTCTTGCCTGGAGAATCCCAGGGACAGGGGAGCTTGGTGGGCAGCCGTCTATGGGATCGCACAGAATCGGACACAACTGAAGTGACTCAGCAGCAGCAACATACATATAAGATTTACATATATTTTTGTCTCTTGTTAGAATGGGGCCTACATGAGGAAAATGATGTTTTTATGTTTTATATACTGTGTACTGCAAGGTCCGTCATGTAGCAAGTCCTCAGTGAACACTTGGGATATAAGTAAGTATTAAGCCTTTTACTGGAAATACCAAAACAAAAATACCAAACAAAAATAAGACAAGGAAGAGAAAGAAAAGACGTTTTAGAATTGGAAAGGAAGAGTGGCTATACTTTTTGGTTTATTTGAGATGTAATAATTGCATGAATAGAAATCTAAAATAACTTATAGACATAAAAAGTACAGCAGAGTTGTAGGATATAATCTGAGTGTTTTATTCCTTCTTTGTGAAGAATGATGGGAGAGAAGGTGTAACAGGGGAAAAAAATCCTTATTTTTGCAATAACAATAAAACCTATAAAAGGTCCTTTGAAGCACTCTAGTCAAAGATGTGCTGAACTCTTATGAAAAGAAATACAAACCTCATGAAGAGCATCAAAGAAGACCTCAATAGATGGAGAGGCACTCATTATTCTGATACGAAAGTTCAATATTATAAATATAAAATTATTCCAATTTGATCTTTAAATGCAACAAAATTCTAATCATAATCTCAAAGGACTTTTTGTGAAATTTAAAACATCATGTCTAAAATAAAATAATGAATGAATACGAGTAGCCAAGATGGTTCTATAAAGTAAGAACAAAGAGGCGAGACATGTATTACCATTTGTCAACATTCATTTTAAAGATACAATAATTAAATGAATGTGGGTTTAAGAATAGACCAAAGAGGGGGAAAAAATCAGAGTGGGATAGAAAACCCAGAACCAGAGCCAAGCATTTAAAAAGTCTGATAGTTTAATTCAGACACTTTTAAAAATCAATGTGGAGAGCAGAAAGGGTTAAAATGCATAATTCCTTAAAGGAAATTTCCTTTTCCTATTAATAATGTATGATCTCTTCCTCATTGCCCAAAAACTCAGTTCCACATGGATTTAATGCAAAACTACAGAATTATTTAAAAGACATATGTAAATATATGAATTTGAATGAGGAAGTAATTTTTTAAACAAAGGGTGAACCAAAAAAGCTCACATGATAAATGAAAAGATGGATTACATTAATTTACACCACAATGGACTTTTCTGTATGGCTAAGATACTAGGACAAAGTAAAACACAAAATCCAACTGGATGAAATTATTGTAACATTTATTAAAAAAAATGAGTAAAGATGCATTGAAAGAACTTTAAAAAAAAACAGTAAGAAAATGACAAACACAATAGAAAAATGTGCAAACAATTCAAGCAGGAAATTCATGGAAAAGAGTCTGCATGACCAAGAAACATAAAGAAATGCTATATTTTATCAGTAATCAAGAAAATGCAAATAAAACAAGATATTGTTTTCATCTATCTTATTAAAATATATTAGCACATATTATACTTAAATCTTTTGTACACAGTTCCCTTTATTTAATTTTCTGATGTTTCAAAATGTTTGCTTTACTCCTTAACCTCACTCTTGGCTGAAAAAAAAATTTAAGTATTTGTTTCAGGTGAGGAAATTGAAGCTCATGCATTGCTAATACAAATTTAAATTATCATTGCTATTTTAGAGAGCTGGAAGTTTTATGTAAAATGAGAAGATGCACATTAAACAGTTATTAAATAATAACTGATTCTAGCTAATACCCTCATATGTACACAAGGAAATAAGTACAGATGTACAGTTTATAAGGTGGGAAGCAGCCACAAATGTCTATCAGCAGGCGATGGAAAAATTAATTCAGGTTTACATACATGAAGGGATTCTATATATAATAATTATTATTATTTTTTTTATTTTTATTGGAGGCTAATTACTTTACAATATTGTATTGATTTTGCCATACATCAACATGAATCTGCCACGGGTGTATATATAATTTAAAATATGTTTAGCCTCATTGACTAAAGAAAACTTTTTTATCTAAATAAAATACATGCTCACATATGTAGAGTACAAGTGGAAATGCTTGGACAAACTCATACCAAATTGATGAAAATAACTGCCAAAAGGAAGTAAAAAGGAGAATGGGTTTGTAATCCTCTCATTATTATAAATGACTGAAACAAACACAGTGTTAAAATATAGGGGTTTGATGCATTAGTCTCTGTATGTGTATTTAGTTTTTGTATTTGTTTTTTTCCCCCCAGAAATAAGCCAAACCTAAAATGGAAGTGATTAGAAACAAATCCTGCCATTTCTAAGTTTATGGACTCTAGTTATCTTGAGTTGGGTAACACACCATCGAAAAGTGGAGTGTTTTCAACCAACCACTTGTATAAGCAAGGATTCTGTAGATCAACTGATGGTTCTTTGGCTATAGGCTTAGTTTTTGTTAATCTCTGTGGACTCTGATGAAACTGAGTTCAGAGGTGAGCTGGCCAGGGGCTTGGCGATACAGGACAGACTGCTGGCATCTGCCAAGCTCAGAATCAACAGGGAGGATCGCTCAGATTCGTGTATGGCAAGATGAGGTGGATGCAGGGAGGGGCAGAATCCTGTTATTTTTGAAGCTTCTCCCACGCACCCTAAAAATAGTGTGCAATGATGTAAGAAGAAAATCATTAAAGGCCTCCAAAAATACATGCCTCCAAACATATAAGTACATATTTTAAACAAAAAGACAGTCATATATAATTACTTTGGATCTAGGGAAGTGTGCAGAACAAGGCGATTGATAAAGAGTGAAAAGAATCACTAAGATCATTTTTAGGAGGGTCGCACGATGCTTCTAACATGGGGTTGCTGAGGACAAGATAGGAGAAAGACAGATGGTTTCATGTCTTTCTCTCTTCTGTTTTCACCTCTGCTATCACCAGCAGGCTGGACTTTTCAGACAGCAGATATTTCTTGGGAATGGATACCTAGATCATGCTTCCCATGTTTAATACGATAAACAGAGGGAAACACATCTACTTGTAGTTAGCAAGGTACACAGTAACATAATATGGGAGGGGAGATGAATAAAAAGCGAAAGTTCAGGGTAAGCCCCAAGGATACTGTTGCCACATCCCGCCACCCCCGCCCTCTCAGGAGGAAAACCAGAGCTGATTATATATATTCCTCAGCTCCCAGCTTTCCAACATACTCTGAAAAGAATTTCTCCTATTCTTAAAAATCTGCAGTGATAGAGAATTCATATCCTGCTTTGAAGACATTCTCTGCATCTCACAGCCCTCACAATCAGGACTTTTTTTTCCCTTGGGTCTAACCTATATTTATGTTGCAGCAAGTTGCTAATTTCCTGTGAGGCTATGCCCTCCCTGTGTGCCGACGGTGACCATAAGCCTCCCATAATATTCTTTCATATATCAGATAGAATAGACTGAACCCTTTTGCATTTCTGTACATCTCTCTTGAAAGACTGAGATTCAGGCCAGACATAATACCAGGGTCTGACCAATAGCAGTGAAAGGATGAAAGTATTCCCAGGTTTTGTAGGCAGTTCACATACTTATTAGCACAGATGGCTTTAACCTGGGGATTTTTTTTTTAAGCGATACCATAGGACAACCTCACTGGTAACCCACAGTCTCTCCAATGTCAGGCATTCTTACTGTGATCCAGGGTCAGTGCAAAGAAACAGAAAGATCCTCTACTTGGAACCAGTTCAAGTTCAGTCAAGAGTCAGTTAAGTTCAAACATACCAGTTTAAGTCCAGGCTCTATCACTTACTGGTTGTATGACCTTGGCCAAGTGGCTTCAAGTCTCTGCCTTACTTTCTTGCAAGGATGATAAGACCTCCCTCTCACTCTCTCACGCTTGATGGAGAGGATTTAATAAAATAATGTTCCTGAAAACCACCTAGCAGACTGTTAAGTAATAAAGCCATGTAAAGTATTAGTTGTATTCCCAAACTCCTTGACACAACTTGCCTAATCACGCTTCTCCAGGGCAAGTTTGAAAAACTGTCAAAGTCACAAAAATGTCATCTCTGTGAGCGTGGGCTGTGGTTGGGCTGGGTTTCCAAAAGCTTGTCTCTAAGGCTACTATTCAAAACTTGGAATACGCTTTTCATTCTATTTTTCTCTCTGTAAGTAATTGTATGAACAGGAAATGCTCAGGGATCTCACAAGGTTTACCGTTTCTTTCAGCGAACACAGAGTCCCTACTATGTGTTCAATAAAGGAAATAGAAAGATGGAGAGGATGTTTGCATCTCAGAAATCTTCAGTTGAAAGAGAGAGCCTAAGAAGTGTATTATCATGAACAAAGTGCAAAATACTGTCACCAACACATGCCCAGGTGCCAAACCACTCAACTCTCCTTTATTGTAAAAACAGGAGAAAGATGGACCTCCTTCCAGTCATCAGAAACAGCCCTCCAAAGCTTCCTCCTAGTCTGCTCCCTCAGCCCTCCTCACTCTCCACTCCCCTCCATCCTGCCCAGTAGAAATCATGTCTCCTCTTTGACACGAATGAGGCTGTTTCTAGTTCCACACCACTCTTACCCCGATACACCTTTCCCGGTACCATCTAACTCCATCATGCATAATTCAAAGCAAAGCTGAGGCTCCACTTTTTAAAATTACATTTTTCTTCCCTTGTTCTCTGCAGCCCCTTGGGTTCCCACTGGCCCAAATATAATGCAAATATAACAGCAAGATTTGGGATGAATTGTCCTCACAGAAAGGGAAGACAGAGTAGAGAAATGATAGTAAAAAGCAAATGCTCAAATTTGAATGAAAAAGGGGAAATGATTGGGAGGTCAGTGATGAGGTGAATAGAGCACATGGGGATAGATATGACTTATTCACCTGAATCCCAATTCAGTTCAGTTCAGTTGCTCAGTCATGTCCAGCTCTTTGTGACCCCATGAACAGCAGCACACCAGGCAGACCTCCCTGTCCGTCATCAACTACTGGAGCTTGCTCAAACTAATGTTCAAGTCAGTGATGCCATCCAACCATCTCATCCTCTGTCATCCCCTTTTCTTCACACCTTCAATCTTTCCCAGCATCAGGGCTTTTTCAAATGAGTCAGTTATTTGCATCAGGTGGCCAAAGTATTGTTGTTTTGGCTTCAGCTTCAGTCATTCCAATGAATATTCAGGACTGATTTCCTTTAGGATTGATTGGTTGGATCTCATTGCAGTCCAAGGGACTCTCAAGAGTCTACTCCAACATCACAACTCAAAAGCATCACTTCTTTGGCACTCAGCTTTCTTTATAGTCCAACTCTCACATCCATACATGACTACTGGACAAAACCTTAGCTTTGACTAGATGGACCTTTGTTGGCAAGGTAATATCTCTGCTTTTTAATATACTGTCTAGGTTGGTCATAACTTTTCTTCCAAGTCTTTTAATTTCATGGTTGCAGTCACCATCTACAGTGATTTTGGAGCCCAGGAAAGGGAAGTCTATCAGTATCTATTGTTTCCCCGTCTATTTGCCATGATGTGATGGGACTGTATGCCATGATAATAGTTATTTGAATGCTGAGTTTTAAGCCAGCTTTTTCACTCTCTTCTTTCACTTTCATCAAGAGGTTTTTTAATTCTTCCCTTTCTGCCATAAGGGTGGTGTCATCTGCGTATCTGAGGTTATTGATATTTTTCCTGGCAGTCTTAATTCCAGCTTGTACTTCCTCTAGCCTGGTATTTCACATGACATACCCTGCATATAAGTTAAATAAGCAGGGTGACAATATACGGCCTTGAGGTACTCCTTTCCCAGTTTGGAACCAGTCTGTTGTTTCATGCTGGGTTCTAACTGTTGCTTCTTGACCTGCATACAGATTACTCAGGAGGCAGATAAGGTGGTCTGGTATACCCATCTCTTGAAGAATTTTCCACAGTTTGTTGTGATTTACACAGTCAATGGCTTTGGCGAAATCAATAAAGCAAAAGTAGATGTCTTGGAGGAAGAGGGTGAATCTCAGGAAGAAGTGGTTTTGTAGAAGCAACAGAGAGCAAGGAGTATATATACAGTTGGAGATTCTGGGAAAACAGGGAATGAGAAGACTCAGCCTCCACTTGCGAAATGAACTCAAGAGCTAGTATTGTCCAGAGTAGCTCGTTAGAGTCACTTTTAGAGAAGGAACTCAGGATTCGGGCGCTCTCTACTGGCAGACTGTGAGTTCTGGACCAGAATGTAAAGGATTTTGGAGAGACATGGAAAATGGGGTCAGAGTAATGATCATTAAAGGGATTTAGAAGTTGTGTTGGGGTGACAGAATTTATCTGGGAGGTGGGGACCTGGACTGGAGTCCGGTAACCAGGAATGTTACACACCTTGTTTGGGCAGTGGCTGCATCACCAAAGACACACCCAGGAATTCTTCATCCCTTTGTTGTTGTCAGTCACTCAGTCCTGTCCGACTTTCTGAGACCCCCATGGACTGCTGTACACCAGGCTCTCCTGATCCCCAGTGTCTCCCAGAGTTTGCTCAAATTCATTGTCCATTGAGCTGGTGATGCTATCTAACCATCTCATCTTCTGCCCACCCCCCTTCTCCTCCTGTCCTCAATCTTTCTCAGCATCAGGGGCTTTTCCAGTGAGTTGGCTTCAACCCTTACAGACGTTTCAACTGAAACTTGGAACAGAGATTTAGGATGCTGGACTGGTAACATGTGCAATGTGAGGCTTGTGAACTGTTTACACTGCACCTCTTGCCGTGTTGAGACACTTGTACTGCTGGGAAAATAAATCCAATGTGCAGAGAAAAGTAGGTGTGCAAGGTGAGAGGAGCACCCTGAGGACACGGAGTCCCTGGTCACAGTCAGCTGCAGCCTTGCTCTCGGCGCGACACAGAGCTTGTAATAAGTTCTTCTTGCCCAAACTAATTCAATTTGGCTCTCTCTCGATTACAACCAAAGAAGTCTTAACACATTAATCTAATTTATAAAGAAAGGAATCATTGGAAAAATTTGCTCCTTTATTATTATCCACAAATTGCTTGTGACATGCCTCAAAACCAACTGTGACAGGGCTAATTAGTACAGACTGTTGGGAGCCACTTGCATGCAACGCAGAAGAGAAACTCCAGACACGTCCCCTAGTGGAGAGCTCTTCCCTTTCTCTTACCTCTGCTCCAGGCCACACAGGGTCCCCAGGGGAAGGAGCAGCCTAGCTGTCACCCGCCTCCGTTAGCGTGGGCTCTGCGTGATTGGTGTTCACCTGGATATGATGGGTTCTCAGCATGTCTGAACCACTTCCTGGTGAGGTACCTCATCCTGAACGCTCCTGCAGACACTCCTATTTTTTAAGTTGAAGTGTAATTGATTTACGATGCTGTGTTAATTTCTACTTTACAGTAAAGTGATTCAGTTATACACATGTATAATTTTGTAGGTTATTTTGCATTATGGTTTATCACAGAACATTGAATATAGTTCCGTGTGCTATAAAGTAGGATCTTGTCCATCTAGCCCATACACATAATAGTTTGCATTTGTTAACCCCAAACTCTCAGTCCGTCCCTCCCCAACCCCTCTCTGCCCCTTGGCAACCAACAGTCTATTCTTCATGTCTGAGTCCGTTTCTGCTGTGTAGATAGGTTCCTTATTTTAGACTCCGAATGTAAGTGGTATTGTTTGGTATTTGTCTCTGTCTGACTTACTTCACTTCGTATGATAACCTCCAGGTCCATCCATGTTACTGCAAATGGAATTGTTTCATTCCTTTTTAGGGCTGAGTAATATTCCATGATATGTACCACATCTTTATCCATTCATCTGCCAATGGACATTTAGATGATTTCCATGTCCAGTCTATTATAAATAGCCCTGCTATGAACAAAGGTGTCCGTGTATATTTTCCAATTATAATTTTCTCCAGATATATGCCCAGAACTGGGATTGCTGGATCATACAGAAGCTCTATTTTTAGTTTTTTAAAGTATGCTCCATACTATTTCCCTAGTGGCTGTACCAGTTTACATTCCCTACAACAGTGCAGGAGGGTTCCCCTTCCCCCACACCCTCTCCAGCGTTTATGGTTTGTGGATTTTTTGATGATGGCCATTTTTGACTAGTGTTTTGATTCTGCAGAGTCACCTTATTGTGTTTTGATTCTGCAGATTCGCTTAAATCCTGAGTCCACCTCACAGACACAGCCTCCACGGAAACCTCCTCAAACACCAGCCTCCTGGAGAGACACACTTCCTGAGGCCCTGTCTGAGAGGGATGATATTGTGAACAATCACCATGACTTTCATATTGTGCCAGGTGCCCAGTGATGCAGGCTCGCGAGGCATAGTCTTCCTCAGAAGACTCCCTTCTGGGTAGAGTTCTGTCATCTGTGGTTTTAGAAATGAGGTGTGCACAGACAATGCTTACACACACCTCCAAGGATTCTCCTCCCTGGATGCTTTCGAGACATTTTCAAATATGTTACTGCTTTAGAGAGTTCATAAAAAATCACTTAGGTTCTGTTCCCTATTTGAGGTATCCCGTTCCTAACAGGACGCCTCTCCTCGGGGCACTGATTCCATCATCAAAGTGGACCCAACCACAGGTCTTCTCCTGTCGTGTGAGACCCCAAGACCTGGCTGCTTACCTGCACTCTGTCCAGCCTCTGGGCAGTGTGGTGGTTGTGGCCAAGGTGTATTTCTGACTCTAGTCTAAAAACAGCAGTCATTGGGGATGCCAATGGACACTGTACCAGGCTCCTCCAAGTCCTGCCTGAGATCACCAACAGTGTAACCCAGCTGATGCAGGCTTTACCCTCACTTGCTGTGAACTCTGCAGCAGGAACTCTGCTGGCCCGTCCACCCCTGAGTGACTGCCGGACCTCACTCCCACCTCCCTCACCCTCTCCACCACCCAGCTCTCCTGGGAGGCTCACTTTTCTCTCTCTGCTCACATCTCTCACCAAGGCTGCCTGCTGGGCACCGCACAGCACCTCGGCCACCCACTGTGAGACAGCCAAGTTCTGTTTCAAACATTGACTCTCTGGGCAGGGACAAATCCCCGAGAACCCACGGCATCTTCCTGTTCCAGGACGAATGCGATGTTTCACCCACAGGTCAGAGCCCCCTGCCCTGTGTGCTGCCTGCTGCCCAGGACTGAGGACACAAAGTTCTTCTGGGGGCCTATTTGGTTGTTTTTTTTTTTTTAATTTTTATTTTATATTGGAGTATAGTTGATTTACAATGTCGTGTTAGTTTCAGAAACATAGCAAAGTGATTCAGATAGACATATACACATATCTATTCTTTTAAAAATTCTTTTCCCATCTAGATTGTCACCGAATATTCAGGGCCAGTTTTTCTATCATGCAAATAAACACTGGGGGCTGGGAAGGGGGCAAGGGAAGCCCTTTTTCTGTGCAGCCCACATGGGGTGAGCCAGGATCAGGGTTCACACTCACGCTCACTCTAGACATAAAAGACTATTATTTTAGCCTTTTGTCTTTTAATGGCTGAAACCAGACTTTGACCTACTTGAGTAGAATTAAAGACTATTGGGGAAAATGTTTGTGAAGCTGAAAATGCTTTTTCTTTTACCATTTCTATGATTTTGATCCATGGCCTGGAAAAGTTCTAGAGAGGCGACCCTAGCGGGGAAGCTGTCTTGACATGGTTTATGTGTTATCAGGAGGACCCCTGGCATTCTGACCCCCTGACACCCCCAAAAGGCTGCAGCCAGATAGAAGCATGCAGGCAAGGAGGGGAAGGGTCAGAGAAGGGGTAGACACTCATTTTCCCCAAACTGTGACTCTTCAGTGCTGAAGACATGGACGCATCATCCCTGAATAGGGGCGGAAGAGGAAAACGCTGCTTCTTTAATTTTGAGGACTTTGCTTAAATCGAGTTTGTCACTTAACTTCCTCCAGGACTGGTCAGTGATGGAGTGATAATGACCACCTCAAGAGCAAATCTGTACCTGAGATGTTAACCCTCCTCAGCAGCTCATCAGAGTTCGGGAGCCTGATTTACATCTGATGACAAAGACGGTAGTTTTTCATGGGATACTGGGTGCTCAGCCAGGGAGGTGATACACTTTTTGTGGGAGGTCCTTTTACAGAGTCCTGATTTGAGCTTTTGATTTTGGTGATTTGGGAGCTTCCCAGGTGGCTCAGTGGTTAAGAATCTGCCTGCCAATGTAGGAGCTGCAGGAGCCACGGGTTCAATCTCTGGGTAGGAAAGATCCCCTGGAGGAGGAAATGGCAACCTGCTTCAGTATTCTTGCCTGGAGAACCTCAGGGACAGAGGAGCCTGGTGGGCTACAGTCCATAAGGTCACAAAGAGTAGGACATGACTGAAGCGACTTAGCAAGCACACAGCGGGATTTGAGCTTTAGATAACAAGCATATCAATTCCCTCCAGTTACCCTTCAGACTTCTCTCTGGACTCAGTTACTGAAACAACTCACACCCCTGTGACTTTGCTCTGTGTCTAGGAGGCAAGACTCCTTGAAGACGAGAAGAGACTTCTTTCAAGCAGTCATCCCTGTTGTTGAGTGGTCCACATGACAACTTCCTCGCAACGATGAGAGCAGATGTGATGTGTGACTTCCAGGACAACGTGGTGGAAAGACATGGCCCCCAGTGTCTGTCCTCTCTGAGCTCAAAGGGACGTCCATGTCCAGGGCAGCTCTGGACACCAACGGCAAACATGGCCAAGGCAGCCTCCTTCTGGGTTCAGGACTGCTGTGGACGCTGCCTGCCTCTGAACTGGACCAGGAGCACCCACATTGGTGGATCCAGAAGCAGGATGTACATGCTTTGAGTGTTAAGCAACAGACACTTATTTTTTCAAGGCAGCTCTGTGTTAGGAGGATTTTCTACGCTGTCCGGTAGGCCTGGAGGCTCCCCATCCCTGGGCGCTGTGTGGTCATTTCCTCTGCCTAATCCATGCCAGAGGCTTTTCTGGGGCTCTGGGTGTGCCAGGCACATACCTGCTCAGTTGAAGACCCCTCAGGGGGCCTGGGCTGCTTTCTTCTCTCCATGCTCTGCCTGTGAATTCCAGCTGTGTCAGGAGACTGCCAGCCCCATGCTGGTCTCTGCTCCCTGTACTGAAGCCTGGGAACTCTTTCTGAGCAGAGATCTGGGGCGATTGTTGACTGAATTCTTTTGTTTCCTTTCTCTAAGGACGGCTGTTCCCTGCTGCCTTGGTTTTGTCGTGCAGGGAGTGAAATCTGGGCTCCTGTATTCAGTTTGTGGCCCAGATCATAAGGTGGGAGAATAAATCTGTTACTCCACCAGGGCTAAACGTGCAGGTCCTTACCTAGTGCAGTCTCCTGAAACGAGTTTCCTGGATCAGGATTATCCTAAAAGCTTTTGGAAGAGGTCTACCATTGAAATGAAATGTACATGTTCATTTTTTCCTTCTTGGTTGAGGTAGTGTCAGCTACTTGGGATCAATTCAAAAATGTACCCTGAAAAATATTGGGTGGTCTCCCTTAGACACCTAAGAAGTGCTTTGGGTGAGTCCCTGAGAGATCATGCCAGTCCCCACAGTATGAATCCCTCCCATCCAGCATCACAGAAATGACAGTCCTGGATTCTCCACTGTGAGGTCTTTCAATTCTCTGGGCCTCTGGGACCTTGTTCTCCGTGAGTTGGACACAGAGGAGGCAGAGGGAAGGGAGCGCTCCAGGGAGACTGGCTGGACCCTGCTGTCTGGACTGGACTCTAGCCCACCACCCGCCCAGCTGGCAGGGCTGTGCTTGGTCTGCTCCCTGAGGGTGGAGGCAGCTTCCTCCCTCATCACCCCCTTCTTCTCACCTGCGTCCCAACCGGCCTGTCCCGAGCTCTTTGCTCCACAGTGTCTGCTCGTGCCGATTTCTCTGCCTGGGGGCACTCTCCCAGCCTAACCCCGACCCACGTTTACAGGACATTTCCTCTAAGAGGCCTTTTCTGATCCCCAGGAGCAGGTTAGGCCCCCGGTTTCTCTCATTTCACTCTGTACCTCTCCTTGTGACCCTCATGTATCGCTTCCTCTCTACACAGGCACTCTTCAAAGTGCTCTCTCTATAGTGACTCATCTAAGCTTATCAGAACCTGATGCCTTGGGTACTAGGGTATTTAAATAACCATCTGATTTTTTTTTTTTTTTTTTAGAGCTAATGGTTAACTCTAGTTCACTGCCAGAAAGCAAGCATCCAAAGCTCTCTTGTTCATATCCCAGGCTCCTGAAATAAGTAGGTGCTCTCAGAATATAGGAAGGAATTAGCCACCAATCATGGGACTGTTTTCTAGTTTTCATCTTTTTTTTTTTTTTTTTTTAAGCCATGTGGTGTGTCATGCGGGGATTTCCCTGACCAGGGATCCAACCTGGGCCCCCTGCAGTGGAAGGCTGGAGTCTTAACCACTGGACTGCCAGAGAAGTCCCAGTTTTCATCCTTTTTAAACAGAAGTCTCCTCATGGTTGGAATTCATCTCTATGTTGTCTTTTTATGTTTATACGTATTCCTGCATCCTTAGCACCTAATACACTGCCTGAAACACGACAGAGGTTCAGCGTCTGTTCCTGTGTTGGGGAGGAAGGCACACAGGACCGCCCTCAAAAGGTCGCATCCTTCTGCTTTCGACTCGAGAGGAGTGAGCGCTCAGCCTCCCAGCCCTTGGCTGTTATTCTCTACTGAGTATGTTTCCATTTCCCACCCACTTCCTCCTGCCCGGCTGTGTGCACAGAAAGGGTAAGGGGTTAGACTGGACAGGAGGTGGTGCTGCCAGCCTGGTAGCCCCTGGGAAGGGCCCGCTAGGCACCTATGCAGGGGTGTCTGTGAGCAACACCACCCGGATGGTCACAGCTGGAGCCCACTACTGCCCAGCGTGGAGAGCTGGGCGACAGCCTCCGAGAGTCCTCTTGAAGACTGACCCATGATTTCACCTGGAAGAAAGTGAACCTCTTATTTTGTATTATATGTCCACATATGAAGCAGCAAGCGACCACATTGAGCACTGAGCCCCTGTGGATAGATGCTATTAATAGACATTCATTAAATGCCCAAAACATGTTAGACATTGTACCAAAACAAAGAATTAGGTAAGGTCTCTGTTATCATACAGTCTCTTCCCAGGGAGCAGAGAAACTAAATTCATTGAGTTGGTGATAAAAAAAAAAAAAAAATCACAGGTAAAGGACATAAATGCACTCAGGGTTCTGACCCTTTAGAAAGAATTTCTTACATGTTTCCTTTATATGTCATGATTTTATATATAGAATGTGGCATTCACCATCCTGAAAGGATTCGTGAGCTGTAACCCCAAACCCTCGCAGACAGGAAAATTATAATGGGCCATTTCATTTGACCTTCCTGAGCCTTCCTGAGTCTTGGTTTCTTTATGTGAAAAATGAGACAAGTGCAGTTAATGCTCAGGACGGGGCTGATGGCAGCCAGCACGCACCTGTGTGATGACTGCGGCTGCTGAAATGTGGAAGCACTTCTGTGCTGGATGCCACATGGCCCCTGAATGCCTCTGCTGCGCTTGGACACCCAGCCACTCTACGTGGAGCTTCCTGGGACCCTCCACAGTCAGGCTGGGGTGTCTGGATCATCCAGGAGTTTTGGAAGAAGCAGGAAACAAGTCCAAAAGGGGGAGGCTGAAGAGAGATTAAATAAGGACTCAGATAGAGTCACATGTTTGGCATTAAGGAAAAGCCTTAGGGGATGGAGAGACATCACAGCCCCAGGGACAGTGGGAAGCTCCGGCAATCCTTCAGCCTGAAAGGTCAAGGGCGTGGAGTGCTTATGAGAATTTGGGTAGATCTGTCACCATGGAGACGGCTGCCAGGTGGGAGCTGAGGCCTGAATTCATGGAGGCACTTAGTCTGTACCAACCGCAGCCAGTGGGAAGGGGCCCAGGAATGAAAACCCCAACCACTCCCTCCTCTCCCTTCTGGATTCCTCCAGGTGGCCCCAGGAGCCACTTCTAGCCTAGAACTGGGCAGCAGGGCTCATCACTAAGGCCAGCAGTCAAGGCCAGCCTTCTGGGTGCAGAGCATGGGAGAGAAGGAAGGAGCTTGGTTCAGAGGGACAGAAAGAAGATACTCAAGCTAGGCACCCAAGGCCTGGCAGAGCACAGTGGCCCAGGCCAGGTCCTGTTGACTGGAGGCTCTTCTTGTCCCTGAATAGCAGATAGAATGGATTTGTTTCCTGGGGCACCAGGGTCTGATTAAAGCACAATGTCTTAGAATGGCACACTCTCTTTCCTATTTTGTGTTAGTTTCCATTATATTTTCATTCCATTAGAACTTACTACTCTAATCAGGAGAAGAGAGGCAAGTTCTGCCAAAGGAAGAAAGCAGGAACTAGCTTTTCCAGCAGTCAGGGTAGTGAGCCTTTAAGCAGCAGCCAATTGGACCATGACCCACAGGACAGCTGGCCCAGCTCCAGGGCAGAGGTCACAGCTGTGTTTGCAGTCAAAGTTTCGCAGCAGTAAGCTGAGTGCATTCATCTCTGTGTCCTCGTCCTCTCTCTGTCGCCTTTGCGGAAGCGCATTCGGAGAAGGAAAAAATTGAGAAATGCTCAGGTTCAGCCATCTCTTGTCTCTTCTCACTCCAAAAAGATCTAACTCTGCTGTTCATTTTCACCTTGGAGTTTCCCACGTGTGGGTTCCCTGCTGGAAGGCCTTATATTCTTGTTGTCCTGCCTTGACTCAATGGAATGCCCGGGCCCTTCCAACCACCATCTCTCCACTACAGTCCCAGTCTCCTTTAAATACCCGCCCTCCTTAGAATCTGTGCAACACCATTTGGGCTATCCTGACACTCTGCTATCTTTTATTCTTTTTCATCTGTATTTAACATGGGAGTAGAGTTGATTACAATGTAGTGTGAATTTCAGGTGCACAGCTAAGTGATGCAGTTTTACACACACGTGCATCTATACATCTTCCCTGTGCTATACAGTAGGTCCCTGCTGGTTATCTGCCTTACTATATAGTAGTGCATACGTGTCCATCCCAAACTCCCCAGTTATCCCTCACCCCTTGCTGTTCCTCCCTAGTAACTGTAAGTTTCTTCTCTAAGTCTGTGACTCTGTTTTTGCTTTGTAAGTAAGCTCATTTGCATATTTTTAGATTTCACATATAAGCAATATCATATGTTATTTGTCTTTCTCTGTCTGACCTACTTCACCTAATCTGTAGGCCCATCCATGTTGCAGCAAATGACATTATTTTGTTATTTTTATGCCTGAGTGGTATTCCATTGTGTATATGTACCACATCTTCTATATTCATTGATAGACATCGATGGACCATTGATGCAAACATCTAGGTTGCTTCCATGACTTGGCTATTGTGAGTAGTGGTGCAATAAGCATTGGGGTACATGTGTCCTTTTGAACTACATTATCTTTAAAATAAATCTCTGCTGTGTATCAGTGGTGTAATGAGGAGACTACCTTGAGATCTGGACCGTGAGCAGACTCCCAGATCTCCTGAGACCGCACTGCGGCTCCGAGGGGAAAGCAAGGCCTGCTGACCACCTGGTCCAGGCTCCCAGATGCGAAACCACCTCCACCCTAGATGCCTGAGGCCCTGCCCTCTCACCGACCAGGTAGAAGCCATTTGTCCTGCACTTTCCTTTCTCCAGATGAGGCTGGCGGAGGATGTTATAGTACAGGGTCTGCCCTCTCTGTGCAGCCCACCTCTGCTCAACCCAGGATAGCCTGGAATGGTGAGCGTGGGCTGGGGGCCTCCCACACCCTGACTCCCCAGGATGACCCCCCAGTTTGTCATATATCTCACCATGTCCATGCTGTAGGGGACACACGTGTCTAGAGGAACCAAGCTTCTCTGTGCTTACTGCCTTTTTAGTATTAGGCGGATGGAACTCTAACCCTCACAAAAGCAGCTCAGAGCAGAGAGGAGCTCTCCTGTCAATTTCAGTTTAACCAGGTGTTGCTTTGACTCCGTCAGTTGCCTCCACCAGACTCCCTTTGCTTAGCAACAACCTTGGCTTTTCATAACAGCTTCTCCCTAAGCCTCCGCAGTAACTCCCGAGCTGCCGGCGGGGTTAAAGCCTCTTGGATTTAAATGGAATGGAAGGTAAAATCTCCCAGAGGTCCTGGGCTCCCGGAGGGTCTTAGAGCCTCTGGCATTATAGTTCTGTTAATGGCTGGGCTGCTAATCCTGTTTAACATAAAGGGCTGGTCCCCACATCATATCCATGGGGCTTAGACACCTGCTCTGGATCAGCAGAGCCTGCTTCACCACAGAGGATGTGTTCTAGCCACACCCGCGCTAGTTCTCATCTTAGCAGAGGGGGATGTCTGAGAAAGTCCTCTCGGGTCCCTGGAAGATGGTGAGCGGGAAGAGTAAGGATTGGCAGTATCATCTTGCTCTGAGCTTTAGTTCTCAGAGATCCTGAGGTTATTTAAAGGAATTTTCCAAAGCCCGAAGCTTTTTACTGCACCTGGGTTGGCCTGGAATCTCCAAGAACAGGGCCACACATGGACTTGAATGGTGAGATTGTTTTAGCATCTCTGTTGCAGAAAAACACAGGGCCCAGCAGAAGCCATGCAGGCAGCGTGCTCCATCCACAGCTCGACTGTGCATTTCTTGCATAGAGGCGAGGAAACCACAGACTTGGTCAGGGAAGTGGGCCTGGATTTCTAGGGCCCAGATGGAAGGTCTAATCTGCTCTGAAGTATACAATGTTCCCAACCTCAGTGTGTCCTAGCACACAGAGAACACGTGTGTGTCTGTGCGTGACATCCGGGGGTACATAGAGAGAGCTTGTCACAGATGTCCCTGGCTCAGGGGTCCCTGCCACTCAAGCTCTGCCCTGTGGATCTTCTCTAAGCCCCTGGTTCGTCAGGAAGCAACAGTTAGAACTGGACATGGAACAACAGACTGGTTCCAAATAGGAAAAGAGTACGTCAATGCTGTATATTGTCACCCTGTTTATTTAATTTATATGCAGAGTACATCATGAGAAACGCTGGACTGGAAGAAACACAAGCTGGAATCAAGATTGCTGGGAGAAATATCAATAACCTCAGATATGCAGATGACACCACCCTTATGGCAGAAAGTGAAGAAGAACTAAAGAGCTTCTCGATGAAAGTGAAAGAGGAGAGTGAAAAAGTTGGCTTAAAGCTCAGCATTCAGAAAACAAAGATCATGGCATCTGGTCCCATCAATTCATGGCAAATAGATGGGGAAACAGTGGAAACAGTGGCAGACTTTATTTGGGGGGGGGGCTCCAAAATCACTGCAGACGGTGACTAAAGCCATGAAATTAAAAGATGCTTACCCCTTGGAAGAAAAATTATGACCAACCTAGACAACATACTAAAAAGCAGAGACATTACTTTGACAACAAAGGTCAGTCTAGTCAAGGCTATGGTTTTTGCAGTAGTCATGTATGGATGTGAGAGTTGAACTATAAAGAAAGCTGAGAGCCAAAGAATTGATGTTCTCTAACTGTGGTATTGGAGAAGACTCTTGAGAGTCCCTTGGACTGCAAGGAGATCCAACCAGTCCATCCTAAAGGAAACTGATGTTGAAGCTGAAACTACAATACTTTGTCCACCTGATGCAAAGAGCTGGCTCATTTGAAAAGAGCCTGATGCTGGGAAAGATTGAGGGTGGGAGGAGAAGGGGACGACAGAGGATGAGATGGTTAGATGGCATAACTGACTCAATGGACATCAGTTTGAGTAAACTCTGGGAGTTGGCGATGGACAGGGAGGCCTGGCGTGCTGCAGTCCATGGGGTCATAAAGAGTCAGACACGACTGAGTGACTGAACTGAACTGGTATTTGTAGGTAGGGTCATGGAACACGTGTTAGTGGTGGTTATCTGTGATCAAGGGCTCATTCCCACCTAAGAAGGCAATTCCCCATTTGTTGAGACCCTTGATATCTCCTTGGCTAATTCACGTCTTTGGGTCCAAAGTAGGCATTTCAGAGCCCAAAGGGTGGTCTGAGAGAGACGCAAGCAATGAAGAATGTGCAGAGTGTGAAAGGCTGGTCTCCCTTCCATAGTGATGGAGAGCTTTAAATAAGATTTGATAAGACAGAGTATGTGAAAGGACTTTGTAAACTGCAAAGAATAAATGATTTTTATTTTCAATACTATGACTAGTGCAGGATTTTCCCGGCAGGTTATTCCCAGTATGCTGCAAACCCCCAAATGTCCAGTCCAAATCAGCCACTTAAAATAATGAATAAAATACATACCAACAAATAGAAACGAGAGCGTTACCTGCACCTGGTGGGGATTTCGTTTTCACACAAGAAAACATCAGGCTGTGTTTAGAGGTGTGACTCATGGAGAATAATAATCATGGTGGCTTAAATTAAGGCCATCTAGATCAAACCATCTAGAAAGATGGGAAATGGCATCAATTTAATGCCTTAAAAAAATCTCACGATAGCATTTTGGAAGAAATATTTGGGTATAAAAATTCTTCATAGTCATCAGGAAATGTTAAACCAAGAGGGGTACTCTAATATAACTTGCCCTTAAGTTCTTTTTTGTTAAATAAATTAATGTATAATTAATTATGTGAGTGCTTTCATGCCAAATTGTATCCAAATTTTTGCAACTCCATGGTCTGTACCCCACCCGGCTCCATCTGTCCATGGAATTCTCCAAGCAAGAATACTGGAGTGAGTTGCCATGCCCTCCTCCAGGGGATCTTCCAGACCCAGGCATCAAACCTGTGTCTCTCACATCTCCTGCATCGGCAGGTGGGTTCTTTACCACTAATGCCACCTGGGAAGTCCAAATGATGGTAATAAAAACAGCTGTATAGACCTCAGTACTCAGCGTGCTACATGTGTGTGCTGCTCTCCTGGGGGCAAGGACTAGAGCAGAGACGCTGCTCCTCCTGTGCCCATCCGCTCATTTGTCAGTTTATGTACCACAAGAAAGGAAAAGATGCCAGCTAAACTATGACATGCCACTCAGTGCATGCCACATCTTCAAAAAGTTCAACATGAATCTCAGCACTGAATTCAAGCGGTATTCGTGGAAGCTCGGACAGCTCAGAGACGGAAGGTGCAGATTCCAGTGTCAGGCCCCTGGGTTACCATCCTGGCTTCACCTCTAGTGACCCTGTGCCTCCTTATGCCTGAACACAGGGATCTGAAAATCAGAGTCAGAGAAGTGCCCCAAAGGTGGGTTGTCCGAATCCACGAAATAAAGTGAATTGAAAGCTACCATGGGTTGTGAAATGCTGGGTGCTGTGTGTGTATGTGTATGTGTATAATAACGTTATTATTGACTCTCTCACCCACCAGACTGGAAACATCTCCAGAGCAGGAATGGCTTCAGCTGCACTTCATTGCATCCCCAACACCTAGCACAGTGTCAGGAACATATTGCTGCCTCTGCTGCCGAGTCGCTTTAGTTGTGTCTGACTCTGTGCGACCCCATAGACGGCAGCCCACCAGGCTTCCCATCCCTGGGATTCTCCAGGCAAGAACACTGGAGTGGGTTGCCATTTCCTTCTCCAATGCATGAAAGTGAAAAGTGAAAAGTGAAAGTGACGTCACTCAGTTGTGTCCGACTCTATCGACCCCGTGGACTGCAGCCCACCAGGCTCCTCTGTCCATGGGATTTTCCAGGCAAGAGTACTGGAGTGGGGCGCCATTGCCTTCTCCACAGGAACATATTAGGTCCTGAATAAACAATGAGGCAGTGTATACATGGGTTTCTTACCCAGTTCCAATGTAACTGCTTTTCACTGAGGCAGTGCATTGATTTCTAGAGAGGTGCTTGTTTACTTTCAGGAACACGTGCACCAGAAAGAAGATAACATGATTCAGAAATGTAAGGAAAACAATGGGACTGAAAGAAGTCGTTACATAAACTTAGATTCTGTAAGAAAAACAAACGTCTGCTGAATTCCTCTTTCAACTCTCTGCAGAGACCTAAAGTTCTGAAGGGTAAGTTCTCATGGGATGTAAGGGTGGAAGTGGAAACTTTCACTGAGCCTGCGCTGGTTGTCTCTCACACCAGGAACCACAGAGCGACTGGGCATCTGGACTTTAATATGACCTTCTCCTTCCCTTAAGGAACACGCACAGTTTTTAATTTTTTAAAATTTAATTTAATTTTGTTTGTTTGCTGATTTCTGCTCTAAGGCAAAGATAGCCTTTTTTAAAAATGTGGACCATTTTTAAAAGTCTTTATTGGATTTGTTACAATATTGCTTCTGTTTATGTTTTGGTTTATCCGGCCACAGGGCATATGTGACCTTAGCTCCCCGACCAAGGATTAAACCTTCACGCCCTGCGCGGGAAGGTGAAATCCTAACCGCTGGACCACCAGGGAAGTCCCAGTCCCCAGCTTTATTGAGCTATAATTGACAAATAACAACGTGTAAATTTAGGGATTACACTGTGATAATGGGTTACACTTATCTATTACCAAATGAGGACCACAATAAGGTTAGTTAGCACCTCCGTCATGTCACACAATTTCCAACTTTCAAGTATAAGACTCTGATGAAGAATCAAGTACAAAAGACAGTATTGTTACTTACAGTCACCACACTGTGCATTAAACTCCCCAAACTTGCTGATTATATTATCTCTGGGGGTTTGTACTTCAAAAAAAAAAAAAAAAAACTAAAAACTTTTTATTCTGTATTGGGATATAACTGGTTAACAATGTCGTGATAGTTCCAAGTGAACAGCTAAGGGACTCAGCTATACATTCGTGTATCCATCCTCCCCCAAACTGGGAGCCTGTCCCTTTGACCAACACCCCCTTTATCTCGCCCACCGGCACCTGGAAGCCACCGTTTTACTCTCCGTTAGTGTGAGTTAGGCTTTGTTAGATTCCGCATTTAGGTGCCATTGTACAGTATTTGTCTTTCTCTGCTGACTTATTTCACTTAACATATTTTTTCATATTTATTTATTTACTTAATTTGACTGTGCTGGGTCTTAGGTAGGATCTTTAGTTGTGGCATGCGAACAGTTAGCTGTGGCATGTGGGATCTAGTTCCCTGACCAGGGACTGAACCTGGGTCTCTGCATTGGGACCTCAGAGTCTTGACCACTGGACCACAGGGGAAGTCCCTTGGCTTAGCACAATGCCCTCAAGGTCCAATCATGGTGTCACAGATGACTGGATTTTCTTATTTCAAGTGGTGAATTGTATATAAATATATATTATATATACACACATATTTATACAAACACACTATATATTATACATTGCATATATAGCATATGGACTTCCCTGATGGCTCAGACAGTAAAGAATCCTCCTGCAATGCAGGAGACCTGGGTTTGATCCCTGGGTTGGGAAGATCCTCTGGAGGAAGGCGTGGCAACCCACTCCAGTATTCTTGCCTGGAGACTCCTATGGACAGAGGGGCCTGGTGGGCTACAGTCCATCCATGGGGTCGCAGAGAGTCAGACATAACTGAGTGACTAAGCACAGCACATATATGATATATATACAATATGCATTATCACATCATTTTTCATCCATTCAGCCACAGCAGAACACTGCGGTTGTTTCCATGTCTTGGCCATTGTGAATAACACTGTGATGGACATAGTGGTACGGACGTGTCTTCAACATCCTGATTTCGTTCCTCTGGAAGTATGCCAACAATGCTACTGCAGGACTGTATGTAGTTACATTTCCAATTTTTTGAGGAACCCCCATGCTGTTATTTCATTGTGACTGCACCAGTTTATATTCCCCCCAACAGATCACAAGGGTTTCCTCTCCCCACATCCTTGCCCACACTTGTTCTCTTCACTTTTGATAACACCCATCCTAACGTGTGTGAGGTGATTCTCAGTGTGGGTTTCATTTGCATTTCCCAGATGATCAATTATACTGAGCATATTTGCATGTACATGTTGGCCATTTGTATGTCTTCTTTGTAAAAATGTCTACTTGGTCCCTCTTCTCATTTTAAAAAATCAGGTAATTTTTGTCTGTGATTGAGTTGTATATATTCCTAATATATTTTAAAGCCTTATCAGAGACATGGTTTGCAATGTTTTCTCCTATTCTGTAAGCTACATTTTCATTTTGTTGATTCTTTCTTTCTTCTGTTGAAGTATAGTTGATTAAATGTCATGTGAGTTTCAAGTATGATCCAGTTATATGTATGTATATGAAAAAAATATATATACATATATATATTCCTTTTCAGATTTCCCTTCTAGATTATTATAAAGTATTGAATATAATTTCCTGTGCTATACACTAGGTCTTTGTTGGTTATCTATTTTATATATAGTGCTGACAATTTTTTTTGCAGATTTTTAGCTTTGGAACATCATCTCCCTTATTTACACTTGCTTTTCTTGCTTGTGTTTTTGCTGTCATATCCAAAAAATTGTCGCCAAACCCAATGTGAGCAGCTTCCTTAAAACAGTTATTTGAATTATTGGGAAGATTGCAGATTGCATGTGTTGGTGGTGGGTCGCTGGAGCATTATCATGATCATTTAGGGGGGTCATGTGTGTTGATTTTTCACATCCCTTGAAGCTTTGCATTGCTAACTTCACATTTAAAGTGGCAGTCACTTCTCCTGTCTTTACTGAGTGACTCTGGGAGAGAAATGCCTGGCCCTGCTATGCACACTGAAGCTAAGACCTTCTGCAGATATGACTGTCCCATGCTCTTTGCTCTCTCATGGGGCAGAATTCCTCAGCTTATATGCCTTCTCTTGATTCTGCAAAGTCTAGCTGTGACACCTCCCTTTGGCTTTCTCATGATGCTAAAGCTCAAGTTTCCTCAGCTGAGAGACACTGGGCCAAATTCACAGACCACCGCTGGGCCCACAGCCAGGACTGAGATCTATGTGCCTAACACGCAATGCATAAGTGGGCAAGTCCCCTCCAAGGCCCTGGGCATATAGCTTCATGCAGGAAGGTTTTTCCATGGATAGGTGCTGAGCTGTTGTCCTGGAGACGGGGAGATAAGACAAATATGTCTTATCCGCCATGTTGCTGACATCATTCCTCAAGGAACTTTTGAAATGATGGAACTTGGAGTTCTTTGCTCTGTTCATGTGGCTAATCTGGGTTATTCATTAGGTGGCTGAGGCTGAATAAAAGAGCCTGAGCATAGACAACTTTCCTGTTAACCTAGTGACTGGGATGCACTGGTGCAACTTACCACTCAGAACAGCCTCAGAGGCCAGCGGAGCCCTTGGCAATGATCTGGGCTGATGTGTACGTACGTCAGGGCAAGGAACACCTAATGCACTCTCCCGGGGGCGTTGCCCAGACTGATCACATTTCTTTCTTTGAACCCCTAGTGTAAACAAAGGGGTCTTAGTACAACACTGTGGACAGCGCACTTTCTGATTTTTGAAACTGATCCTCCTCAGATAGCACGGAGAAGGCACTGGCGACCCACTCCAGTACTCTTGCCTGGAAACTCCCATGGACGGAGGAGCCTGGTGGGCTGCTGTCTATGGGGTCGCACAGAGTCGGACATGACTGATGTGACTTAGCAGCAGCAGCAGCAGCAGATAGCTTACTTCTTAGGTTTTTACTGCAAAGGTGGGCTGCACCGGAAGAAGCAAATGGGGAAAAGAACAGGTGATAGAGGGAAATACATAGAAAAATGCTACTAAAAGAGTTGTGGGTGATCCAGGGGGGATGGGTTATTTAGTTGGAAAGACTTTTTCATCAAAGGTTCAGGGATGCACCTCAACACTGCTATATCTGTTAATGGAAACAGACCGAGCTTCTATTCACAAATTCCAGTCTGATCCCCAGTGTCCTGGTGCTCAGATCATCCTATGCCCTGGACTCTGCCTGACTGATTATTCTTTTATACTTTTGAAGACAAGGAATGATGAGGCATTAATATAGATGCTCTGAGTGTGCCAACGTTTTGGAAAAATGATTCTATATGTGGCTGTGAAAAAAGACATATATTAATGCAAAAATGATCAGGAGGCCAGGGTGTCTGAAGTATTTGTAAAACAGTGGTGTTGAGGTTTGTGAGAGAAGTGGCAGCAAACAGGTTGTAATGAATTTACTGCCCTTGCGCCACTGTGATCGAGGGCGATTACTTCTGACTAGTGAATTACACTACGGAATATTGATTTCCTTGTTCGGAGCCAGCGCTGGGCAAATGGTTTGCCTGACCCTCTCACACACGTGCTGTGCTTACATTGGCTCAATCGCATGCTTAGTAGATGATGTTTTACCCTTGGAGGAAGGCATCCCCTACCCAGAACATGGGGAAGAAATGCCAACGAGAGGAATGAACTATACTGACATTTTGGAACCCTAACATGCAAGTGTTTGGTGAATTAAGCAAGCTCTTTTTGAGTAAAATGTTCTGACTACCTTAGGCCTCACAGAAAACAACCGCCACAACAAAACAGCGTCGATTTAATTTCCTTGGCTTACTGTGGGCTATGAGCTGTTAGGTGTAAAGGAAGAGCCAAAATCACAAAATCACTCCCTGTTACAAATAACAACACAAGCAGGTTTGCCTTTCCCTACAGCGGTCAGACCTATACTGAGGAGAAGCAGAAAGTCTGGAAGTAAAGAGCTGGAGCAGTCAGAGCCCAGTGCCTTTGCGTCCCCATTCCTAAAGAACTGGATCTAACCTATGGACAGCTCCCTGGGTCATTCCAGAAGGGGCTCGGGTTTTGCTTTTCTTTTTAATTGTTTACTTCGTTACATGTCAAAGCATGTTGAACACAACTCTTCTCAAGTATATTTGAGAAATTTAAGCAACTTAGAAGTAAATCCAAGGTGATAGCAGGCTTTCTTTTTTAAAGGTTTCCTTGATGTGGGCCATTTTTAAAGTCTCCGTTGAATTTGTTACAGTATCGCTTCTGTTTTGGTTTTTTGGTCATGAGGCAAGTGGGATCCTGGCTCCCCGACCAGGGATGGAACCCACATGTCCTGCATTGGAAGGGGGAGTCTTAACCCCTGGAACACCAGGAAGCCCCACAGTAGGGTTTTTTTTAAACAAGGAGTTCACTGGTGCGTTTGAAATAGCTCACACAGCATCCAAAACTCTCTAGAGCATTTTGAACACTCATACCTTTTTGGGGTTTCTTCTCTTGAGAGCACCTCTGTGTTTTGTCTTCTGACTTTCAGAAAGTAGCCTCACAACTGAAAGTATGAGAATGGCAGGCATTCTTCCCATCTCATATCATCCCAAAAGAAGGAGGTCCTTCCCCAGTGAGTGGTGAAGGGGTGTTTCCTATACAGCACCACGAGGCTGACGGCTGCCTGATGGCGGTCCAAAGGTTCTGTCTTGGCTTCAAACGTGGCCTTGTCTTAATTCTGGAAACAGATGTGAGCCATGTGAGGATACAGAAGGAGGCTGAGGATTTCAGACCTCGCGATGACTCCTGACAGCAGCTCGGCCAACGTTCATTTTCCCGCTTGGAAAATCAAGGCCCTGGAAGGTACGATGACCCGCTGTGCATCCCACAGCAAACCAGAGGCTGTGTCTGGACCGGAAGGCATCTTTTGTCTGCCTGTGTCATATTCTATTTACTCCACCTATACCCATTCCTCAAAAAAGTGAGGGGAAATTGACAAGCAATCCGCATGCCACTTTAAATATGCAAACCCTGATTGTATGTCATCAAGAGCCTGTGGAGGAGCGGAGCTCACTGTGCTGGGGGAGCCGGGAGGCGGGGCCTCACCTCTGCTCCCCAGGATTCCCGTCAGCAGCACGGAACACGCCTGCCATCTGTACAGGTAGACTTCTTCCCATGTACAGAAAGGATAACTTTAGCCTTTTGGATTTCTTCTCTATTTCATCTTTTCATTTCCATAATTCTCATGTTTTAAACATAACATGGGCATTTAGAGAAAAGATTCTGTATTTAACAGATGATGTCTATTGCCATACGTTTCAGTTCCTGCCTGCCTCCCTTTCCGAGTGGTCCAGTACAGATGAGAACTGTGGGTGTGAGTGAAGGGAATGACGTGGCAATAGCTGGGACTGGTGATAGGTTGGATCACTGATTGCACTCTCCTTCGCTGTCTCCTCCGTCCTCCCCAGGGAACACAAGGACCCCCTCGCCCACACGTGAGCCAGTGCTCTCCCTTCCCTTGACAGAGCACAAGAGGTGTGACCCCACCTGGCCCTCTCTTCAACTCCACAACCAAAAGAAGCTTGGTCCGAGCTGGGCCTGCTGCCTTTACATCCTCCTGCTCCTCTCAGAGAATTTGAAAATGAAACAGAAGGTCTAGGGTGTGAGAAGAAAGGTGTAGGGAGCATGGCGAATGAAGAATTGAGCCCATGACACACAAATATTTCAAATGAGATCCACACCAATGTTTTCTCCTGAGGAGAATACTTGTTCAGGAGGATGTGATGTGATCATTAAAAACCTTATCTGGAGACCTTCTTTTCATTATTATTTCCTGCTATTTTAAAGATGAATCTTGGGAATAACAGATGTCATCTGTTTTGAAGAATTAAGTAATTACAGTAAACACCACACACGTGCACAGGTACTTACGCATGCACGCACACACACACACACACACTTAGTGGGAACTCTGAGAGTTTTGTCTAGTCCCAATATAGTTTCCTTCTGCAGACTTTAAGATATCTGGCAGTTTATTTCCCCCTTGTTTTTCTTGTGTCATATAGAAAACAAAACTGAACAACAGCTTGGGGCTAACATCATTGCTCGTCCCAGAAAAAGCCACTGTCTTTTATTAGAAAACATTCCCTTCCAACTGCTATGATGTCCATCCCTCAAATTCTCCTTGAGGAACCACTTCAAAAGTCTGCAAAACTGGCAGCTCTGATGATATGTTTTCCCTTCCTATAAGCCATTCTGGGAACAAAGACAATGCACTGGCTATAAAATTGCCCAGAGTCACACCTTCAATTGTCATTTATATATATAAAAAAAGCAACTTTCCAAAAATGTTTCTTGTAGAAATCTTTTTAAAATCCCAAAATACTTGATTATTTCAAAGAGAGGAAAAAAAATAGCAATCTTCCATCATGACACCTCATACATAGGAAACAGAAAAGGAGCCTAACTAAAGGATTCTAGCCTAGCTAGAATCTGAACTAAAACCTAGTTCTACTGATTAACAATTCAGTTCCTTCCCAGAATACTATGCTGATATTCAGAAATTCCAAAAATCAGATTCATTGAAAGCCAGGTAAGTGTACAGCCATAGCCAACTTATACTTCTAGGAAGTTCTAATCAAATAGATATTCTGACAGAGGAATACTTCATTTTCAAATAATGTTAATGAGCCCTAAGGAATGGAAATCTACTCACACACTCATGTAATATGCCAGAAGCAAGTATCTAGGTGATTTGCAGGCTTGCCTGGAGGTAAAATCAACAGGCAAACAACTAAAGCCAAACCATGCTTCCTACGTAAAGGTCCATGCCCCCAACGCATCAGATACACACTGTAAGAAATGACCTTCATGGAATGCTCAGGAATTAGGGGTAGTCTTTTTGCAGAAAGCCAGGTGGCTCTCATCCCATGATATGGACCTGATGGGAGAAGATGGGAGTTGTGGGAGGTGCATGAGCATGAAGGGGCAGAGATCTCAGAGCTCTGTTACTCATACATCACAGCGCTATTGACTTGCACGTATTGTCTTGAAGGAAGACAGAGCTGGGCAGTCCTGGAAATACGGCCGGAAGTAAGAGCCGAGAGGGGTGAGCACCGATGCTCTTGGACAGGCTGACTCAGCCACAAGGGGAATGACGAAGGAGATGCTTTCATGTCCTCAAAGCCCAAGGAGTAAGCTCGCAACCAAATTAGTTCTGGGATTTGGTTTAAAATAAACGTTAAGGGACTTCCCTGGTGGTCCAGTGGCTAAGAATCTGTGCTTGCAATGCAGGGCGCCTGGGTTCCATCTCTGGTCAGGGAACTAGATTTCATATGCTGCAGTAAGAGGAGAGTGCTTGCTGCAACTAAGATCCAGCAGAACCAAATAAATATTTTTAAAAAAACAAACATTAAAAAATGCTTGAGAGGGGTAGTAGTAGTGCCTTACACAGATACAAACACTCTTGAGTCTCAGCTGTTTGGTGACTGCCATGAGCATATGCACTTGGTGAGCAAGTATCAGGGCAGCTGGCAGGCTCATGGGGCAGACCTCACCCCTCAGCCACTTCTAGCCATCTGCAGAGACTTCTGTGCTCTAATGAAAAGTTCCTCAAATGTTTACCCTCATAAGAATTAAAAAAAAAAAAAACTGGGAGCAATTTGCTGTTCCCAGATGATACACTTTTACTAAACAAACCACACAGTAGAGGGACCTTCTTGGGATTAATTAGTGAGACTGTTTTCCCTTCTGAACTCAGGGTCCAGAGGTACAAGGTAAAGGCAGGGTCAGTCCAGTGAAGTGTCCTGGACCTCCATCAGATTCCAGGGTCCATTCACTTGTGAACTTCTTTCCAGCCTGAAGAGCAATAACTGTGTTTCATCATCACCATCATTATCACCATCCATAGCAACAGACGCAAGCATTTGTGGCTCATCGATGGCAAAGACAGCTCCAGCTCAGCACATCCCATTTGTCAGATGGACATCCTTGGACCAGTTCTATAACACGTTAGACATCTAAACCAATTGTGCAGAAGCATTGATGGGGAGAGAGTTCACGGCAGGAACTCAAGAGCAGCTCGCACTTGTGAGGTTGGAAAGGAGCAGATATTCTGTTGAAAGAAGATGAATGGGTTTCTCTGCGAGCATGTGGTTAGAGTGATTAGGGTTCGAACCCCACTATTAGCAGCTCCTCCGACACACACACACACTATTATAGGATAAAATCTGCAAAACCACAATCATGGTTTCCCCAAAGGACAACCTAAAGTTAAAGGTGGTGCCTGAACCCTGAAACATGACCACAACTTGAGTTCCAAAGGGGTCCTGTATGTCTGAAATCCAGGCAGGCAGTGACGGGCATCCATTGGCACCTGCACCATGAAAACCACCCACACAGGCTATTCAGGATCCTTCTTTACTTGCTGTAGCGAGCACTGTCTTTCCAAGCTTCTTTCCTGAGAAGAGAAGCTAGGGAATCACTCCATGAGCTCCTATCAAAACCACATCCTCCTGGACTGAACTCTGAGCCTGGCGGGAGGCCCTGCCTCGTAGGCACCCTTTAAAAAAGACTGAAATTCAGCAGTTCACGACTTGTGCATTGCACTAAACAGAAGAAGAGAAGAAACCCTCTGGAGGCAGGGCAGGGAGCTCTCCCAGCTGCTGAGGCCAGAGGTCATGGCAAAGCTGGTTCTATCAGACACACGCTTGGGAATGACCACAGCTCTAAAGAGCCTCGAGATAGGAAGGGCTATGGAAATGGTGACTAGGTAAATGAAAGCTTCTTCATCGGTATCACTTTACAGAGCTGGTCACGACAGATAGAATCCTTCTTGGGAGGATGGTGATGCGTGAAGTAAATCATGCTTAGTAAATCTGAACGAGAAAGCTCTGAATCACATGGAGGTTACCTGTCATGCTGTGCTTTCATCCCGGCAAGGTCTGAGAAGACTGTCTGCAAAGTGCCCTGGTACGTTTTATTCAGAGCGGTTCTGGGTGCAAGTTGAGAAGTATGGAAATTATCTGCCTTTTTCCTGCACTATTCCTGTGACGCACAATCTGCATGGAATTCCTCTGGTCCTCCGTGTCTACAGAAGCTCTGGTCACACGGAAGCTAGTATATCTCACCCACTCTCACTGGAAGGAGACAAGCTCCTTGCCTTTAGCGGCTTTGAGACATAGGGTAGAATGACTGCAGGGCAGCCCAGATCTGCAAGGCTTGGTCAGACTTTTTCAGACCATGCTGCCAGGAAGAAGCTGGAGAATCTGACACCTGCTGGCGGAGGTGGAAGGTCAGAAAAGGCACAAAGAAACATGACGCGGGATGGGTGGGAGAAGGGCGGACTGAATTTGGGGTTAAGAGATGCAAAAACGTTACATTTAGAATGGATAAAGGACAAGGTCCTACTGTAGAGCACACGGGACTGTGTTGAAGATCCTGTGATAAACCAGTGGGAAAGAATATGAAAAAAAGAAAAGAATTTTTTTTAAAAAAAGAAACGTGAAGTCAACAAGCTTTTCTCAAAGCTGCCAGGAGCTGCTGGAAATGAAACGACTGCTTTCCGACACTTCCTCCTCTCGGGTGGGACTGGCCCCCAAGGACACAGCACAGTAATCCCTGCATGGTTCAGCTCCGACCTCATTTCTGCCTTTCAGCGACTCTCCAGCTGCTTATTGAAATCCCAGAATCACAACAGGTTAGACTTATCTGAAAACTATTCTGCATTAACACCTACCTTTTCTCTTAATTTGTTGCTAGAGGCAAGGTTTGGGAGGCAGGCTTGGATGGCAAGTCCCCGACACACTGGCCAATTTGTCAATACTCACGCACAATATTTCAGATGTTTGGGGGGGGGGGGCGATGGCTGCACTTTGCACCCGGAAGTAATCATATGTGAAAGCTGTCCCTGGACTTGCCATCTGGGTTACCAGGGGAGCTGTGGACATAGCAGGTCCTCCTGAAGACACTGGAGGTGCAGTCGCCAGAGCCTCACCTCCCCTGCTTGTAATGGAGGAGTGTTTTCCCGAACCCCTGCCTGTGGTCAGAGCCCACGCCACAGGGAGCCCCACTCCACCCCCAAGGGGGCCAGAGAGCCTGAGTCAGGAGCCCGACCCCTCCTTCATGCCTGAGCCAGGCAGGCTCTGCTCCCCCACACCCCCTGCTTGACAATGAGGTACCACACCAGGTGAAGAGGGACATGGAACACTTTTTAATGTCAAGTCAGAGACAACCCTTCCCTCCCAGCCCCCAATCCCACCTTCCCTTACCACATCAGGACCCCTCCCCGAGGCCCCTCTGGTTCCCAGACTTCGGGGGACGAAGAAAAGTTTACCTAAAAACTGCCTTTTCTTCTCTTTCATACACACGCACACAAAGGTGGGAAATTAAATAAAATAAACCAAGAGGATTCGATTCTCCAGTGGTCACAAAGGCATCCTAGATTCCCATGACGGGCTAAAGCGAGTGGTTACTGACTGCGGAGTTGGTTCGGCTGCTTGCTGTCTGTCCACACCCGGGGCTCTTGCTGGAGAAGCCGGGCCTCCCGCGTTAGCCCTCATGTCCGAGAGCCGCCCCTGGAAAAGATGCTGTGCCTGGTGTTAGTGTTTGGTTTCTCTTTTCGCATTTTAGAAATGTCTCTGACATGTGAATAACCCAAGAAAATAAAAAGGCAGGAGCTGATTACACAATTACCAGTAAACTCTATCATCTTTTAGAAGAGCAACACACAGCTAACGCCATATACAGCATGCAGTAATGTTTGAGAAAGGACCCTGCTGAGAAAGAAAATGGCTAGAACTCTAACAAAAAAAATATATGTATATATATATACTATATAATATATGTCATCAAAAGAAGCATTGTCAGCAAACTCAAGATACAGTGCAGGTCACCCTTCCGTTTCTAAACAGCATGTAGAAGCATAGTATTGTCTGCATTAAATGCACAGAATAAGAAGAAATCTGTAGCGCTGGTGGAGATGTTGGTTAAATTGTATGTGGTTTTTTCTTTTTTTTTTTTGGTGGATTTGCCAAATCCTCACCAGGTGGTCAGTACCTGGTGTGTGGTCCACCAGTTGTAAACCTAGGTAAGAAGTACACTATTCACGTCTAACCTTTAACAAACACACTTCCCTTCACCCCTTTCATCTGTGTACTTTTTTTTTTTTTTAGTTTTATCTTGTTTTTGCACTAAGTTTTAGACTCATATCAGAAAATATAATTAATAAAATTAACAATGAATCAGTATCCCTTATTATCCATGATGTCCATGTAGTAAAATGGAAAAAAAAAAAAGAACGTTTAAGAATATCTTTTGTGACTGTTGATTGTGGGATTGTTGTAGCTGTCAGGCTGTCTTGTTTTTTCCTTTTTATTTATCTTTTTGATGCTGCATTTCATCACACACGCAACATAGGGACACAGTCCAGGAACGGGCCCGCTCGCCTCCCTCTGAGTTCTTCTCTATGGAATGGTTGAATTTGGGGTGGCCGAACTCCAGAATTTTCCTTGGTGGGGGGGCACTGTGGTGGGCAGAGCGGCTGAGCCCCTGCCCGCCTGGTAACAGAGGTCACGCCATGCAGTTTACGGGTGGGTCCAGAGCCACGGGCGTTCTTCCCATTTGGAAAAAGAAAGAAAACTCGGCTGTACCTAGGTATCTGCACGGTGATTTCCAGTGTCCTCATTCAATTCGTTTTCCCAGAGCATTCTTTGTTCCCCTCCCTCGAATTTGTGTCCCCTTCGGCTCTGTTGTCTGAATTTGGTGGGATCGTGTCTGCTTTAGAACAGGGGTGCTCGCCTTGTTGCTGTCGGTTGCCATCGCTGACGTGTTGGCGGTGTGGCGGCTCCTCCCCGTTGGGGATGCGGCTCTCACATCAAAATTTGAGGAGCAGGTGCAAGACCAGGAGAGGTAGCAGCCAGAGGCAGCCCGCCCTCCTCGACGATGTCCCATTGCTCACTTCGCTGACGGCACCAGGGCCTGCAGACAGAACACACCTGCCATGAGCCAGGCCCCCTGCCTCACAGAGGCGCCTTTCCAGCCAGGAGCCTTCAGCGCCCCAGGTCCACACACTGGGACTGCGTGGGGAATGAACCCTCCACAGCCTGATCCCGAGGACACAGCTAGGTGATGGGGAGTCTGCCCGTGCAGGGAGGGGCTGAGAGGTGTGGGTTTCAGTGTGCAGGTGGCCGCTACTCCCCTGCCATCAGAACACGCTGAGGCCCTGGCTCAGGGGGCAGGTTCAAGAAGAAGGTGGTGGATTCATGAACACCCTACCCAGAGCTTCGGTAAAGCGAAATCCCTATATTGTCTACATCATGGTCCAACCCCTCTGAGTACTGCCCGCCTCAAACATCCACGTGGCCCTTCAGCTGCTCCACCTGTCCTGCAGGAAAGGACTTGGTGGACACACTGACCATACCCCTGAAGATGCTGCCGCAGCCTTGGCATTGCTTCTGTTAATCACTGTATTTCAGGACTGCTCTTGGCCTCTCCCCCATCTAGACCAGCTAAGATCAGACCTCCCTCAAGTTCCACAGGCTGAGAAGGTCAAAACCAGCTGCCATGAGGTGGGATCAAGCCAAGAGACAGGTGGCCTCTGGCTGTGCACACAGGAAGATTTCCAGGGACAGAGGGATGCAGAGCGTGCCATGGCATGTGTCTGTTGAGGGGAGATGGATGGCGCTTTTCTCTAAGAGCCACACAGCAGCCTGGCCTGCACACAGAGACTCTTGGAGATGGAGCCAGATTTGGGAGGCAAGGTACTATGAGGTCATAACACTCTCCAGCAGCTTCCCTATCATTTAAGCTTTTCGGCTCCCTGAGCCCCATGACCATGAACTCCAATGACAAATGTAGTTAGGATTCATGAACAGTACACACACGTCTGGATGCCCAAATGAATTAGGCGCCTAATGAAGCAAGGCGTCTTCTCAGACAGCACTTGCTCTGGCAGCCTCTGTTGCACTGGACTGTGTTGCTGTTGTTCAGCTGCTCAGTCGTGTCCAGCTCTTTGCCACCCCATGGACTGCAGCGCATCAGTGTCCTCTGTCCTTCACTGTCTCCCTGGAGTTTGCTCAAATTCGTGTCCATTGAGTCAGTGATGCTATCACTGGATTTAGTAGAGGCATTTGAAGCCGGTGCCCCCTCTAAGTCCACATCCTCACCAGGTTGAAGGGACAAAGCTAGACCTGCTTGCCTGACTCAGATGCTGGACATGGAGACAATTCTGGCTAATACAGTTTACCATCAAGCCAGGCTCCCTAATGCCATATGGAACTATGTTCTCAAGTCTTAGAACTCCTAGCCTGGAAGCAATGCCCATATGATTTCTTTCTTAGGCCTTTGGAACAAAGCTCTTTTTCTAACCTAAGCCTACCCTTGAACAGTTATGAGTCTGAAATGCACCAGGTCATCCAGCCTCTGTGTCTCTGCTGCTGCTTCTCAGTGAAGGGTGGTGACTCACCACCCCAAAGTATCTCTTGGCACACAGATTATTTTAAGCTGAGAACAGTCAAGGCTCAAGACTGAGGAAGAAGCTTTGATCTTCCTTGGAAGAAAAGCTATGAACCTAGACAGGGTATTAGAAAGCAGAGACATCATTTTGCCGACGAAGGTCTGCATGGTATAAGCTATGGTTTTTCCATTAGTCGTATATGGATGTGAGAATTGGACCATAAAGAAGGCTGAGCACCAAAGAATTGATGCTTTCAAATTGTCATGTTGAAGAAAACTCTTGAGTGTCCCTTGGACTGCAAGGAGATCCAACCAGTCCATCCTAAAGGAAATCAACCCTGAATATTCATTGGAAAGACTGAGGCTAAAGCTGAAGCTCCAATACTTTGGCCACCTGATGTGAAGAGCTGACTCATTGGAAGAGACCCTGATGCTTGGAAAGATTGAAGGCAGGAGGAGAAGGGCACGACAGAGGATGAGATGGTTGAATGGCATCATTGACTCAATGGACTTGAGTTTGAGCAAACTCCAGGAGATGGTGACGGACAGAGAAGCCTGGTGTGCTGCAGTCCATAAGGTCGCAAAAAGTTGGACAAGACTGAGGACTGAACAAAAACAACACCTGACTGGGTAAAGAATGTAGAAGGAGGACCCGTTCCAGGGAGGGAGCTGTCACCACAGGTAACCACAGTGTGAACTGGCTGTGGCGACAGGGAGGAACCTGCAGAATCTGTCTGTTAGCCTTCCCCTCTGTGTCCATCTCTGCCTGCCCACCAATAACTGCCACCCCACAGCGGCATTTCCATCTCCATGTGAATTGCCTCCTCTCCCTTTGAAGTTCTAACTCCCTGTCCCCAGCATCCTCTTCTTTCTTTAGCTGAAGACGGTATTTAAGTTGAAGGTTTGGGACACTTTGGTGAGTGCATCAGGTTTCCTTGTCTCTTCCATGTTCGTGTGAGTTCAATTGCTCAGTCGTATCTGCCTCTTCACAACCCCATGGATGGTAGCCCACCAGGTGCCTCTGTCCAAGGGGATTCTCCAGGCAAGAATACTGGAGTGTGTTGCCATGCCCTCCTCCAAGGGATCTTCTTGATCCAAGGATCAAACCTGAATCTCCTGTGTCTCCTGCATTGCAGGTGGATTCTTTACCACTGAGCTACCAGGGGAACCCCTTTCATGTATATGCTGCTGCTGCTAAGTCGCTTCAGTCATGTCCAACTCTGTGCAACTCCATAGACAGCAGCCCACCAGACTCCTCAGTCCATGGGGCTCTCCAGGCAAGAGTACTGGAGTGGGTTGCCATTTCCTTCTCTGTTCATGTATATATGCATTATTAAATTTGTATTTTATTTTCTCCTGTTACTCTGTTTCATGTCAACTTAATTATTAAGCCAGCCAGAAGAACCTAGAAGGATACAGGAAATTTTCTTCCTCCCCAACCGCAGGGCTCCTGAGGCCAGAACTCCTTGGCAGAGCGAGTTCTCCCGAGGAGAAGGACAAGAGATGACTCCTCTGCTCCCCACCAGGGAGGTTAAGTGTCTGGGTGACATAAAACTTAACCCCCTCCCTCTCCCAGTCCACCGCATACCTGTGCCAAAGGGGCACCCCTGCAAACCTCCAAAGCTCCGGATGACTTGTAATTCAATTTCAGATTTGCTTATCCTTGACCATTGATCACAAATTGGTTGCATTTTCTAAAATCTATCTCCTGTTTCTATACAGATCATCACCAGAGACCCCAGCTTTTATGTCCAGTCACTGCTGACTCTATACAGCATTCTTCAGAATCTCAGGAGAGAAGTTGCCCCCAGAGAGGACGCCCTTCCACTCTGGGACACCCCAAGATTCTTGGCAGGAGAGCCCTACCTTTGCCCGAGGCCAACTCTGAGACGGGGAGTTTGTTCTGGGTCCCTGGGAGCCAGGTTCCAAGTGTGATGGGAGGGTTGGTGGCTGCACGGCCCTCCCCCAGGCACACTGCCCATGATTCCAAGTGTGTTTTGCTCACTTTGCTCACGTGTCTGGACACACAGGCAATTCACGAAGGGTTCCCTTCCTCTCTCACCTCTTTTCTCTCCTGAACACTGGCTCACACAGCTTTGAAACTCACTCCCCACTCATCCCAGCGTGGCCCTCCTGTTCCGGCTCCTGGTAGGAAAAGGGGGACGATGCCAGTTCCCGCATGGAGACGCTTTTTGCCCCTGCCGCCCTCCACCCCTCTGGGCTGCGGGGACCGCACGTCTCCAGGGAGGTGGATGGAGGATGCACACGCCAGGCAGACAGCCCAGCAGGGATCTGGCCAGGCAAGAAAAGTCAGAAGCCTTGTCTGCTGGCCAGGGAGTCTGCAGCACCCTGCGGGAGGCAGCTGGGAGCTGGCAAACACGCCGGGCACTTGGCAATGGCTGCGGTGTGGCGGGTATCTGGGGTGCATGTTGTATTCCGATTCTTCCTAGTCCCCTGGGGCTCCTGGATGCTCTGCTGCCTACTGGGATGCACACAGGGAGCCTGTGGGGAGGGCCCTGATCCCCCATATCAGAGAATGCCTCCCAGAGAAGAGATGAAATGCCTGCTGGGAGTGAGGCAGCGGGGAGGGAGCTCAGAGTATGATGTTCTGTAGCTTCCCTCCTCTCCCAGGTGTGTCCGTGGGGCTGGTGCCCCCTTGGACACCGCCTGCCCCCCTGGCCCAGCAGGACCTCACCTCCTCATCCCTTCCTACTCCCCACCCAGCATCTCTCTGGACACAGCTGCCCTGGAGAAGGAAACAGTGGTGGTTCCTGGAGAAAGCTGAGGCGGGGTCTCCTCGCATCCTCTCAGAGTCCACACACCAGCTGTCCACCACCCACCCTGGACTTTCTGTGTTAACTCCTTATGCCAACCCCAGGCCGATGTTTCTGTGACTCCAAGCTGACCAGACCACTAATGGATTCGATTCCCTTGGCCTTTGGGAAACCTCTCAGCTGCTCCGTAGGACACTCAGAGGCTTGCTCTGACTCCTTAGCCTCACTCTTGGACACGTGTGCCTTGGGCTCTCTCTGCTCCCACTCCACACAACACCAGCAACACACATATGTGTATACATGAGTGTGCACTTTCCAGCCTATTCTCTTTCCTTCCCACCATCACCCCTTGTGCCTGAAATACTCTTCACTAGATTAATTTCTACTCCTTGTTCCAGGTTCTGATCTGGCCTCAGCCACCTCTTCCAGGCAGCCTTCCTTGACTTGCTTTGTTCCCTTCTACCACACCATACACATCCCACTATTAAAATACACACCCGTCCTACAGTTCCCTTCATGAGTCTCGCATGTGTCTCCTCCTCCATGCTGTGAGCTTCATAAGGGCAGGGTCTGTGCCCAGCTGGGCCCTCAGCAAGTACTTAACAAACATTAGTTGAAGGAAGGAAGGGGCCAGAACAGTGACCCTGCTGATGTGTCTATACCTACTTTGTGTGTGTTTTGCTTTTTCTTACAATTCTACTTGAAAAAGAAAAGTACAAACCAAACTAAAAACAAAGCAAAACACTCTTCTCCTACTTTGCCTTCTTTCAAACACCTCTCCCCCACTTTTCTAACAATTCCCAATACAAGTCACTGAAAATCCGCATGGTTGAGGGAAGATATACCCAGAGGTAAGGCCACATTGGTTAGGATTCCAGGTGGAGTGTTTGCACCTGGAAATGGGTTCTGGCCCCTTGAAGCCCCTCATGTAGGAGATAAAGGCTGTTATCTCCTGCTCTAATGTGTGGAAACTCACTCATAAGTGATGTCCCCAAGGTCCCTTGATTTCTGTCTCCAAATACAATTTTCTTTTCATGGACTTGGAGCTGTGGCTTTGTGGGCCACTCACATCTCCAGAGGAGAAGACAGCAGAGAGTGAGGCTGCAGGGCCCGCCCAGCCCGGGTACCGGGCAAGGTGGGGACACCAGGCCTGCCCACACTGATCGGCACAGGAAGATCCCCACGAGAGGAGGACCTGCTGTCCAGGCAGGTTGTGGATCCTGGGCTCTGGGCACGAGGCCCTCTCAGAATCTGTGCTGGCCAGAGTAAGAGCTCAGCCCATCTGCTCGGTGACGCGGCCGCACAGAGGAGGTCCGTGTGCCTCATCTAGCAGCACCTCCACTCGGCGGGGAAGGCCTTATTTCCTCAGTCTCATTAGCGAGCTCTGGAGGCCTGAAGAGACTAATTACCAGGACCGTCAGGGTCCCGGAGAGCTGTGACGACTGTCGATTTACCCATCGGAAACATCTGGATGGAATGAAAGCCCCCGGATAAGATGAGTTTTTATTCGTAGGCAAGTGACTCGCCCAAGAACCGCCCCCTTCCTTCCCCTGACCCCTTCCTCCTGCCACTTCCCTTCCAGCTCCAAGTTAGAAAAAGAGAGAATGGGGTAAGCAGAGGCCAGCATGCAAGGCCAAGGTCCAAGAAGATCATTGCATGAGAGCATCGTGTGCAAAGAAAGAGGCGGGCCTGCTACAGAAGGGCCCAGACGTGGAGCTATTCTGGGCACTGACAGGTCCCCATTCGTGCTGCCAGCAAAGACAAGTTAGACTTTGCAGGGGAGGCACCCGGGGAGAATCGATGGCCTTGGGGATGGTTAATCTGAATTGACACAGGGCCGGCCCGAGGTCAGGCGGTCCCCACCGGGCTGCCTCCTGGGGTTAGCGCAGAAGAGAACGCATCTTGCAAGAAGGCGATGAGTCTTGCGCCCCCAAGCCCAAGGCAGCAGCTGCCTGGAAAGTAAACATACCAACCTTTCCCAGGGGGCAGAGTTGTGGTTTTCACTTCTAAAAGAAATGGAAAACAAGCCACCGTTAAGGCAGAAAGCAGCCAGAGACGTTCACTTTACCCTCTGATGGTTAAGGGGAGGAGGCTGAACCGGCCCAGACCCTGTACTGTCCTGGCCACAGCCCCGCCCTGGGACACGTGCCCCTCTGCTGTGCTGGGAAGTCAGGTGGCATAGGTTGAGTGGGGGTTGGGGCAGAATGCTCACATTGGATCTCTGATTCAGAGATCCACCATCCCTGCCGTGTCTTGGCTGGGGAAGCTGGTACCCTGGAGCCTGAGCCCCTAAGCCAATAAACACTTCTCTGTAGAACAACCTTTTTTCTTTGGTCACCAGACTACCTTCTAATTAGTTGACGTCTGCAGAAGCAGAAGTGGAAGTGTTTGTATCTCAGCTGTGTTTGACTCTTTGCAATCCCATGGACTGCAGCCTGCAGGATCCTCTGACCATGGGATTTTCCAGGCAAGAATATTGGAGCGGGTTACCGTGCCCTCCTCCAGGATCTTCCCAACCCAGGGGTTGAACCTGGGTCTCCTGCATTCCAGGTGGATTCTTTATCATCTGAGTCACCAGGGAAGCCCTGAAGTCTGCAGGCTTTATTATAAAACTAAAGCTTAGGCCCTCCTGCAGTAATATGAATGCAGGTGCCCATGCTCTGTTTGATCTGTAAAGTTAACCGGCATTCATCTATGCATCTTTGAGATATTAGTGAGCGAGGTTCTGTGTACTGGAGGAGGCCAGGCCTTTGATAGCTGACCTCTCTTGATGAGTCAGACTGTAACCAGCTGGCCCCGAGGGCTTCCTCTCTCTGGGGTGATCTAAGACAGTAAGATCTGCATCCCAGATGCTGGGACCTGCCTGGGGAAATGCTGGGCATCAGTTCCCCTCTGCTGGCTGGACCAGGAAAGACCTCCATTCACCAGTTAGGCTCTCAGGACAATGCATAGAGCCTGTCCTGCTGACTGGCCAGAAGCAGGCTGACCTCTCATCTTTCCTCGTTAGCTGGGGGCCTCTGCATATGTTCACCTGGATACAGAGGCTGGGAAATCTGTCCACAGAGTATGTGCGTGTGTGCATGCTAAGTCACTTCAGTTGTGTCCGACTCTTTGCAACCCCATAGACTGTATCCCACCAGGCTGGTCCATGGGATTTCCCAGGCAAGAATACTGGAGTGGGGTGCCATTTCCTTCTCCAGGGGATCTTCCCAACCCAGGGATTGAACCTGCATCTCTTGTGTCCCATGTATTGGCTGGTGGGTTCTTTACCACTAGCATCACCTGGGAAGCCCTCCATCTTGTGTACAGGTATCTAATCACCATGATGCACACTTTAAATATCGTACGATTTTACTCATCCATTATACCTGAAATAAGGGAAAATAAAGCTGAGAAAAAGCAAATGACATTAAAGCCTTTTGCATCGAAGTGATAGGATTCTCCGTGCAAAGATCCTTGCATATAGAAGGAAAGATAACCTAGAGATGACTCCATCTAAACTCAACCAGAACATTTGACCAAAAACACCTGAGTAGGTCCCCATGTATTCAAACTCTCAGTCTACTCTTTAAAGGCACCTGAGACATGATACAACTCTTGATCCAAATGGACATTAGCTGCCCCAAGAAGCCACTCTGGAAAAGGCTGTGGGCAGATCAGTAATCAAAGATTAAAGTGGTGACTCAGAGAAGTCAATGGTCAATCTATAACACGATCTCTCTGCCACCAAACCCAGCTGAATCCAAGTTCCTAGGTGAGCACAGGGCTGCTGTCCTAGTGAGCAGAAGAGGGCTGGATTCATGCCAGAATGGATACATAAGATACACAAACATTCCAGAAATAGGGCGAGGGGATTTTAGTTTGGCACCTTCTGTATTTAGACACACGTACCATAGAAATGCTAACTGCTGACAGGCTGGGTTTAATGAGCTCTCTCTCATCCTCAGCAGGGAAGAACAGATCCTCTCTCCCACTGCAACTGTTTCTTCTGATGCACAGAGTTGACTTACTCCCCTATTCTCTATTAAGATGATTTGATGGTCACTGCGAGGTTTGCCGGCATGAATCAGCCGACCTTCCCCAGACTACTGATACCATCGAATCTGACTCCTAGCCCAGGAGATAAAAGACAATGGACCAGGGATGGGAAATGAACAGCCACCGAGCCGCTGAGTGCGTCCCCGGCACGCTTGCCTATGAGGGAGGGCATGAGGGATGGTGGTGGGTCCGCCAGTCCTTAGTTATGCTGGCAGGAGTCCTGCAGCACTACATATTAACACAAGAGGGGGACACGCAATCCATTGTGTGTGCGAGAGGGGGAGCAGAGAAATACATCAGGGTGGCAGACAATGCTGAGAAGGAACTAAATTCTCTTCTGGATCCTTCTGGACCATTCGGATACTGAATAACAAAATAGGTTGGAATGTCTCTTAAAGCTAAGTGTTCCTCATAGGTGGAAATCCATCTAGATGAGGGGAGCATAACCTGGGCATATTCCAGAGAAGCGAGGTAGCTCTCTGTTCTAGGGTAGGCTAGCCATGGAGGAGGAAAAAGCAACACACACATACACACAGAGAGAGGGATGCATAAGATAAATGTCCCGAGAGCATGGTCTTTTTTCTCTAATATAGTCCTTAGTGTACAAGAGTCCGACAGCTATACTGAAGGCCACACTAATCCAAGTCTTGGAATATTCCAGGATTCTACCATCTACAGCACTGGCCTTGACCCATTGCCCTGTACCCAATGAGAAGGGTGATGGGGTGGGAGCAATGTAGAGAAGAGAGCTGGCATGGAGACCCTGCCCCACATTCACAGTGGATCACAGAGCACAGAGCGCGGTGAGGATGCTCAGCTCCGAGTCGGCAGGTGGAGCCTCTGCTCCTAGTGCCCTGCTCAGAACCAGGCAGGGATTTGTTTGCTTCTGGTCAGTTTTGTTACTGTTGGCTTCGATGTGGGATGTGCTTCCTCCATCCATGGGGTGCACCTTCAGTGGAGTTCTAACTCCTTAGGAACCAATCCCTGTTTCAAAAGTTCCCTTTCCAGCTGAGAATACAGATATCAATGATTACAATGAGCTGAGTCACTGTAAGTCACTTAAAGTCCCTTGCAAGTTTCCTCTGCCTACCTCCAGCCTCTCACACGTCCCTTTCACCATTTATGTCCTTTGCTAGTTTTCCAACGTTCTTCAAGATCTGTGGATATGCCTTGGTCAGGGGTTCAATAAGCATACGTCGAATCACTAATTGAACCTGGAGCCTTCCATTGACTTCCCTTTCTTTCTATTTCTGTTTCATTTTCCTGTTTGTGGTTCATCACCATGGCGCTCTATATCACTAAGGTGAATACTGCATCCCTGAATCTTCTCACCATAAAAGCTTTCTCCTCTTCTGTCAAATAATTTTCCATATAATTCATTTCCTTCCGTCTCCCCCTCCCCAAGTCTAATGCCATCCTCTGATGATTACTTGCATGGCCAGATGTGAGTGGATGAACAGGATGAAGGGGGTGCTAGGTGGGATGAGAAGGATGGCAAGAAGTGGGGAAAGACCCTCTCTTCACTGTGGTCACAGCCGCTTTCCCGGGGGGCTCTCCGAGGGTCGGCACTGTCCTCAGCAGGAAGTTTGCGGCACACACACCATGTGTCCGACTCCACCACTCAGCCTGGGCCCACTTCTGAACATTTCGTCATGGTCTAAATGAATCACTTTAGCTAGGCTAGGGACCTTGAGAAAATTTGAGGGGCTGAGTAAAACGAGGCGAGAGATGCAGGTATCACAGTGTGGGGAGGGTTGGCATGGAAGAGGTGGAAAGAAGCTAGGGAGAGGGCTTGAGAAATGAGTTCATGAACCCCTGGATCATGATATGGGGGGCTCCTGTAACCAGAGACTGGGCTCCAATGGTTCAAGACGCACCTGGTGGTTTTCAAAGCCTTTTTACTATGTGTTCTCAGGCGAAGGCTAGAACAACGCTCGGATTGTAAGGCGGGTCAGTTCTATGGCTCAGAAGAGGAAACTGAGTCTGAACGATACTTCCTGACCTGCCCAAGTGCACAGCACCCCTGGATGTTGGGCTCTGGACAGGAGCTCAGTGGCGTCCACTCCAAAGACCTTGCAGGGGCACCTGCCCACCTTCCTCCCTGAAGACACTCCCCATGAATGCTCTGTGGCAGCTTAGGGACCCTCTGAAACTCCCTGCACTGGAGGTTTACTTCTGTGGCTGATGGGGGGTGGGGTTGTCACTGGGGGCTCCTATGAGAAGCACTCAGTGGGTGGACTTCTCTGCCTGTTGCCCCAAGCCTCACTCTCTGAGCCTTTTGTCTCCATGCAGACCTCCAGGCTTTGAGAAGATAGGGTTGTTTCTTTTCTTCTCCCTTCCCAGCCCTTCAGGGGAGGAGGGCAATGTGAGCAGAGAGTAAGGGGGTCCTTGGAGTTTCATCGGCTCCCAGTAACCCACTTAGTGCCTGCCACCATCCACTAGCTGCTGGACAGACAGGAGCCTCGGGGAACACACAGCAGGGCAGGGGGAGGAGGCTCTGGGAGAAAGCGGGGAGGGGAGAACCCATAAAGCAGGGGGAGGGGGGATACTGACCTTGCAACAAAGATGAGCTTGTAGGCTCACTTAGCTCTATATCGGGTGAGGGACACACAGGAGAGAAAAATGAAAACAAACACACATATTATATACAGTAGCTATATATCCATCATATATAGTTTGTATACCGGCTTTCACAAACATTTCTGGAGGGATGGAAAAATAAAGGAACACACAAAAACCAGAGGTGGTGGGGCAAGATGCAGATGAGGAACGGTGAAGGGCTGGGTGCGTGCACACGTGATGCCGAGGTTGAAAGGTGAGGGGCTGGCCATGCATTCACAGCCCCCACAGGAGCACGGACTCTGGGCGTGTGCTGAGCCGGGGTGCTGACTTGGTAGCAGAGGATCGAAGCCTCTTTCCAGATGAGATCTGTGTCTCATCCACAGCTCCATTGGTTCACTTGGGGAGACCAAGTTTAGGGATTTCTGGCCTCCCAGCACCACGGCAGAAGCAAGGTCCCCCAGGAATCTCTGTGATTTAGGATCCCAGGGGCTGAATTCTCCTGGTCCCCTGACACCTCCGGAGCCTTAGGGACCAGGTTCTCAGAATCCTACTGGTAGGGTTCCTGTTGGAAGGACCACCCCTTCCCCATTTGACTGTAGTCCCTCAAAGGTATTGATCCTGAAGGAATCTAACCAGCACCAGCATCCCTCACTTTTCAACATCAGGTCATGTGTGCTGCTTCCGAGCAGGTTGGTGGCAAAATGATGTTGATTTAGCTGGCTCTCGGATGCTACAGAAGAAGGAGTTTCATCACAAAGTTTGTGTATTCACAGAAAGCAAAGGCTGCTTTCTAACCTGCCCAAGTCGGCTTGACGGGTCTGATCATAGGAAAGGGCATAGAAAACTCGCTAACACGTTTGTATCTGTCAAGAGGCCTTATTGATAGTGGGCGCTGATAAAGAGTTTGGGGGCTGGGCTGTGTGGACCAGCTGCAGTGTGAGCCTAGGGGGTGGAAATGTAGGCGTGGCACGTTAATGGGATTTCATAGCCTCAAGGAACTAGGTGTCACCCAGGTGGTCATGCTGTGACGGGCTTCTCAGAAACACTCTCTTAAATGAGGCTAAAAACCTGGTTGCTGTTTGATTAAATTTGGAAATGTTCCAAACTGTTTCTCCCTCTTAGAGATTTAGCATGCAAGGGCTCTGAGCCCTCCTGTGTTAAAGAACATCCCCACACGGACCCAATTCATCTTTGTTTGATCTAGTCTTTCTAAACCTACTTGAATCCATACTGTGACTTTTCCAGACATGTCTTTAGAGAGTCCCCTGGACTCCAGAAAGCTGGCAACTGTAGGGCCGTCCCACAGGACACGCGGGGAGCAGGGGATGCTGACAGACTGCCGGGCATGCGGGCAGAGGTCTTAATTGCCAAACACGGGTCTGTGAAAAGGAGCAGATTTATGGTGCATGCTTCACTGCATTGCTTGTCACAAATGCCGGTATTTCACTCTTAAAGTTTGCTTTTTCTCTCTCTTCTCATCTTAGATGTCTTCAGGGGACGAGGCCAGGGAATTAGACAGCAGTGATAAAGTCAGTTGCAAAACCATTTCATGCATCTGATTTGGAGGAGCAAAGGGGTCAAAGGAGGAGGGAGACTGTTTACAGGGAAGAGGAAGGCTGTGGGTGGAGGGCGGGGACAGCCTCGGATCTGGGAGGCAAGGGGAGGTGGGGCCGCCCCTTCCTAATCATGGTCCTTCTGTTCATGCAGACAGACACCTGCCAAAAAGCCAAAAGGCTGACAAACGTGAGCGGCCCTGATGACTGTCCCTGGGTGGGAGGCGTCAGACACATCAATCAGTCTAATCACAGCTCTGCCCATTCCGGTCTGCCAGTTCTGGGATCAAGGGCAGCCTGCCGCCTCCAAGCCCTGGAGGATAAAGCTGGGCTTTATTTTATGTGCTGGGTAAAAGGGGAGATGGAATGCAATTTGGAAATCTGGATGGAGCAGGGGAAGAACACAGGTGGGCTGTCTGGACGATCTGATCGGGGTCTGTGGTGCCATGGAGGAGATGTGGCAGGGTGGGCAGGGGGTGAGGGGTGCTTTACGGAACTCTGGGATTATCTGGGAGTTCTCAGAATAAACGGGTTTAGGCTCCTGCCAATGATCTGCTGGCTTCCTTACCTTCCCTCCCCAGGACACTCAAGAGTGCTTGTTGACATGGGAGATCGAGGAACAAATTTGAAGGATTCCAAGCTAAGGTACTTGCTGGAGCCTGGGGGGATGTGCCTCCCACCCCCCACCACCCCCACCCCTGCAAAGGCTGTGTGCAGACCCATGGGCTGTGTGGTCAGTCTGCATCTTCCTGGGCAGGGAGCCCGTCAGAGATGCAGGATGGCCCTCGGGCATCCAGGCTCAGGTCTGTGTGACTGTTCTCCCCGAAGAAGCGTGAGACTTGGGGATCTAAGTCTGTTTACTTGCCTCCTTCCCTTGTTTCTGGCATCCTTATAGTTGCCGAGTGTGCAATGAAGGCACTGCAACTTGCCTTGCCCAGATTAGTCCTTCAATAAAGAGTGACTGAATGAATTAATGCATGAATGATTATGCGACTTCTGTCGAGATGGTGGCTCGGTAGGACAGATAATATCTTAATGCAGCCAGACAACACCCTAGGACACAAATGAAGAACCAGGGACACACCCACTGGCTATGTTAATTCTCCCTCTGACACTAACATTCTCAGGATCCCAAGGCCCACAGGAGTCTACTTTTATCAATACAATGCAGTTTCTCTTATATCCTGAGGACTAGAAAAAGTTTCAGAAATGGTAACATTTCACACTCATCCAGGGAAGAAGTATGGAAATAGTGTATGTTCCTCTCTGGGTTCTTGACTAGATGCGATTGCAATCCCCATGGTCAGTTAAGGAGATACTGCGGGGGAAAGTTCAACATCACTTCAGTATCCCCCAAACCCTTTCCTGCAGTGTCAGACCTCTAGCACAGGATGAAACCCGGTGTCTCCTTTCACACGTGTACTGTTTCTCTCTCTCCCCCTCCCTCCTCATCCCGTCCTTCTCACCCACCCCCGCCTAACTACTCCTGACTCTCCTCCTTGCCCGCCCCCCACCGCGCTCCTTCTGGTCCAGCGTGGGGCTCCGTCTCACCGAACAGTGTGATGCTGGCATTGGTGTGACCCAGCTTGTTGGAGGCCACACACGTGTAGTTCCCATAGTCGTGTTCAGAGACGTTGAAGAAGATGAGTTTTGAGAGGAAAGGTCTGTTTTCCACTTTGACCCCCTTCTTTCCTTCAACCAGCCTGAGACAAACAAGAGACAGACCGAAAAGAGAGGAAAAAGGGGATGGTTATATGTATTTTTCCTCACGAGGAAGACGAAAAACTCTGGAATTAGTGATCTTCCCTCTTCCCCCTTTCTGGCATCACTATAATCCCATTTTTTTTCCACTCAACCACACAACAAGTTCGCCACCATGGCACACATAATTACATTTCTCTGTTTTATGTCTGTGCCCAGAGACATGCTTGGCACAATGCAGATCTTCATCTCTCTGTGCAGTTATTGAAGTTCTCTGAAGGCAGGTGCCTTCAACAAATACAACGCACCAGCTGTGTGCCATTCAGCCCCACAGGATCCGAGCAGTAGGTGCTGGATAATTGATGTTATTGATGAAGATGATGATGGCGGCAACCATGAAAATGAAGAACCTAGTCTTCAAACAGGAGAAAAACCCGACAGGTTTGAAAGAGCAAAGTTTTTCATGCACCTGGTAGTAACACTGTCCCTTAAGAACTTGAGACATTCTGCAGAGAGTCATTTATCTTGGGCCCTGATCAGGATAAAAGAATCAGGGACTGTTTTCACACTAGGGGACCCTGATGGGCCTGGGTGTCCATTGCACTTGAGCATCTCATCCTGGGAGTGATTACAGAAGCCCGAGCATGTGGTTTCAGGTGGCCAGGACCACCTCGCTGGCTGTCTTACCCCGTCATGGAGTCCAGCGTGCCTTAAGGGCTGAGACCAGCGGCTGGGGCCCACTGATAAAAGCCAGGGAGAGAGGTGGGGAGGACAGCCAGACACACTTGTTACAAATGCAGACACTATTACAGGGCAGACAGAGAGGGACAGGAAAAACTGCTTCAGTGGTGGGTGGGGCCACCTTCTCCTTCTTTGGAGGCTGTTAGGAGCAATTCCTATTGAACCTGCATGTTTTCATGGAAATCATGAGACCAGCGCTCATCTTTGTAAAAACCGCTGGGATGTCCTATTTCGGAGAACAGGCTTTAAGCCAAACTGTTAGTTTCCCTGAAATAATTTGTCTTCCTTGCCTAGGAGCTGTCTATGCTACAGGAAAGATAACCACCAGTGGGGACAACCATCCTTCTAAATGGAGGATCTCAGGGAGTGATCCCAAAAGCTCAGCTGCCTGTGTAGGGCCTGGCTGGAGCAGGACATATGGACAGGACAATATGTCAAGGTGGACACATGTTGGAATGGGTTCGCAGGGCAGAAATTGAGGCAAATGGTTGGTACTGGAGTCATCAAACCGAGAAAGACAATATTCCAGGCAGAAATAGAAAGTAAAGCCCAGCAGGGCAATGATGAAAAAATGCTTTGTAAACCATAAAATGTTATTCAAAATAACATATTTCCATGGAGTGAGACATTGCAAACTCCTTCCTGCCCCTGGGCCACAGGACAGTTTTGGCAGCGACATCAGCTGCTGTATCATTCTCTGAAGGTGTCCTCTCTGCAGGACGAATGGACGGTTCTCTCCGTCGCCAAGACTTGTGACCGCTGTGATGAGAAGACCAGGATTCGGGCCTCTGTCCCAACCCAGCGTCTGTCTCCAGGGAAGTCAGAGCAGGGCTGTGGGAACTGTGCTGCTTTCCATCCTGTAGATGTTCATCTGGGTGCTTTTATCTCTCTCACACGTGGGACAGCGAACCAGCCCGGGTCCACGTACTTTGTTATAATGGGAGCACAGTCCGAAAGGAGTGAGGTGTCTGGCTGTGCAGCCAGAAGCCACCGTTCTATCTCCAGCTTGTTCTGTTGCTGTCCTGCAGGGGATGCTGTCCACAGGAGGCTCTGCAGCCCACCTGCCAGAGGCTTCTCTGCGTTCCTCAACCTTATTGATCCCTTTTGCCATTGTGAAGCCAGCCCTGGGCTGGGGAGGAAGTCGTCACATCGGGACAAAGCTGTGAATTAGATTTCAGCTCTGCAGTGGGGAGAGACACTTGCCCAGAAAGCAGGCTTTGCTGACAGCTCTGAAATGTCTTTAGCTAAAAGCAGAGCAGGGCGGGCAGTGGTATTCGGCAGCATTTTGCAGCTTCTGGGTTGATGCTCCGTGTGGTCACACAGTTCCACGTGCCACAGAGGACAGACGCCTCCACGCAATGGCAGAATGGAGGTGTCTGAAACTGAGACAGCTATGCTGAGACAGGTGTGCTGAAACTGAGCAGGACCCTGTGGAGCTCTGGTGCACAAAGCCTTTCTGTATCCTCAGTTTTCTAGTTTGTAGGAAATAGGTTTCATTCAGCCTCCTAGCCTTCCCTGAGTTGCAAAGGGCAGGTTCAAACACTTGCTAATTAGGGAAGGGATGGCATGCCAGACGGGGAGAAGCAGCCAAGAAGCAATGGGACAGCCTTGGGACAGGGTCTTGTTTCCCCTTCAAGGCCACTGGGGAGGCTGTTAAGGGATGTGTGCATGCTAAGTTGCTTCAGTTGTGTCCAACTCTGTGACCCCGTGAACTGTAGCCTGCCAGGCTCCTCTGGCCATGGAATTCTCTGGGCAAGAATACTGGAGTGGGTTGCCATGCCCTCCTCTCCCCTTTAAGGCATACACATAATATATTTGAGTTGTTTAGCAGATGTTGAAACCACCACCAGGTGGGAAAAGTTAACTACAAACTGCCCACAAGTACAAAATGTTAATGTTGCTGATCCCTGATTATCTCACCATCAGCCAATCAGAAGAATGTCCACTAGCTGATCCCACCCTCCTCTCGGAACCATTACTATAAAACTCCCCATTATCCCCTCCAGGTTGGGACACAAAGTTTTGAGGGCATGAACCCACTGTGACCCCCTTTTCCTGGCAAAGCAATAAAGCTATTCTCTTCACCCAAAACTCTGTCTCTGAGACAGTCAGTCTGGTGTCAGGGTACAGAGGCCAGTTCAGTATCACTACCAGGCTTCAGCTTCTTCATGCTTTTCAAGAATTCAAGTCCCTACAGATGAGTGGTCCTTATTAAGGACAGGGTTCCCTTTCCTCTCCCTTTGATCCATGGCACACACGGTGGTGGCGGGCACTGAGGGACTAGAACGCAGTCAAGAGAGACGTCTACCCTACATTCTGAGAAAACTGCCTGTCTCCATTTCAAGGACTCCTTTACTTTGATTGGTCTCAGAAATCCGCTCATCTCACCTGGGATATCAGTTAGGTTAGAGGTGGCCTTGGCACTCCACTCCAGTACTCTTGCCTGGAAAATCCCACGGACAGAGGAGCCTGATAGGCTGCAGTCCATGGGGTTGATAAGAGTCGGAAATGACTGAGCAACTTCACTTTCACTTTTCACTTTTCACTTTCATGCATTGGAGAAGGAAATGGCAACCCACTCCAGTGTTCTTGCCTAGAGAATCCCAGGGACAGGGGAGCCTGGTGGGCTGCCGTCTATGGGGTCGCACAGAGTCGGACACCACTGAAGTGACTTAGCAGCAGCAGCAGCAGAGGTGGCCTTCCCTCTAGTGGGGGCCATCTTCCCTGGGAGACCTCCCGGGAGGAGTGACCTGCCAGTGGTCCAGGAAGGACAGGCAGTGACAAGAGTTCAGAGGCAGAGATGCTCTTCAAGAGCCTGGTGTCCAGAGGACAGACACCTCCATTCAATGGGAGAACATGGGGTAGGGGGTAAATAAATGAAGAACAAATAGAAAAACTGAGCAGAATCAACTAAAGGAGAGAAAAGGAGCTGCCTGGAGAAGGGCTCAGACAGAGGACTCAGAGCTGCCTGAGCCCAGGGCTCTGAAAGCCCCCTGCCCATGGAGATGCTGTCAGTTGGGCTCTCTTGTCCTAGGTGAAGCCCGCAGCCCCCTCCCTGTGATACAGCAGCTGTGCAGAGCTGAGCTCGCCCTTCATATGCCCACCATTGGCCACTTCTGCCTAAGGGCTAATCTTTCCTCCACGTCTTTTAAGATTTTGTTTCCTCCACATTTTGCTTGCATTTTCATCCCATCAAGGATTAGAAAAACAGGATGTAGCTGATTAATTTCCTTGAAGATCTGAACCATTGAAAGTTCAGGAATTTACCCTGGAGCTCAACCGATTTCTGTTTTTTTGCTATGTTTTCTGATATTGGACTTTCACGTCTCAGTTTTATTCTTAGTATAAAAGAAAAGATAAAATGGATGGAGAAATGAAGCAGGATTTTGAAGAAAGATACCCATGTTTATTTATTGGGAAAATACCATTCCCTTCTGCTTAATTATGAATTTTTGGGAACAAGGGGAAAAGCCAGTTATTTCTTCTAATCTCTTTCTGAGTCTGCTTTTACTCAATCTGTCTCAGTACATACATATACAAAATGGGCTAGATGAAAACGGTGCACCCAAGTTGCTGCCAGAATTGGCGCTTAAGAACAAAAAGTAGTGCTTCTCACTTGGAAGGATTATAATGAGCCACAGTGGAACTTCTGACTAAGTGACTTGGTTGTAAACAAAGTTAGAGACTAGAGGGGTTCTTGGTGCTGACTGGCCAAACCAATACAATATTGTAAAGTAAAAAAAAAAAAAAATCTGGCTGCCCCATGTGGCACGCGGGATGTTAATTCCCAGACTAGGGGTCAACTCTGCACACCCTGCAGTGGAAGCAGAGTCCTAACCACTGGACCACCAGGGAAGGCCCTAACTTTATTTTTTTTTGAAGTATAGTTGATTTACAGCGTCATGTTAACTTCAAGTGTACTGCAAAGTGAGTTAGTTATACATTCATACACACACACACACACACACACACATATATATATATATATATATATATATATATTCTTTTGCAGACTCTCTCCTCTTATAGGTTATTACCAAATGTTGAATATAGTTCCCTGTACTATTATACAGCAGGTCCTTCCCTTGTTGAATCTCTTTTATATATATTTAACAGTAGTGTGTCGGAGAAGGCAATGGCACCCCACTCCAGTACTCCTGCCTGGAGAATTCGATGGACAGAGGAGCCTGGTGGGCTGCAGTCTATGGGGTCGCTAAGAGTCAGACACGACTGAGCGAATTCACTCTCACTTTTCCCTTTCATGCATTGGAGAAGGAAATGGCAACCCACTCCAGTGTTCTTGCCTGGAGAATCCCAGGGACGGGGGAGCCTGGTGGGCTGCCGTCCATGGGGTCGCTAAGAGTTGGACACGACTGAGCGACTTAGCAGCAGCAGCAGCAACAGCAATGTGTATCTGTGAATCCCAAACTCCTAATTTATCTCCCTTCCTCCCTTCCCCCTGTGATAACCACGTTTGATTTCTATATCTGTGAGTTTGTTTCTATCTTGTAAATAAGTTCATTTGTCATATTTTAGATCCCATATATAAGTGATAGCATATGGTATTTGTCTTTTTGTTTCACTTCACTCACTATGATAACCTCCAGGTCCATCCAAGTTGCTGTAAATGGCATTATTTCATGCTGTTTTATGGCTGGCTAATATTCCATTGTATATACGTACCACATCTTCTTTATCCATTCATCTGTCAGTGGGCACGTCTTGGCTACTGTACCTAGTGTTGCCGTGAACACTGGCCTCTTGAGTAAAGAGCCCCAGCCACTGGGGATGTTGAGTCCTGCGGGCAGCAGCTGGGTCGCTCTCAATCTGCATCTTGCCCTGGAGTTGCTCACCCTCTCTCCTTCCCAAAGTTGCCCGTTTTGTGGCTTTTTCCCTCAGCTTCTCAGGCTCGTCACTCCTTCTCCCTCCCATACCCCACATACACCTCAGGACCCTGCATTGCCCCCTCCCATCTTCACCAAGTTGGGTTCTGACCGTGGACAGCTCTTGCCCATCAATTGCTGTTCATCCACCTTAAAATAGCTCTTTGATGGCAGTAATTGCCTGGCTTTCGGAGCTGCTGAACCCTGTGCTAACGTGCCATTTGATAACTCCTCTCGGTGACAAACTTCAGTGAATCACGGCAAACATCCGGATGGCAGGTGCGACAATAGGAGGGGACGGGGAGGCCCTTGTCTTTTCTCCTGCCATGAGAGTGCAAGCTCTGTACAAAGGAGTGCCAAGTCGGGTCACGGACACGTCCCTGCACCACCACTGAGCGCATCTGGAATGGAACCCGAGTCCTCGGCCACAGCTAACTCAGCACCGGGAGCACTCCTGACGCCTTAATGCAAGCCTGAGAATGTGTTAAAAATAGCTGCAGGCAGAACACTTATTTCCCAGGCCTATAAAAAATTCACAGACTTTCCAGGGCTCCTGGTGGTCTTTCCTTTGACAGTTCATTTTCCTAAAGAATAGTTTTTCTTAGGCTCGTTGACTGGCGAGTGATAGTTCTGCATGGCAGCATTACAAACACAGCTGAAGTTCATTCACGTCAAGACGAGACTGGTCTGGGTTCTGTTTCTCCTTCATAGGCAGGAGGAGCTCGAGAGAGGACTTTGCAGGAATCCATTTGCGTCCGTGTGGAACCAGGGGCCTGGAAGAGCTTCCTCCTTCTTGGGGGAGGGAGAGGGGAAGGGAGTCTTACCTTTTGTCATCCTTGTACCACTGGAATTCCGCCGAGGGAACCGCGGAGGCTTCGCACTGCAGGGTCCCCTTCTGTCCCACAGGCACGCCGGTCCCCTTAGCTTCTGAAATGTATGGAGGATCTACAAAGAGAGGACATTCAACAGCATCTTTAATGCCCCCTTTGCTGTGTTCTCCAGGCCCCACTCTAACTCTGGTCTCCACAGAGTGCCGGAGAATGAAGCCATCCCGCATCACCAGGGAAAGGCTCGCGTGCACTGCCTCCGCTCCCCTCTGGACGCCAGAGGGATGAGCAGGCATCTAGGCCTATTTCCCGTTTACACTTTTCCACTTTCACAGGAGATAGCCAACGCCATCCACCGCATGCCCCATGGCTTGACAGTACCTTTAATCTAGCCCTATAGATGTTCTGCACACCAGGTTTATGCCAGAGTATATAAGCTTGAGCTATTCAGTTCCCATCGAAAACTCAGTTGCAAGAAATAATAGTCATGGAGAATTGCCTGGGGGATACACAGATCTGTCATTCTTGGAGGTGTTCTTCCCGGACCCATGAACACAGCCAGAACAACTTTACTTAAGTACTCCGGCTGCTTTCATCCCGAGTCTTTGCCAAACCACCCCTGTCATGCCAACAGTTGCATGAAATGCGTTATGGAAAGGAGCCACAGCCAGCCATTGCATGGCCATTTCAAGTGATGCTTGTCGTGCTCTATTTATAGAGACCTTCAAGTGAAATTATTTTTCAAGTCTCAGCACCAGAAAAAAGCAGTGCTTCTCCCAAGCGACAAATTCACTTTTATTTTATGGACATAAACCTCAAACCCAATGATGTTTCGTCTCTTTGCTTTTGCACCTCAAAGCCAAATCCTGGACCCGCATATGACCACCTCAGGCTATAAACACCATGTGCTGATTTACCCATAGACTTCTCTTATTTCCCTACATAGGTTTTCCCCTTCTCTTACATCTCCTTACTGTTTAGGTTAATCTTTATTAACTGTGAATTATGTCACTTTAAACAGAAATTGGGGTAGGGCACAAAAATGGCAGGATTGCTTCACCTGTTTCCTTGATTCTTCAGGTGCTTTGTGTTAATTAGGCTCAGATTGTGACATGAATCAACATATTAAAGTAAAGAAGGAGTAAACATCACACCAAGGTATTCTTCCTCTATGTCCAACCCCACCCAAGTTTGGAAGGAGAAACTCTTCTTGTCTGCTGGTTTGACTCTTAGGTTCTATTCTGTCCTAAGAACATCTGAAATCAGCACAGCTGGGAAAACTTTCCGGATGTCCTAGAGACCTGAGTCAGGGGACCTAACGGGGAACCTAGAGAGAATGCATGAGGGAGCAGGGACATTAAGCAGCATCAATGTCAGAGAGAATTGGGTTGGTGGAGGAAGAGGAGGAGTCCAGAGAAGTGGCCTCCAGCTTTTGGGGTTCATGGCAACCCACTCCAGTGTTCTTGCCTGGAGAATCCCAGGGACGGGGGAGCCTGGTGGGCTGCCGTCTCTGGGGTCGCACAGAGTTGGACATGACTGAAGAGACTTAGCAGCAGAAGCAGCACCTCTATTAGCAAAACATAGGTATGAGATATACCCTCTCATATTGGATATGTGTAGGTTTATCTATTTATAGTTCAATTGTGAATGTATACCATGTCAATCAACATACATAACGAGAAGAGGATAAGATAACATAAGTATACCATAAACATAAGTTATAATATTTCTTCCATACATGTGCTTTTTATTTTTGCTCCCTATTAAGGAGATGACTGTCCAGAGAATGAGAAGCTTGGTGACATTATGAGTAAAAATTGGGATTCAAAGACAAGCTTGTATAAATTATGCATTGAATGCCATGTAATGATCTTTTAGGACTCTAAGTCAAGTTTTGGATTATATAAAATTACTTTCAGCACCCATTTATTTTCTTTAAGAGTTTAGAACTGTTGCTCTTGAAAGCAGAAAATGGACAGCAAGGCTGCCCCATTTCCCGCCCCGAGTCATGGCTGGCACTGTGGTCCAGCTCTCTCTGTGGCCAGGAGGGCAGCACCTCCCGAAGGTGCTGGGTGGGTGCGCCTGAGACTACTTACAGTTCACGGTGACCTTGACTCTCCGCACCACCGGGGCTGCCACGTCGTTGGAGGCGCTGCACTCATAGTACCCCGACTGCTCCCGGGTGATGCCCTGGATTTCCAGGTATTCGTCTTCACTCACAAAGCCCACAGCTGCAGGAGAAGGGGTGAGGAAATAGGAGGAAAAACACTGAAGGCACAAACTTAGCAAACCAAGTGTGGAGCGGCTACGTCTGCAGAGCGCTGTGCTTATTCTCAGTTCAGATTCTCAGATTCTCAGGACGGAAGCCAGTTCCCCCGCCCGCCACCCTTCTGCCTCTTACATCAGTAGCTTGTCCTCGGTTCCCCAGCAGACCAGGTACAATGCTCCCACCCGGACCAAGCACAGAGTCTGGAGAATTGCCGGTCCTCAGTAAGTGATGAATAATGTCAATGTTCACCCTCCCCGAATCTCACCAAGCAGTCAGGCTCTGGGTCTGAGATAGGCACCCCCATCCCACCCCTCTAGGGATGGGGGATGACCTAGGATGACCCCTCTAGGTCATCACAGAGCACACCGGGATGTCTGGAGGAACAAATGATAAGCCGATTACATGAAAGCACTTTGAAACCCACTTTGAAAGCACTATACAGTTATCCTATGATTTTCCTGGAGGTCCAGACTCAGAGGATCAGGGCTGTTAACACAGTGTGCGGGGCCCATTCTGAGGGGGAGGGAAGAGGCACAGTCCTTCCCCCAGGGCATAAAACCTCTCCATAATGCTGCCTGTATCTGTGATGCAGAAAATAAATATGACAATAAAAAGAAACTGATGTCATACAAAGAATTATGTGCGTGGTATGTAAATAAGGAGAAGAGGGCATCAGAGGATGAGATGGCTGGATGGCATCACCGATGCAGTGGATATGAACTTGGGCAAACTCTGGGAGCTGGTGATGGACAGGGAGGCCTGGCGTGGTGCAGTTCATGAGGTCACAGAGAGTTGGACATGACTGGGCGCCTGAACAACAATAACATGTAAACAATGCTTGTATTTGTTAAGTGACATTGCTAAGATCACCATTTTTATAACGGTTAATAGCAAGAGTGATGACAATGACATAGAAGAAAACAACTCTCGTACACAGAAGAACCACTGCCTGCCCAGAGGGGCCAGCACTCCTGGGTCTTGATAAGTCTGTCATCATCCAGACCTAGTCCAACTTGAGCATCCCCCAGGTGTCTTTCTGCCCTATGAAACCTGTGGTACACACGTACAGGAGCTCCCCTGCCTGTATTGCTTGCGGACAGCATCTATCACAGCAGGCAAGCAAGTGTTAATAAATCCACGGGAAGAACCAAGAACACGCTTAAAGTAGCAGGCAGGGCCCCAAAGTCCAGAGTCTGAGACGACAGTCAACATTAGCCCATAGAGACTCATGGTCCCCACCAGTAAGCACAGTGGCCTTAATTGTCACAGTGGCCTTAATTGTCTGTCACTGCTCCCTAAGCATCTTCAGGGGAAAGAGCACCAACCTTGAACTGATGAAGGGTGGAGGAAATGCGGAGAAGAGGCTTGAATGGAGAGCTCGCGCTCCCTTTTACGTTGTGGTTGTTTACTTGCACCCACCGTGAGCCTACACGTGTCAGATCTTCCCCGCTAGATGCTGTAATTACTGTGCAGAGCATCGCGGACACTCGTGTCACACTTAATATTCCCAATTATTTTAAATGGTGGTCCTTGGTACATATGTGTGGCAATTGGTGTCATATTTTAATTAGGCTTGCCCTACACCATCTGAAATTAATAATAGCTCGAATTACCAGTGTAATTTATAAATTAACAGTGCTGTAGCATTAGGAAATAAATTAGCTCTGGTGAGCTGTTTCTGGATTGAGCTCCAGTGTCAGGACAGTGGCTGGTAGGACCTCAGATCTCCTGGGAGGCTGCGATGACACCATCAAAGCAAGGAAACAAAACGACTCAGGGTTCCCGGGTCCCTTGTTCTCTCCAACCACAGATCACGCATCTGGTTTAATTCTACCAATCAAACAGGTTCTTGTGCGACCACAGTAAGACATACAGGAACCAAACTCCGATGAACTTGTTATGTTTGAAGTATGAAGTCAGTCAGTCGTGTCCGACTCTTTGTAACCCCATGGACTGTAGCCCACCAGGCTCCTTGGGCCATGGGATTTTCCAGGCATGAATACTGGAGTGAGTTGCCATTTCCCTCTCCAGGGGATCTTCCCCACCCAGGGATCGAACCCAGGTCTCCTACATTGTTACAGGAACTTGTTATAGGAACATCCAAATGGAGAAGTTGAGGCAGAGAGGGGGATATTGCCATAGGGTGAAATGCAAGTATGTAAATATTAGGGCAATCATAGTAAAAAAAATATATTAATTCTCAAGTTTTTTGTGGGAACATTGTGCTACTTTATGTGAAATTTACAATATTAATATCAGGCAATTTTATGTAGGGAAGGAAGCTGGGTAGTTTAAGATTTGGGCAAAGTGTATGTTTCCTACTGATCTACATCTGTTTTACTGGAGGAAGAGAATTACACTAACGTCATCCTGCAAAAACCAAGGAAGCTTAATTTGACTAACCTGTGTTCTCTAGAACAAATGGAGAATTAGAGAAAAAGTACAGTCATTTAATTTGTTACAGTATTGTTTCCCTTGCCTGTTTTGGCTTTTTGGCCTTGAGGCATGTGGGTTTTAACTCCCTGACCAGTGATTGAACCCACACCACATGCATTGGACGACTCTTCAACAGAAGGCAAAGTCTTAACCACTGGATTGCCAGCGAAGTCCCTACAGTTCAGTTCAGTTCAATTGCTTAGTCGTGTCCGACTCTTTGTGACCCCACGGACTGTAGCATACCAGGCTTCCCTGTCCATCACCAACTCCCGGAGCCTGCTCAAACTCATGTCCATCGACTCAGTGATGCCATCCAACCATCTCATCTTCTGTTGTTCCCCTTCTCTTCCTGCCTTCCATCTTTCCAAGCATCAGGGTCTTTTCCAATGAGTCACTTCTTCGAATCAGGTGGCCAAAGTATTGGAGTTTCAGCTTCAGCATCAGTCCTTCCAATGAAAATGCAGGACTGATCTCCTTCAGGATGGACTGGTTGGAGTTCCTTGCAGTCCAAGGGTCTCTCAAGAGTCTTCTTCAACACCACAGTTTGAAATCATCAATTCTTTGGTGCTCAGCTTTCTTTATAGTCCAACTCTCACATCCATACATGACTACTGGAAAAAATATAGCCTTGACTAGACAGACCTTTATTGGCAAAGTAATATCTCTGCTTTTTAATATGCTATCCAGTTTGGCCGTAGCTTTTCTTCCAAGGAGCAAGTGTCCTTTAATTTCATGGCTGAAGTCACCATCTTCAGTGATTTTGGAGCCCAAGACAATAAAGTCTGTTACCATTTCCATTGTTTCCCATCTATTTGCCGTGAAGTGACAGGACTGGATGCCATGATCTTGGTTTTTTGAATGTTGTGTTTTAAACCAGCTTTTCACTCTCCTCTTTCACTTTCATCAAGAGTCTCTTCAATTCCTCTTCAATTTCTGCCATAAGGGTGGTGTCATCCGTGTATCTGAGGTTATTGATATTTCTCCCAGCAATTTTGATTCCAGCTTGTGCTTCATCCAACTCGGCATTTCGCATGATGTACTCTTCATGTAAGTTAAATAAGCAGGGTGACAATATACAGCCTTGATGTACTCCTTTCCCGATTTGGATCCAGTCTGTTGTTCCATGTCTAGTTTTAACTGTTACTTCCTGACCTACATAAAGATTTCTCAGGAGGCAGGTAAGGTGGTCTGGTATCCCCATCTCTTGAAGAATTGTCCACAGTTTGCTGTGATCTACACAGTCAATGGCTTTGGCATAATCAATAAAGCAGAAGTCCCTACACTTCCTAATTAAATTGGGTAAGGTATGTGAAAATTAATATGTATAGATTAAAATGCTTTACACATTTTAGCTTTCATTGTCATATTTTTAACCTTTCTCCTCATATACTTTTTCTCAATTAGAAGCAAAAATATCAAAACCAGAGAGAAAGCTAGTGTATATATACATATATGGGTTTCCCAGGTGGCTTGGTGGTAAAGAACCTGCATGCCGATGCAGAGGACACAGATTTGATCCCTGTTCCAGGAAGATCCCCTGGAGAAGGAAATGCCAAACCCACTCCAGTATTCTTACCTGGAAATCCAATGGACCGAGGAGCCTGACGGGCTACAGTCCATGGGGTCACAAAGAGTCAGAGATGACTTAGCGACTAAACATACATACATATACGTAGATAACAAATAAAACTCTGAATCACCAGAAATGAGGTAACCATCAGTACTACTTAAACAAGCAAACAGAAAAGAAAAAAAAATTAACTGAAATCTGAATTTATAGAGTTAATGATTCAAGGAAAGTTTTCCTTTAATAGCATCTGTATTCTGGCTATGAAATGATCAGTGCTTTGTTGCTCAAATGGAGAACTTATAAAAATATTGGAGACAAAAAGAAAACAGATCCACAGAGGCAGGACAGAGGCTGATGTCAATAGAATTGCATAGAATCATTGTTTGAATAGAGAATTTTAGTTGCCAGTCATACCTAATGAATCAGGATCTCCTGGGATGAGGAGTTCTAAAAACTCTCATGTATACTCAACTTTGGGAATTAGGGATCTAGGTCAGTCCTATATTTTTCATGTGGGGAACTGAAGCTCAGACGAGTCCAGGATCACACATGTGGACAGAGGCAGCACACTAGGTCACAGGATGGCGCCCACACCTATTAATCCCGCAGCTATGAGTGTTTTCTAATGGTGGTTTTATGCCTTGTGCACTGGCTTTATTTCCCATGTAATTGAAGCTCTTTAACAGCAGGGACTATGTCTTGGGCATTTCTGGCTTTCAAGGCACTCAAGATGTAGTTTACATAATTGGAAGTTTGTCAACCTCTTTTTTCTTTTTATTTATTGCTTCTATGTTATTAATTTTATTTTAATTGGAGAATAATTGTTTTATAATGTTGCGTTGGTTTTCCCGTACACAACGTGAATCAGCTATGCTGTGCTGTGCTTCCTCGCTCAATCCATTCCGACTCTTTGTGACCCCGTGGACTGTAGCCCACCAGGCTCCTCTGTCCATGGGGATTCCCATACTAGAATGGGTTGCCATACTCTGCTTCAGGGGACCTTCCCAATGCAGGGATCGAACCTGGGTCTCCCACATCACAGGTGGTGGATTTTTACCATCTATCTGAACCACCAGGGAAGCCCAAGAATACTGGAATGGATAGCCTATCCCTTCACCAGGGGATCTTCCTGGCCCGGGAATCAGCTTTAAGCACGCATATATCCGTTCCCTCTGGAGCCTCCCTGCCACCCTTCCCCTACCCCAGCCCTTGAGGTCATCGCCGAGCGCCGTGCTGAGCTCCCTGTGCTGTGCAGCAGCCTTCCACTGGCTACTTATTTTACACATGGTAGTGTGTGTATGTCAACACGACTTTCCCGATTCATCCCGTCCTCCCCTGCCCCCACTGTGTCTATAAGTCTGTTCTCAACATTTGCGTTTCTATTTCTGTCCTAAAAGTAGGTTCATCTGTACCCTTTTTCTAGTTTCCATCTATATGCATTAATATACAATATCTGCTTTCCTCTTTCTGACTGGCTTCACTTTGTACGGCAGTCTCTAGGTCCGTCCACATCTCTACAAATGACTCAATTTTGCTCCTTTTTATGGCTGAATAATATTCCAAGGTATATATGTATCATATCACCCTTATCCATTCACTCTGTTCCCAAACAGCACCACCTTTGGTAACTGTTCCTGGAAAAGTATTTGTACTTCCTGACTTTAAAAAATATCATCACCCTAGTATTCTAACAATAGCCTTTCTTTAAATATGTGATTTTAAAAGTTTTATCGAGGGTTTAGTATAATTTATATTTAATCTTGGGGCCAGTTATTTCCTTGGGGAATGCATCCTTAATTTAAAAATGGAGATCAATGAGGAAATGTGATTTATCTAACAGAATTTGTTTTGCAACTAACTTTTCAGGAACAGAACTATTTCATTAAGTGGACTCTGACAATCCAAGTAGGGAAAGGAAGCAAGTTGGATTTCATTTCCTGAAGCTCCAAAGAAGCTTCACACTCTTCGAAGGACTTAAGCTCAGAAGTTTATAACCCACAGAAGGACAAAAACTGCCCTGTGTAAGTAATATTCCTTTGGAAAAGAAACCCCAAGTTTCCGAGTTCATAGATTGGGCTTTGAAATCTGTATAACTGAAAATAAGAATAGCCATGGTTATCATTTTTATCTCACCCGAGAAACACTTGTCAAGAACAGCTGCAGCTATTGGAGAGGAGAAGAAGGCACAGCTGTCCCCTTGCTTAATATTTTTATGGCATAAATATAAGTTGAAATAAAAAATCACTGGACCTCAGAAACTAAGAGAAAAAAAAGCATAGGGTTCTAGAATTCCAAATTTGGAATCGTTTAAAAAATTATCTCAAAGTCTGTGACTAATCTAGTCCTAGACTTGTCTAGTCCTAGATTCATCCTCTAGATTGTCTGAAAGTGAATGTCACTCAATCATGTCCGACTCTTTGTGACCCCATGGACTACACAGTACCTGGAATTCTTCAGACCAGAATACTGGAGTGGGTAGCCGTTCCCTTCTCAAGGGGATCTTCCCAACCCAGGGCTTGATCCCAGGTCTCCTGCATTGCAGGCAGATGCTTTACCAGCTAAGCCACCAGGGAAAGCCCACCTGGGAAGATTCGTCTAGTCCTAAACTAGTCCTCTAGACTCTGGTTCCCTCCTCCCTTTTGATTTGCATCAGGAAGTTCCTGTTCAATGCCGACTGGGCTTTGGGGAGAGCTCTTTACAGGACAGGTAAGAGGGTGTCCCTCCAAGGTGTCTTGATTTTGAGCTGAGCAGCATGGGAAGTTTTGTGCTTTGATGGAGGAAGCCATGGTTTTGCTCAGGTGCTGGGAGGTCTGGTCTGCAAACACGTGGTGATAGAAGCATGGTTGGTACCCTCAACAGCAGCCCTCAAAAGCCAGAGGGCTTGTCTGAGATCTGAAGGAGGAAGTGGCAAGGGCGGAACTAGAGAAGATGTGTTCAGGGAAGACATTAGAGGTGGGCGAGGCTGCTGTGTGATCCAGAGTCAGCAGCTGCCGATGCAGCAAGGAAGCCTCCTCAACCCCCTCCGCCACTCTTGCTGAGAACTCAGAGCAGCCTGGGTCTCCCAGGCTTCAGCCAAGAACCCTTATAGCAGACCCTCGCTCTACCTCAGCCTGAAGAGGCAGTGGTGGGGGGCTGCGTGGAGGGGGCCTCCGAGGACTAACAAGAGGTAAAGCTGGGGTCTCTAGGCATGGAGATGGGCCCTCAGGGCCATCTTAACCTGGCGCTGGGGGAATCCTGGGGCTGTGGGATTAGGCTGGGGGCTCGTGGGCTCCAGACAAAAGCCACATCTGCTGTGACAGGGCGAGATGACCAGTGTCAAAAGTCATTTCTAAATATTAATGCAATGTTTGTTACTGCTGAGTAATAGACACAGGAGAGCTTCCGAGGGACTGGTATTCAGCTGGAGCAAAATGGTTGAAGCGTTGATCTCAGGTCTTAGCCCCACTGGCCTCCGCCGCACTGTGGGCAGGGGTGAGTTCCCATGTTTGCACATTGGCCCCTGAGGTCATCCTAGCTGATGGCTCACTCTCCATTCTTCTGATTCCTCTTCTTTAAAATGAGAAAATGACACCACCGTATAGGGTGGTTGTGAGTATTCAATAAGTATAGTCAAGTACTCAGCACACAGTAACCTCTGACCAACCAGCAGCTCTCGTGATTACCCATACTAACCCACAACTGACATGAGCATATTGGAATACTCCAGGTCCTTGATACAGGAGCATCTCAATGAGAAAATGAAAGAATGACCAGACCTCTGCTTTTCCAGGGGGACTGAATCATAATAACTTTACAAATGATGCACCACAGATCCTGGGACTGGAAAGTTCTATTCTTGTTCTCTTAAATTAGGAGATTTTGATTTAGAAAACCAAAGTCTTGATTGATTTATTTACAAAGGTTACAATTCCTGGGGATCCTTTCTTCTAAGAAGGCAGGTGCAGCTGTATAGCCCATGTGAGACCAACTCGGGGCTTGAGAAATGTCTCTAATTTCACAGCTAAGAATACAAGAACATACATATATACACGTGGGTGCGTGCTAAGTTGCTTCAGGCGTATCCTACTCTTTGCCACCCTATGGACTAAAGCCTGCCAGGCTCCTCAGTCCATGGGATTCTCCAGGCAAGAATACTGGAGTGGACTGCCATTTCCTTCTCCAGGTCATTTTCCCAACCTAGGGATCAAACCCGCATCTCTTAAATCTCCTGCACTGGCAATTACCATGTTGGAGATTACCCACATAGCCACCTGAGAAGTGCTGCCCCCCCACCAACATGTGTATACATACATACACACACACACACGCACACATTAGAAGCTTCCCAGGTGGCTCAGTGGTAAAGAACCTACCTGCTAATATAGGAGACATGGGTTCAATCCTCCTGGGTTGGAAAGATCCCCTGGAGGAGGAAATGGCAACCCACTTCAGTGCTCTTGCCTGGAAAATCCCATGGACAGAGGAGCCTGGCGTGGCTCAGTCCTTGGGGTCACGAAGAGTCAAACATGACTGAGCATGTGTACATGTGCACACGCACACACACACCCACGTATGTATTTTTCTTGAACTTTTCTTTGGATGCAGATAGCCTGGCTGGTAGAATGGAGAGTCTAACAGTCTCTCTAAGAATGAGTGAATGTCAAATATCTCTTCAGAGAAAAGTTCTGGATTCTTCCTGCTCTTGCATTGAGGTACAGCTTCAAACCATTGATGAGAATGTTATGCATCAAACACAGGGCCCAGTGCTGGGGAGTGGGGTGGGATGAGTTTTCCTGAGTCTCTGGCTCCCATTACAGGAAAGGAGCCCTCCCTAAACGCATCCGCACTGGGTACTGGGGAGAAGGAGCTGCAGTCCCTGCCCGTGCCCGCCTGCCAGGCTCAGAGTCGTCACCACCGCTGGCGGACCTCTCTTAGACCTGGGAAACACCTCATCATTTCTCACAGCGTCCCCACACAAACGAGGGAGTCCCCCCAACCTTCAAACTAGCCTATTAAGCTGATTCCATCACAAAGACGTAATTAGAATCCAATTTACATAAATTGATTCAACTGTAAATTGCATGCCTATCACCCTATCAACCTATCAATCTATCTACTTATCTATGTATCATCCATCTAACACCATATCTATCATCTATATATCTATCAATCTATCTGCATACCTACCTATCTAGAGACAAATGTAAGAGCAAAACACTTGGATAGATCCTGACATATATTAAGAACACATGTGACAGTTGAAACCAAATGTATGCTTGTGAAAACATATGAATATGCATACATGAAATATATTTTATGGATATATAAAAAGAAAAGAGAATTCCCTTAATTTTTAAAGTGGGACTCTTTCTGGGAATCATCTTTACATTTGTATTAAGGAGGAGCTACAACCAAAACACAATTATATGAAAATGACCCCTTTGCACTCCACCACACCAGGTCCCATGCATCTCCGAGGCCCATCCCTTCCCTTAACAACAAGCTGTTTTTGCAGACCCAGCTCCAGCAGCCGGCTGGGCTCTTGGGGTTCTGTGTCCCTCTGCTGCCTGCCTTTTCACGAGGACCCCTAGCTCAGGTTTGCATGCAGACCCTCTATTATGGGGGATGGTTTCAAAGTCAGAAAACATACAGCTGGAGGTTTAGAGTTTGCAGCTTGATGTCTGGAACCTGGATGTTTGCAATGGTGCAGCTGATGGCTGCTAAAAAAAAAATAAATAAATAAATAAAATAAATGAAGGAATCAGCTTTTGATTTGTAAACTCAGCCAATTTGATCTGAAAGACATTGATAGGGGATAAATATAGAACTCCGCAGTGTCGTATTACCTCGAACGTCGGCTGTTTGCGTTCTCTTTTTCTAAATCCCTAGAGATATAAGCCAGGAATGAGGGCTGCGGAATTTGAAGTTGCTTTGAAAACCCTTGTCCAGATTAATTTAATGGATTTTTTAAAAAAGATTCTTAATGGGTTAAGGTTCCGGGCTCTATTATGCACACGAATGGTCAGAAGTCCACTTGCAGGGCGTCACTGTAGCCACTCGGTCCTGAGTTGCCTTGGGAAAGCAGGGGTGTCTGTGCTTTAGCCATGATGATGGTTTCTGGATTAAGAGCAGGATTTTTTATCTTAAAACTAGAACTCCAACCCTAGGGGTTTCTGAAGCTCAGGAAATGACATCATGCACGTAAGCCTCTGTATGTGTGCGTGTGTGTTTTAACAAGAGATTCTATTTCTTTCTGAAGAGGGGTCTAAAAGGAGCACAGGACCCAGAAAGATTCATATTGCCCCCTCTATGGTCCTGCGGTTCATCTAACAGTGACTGCACGGAACCAAGTCTCTATCAACCCCCAGTCTTACAAAGAAAAATGAGAAAACTCTTTAAAACATAACTGATGATCAGAAAAAGGAATAGCTCTAGGAGTAAAGCACAGCCTTGTGTATATGTTAAATATTTTGTAGAGGATGGAAAGTGAAGTAACTTATAAATCATCCTTTTGAAGAATAGGCATGTAGATCTGAGCGGTGCTTTGTTCACTAAACAAGAGGAATTTTCCTCCCACCCAGATGTAGGAGGAACGCAGTGTAGTGGGTGGGGATCTGTTTTCTCCCTGAGACCCACGACCACTGGAGGCCAACGAGAGGCCTGCTGGACACGGAGGGAGCATTGGTGACATACCAAGCAAACAGGCTGTGAAAACATGCCCGCTTCGGGGAAGGGAGAGAGAAGAAAGCCTGGGATGGGATCAGATCTATAGTTAAAATAATCTAATGAATAAATTCAGATCGGATCCTGAGAGAAAGCTGCAAGGGTCATCAATGCTGGAGCTGGAAATGCCAGCTTGCACTTCCAGTTGGCCCAGGGAGGAGATGGGGACACAGGCCACCCACTAGGGTAAGAGGAAGCCTGAGGATGTAGGATTATTTGGGTCCAGGGAGAAAGGGAGGCATGGTGAAAACCTTTGTTTATACTAAATTTGATTATAGCCTTTGAACATATTTAGGGCTTCCCTGGTGGCTCAGCTGGTAAGAATCAGCCTGCAATGTGGGAGACCTGGGTTCGATCCCTGGGTTGGGAGGATCCCCTGGAGGAGGGAATGGCTATCCATTCCAGTATCTTAGCCTGAAGAATTCCACGGACTATGTGGTCCATGGGGTTGCAAAGACTTGGACACGACTTAGCCACTTTCACTATCACTTTTGAACATATTTAACATAACATAATAATCTTTGCAAATAGTTCTCAAAATCTACCCACCACCAAATCTGCCTGCTACCGAATCACACTGGCTGAGATGCGTGCACGACCCTGCCTGGCTGTCTGGGACCGCCTCCCTCCTCAGCTCTGATTGGAACTCCACACACAGGTGGGCCTTCAATCCCGTCACGCAGAAGTGAAGAGAGGTGCAGGAAAAAGAGGAGCTCATTTACTCTTTCATCAGCTCCACTGCTAAGGTTTCCTTCCATCTCTCTTCATCTCACACAAAATCTAAACACAGGCGTGCACACCTGCGTGTGGATGGAGCGCAATGTAAGAAAACAAGACGACCATGATTTGTCAGAACAAACTCGGTGCTTCTGAGCCCTCATTATGGCTCTTTCTCTTAGGAATTACGGAGCCTTGAGTAAACTGCTGAGCCCCAGTTCCCTTGTTAGTGACATGTGGAAATGCTTTTATTCCTCCTTCCTAGGTTGGGTCTGAGAATTGTATGAGAGAACTTGAGCAAATTGTTTTTAGATCCTTCACAAAAGGAGGATCTAAAAGAGTCAGAAGGAACAGATTCTAGGAGCAATTTGGCAATTTGATGGCATCTTTCAAGTGCCCTCCTCCTCAGCTCTCCTCTATCTCATCCCCTTGGTCAATGTATACTCTGAATCCCATGTCTACAGTTTAAATGACCAGCTCTACTCCCGATTTCCATGTCCATGTCAGCATCCCAGGACGATCTGCTGACTTTTGTCTCTGAAACTGCCAGGGAAACGCCCCTCATGTGCCTCCCAGATACCCCGGGCTGAACCATCATCTCACCCCTCAAACCTGCTCTCACCCAGCATCTGCTAATCTCTGCTGGTGGTGGGGCTTCCTCCCCAGTCTCCCAGGATAAAATAGAGTCACATTTGATTCCTACTTTTTCACTCATTCCTTCCCTCCGATCAACAAATCCATTTTCTTCTTTCTCTCATACTGTTAACTGTGTTAATTCAATCCCAGTTACCTACTCTGGATTATTACAACCCCTTCTCCACTGTTACCCCTTCCTCCAGGTTATTATATTTAGTATTGATCCCCAAATGATTACAACACACACAAAAAAACAAAACTCACCTCCCCCAATCTTAACCCCTTGTCCTGCTCCACTGCTGTTTCTGAGCTGGCTCTCATCCATGTCTTTAGAGTCTTCTGTTCCAGCTCCTTTCTCCCCCCACCCACTAGATGTACCATGAAGTTCCTACAAACTGAGCTGTTCATCCGTGCTTTGCATCCTCTCCCTTTTCACCTTCAAAACCATCTTAGATATCACTCCTTTGGGAACCCTTTCTTGCAATCAAAATTCCTTACCTCCTCTCTACAGTTTATTTATTTATTCATTTATTTGCTTCCAGTGTTGCACCAATCACAGTGCATTGTTATGTAATTGCATGTGTTTACCCCCCTCAAATTTATAAGACAGAAGGGTATTTTATTTATCTTTAGCTCCAATATGTATAGCAGCATTGAACACACAGAAGTCATTGAATGATTATATGGTCAAGACTGAATGAATGAAATAACTGACTATAATTCCAGTGACTAGTCTGGCTCTTGTAATGAACTATTCAAACCTTCTTTGGTGACTTTTAAGAAACCAGCAGATATCTTTTAAATTTATTATTTCTTTTGATACAGAACTGGACACATAAAGAGTGTCCTTTATGTGTCCTAATCTCCTAAGGTTAAATAATTTTATTGCACATTTCCTAAGGGGGAACTAAAAAGCCTCCATCAAGCTAGACCTGGAGTGAATAAGAAAAGAGCTTGGTTTGTCCATCTCCACAAATACCCCTCATTAAAAGCTCTTGTAGCTAAGGCCCCTGCTTCCTCTGAATGAGTTAGGATGCAGCGGGTTTCAGAAGTGTCTAATCAGAAGTGTCTCAGAGAGTCTTCTTATGGCATCATCAATTGGGTTGCATTTTTTCCCGAGTGGAATCAGCTTGGTGATTCAGCTCTGTCTATATGCAATTAGCAGTGGAATGATTGCACGGAACGTGACTAGGCTCTCTACCTTCCTGGGATGGGCAGGCAGGGAAAAAGTGCTACCGTCCACACAAAACGTGCCTCTGCAGAGACACTGGCAGCCTCCACAGCAGAAACACTAACAGGCGCGATGATGAGAGCTCTAGGCAAGGAATGGAAGCTGGCAACCGGGATGTGGATGCAAGCAAGGGCTTGAACTTGAACTTGACCTAATAGGGCAAAACCATGCTGGCGCATCAAAACCTCCCTGAGACACCTCGGCACCTGCTTCACGGCGGTTGACACCTATAGTGCACAGAGATGCACGTGACCTCCCCAAGCCCCTTCCTCCTCTGGAGCCCTGTGCTCTGCCTGCCCTGAGGGCACTGTGTTCTTTCCCTCTCTGCCTCTCCTCAGCTGCTCTGCTTAGATGGCGTTAACTCCCACCCCCCTGGTTTCTTTCCAACCAGGTCACTCTTTTCCTTTCCCACAACCCCAAGATCTGGGATAGAGGAATACTTTTGTTTGATGACATTGGTCCTTGAAGTGAAAAATCTAACACCTGTAACTGGGGCACAACAAGTTATTCTTTCTTTCTGTTCTAATTCTCTTCTTCAGCAGACCACATCTGCAACCTGACTGCTGGCACCTTCCATGGTGCAGGGGAGGGGTGGATGGGAGCTCGTGGATCAACCAGTAAAGTCAGCAACTGGTGAAGAAAGGGGCAGAGAGAGACGGAGCATAAGCAGATGATAAAATAACACGTTAAACAGAGAAAGCAGGGAAAACCAAAGGTGTCTGCTGGAGACAGTCACTCAGTAGTTCAGGTAAATCAGAAGCTCGCCCCCACAACTGCTCTGTTCTCATCAGAGCTCAAAGCCACTGCCAGCCCCATGGGAGGACTTGGCCATAGCCAGGTTTGTATGAAGCCTGTGGGCACAGCTGACTCCCAGACCTCACCTGAGTGTTCTGTGATGCCTTGAAGACCCCAGCATCAGCCCAAGGAACCTCCCTTCTCTGTGAGGCTCTCATCATCACCGAGCCTCTAGAACAGGGTCAGCACACTTTTTTTGACCATGTGGCAAATATTTGAGACCTCCCAAATATTTGAGGCCATACTACCTGTGCAGGGACTTCTGAATTCTGACACTGTCACTCAAAAGAAGCCACAAGAAAGAGCCAGAAGGAGAGGATTCCAGCAAAGTGGATTATGCACAACATTTTCATGTCACATCATCTTACTGTGTCACAAACGATTCCTCTTCTTTTGATGGACATTCAGCTATTTAAAAACATAAGAAGACATTCTTGCAGGGCACACAAAAAACAGTAGGTAGACGGGACTTGGCCGTGAGCTGCAGTCCCCTGGCCCCTGACGCGCATGTCTCCTGATGGAAGTGTCTGACCTCTCCAGCTGCCTCCTGTTCCCTGTTGTCCCTAGGCCACGCTGTTTCCTAAACTGCTTCCTCTGCCGCACCTCCACACTCTTTCAGACCCTTCCTTCTGCACACTGGACCTGCTTAGCACAATCCCTGACTTCCTCCGCTCTTCTTGGAGATTTGCCTCCCACCACTGATATCCTGGGTCTGGGGGAGTGGATTCCCCTACAGACAGGTCGTGCCCACTGGAGGCTACAGTGTATTTGATTCTTTTTTCGTATCCTTGCTCTGCCATGGAAATTCTGGACTGCATCTTTTTAAACCCTGTGCCTCCCCTGTAATTGAAGGGGTATGACATACATACCTGACTCTGTAGTCCCTTTTCCTGTTATTCCCAGCTTCCATTTTCCTACATTGATGGTTTATCAAAGGCAGGGCGGTGGGGATGTCTGTTCATAGATATCATTTAAAGTCACACAAACATAGTGATAATAAAAAGCTGGACTGATTTAATTAGTTATTGTCAGTATCATCAATTCTTATGACAGCGTTCATAGTTCCAGTTAAGATGGAGTAAACACACTGGGGCTTCCCAGGCGGCGCTAGAAGTAAAAAATCAGCCTGTCAATGCAGGAGACTTAAGAGACTCAAATCACATTAAATTGGATTTGATTCCTGGATTGGGAAGATTCCCTGGAGTAGGACATGGCAACCCACACCAGTATTCTTGCCTGGAGAATCCTATGGACAGAGAAGCCTGGTGGGCTACAGTCCGTGGGGTTGCAAAGAATCACACACGACTAAAGTAACTGAGCATACACACACAAACACACTTCACCTGATCTCTCCTGCTTCTTACAACTAGAAAAGAAACATTTTTAAAAACCTGAGGACTCTGAAAAGTAAAGAATAGAAGGTACATGAAGGGGAGAATCGAAACTTGTATGAAGAATACCACAGAGGTAAATTTCTTGGTATTTTTCTTCCTCTTTCTTGGCTTGACTCAGAGCAGCCAGAATCTAAAACTGCGTAGAGGATGCTAACAGAAAAACCATGATAAACCCTCGCTTTTTGGTCCGAGGAAAGGAAAGGGAAAACTTTCAAGATGGAGAGACATTATTTTTTGTTTTTGTTACTTGTTTTGTTTTTTTTCCCCTCTCCTTGCCCTGTGGTAAACCTCAGTCCTGAAGCTAAAGTCCAGAAGCAATGGTGGCAACCTCAGAGGCCACCTAAAATTGAAGACAAAACAGCAAAACAAGCCAGACCTTCTTTGGGACCCGCGGTACTAAGAGAATACTAAGGGAACTGTGTTCAGAAGAACAGAAGGAATTTAAGTTATAGTTTTCTCTCCTCTTTCCCTGCTTTGCCCTGCGGTTTGACTTGCAGTCACAGGAAGTGAGAGACATTCACGGGAGCTAAGGCTTCTGCTTTCTAAGCTGCGGGCAAGGAAGGGGGACCCAGGAAGCCAGCCTGTAGGGGGAAATCTCAGAGACAAGGGAGCTCACATGAAGCTTGTGAGCAATCTCAGGCTCACCGTTGACTGTGTGTGGAACTCACCCAGGACAGCACACCAAGGGCTTTGAGAACTAAACTGTGGTTCATGCCTCCACTCAGGGTCCTGGCTGGCCAATGCAGAACAATCTTCCAACACTGTCAACACTTTGAAATCAGAACGAATATTAGAGCCACAGGAGCAGGAGGGCCAGGACTGTGGTGTAAGCCTAACTGGTCTCAGTTCAGTTCAGTCACTCACTCGTGTCGGACTCTGTGACCCCATGAATTGCAGCATGCCAGGCCTCCCTTTCCAACACCAACTCCTGGAGTTCACTCAAACTCATGTCCATCGAGTCGGTGATGCCATCCAGCCATCTCATTCTCTGTTGTCCCCTTCTCCTCCTGCCCCTAATCCTTCCCAGCATCAGGGTCTTTTCCAGTGAGTCAACTCTTCGCATGGTGGCCAAAGTATTGGAGTTTCAGCTTTAGCATCATTCCTTCCAAAGAACACCCAGGACTGATCTTTAGAATGGACTGGTTGTATCTCCTTGCAGTCTAAGGGACTCTCAAGAGTCTTCTCCAACACCACAGTTCAAAAGCATCAATTCTTTGGTGCTCAGCTTTCTTCACAGTCCAACTCTCACATCCATACATGACCACTGGAAAAACCATAGCCTTGACTAGATGGACCTTTGTTGGCAAAGTAATGTCTCTGCTTTTGAATATGCTATCTAGGTTGGTCATGACTTTCCTTTCAAGGAGTAAGCGTCTTTTAATTTCATGGCTGCAGTCACCATCTGCAGTGATTTTGGTCTAGTTGGCTGCTAAAACTGGGTCGATTCTACCTCCCAGTGTATTCTCAAAGGATTTTAACCAGATTGAGAGTCTACTAACATAATATTCAAAACGGGCAGGATACAGTCCATTAGTAATCACACAAAGAACAAGGCAAAGCTAAACAATTCACTAGGGAAAAGACCGTTAACAGAAACCCACTCAGAGAAGACCTAGATGTTACCATGATCAAAGACTTAAAGCAGCTAGCATAACTGTGTCCCATGAAGTAAAAGGTAGCCCTCTCAAAAGGAATATGAAAATAGAGAATTTCCACAGAGACCCAGAAGCCATAAACAATAAAAAAATGAAAATATTTAGAACTGAATTTCAGATATTCGCTGGATAAGCTCAACAGTGGAATGAAAATAACAGAGTCAAGCGTCAGTGAACTTGAAAACAGATGAACAGAATTCGTGGCGTCTGAGCAGCAGAGGTTGGGAGAAGGGTAAGAGCTTGATTGCAAAAGGGCAAGATGATGCACGCCATGTATTGTGTCCAGTTCTGGCGGTGGTGGGTACATGAGTCCGAGCATATGTTAAAACTCACAGGAATGTACACTAAAACGTGCAGCTAACTTTAGTAGCTTGGAATAACACAGGTGCCAAACAAATTTCATCGCGTGTCAGAATCTTGGCTGTCCTCGAGTTTTGCAGCTTCTTAAAATCGCCGTGTCCTTTAAGTAAATCTGGATGGTCTGTGCACTGAGAAAGTTGACATTCCTTCAAATAGCTTGTGGATTCTTGAGACGCTCACAGCCCTCTTGACCTTAGGAGTCTCGGTTCTGGATTCCACTGAAGGTCACGTCCTCTACCCCATTCTTGTGCCCTCCCCCAGGTGGCTCCCGCTACACTGGCTGGTAAGCTGTCTGCTTCCGTTCCCAGAGAAACACTGATTCTAGGCTCTGTGCACACACACACTGCTAACAGTTTTCTGAAAAAAAAAAGAGGAGATTATATTTCGCGAAGCCTATAAAGTAACTGAAATTTTACTTTTCAACAGTCTGGTCTCCAGGGATGATATACATTGTCCCCATCAACCACGGAAATGTTTATTGTATGAACTGCCCACATTTTTCTTCAATATTTTTCAAAATAGATGCATAAAACTCCAAAGACATCCCCAGAACATCGTCATTTTCTTTTTATTCACGTCGATGCTCCTGGGCATACACAGACCCCAGATAGTAAGCTCATACATTTATAAGTTATTGAGACAAACTCACCGGCATGCCCACACAGGCATATATGTTAGCATATTTTCTTTCTTTATTTAGCAGAATACTTAGCTTGCCATTTATTTCTCTGTAAATCTATTTCTCAGATGTTCCATGTTGGGGAACATTCATGGAATCCCAAGATCCTGATTCATTAGCACTTGACTTTCTAGAATGATATTCTCTAGGGGTCATTCAGTCTCTCAGATCCTGTTTTCAATTCTTTCTGGTGTTTTGTTTTTTCTTACAAACCAGACTTCCCCCCATCCCCAGGAACTCAGAGAATTTCAACCTCATATGCACTCCCAGTGTGACATATACATGGGCTGAGGTGCCCTCTGCTGGGTGGTGCACACACCTGGCCTAACCCGCTGTCTAGCACTACATCAAAGAAGGCTCCTCCCAGTCATGGGGAAAAATGTCCCCAAACAGAACTTCTGAACTGAGAGCTCCATGTCTCTTGCATTATTCATTCTATTTGTTATGAAAACAAAGTGTTTGGAAAGCCTAGGATATTCCACTTACCAAAACTCATGATTCTGATGATGACCACTGCGACTGTAGCGTTATCTGTGCATAAGAACAGCACTCGGCCCTGCACCTAGAAGAATGGAGACTGGCCTTGCCTCCAGGGCTGAAAACTGGGGAGTCAGATTTGACTCTGAAGAACAATCCATGAGGCTTAAACAGGATAGTCTCTGTTGTCAAGTGCCTGAAGGGTGCAGAGAATATTTTGAAGAATAAATACACACTAGAGTGGAACTTGGGCTTCCCTGGTGGCTCAGTGGTAAAGAATCTGCCTGCAATGCAGTAGACATGGGTTTGATCCCCTGGATCTCGGAGATCCCCTGGAGAAGGAAATGGCAACCTACTCTAGTATTCTTGCCTGGAGAATCCCATGGACAGAGGAACCTGGCGGGCTACAGTCCCTGGGGTCGCAAAGAGTCGGACATGACTGAGCGACTGAGCACACACACAAGAAAGAATTTAAAGGAGGAAGTCTCTGTTCACGTATCAGGGAGAGGTTTCCTCTGGTGAGGTCATTTCAAAAGAAAGGGGACACAGCACCTAAGAAAAACATCTTGAAGGAAGGATGAGCAGGCAGACGCAGAGAAGCAGCAGAGAAGTGCGGTCCCCCAGGTTCTCAGCGATTCCAGGGACCGACAGCAGAGCCTCCTAAATGTGACGTGTCCGCAGGTGGTGACACCCTGCGGGGGGTTGGGGGGGTGGCCGCTGGAGCTCCCCACCATGGTGCTGATGTGCAGGCTTTCAGGCTCTCCCTTCCTCTGGATGCCATTAGACCCCACAGTCATTCTGAGAAGCAAACATGCCCTCACATATTCAAATTCACCCCAATGACAGTGCCCCCAGCAGAGAGCCTTGAGTGCAGAGTGTCTTCAGGCGTGCTGGTGAAGCGCGAAAAGTCCCAGCCACAGTAACATAGCAAAGAGGCAAGAGCACTTGGGACCCAGCTGCCACTGAGGGGCCAGGGTAGGGGCCAGGATGGTGGGGGGCTGTGATTCTGTGTTCTCCCTCTCGGCATCCTTGGTGGCACTTCTGGGTTACTCCTATGCCTCCTTCCTTCTGATCTTCTTCCAACCCTTCAGAAAAGACCCTCTTCCAAGAAAGCAACAGAAACACAATCCCATGTGGAAAGAACAACCAGGCATTTAAACTGCTTCTCCTGTAATGGATTCCGGAGTGGCAGCTGCAACAGACAGCGGTGTCCCACCGTCAGTCCCCTGGCTGCTTTAGCTGAACTGTCTCTGGGCTATCTGGGCAGAGTCCCTTATGTTCCCTCTGAAACAAGAGGGGAAGGTGTGAATATCTACCCTACATTCTATGGGTTTGCTTACGTGTTTTAAATATGTGGATATATTCTCTACAGTGTAGAATGCTGCATGGCCACGAGAAGCTATTAATTCACAAAACTCAGACACTCACAGTGAAGGTACTGATTAATGGTCCATTGCTAGCCAGTGGCCAAGCCTCTGGGGTCAGCTGTTGGGGCTATGGGTCCTCCTCACAGGGGACGATGCTGAGATTGCAGGTATCCGCCAGCGCCGCCTACCTGGGGCCTATCCTGCCCTGTGCTCAGCTCCACCGGTCTCAGGATGCAGCAGGGTAAGCTGGAGGAGGGGCGTTCACAAGAGGACCATCTGCAAGAGGGCAGACTGTGCCTGGAATTGCAAAGACCCTGGTGCAGCGAGACTCATCTGTCAAGGACGGGCCGGGGGCCGACAGCTCGAGGACTGGCAGCAAACAGGGCCGGAGCAGAGACGGGAAGATTCATTTCTTCCTGAGAAAGGAGTGTGCTGTGAAGAATAAATCATTTCTGAGCAGCCACTGGACCCGAAAGCGAAACTTGTTTTGTGAATTTGGTCCCAGGGGAGCCCTGGGGGTGCTTCTCAAGGAGCAGCAGAGCTGAGCAGAGTGGGTGATGCCGTGTCACCGAGCAAGGCCAGCCAGGTCACATGGTGGCCACACCTGGCGGCACCTGGCAGCAGGAAGTGAGGTCATGGCCTGGAGAGGAGGAAGGAGAGACGGGGCCAGGGAGGTGCCAGCTGGCTCAGGGCTGCGATGGAGAGGGACAGACTCAGCCAGCTGAGGGACTTCGTTCCACTTTTTAAAAGATGTACATGGCAATTTACATGTGGGAAATGGCAGCCCACTCCAGGACTCTTGCCTGGAAAATTCCATGGATGGAGGAACCTCGTAGGCTACAGTCCATGAGGTCACAAAGAATTGGACACGACTAAGTGACTTCACTTTCATATGGCAATTTATAAAAAGGTTCAAAAGGATGAGAAGAGAGAGATATGAGGAAGGACCCAGAGCAGTGCCTTCTGATGTTCCTGTGATCACAGGGTGGAGGGTGGGGGCTGTGGGGCATGACCACCCAGGATAACACCCAGTTCATGACCAGGGGAAGCCACGAAGCAGACAGAAGTCAGGGTCCAGTCCTGCGAGGGGTGGGATGGAAGACCAAGAGGCGGGCAGGCTGGAGGGGACAGCACAGATGGGAACCTTGATCATTCACTTGCTTCTCCTGCTGTCCTGGGGGGCGCAGCGCTATCCCAGACTCTCCCCTCCCCTCCAGCTGCCAAGAGAGCCAGGCAACAACCATCTTTAAGCTGTGCTTCATCATTGTGTCCAAGTGGCAAAACCAGGAGCTCAGACTCCTGAGTACTTGGGCCCTGGTGTCTCTGAGCCAGATGACTGTGGCATTTGTGTGGCTGGGCATTCAGGGCAGGCTCTTGGGGCCTTGGAGGAAAGCCCGCAGCCCCTACACACCTTGCCTTCCCCTGATGGGCAGCAGGGCAGGAGTCAGGGTGGGGAGGGGTGCAGTCCTGGAGCTGGGGAGGCCGAGGGCAGAGAGGGCCTGGGGTTACAGCTGAGAGACTGAGAACAGGGCTCTATAACAGAGAGAACTGCCTAGAGGAGATAATTAGGCATCACAAGATGTATAGAGCACTTTTTTTTTTTCTTTTTTGTATCTCACATCCTCTAGGAATGTAACCGTGATGCACATATCTTGAAATTCCAAATTTTCCATCCAAATTCATGCTCACACATTAACAGGCATCCTACTTGGCTCATCTTCCCACACTCTTTGATCTCCTCCGATCAGGGTGCTGTAGGAGTTGCCTTTCTTTACAAAGACACTGGACCTCAAACCCTGTGCTGGGACATTCAGTCTTTGCTTCTCCAATAGGGAGCTCATTACCTGGAGTCACTCACCTAGGATTACTGGGCTGGCAAAGGGAAGTTACAGCTTTCCCAACTTTTCGGAAATAATTAGGAGTTATGGATTAACTGGGCTTCCCAGGTGGCTCAGTGGTAAAGATCTGCCTGCCAACGCAGGAGAAGCGGGGTTCTATCCCTGAGTTGGGAAGATCCCCTGGAGGAGGAAATGGCAACCCTAGTATTCTTGCCTGGGAAATCCCATCCATGGAGTTGCAAAGAGTTGGACATGACTGACCACACATGCAGTCAGTCAGCCAGTTCAGTCGCCCAGTCATGTCCGATTCTTTGCTACTCATGGATTAACTAGAAAGTGTATTTGTATCCACTCCAGTACTCTTGCCTGGAAAATCCCATGGACGGAGGAGCCTGGTGGGCTGCAGTCCATGGGGTCGCTGAGGGTCGGATACGACTGAGCGACTTCACTTTGACTTTTCACTTTCATGCATTGGAGGAGGAAATGGCAACCCACTCCAGCGTTCTTGCCTGGAGAATCCCAGGGATGGGGGAGCCTGGTGGGCTGCCGTCTATGAGGCTGCACAGAGTCGGACACGACTAAAGTGACTTAGCAGCGGTAGCAGCAGCTAGTAGGAACTGTCTCATTTCTTACAATTCTATACCATAATGTCAAGGCATATTGTCAAAAGTATGCAATCACATATGTATGCAATTAGGTAAAAGTTATACATACTCTACACACACACACACACACACACACACACACACCACTTGACTTAAGAACTTACAGGAGCATGCAAGTATTCATAGGCACTGATAAGATTTTGTATAGATTTTGCTCAATTGACTAAGTAGGCAATTAATCATCTTACCTGCCCTACCTACCAATTTATTTTAAACCATCTTCTTTCCATTGTAAACACAAAGGAAAACTTGACGCCAGGGGAGTCTAAATATCCCCAGGTATGAATTAGTCTAGTTGGAATTAATGTTTCACTCTATTAGGAGCAGATATTCTTTGGAAGACATGAGATTTTTTAAGACATAAGCTGATCGTGGAGACTATTTCTGCACAGGGAGGTGTTTTAGACAAAAATCTTTTATTTGGGGTGGGGGTGAGAGTTGTCACCTGAAAGCTCCTGATAATCACCATTATCCATCACCATAAAAAATGTCTTTGTGTAAACGTGGAAACCAGAACAATTTATAGCTCTTTCAAGTTACCTGCTTGCTTCTAGACACAGCTCGTCCCCAAACAGCTCTAGCTCAGCTCCTCTGATGACAGGAGGATTTCTGAAGAATATTTCATGGAGATTTTTTAAATGTTTACAACAATGCAAATATCGATGCCCCAGCCTAGTCAATATCACAATTTATTGTCCTTCAATATAAACACCAAGCCAGGCTCCCTATTGGTCAATATTTGCATCGGGGTAAATAAATCTTTATACTGACTTCAGCCGATGTCAATAGCTACTTATTCCAGATAAGTAAAAGTAAAAACAGGAAGCATTATTTATTTTTTTTGAGGTAAAATAGCAACTAGTTACATAAAAGCCCTGCGGCATTTCTAAAATATCGATACAGAGTTACTTTTGGCAGAACAACATCACAGTATGATAAGATGAGAGCCTGAATCACACTGGTTGAAATTTTAGAAGCAGGAGTTAATAAAAATAAATTTCTTCTGTGTTATTAATATAACAGGGTTGTTGTTTTTTTTTAAACTTGAAAGTATTCTCATCTCGCCTGTTCTTTTCACCACATGTGAGGTTAATTTTTAATATTAACTGTAACTGTGAGAATTCACAGGACTTTGTTCCCAAGTGCTTCCTAAATTATGTGATTAACCCTTATTCCAAACTGAAAAGAAAAAAGTGCCCAGGCTTGACCTGTGTGTGGGTGGGCAGGTGCTGTCTAGCTGTTTGGGGTCTCACGGTTCCTGCTTCAGAATCAGGCTTCACAGGCTATTTCTGGGCATCAGGCCCCTGTGTTTCTATTTGTCTACAAGGAACAGATTGTTGTTCTGTGAACAAAAGAAGGTTCTTGTTCTCCCCCACAGTCTATGCTCACAGGGTGGGGAAGGTTCCCAGTCATCCATTAGGGCACAATGAACAGCCCCAGTTGAAACTGGACAGATGGTTTGGTATTACTTGCACAGGGCTTCCCAGGGGGCGCTAGTGATAAAGAATCCACCTGCCAATGCAGGAGATGCAGGAGATGCGGGTTCAATCCCTGGGTTGAGAAGATTCTCTGGAGAAGGGAATGGCAACCTGCTTCATTATTCTTGCCCGGAAAGTTCCATGGACAGAGGAGCCTGGTGGGCTACAGTCCATGGGGTTGCAAAAGAGTCAGACACAACTTAGCAACTGAGTAGGTGCGCGTGCAAACACACACACACACACACACACACACACACGCACAAGCACATTACTCACATAAGTAAAATTTTGAAAATACAGAACAGTTAGAAGTGTGAAAATCATATAACATGTATGTTTTTTATTTTCTCTTGGAGGCAGTACCCTGTGCTTTGGCCTGCACAGAATCTATTCACCTAGACACTGCCAGGTACTTAGAACAGATAACATACTGAGAAAGTAGCAATGTTCCTCCATAAGGAAGCCCCTGCACCCTTCGGACCTGTGATGATGCCCTGGTCAATGTGTGTGGATTGACTAGCCTGACAGCATGTTTAACCAAGCAAAAGTGGCCATTCTGTGGTTCTGGACCATCATACCCAAAGTCGATCCTTTGTAGCTATGAACAGAGCTCAGTCACTAAGCCAGGGATACTCAGCGGTGATGTGGTGCTTTTAAAGCAGTACAGGTCAAATAAAAGTAAATGAAGGTTTATGCCAATTATAAAAACGTCTACAATGTGATCGAGCCTCCCGCCAAAAGATAAAAGCTGCTAAAAGTGAAATAAATGATGTTCGCCTAAAGCATGATTTCCCCCCAGAGTCCCTCTAGCCCAGAGGGCAATGGGAGCTGATGCCATAGACTGGTGTGTTGTGCATGACATGCTTAGTCGTGTCCGACTCTTTCTGACCCCATGGACTGTAGCCCGCCAGGCTCCTTTGTCCATGGGATTCTTCAGGCAAGAATACTGGAGTGGATTGCCATGCCCTCCTCCAGGGGATCTTCCCAAGCCAGGGGCTGACCCGAGTCTCTTACATCTCCTGCACCTGCAGGTGGGTTCTTTACCCACTGTGCCACCTGGGAAAATAGAAGGGTAAAGAACAGGTATTTGTTGCTTCCAAATCTGGGAGTGGGCTACATGACCAGACTCAAGGGAATCCACCAAAGGAGATCTGGGAGAACAGGCCTGGAGATGTGCTTTCGGGTAGGCCAGCAGGTGCAGCCTGGAAAGGAAAAGAGCTGGGAGTGTTGATGCAGACAGCCCACGTCTGTCGGTGAGGCGTGGGCTTCTGTGATGTGATATTACTGTTTTTCCTCTGGGACATGGACGTCAACAGCCTTTAAAGCAAGGGAGCTTCCACAGCATACTTGAGGTTTACTGACTTGCTTTATGTAAACTGGCAAATCACACTCCTGGCCCTATGTGCACAAGAGGATTTCTGTAAAGACCCCAGTGGAGATTCAGGGAGGTGCCTTCCTTCTCATCAGTCGTTGCAAAACGCTGGTGAGCACCCACAACTTTTCATCATTTATTCAAACAGTAAACACAGATTTTCTGAAAACCTACCATGAGCTACAGCCAAGCTATAAACACAGATTTTCTGAAAACCTACCATGAGCTACAGCCAAGCTATGAATGGAGTCCTGTTTACCATGGCATCTGGCCCCTACAACAGCAGCAAGAGATGCCATCATTGTTTGTGGGCAGCATTAATAAATAACAGATTAGGAGAGGAGAGTTCTCATGGGAAGAGGCTTACAGCCTGCAGAGAGTTATGCAGTACAGCCATGGTCACACGCGGAAGTATTTTAAATTGGAGGGGCACAGAGGAAGCAGTGCAGAGCACTGCATCCTCAAGTGTACAGAGTTCTTGCAGTTGTTGATTTGGTGGGAATGTGTATGTGTGCCGGTGAAGGGCGCTGCTTATCAGGGAGAGCTTCCTGGGGTAACACTGACACTGAGATTTTAAAAGGCAAACCATTAACAAAGAGGCTGGGAGACAAAAGGAAGAAGGCAAGTAGAACAGCAGGTGTAAAGGCTCAGAGGCACAAAAGCGTGTGGCACTTTAAGAGATATTCATAAGAAGTGTGTCGATCCTGGAGTTTAAAGTGCACCAGTGGAAAGAACGAGGAACTTTCTGTGTGGATGTTAAGGAAAAAAGACTAGCAGGAGAAAGAAACAGTGCAGTGATCCTGGTAAGAGGTCGTATGCGGCTCAGCCAGGCAGGGGCAGTGGGAATGGAGAGAAATTAGGTTTTGAAAAGATATTGAGAAGGACTGGGAATCCTTCTAAAAGACTTGGAAATTGATTGAAAAGATATGTGCAGTAAAAAGAAGGAATCTAAGATAATAATTTTCTATCTAGGGTAATGGAACAGGGACGCCATTCCCTGTAATAATACAGGACACACATAATGAATTCCATTTGCAAAAACTGAGTTTAAGGCGTCTATAGGGCATTAAAATGGGTTGTCGGTAAACATCAGCGCTTTGGATTTGAGGCTCAGCGGTGGAGTCTGCGCTCTACAGACCTGCTTGGTGTGTTGTTTCCTGCAGCTACTGATACATTGTGGAGCTAGGGGTGGCTGTGGTCTAGACTGAGATGAAAGGAGAAAGTGCAAAGTGAAAAGAGGAAAGGATCCAGGCCAGACCCACCCAGGAGATTATTGTCCTTAAGCTGAGAGTAGAGAGAGGTTAAGAAGCAAATTTCAAAGAGGGAGGAGAAACATGGAGCAGAGTGATGGGGCTAAGGAGACCATGTTCCTAAAGATCTCTCGACAGTGTCTCCCAGGCACACTGACACGGACAACCTCTCGCTGGGAAGTGGGTCTGTGGTGCCTTTTCCTTGTGTCAGCCTCACTTGTGTCGGCTATATCCTACCTTCACTTGCTCTCTAGGAACCTGGTCACCCCTGCTGTGAAGGAGCCAAATGGGCCCCAGGGAGACTGTGTGCCTATGCCTGGCTGATGGCCTAGCTGAGATCTCAGCCAACCATCAGCAGAAGTAACTACACAGGTGGGTGAGGGTGCCTGGAGGCGCTTCCATGCCCCAAGCATTCGCCCAGCCTTCAGGCCTTGCCAGGTGAGGCCCTATGTGTCATAGGACAGACGCAGGCTGTCCCCTATGCCCCTTCCAGATCCCTGCCCAACTACCTGTGAGTGGGGACACCACTGTTAGTTTCCACCACTAACCATTTGGCTGGTTCCAGTAGGCCAAGCACAGGGACAGAAATCTGAAAGACCCAGTGGACAAGGAAGCAGACACCTGGAGTGAGAGGAGGAGAAGTCTATTAGATTTGCCAACCAGAAGGCCCACGGTGGCCTGAGTGTCTCAGTGCAGCAGTGGGATTAGAGGGCAGACTCTGGTAGGCTAGCGAGGTAAGCACTGGAAAAGCAGACTGCTCTTTCTACCAGGCTTTCTCTTTTCCTTCAGACACAGTTTGATGATTGATGAGCGCCAATATTTTTTACAGTTCTCGGTGCTGTGTGCTGTGCTCAGTTACTCAGTCGTGTCTGACTCTTTGCAACTTCATGGACTGTAGACCACAGGCTCCTCTGTCCATGGGACTCCCCAGGCAAGAATACTGGAGTGGGTTGCCATAGCCTCCTCCAGGGGAATCTTCCCGATCCAGGGGTTGAACTCAGGTCTCACGCATTGCAGGCAGATTCTTTACCGGCTGAGCCACCAGGGAAGCTCTCAGTTCTCAATAATGTGTTACCAAAAAATAAATTGGCAAATATACTTTTCATGTTTTGGAACTCAGAAAATAAGATTTACCAGATCAGAATTTATCTGTTGGTCACAAAGTTTTAACACGACTGATCTCTTCACAAGACTTTTAGTATGATACATGCAGCACTCAGCTTTTATAATGACCAACATAATATCATTTTAGTTACTGCTCTTGTTTGCTGGAGTATTTTAAAGTAAATCCTAGATATTTAAAAATTATTTCCCCTGGAAATTCTTCAAAATACATCATTAAAAAGCAGTACTTTTGATATTCAGTTCAGTTCAGTCGCTCTTTGCGACCCCATGAATCGCAGCATGCCAAGCCTCCGTGTCCGTCACCAACTCCCAGAGTTCACTCAGACTCACGTCCATCAAGTCAGTGATGCCATCCAGCCATCTCATCCTCTGTCGTCCCCTTCTCCTCCTGCCCCCAATCCCTCCCAGCATCAGTCTTTTCCAATGAGTCAACTCTTCGCATGAGGTGGCCAAAGTACTGGAGTTTCAGCTTTAGCATCATTCCTTCCAAAGAAATCCCAGGGCTGATCTCCTTAGGAATGGACTGGTTGGATCTCCTTGCAGTCCAAGGGACTCTCAAGAGTCTTCTCCAACACCACAGTTCAAAAGCATCAATTCTTTGATGCTCAGCTTTCTCCACAGTCCAACTCTTACATCCATACACAACCATCTGACCTGCCTCTTGAGAAATTTGTATGCAGGTCAGGAAGCAACAGTTAGAACTGGACATGGAACAACAGACTGGTTCCAAATAGGAAAAGGAGTATGTCAAGGCTGTATATTGTCACCCTGCTTATTTAACTTATATGCAGAGTACATCATGAGAAATGCTGGGCTGGAAGAAGCACAAGCTGGAATCAAGATTGCCGGGAGAAATATCAATAACCTTAGATATGCAGATGACACCACCCTTATGGCAGAAACTGAAGAGGAACTCAAAAGCCTCTTGATGAAGGTGAAAGAGGAGAGTGAAAAAGTTGGCTTAAAACTCAACATTCAGAAAACGAAGATCATGGCATCCCGTCCCATCACTTCATGGGAAATAGATGGGGAAACAGTGTTCAGAGTTTATTTTTTGGGGCTCCAAAATCACTGAAGATGGTGACTGTAGCCATGAAATTAAAAGACGCTTACTCCTTGGAAGAAAAGTTATGACTAACCTAGATAGCATATTCAAAAGCAGAGACATTACTTTGCCAACAAAAGTCTGTCTAGTCAAGAGTTTTGATATTATATTGCCAAATATAATTAAGGCATCTAACAAAACTAATAATAATCACTTGTAGTGATTGTCTTTTGATTCAAGTATTCTCTAAGCTTTATTCTTCTGAGAATCTACCATGTTAGGCATTAGTCCAGGAACTAAGAGATATAAAGGTGAAGAAGAAAGGCAAACTAGAGGGAAAAAAAATCACAAAAGATGTTAAATAGTTCTTTAGATACGACAAGCTTAGCTTTCAGTTATTTTTATCCTCATCCATAAACATCCATCAATTTTTGGTCACCAGGTACGCACACAGTATCTGTTGTCCTATCTCTTGTTTGGGAGAAATATTCTCTTAGAAAAATATCAAACAATTGTAAAGTTAAGTCATAAATCAGTTGAAAGTGTAAGTGATAATAATGAGAGAATTAATGTTTTCTGTCATCAATAAGAAATCAGGCAAGAATGCAAACCCTTACTACCTCCATTCAATATAAGACCTAACCAGAGCAAAAAAAAAAAAAAATAGGAAACAAAATAAAATGGGTTGCAGATTAGAAAAGAAAACTAGCTTTACTCATGGATGACAACTGCCCACAGAAATATGAGGAATCTACAAAAAACCTGCTAGACTTCAGGTGAATTTATCAAGGTCACACACGAAAAGGTCAACATGCAAAAATAAAGTGTATTTCTATATACTAGTGCCAACAGCTTGGAACAGAATAATTAGTCCGAGGTCTCTAAGACCACTCTCACCCTGAGTGGTTCCCTGAAAGAACTCACTGGATTCAGCATGAGTTGTGCTCATGTCTGGTATTGATCACAGAGGCATAATGAGGAGAAGCCACTGAATCATAAGGGCCAAGACACAGGCTGGGTCGGAAGGAGTCCATACGAGGCTTCTGTGGGCTCTCTTCCTCCCGCGAGGGGTCACACAGAGCACAGGCTGCCTTCAACCGTGAATATGCAGCAACATGGGTGATGTTTCTGCCTAGGGAAGCTCAAGAGAGACTCAACGCCCAAGGTTCTAACTGGGGGCTGTTCACGTGCCTCATGTGTACCCAAATTCCAGACTTCCAGGAAGAAACCAGGTGTGCAGCGTAAAGCACACTGTACGGTCTAGGCCCAGTGAGCCTCTCTCATCAGTCAGGGGAAGTTTTATAAAACTGTGGCTCAGATGTTAAAAGAATCTGCTTGCAATGCGGGAGACCCAGGTGTGATCCCTGGATTGGGAAGATCCCCTGGAGACAGGAATGGCTACCCACTCCAGTATTCTTACGTGGAGAATACCATGGACAGAGGAGCCTGGTGGGCTACGGTCCATGGGATCACAAAGAGTCAGACATGACTGAACAACTAACACTTCCACTTCACTTTTCACATTTTATAGGGAATGTTCCCAGACACCACCCCTAGGAGTCAATCTTGCAGGCACTTCTCTTTAAAGGTAACTGTCTTGGGTCTGCTATATTAATTCTTTCAGAACAAATACCTACCAATAAAACAATAACAACGGCAACAAAAATACCAGGATTTTTTAAAAAAGAAATTGAAAAACTAAAATATATAAGAACAAGCAAAATACATAAAAAAGAAAAATAGACAAAACATTTTAAAAAGAGGACTGAACTTGGAGAGGTTATAGTATCTTATGTAGGGCTTACTATAAAGTTACAAGATATTGTGGTATAAGCATAAGCGCTGACATCTAGATTGATGGATGAGAATACTTAGTTCAAAGTACCCCCACATATATGACCATATAATTTTTGAAAAGACATCAATGCAATTCAATGCATGAAAGGATTGCCTCTTTAACAAATGTTCTGGAAAACTGGGTATCTGAATCATAAAAATGATCTTGATCCTTCCATTACATCATATAAGAAAAAATAAACAGATAGTACATCTAAACACAAAGGTTAAATGATACAATGTCTTGAAGAAAACATAGGAAGACATCTTCATGACCTTGAGGTAGGACAAAGATCTTTGGCTGGTCACAAAATCTGCATAAGTAACAAAAAGCTAACCGTGTTAGTAAAAGTTGGTAATTTCAGTGACATCAAAGTAAAACCTTTAGTGCTTCAAAAGACATCTTAAGAAAATGAAAATGTAAGCTAAAGAACGGGGGGAAAAAAACTTTGCAATACATATGTATTCAGCAAAGGAATCACATCCCACATACAAAATATTCGTATAATTTGATAATAGCAACACATCTTTTCATTTAAAATTGGCAAAAGCTTGAAAAGACATTTCATGAAAGAGGATATACAAATGGCCCATAAACACATGAAAAGATATTCAATATCATTATTCAGCAGAAAAACATAAATTAAAACCACAATGAAATAACAATACTCACTACAGCAGAACACATTTTTTAAAAGAGTGGCATTGAATGTTCTACCTAATAAACATCTTTGGCACATGGAATGTTTTCTGAGAGACCACATGCTCGTCCATAAACCAAGCCGCAGTAAATTTAAAATGATTGAAACCATGCAAAGTATGTTGTTCTGAACGCAATGAATTGAAATCAGAAATCAGTAACAGGAAGAAATCTGGGAAATTCACACATATGTAAAAAACAAGCAACTCACTTCTAAAAAACCAGTGGGTCACAGGGAAATTAGAAAATACTTTGAGATAAATTAAAATGAATTTGAATACATCAAAACTTACAGGATACAGGTAACAGTACTTAGACATTTATAGTTGTAAATGTCTACATTAAGATTAAAAAGAAAGATCTGAAATCAGTAACCTAACCTGCCACCTTTAGACACTGGAAAAACAAGAGTAAACTAAGCCTGAAGCAAGCGTAAGGATGACAATCAGGATCAAGAATAAACGAATGAAATAGACAACAGAAAGCAACAGAGAAAATCAACAAAGCCAAACGTTTGTTCGTTGACAAGATTTTAGAAAGAGTAACTAAGAAAATAAAGAATTCAAGTTATTAAAATGAGGAATGAAAGAGGAGATACCAGCCAACCTTCCTGAAAACAAAATATAAAGCAATCGTATGAATAAGTATATGCAGGAAACTAGGTAACTGAGGTGAAATGGACAAATTTATAGAAAGATATAAACTATTAAAGCCAACTCAAGGAGAGTTAACAATTCTGAATAGACCTATAGCAAATACAGCTATTAAATTAGTGGCTAAAGTTTATTCACAAAGGAAGTTCCGGTCCATATGGCTTCACTGTGAATTGTACCAAACATTTTAAGAAGAACTAATAAATTCCTCACAAATGCTCTAAAAAGGAAAAAAAAAAAAAAGAAGAAGAAGAAAATACACAACTCATTGCATGAGGCCAGTATACCCTGATTTCAAAATCAGACAAGGATTTCACAATAAAATAAAATCATACAGCAGCATCTCTTATGAATGTAGACGTAGAAATCCTCAACAAAAATACTAGCAAAGAAAACCCAGGAGCAGGCGAAAATGAGGGCACACAATGGCCAAACAGAACTTATACCAGGAGTGCAAGATTGATTCAATTAAGGTAATGAACCGTATCTACAGAATAAAGTGCAAAACACATGGTCATTTCAATACATCAAAATAATGTTTGCCAGAATCCAATGCTCTTTCCTGATAAAAAGCGCTCAACAAAGTAGGAATAGAAAAAAAAATTTCTTCCACTTGATAATGTGGTTTGACAAAAACCCACAGCTAGCATCAAATTTAATGGTGAAAGATTGAATGCTTCCCTTCGCCCCCAATATCAGGAACAAGAGAAGAATATCTATTATCAACTGGCTCTATTCACATTGTACTGCCAGCTTTAGCCAGACTATTAGTCAAGAAAATGAAATAAAAGATCTTTTGGGAAGGAAGATGTAAAACTCTATTCACAGATGACATGATCTTAGATACAGAAAAAGCCTGAGGAATCCATTCAAAACTACTAGAGCTAATAAATGAATTCAGCAATATTAAGAATACAAGATCAATACATAACAAATAACTCCATGACTGTACATTTTCGTGAACAATTTGAAAATGAAATCACAAAAAATGAATTCCATTCATAACAGTATTAAAAATAATAAAATACTTGGCATGCATTTCAACAAAACATTGTTAAAAGTTATTAAAGAAACTCTAAATCATTGAGAAGTCTTTCTGTGTTTGTGAACTTGAAGGCTTAATGTTAACATTGAAATTTACCCGCAGATTCAGTATGTTAACATTCAGACTGACCCCAAACTGACCTTCAGATTCAATATACTTGCTACCAAAATCCAAGTTGAAATTTTTTCTAAAATTAACAAGCTGATAATAAAATTTCAAATGGTAATTCTGGGGTCTTAGAACAGTCAAAACAATCTGGAAAAAAGGAAATCGAACTTGATGGATTTATATTTCCAAATTTCAAAACGTATTGCAAAGTCACAATAATCAAGGCAGTGCGATACTGACATAAGGATAACTATACAGATCAATGGAATAAAACTCAGAGTCCACAAGCAAACCCCCAAGTTCATAAGTTTATCTTTTACGATAGTGCCAAAACCAAGTCACTGACCAAAATAATAGATTTTGTTTTCAACAGACAGAGGGGTGAAGACTGGATATCAACATGCAAAGGATAAAGTTGTACTCTACCGTAGACCACATGCAAAAATGAACTCAAAATGAACAATGCCAGAAATGAAACTTTTATAAAACACATAGGAGTAAATTTTCATGATCATGGGGTAGGCAATGGTTTCCTAGCATGTGTGCGTGCTCAGTTGCTTCAGTCATGTCTGACTCTTTGTGACCCCACAGACTGTAGCCCACCAGGCCCCTCTGTCCATGGGATTCTCCAGGCAAGAATACTGGAGTGGGCTGCCATGTCTTCCTCCAGAGGATCTTCTCGACCCAGGGACTGAACCCATGTCTCTTGTGTCTCCTGCATTAGCAGGTGGGTTCTTTACTACTAGTGCCACCGTGGAAACTCGATGGTTTCCTAGACAGGACACTAAAGGCACAAACAATAAAAGGGAGAAGAACATAAAACTGAACTCCATACAAATGTAAAGAACTGGTACCAAAGAATACCACCAAGAAAGCGAAACGTGAACCCTCAGGGAGTCAATGTCTGCAAATCAAAAATTGGATAAGGGACTGATATATATTAATAGAATATACTTTTTTAAAACTCTTATGACTCACTAAAAATATACAACCCAATTAAAAATGGACAAAGGTTCTGAACAGCTATTTCTCCAAATTTGGTATATAAATGGCCAAGGAGCACATCAAAAGATAGTCACATCATTAACCATCAGAAAAATGTAAATCATAATCACAATGAGACAAGACTTCACACACACTAGGATGGCTGTGATTAGAGACGGATAATAAGTGTTGGTGTGGATACAGAAAACTTGGAAACTTCATACACTGTGGTGAGTATATAAAATGGTACAGCATTTTGGGAAATAGCCTAGAAGTGTCTCTAAAGGTGAAACAGAGCTACCACATGATTCAGAAATTCCACTCTGAAGTACGCATCCAACAGAAATGAATATATCCACATAGAAACTGGCACACGAATGTTTATAGCAATGTTATTTACAATAGTCCCAAAGCAGACAGATGAACCTGACCGGCTAGTCCACGGGGTCACGTTCAGACAAGACTGAGTGACTAACACTTTCATGCTCTCTGTATAAAGAGGCTATTTGAGACACTTAAAAATAAATTGGGCTTCCCTGGTGGCTTAGACAGTGAAGAATCCACCTGCAATACGGGACATCCGGGTTCGATCCCTGGGTTGGGAAGATCCCTTGGAGAAGGGAATGGAAATCCACTCCAGTATTCTTGCCTGGAGAATCCCATGGACAGAGGAGTCTGGCAGGCTACAGTCCAGATTCACAAAGAGTCGGACACAACTGCATGACTAACACTTTCACTGTTCAGAACTAATCCAAGTACACACACACTAATCAGTGAATTTAACAAAATTTGGCATATCCATTAATACCTATACAAGGGAATGCTTTGATCATAAAAAGGGATGCAGTGCTGATAAACAGTGCAACATAAATGAACCTTGAGAACATCCTGCTAAGCCAATGAAGGCAATGACAAAAGATGCCATTTATTAAAACATTCCAAACAAGGACTTCCTTGGTGGTCCAGTGGGTAAGAATCTGCCTGCCAATGCAGAAGACACGGGTTTGATCCCTAGTCTGAGTGGATCCCACATGTTGTGGGGTAACTACACCTGTGCCCCACAACTACTGAAGCCCAACTGCCCGGGAGTCTGTGCTCCTCAGCAAGAGAAACCACTGCAACGAGAAGCCCGTCCACCAAACAAACAAACAAACAGCCAATTCTACAGAAACAGAAAGTAGATTAGTGTTTACCTATGGCTGAGGGCAAGTATCAGACAGAGGGGAGGTGAAGATGACATTTGACAAATACAAGTTTCTTTTGGAGGATGATGAAACTGTATATTGTCATCCTGCTTATTTAATTTCTATGCAGAGTACATCATGAGAAACGCTGAGCTGGAAGAAGCACAAACTGGAATCAAGATTGCTGGGAGAAATATCACTAACCTCAGATATGCAGATGATACCACCCTTATGGCAGAAAGTGAAGAGGAACTCAAAAGCCTCTTGATGAAAGTGAAAGTGGAGAGTGAAAAAGTTGGCTTAAAGCTCAACATTCAGAAAATAAAGATCATGGCATCTGGTCCCATCACTTCATGGGAAATAGATGGGGAAACAGTGGAAACAGTGTCAGACTTTATTTTTTTGGGCTCCAAATCACTGCAGATGGTGACTGCAGCCATGAAATTAAAAGACACTTATTCCTTGGAAGGAAAGTTATGACCAACCTAGACAGCATATTCAAAAGCAGAGACATTACTTTGCCAACAAAGGTCCGTCTAGTCAAGGCTATGGTTTTTCCAGTGGTCATGTATGGATGTGAGAGTTGGACTATGAAGAAAACTGAGCACCAAAGAATTGATGCTTTTGAACCGTGGTGTTGGAGAAGACTCTTGAGAGTCCCTTCGACTGCAAGGAGATCCAACCAATACATTCCTAAGGAGATCAGCCCTGGGATTTCTTTGAAAGGAATGATGCTAAAGCTGAAACTCCAGTACTTTGGCCACCTCATGCGAAGAGTTGACTCATTAGAAAAGACTCTGATGCTGGGAGGGATTGGGGGCAGGAGGAGAAGGGGACGACAGAGGATGAGATGGCTGGATGGCATCACTGACTCGATGGACGTGAGTCTGAGTGAACTCCGGGAGTTGGTGATGGACAGGGAGGCCTGGCGTGCTGCGATTCATGGGGTCGCGAAGAGTCGGACATGACTCATTGACTGAACTGAACTGAACTGAAAGTTTTCTACAATTGTGTTGCATATAAAAAATCTGACACTTGTAGAACTGTGTGAATGTATGAAAATATTAATTTGTTACACATCTAAATGAATGGATTGTAAGCTATGTTAGCTATATCTCAATAATGCTGACAACTCAAATTATTTTATTATATTTTATGTTCTTTTATTTAATCAATGGATTAACTAATTGTAACACCAAAATAAATACCTACTTCCAAAAGACTAGTCTGTGGATAAAATGGAAGGCTCATATTTTCAGTAGTAAAATGGCTCAACAACTTCTGTAAACTGTGATTATATCATGTAAAATTTACTAATAATATATGGTTAACATGAGATACAGTTATTGGTACATATTTTAATTTCTCTTTGACCCACTGGTTGTTTAGGAGTGTGTAGTTTAATGTTACATATATGCGACTTGCTCAAATTTATTTCTGTTATTGATTCCTGATTTAAATTCATTGTGGTCAGTCAATATACTTTGTATGATTTCAATTATTTTTTTTTTATTTTTCAATTACTTTAAATGTACTGAGGCTTCCTTTATGAACTACCATGCTGTCTCTCTTGGGAAACATTTCCAAGTATGCGTACTGGGGGGAGTATGTGTACACATGCTCTGAATAGTTTTATTCCTAATAACCTGAGACTAGAAATGATCTCAGTGTCCTTCCACACAGAGTACTGTGTGCAACATCACAGACACATCTCACAGACATTACGCTAAGTGAAGGAAGCATCATCTGATGACTGCTTAGTGCATGACTTCATAAATACAACATCCACCCATAGGTACAGTGATCACATCAGTGGTTGCCCAGGGCTGGGTGCTAGGGAGGGAGAATGATGGCACAGGGGTGTGAGGGGACCTTCTTAGTCAACGAGAAGTCTTCATACCATGATTAAGGTGGTAATTACATGACTGTATACAATTTGTCAAAAGCCATCAACCTTAAAATGTTTAAATTTCGTTGTATGCAATTATAGCTCAGCCAAGTTGATTTAAAAAATCAAAACAAAACAAAACCAACAAGTCATTTGAACAAGTAAATCGCACATCTCTCAGATGTGTTTGCAGAGTTAGCTCCCGAGCGATGGGATTTCAAGAACACTTGTAAATTGTTGACTTGCGAGGACCCCCAAATCACAAGACCGTGCTTTCTCACCTTCCTGGCTCGGCATCCGTATCCTGGTAATTTCAGTACAGCATGGTGTAACGCAGAGAAAGCTAAATTGAAAGTCAGGAATCGTGATTCCAACCCAGGCTGTATCATTTACGAGCTGTGCAATTTGGGGTATAAATCCGGGCCTGTAACATCCCTGTTCTGTGGGATCGTTGCACAGATTGAACTATATAAGACCTATCTAGCCATCTGCCGTATTAGATGGGCTTGCTGCCACCAAGTATTTTACTAACACTCATCTACACAGAGAAGTGCTGCACTCGGCTGAATTATCCGCAGGATTTTCATGGGAATCGATGATGCAACCATGCCCGAGCCCAGGAAACATGCCAGCCTGTCCTCGGAGCTGGTCTCACTCTGTGCCCATTGAAACACAAAGTGAAGGAAGTGAAAGTTTGTCACTTAGTCACGTCCAACTTTTTGCAACCCCATGGACTGTAGGCCACCAGGCTCCTCTGTCCATGAAATTCCCCAGGCAAGAATACTGGAGTGGGTTGCCATTCCCTTCTCCAGAGGATTTTCCCAACCCAGGGATCGAACCCAGGTCTCCTGCATTGCAGGCAGATTCTTTACCATCTGAGCCACACAAAGGGAAAATTTAATTGTCTTTGGTCATTAATTTAAAAACAAAACAAATCCCCAGCACTGTCTTCTCTCTTCTTTTCTCCCAATCCCTAGATCTGCAGTGGAGTTAAGTCTAAATACAAGACAAATTCTGAAGCACATGAAATAGTAGTTTTTCCTCATTTTATTTCTTGTTCAGCATCGCTGCTTCAGAACAGTACCCCGTCTGTTCTCCTGCGTTTTCTCCCTTTGCCTCACACAGCCGCCCTTCTTAGATTCAATTAAACTGGAAACGTGGATTTTGCCTTCAGATTCAATTTTATTTTCCCCTCTCTCTTTCATGCAGCTTTGGCTCTGGAATGCAAGGGATAAAGGCATTAGGAGGATGGAGATTAGGGTGATCCTTTGATTATGTCTGAGGCTGAGCTGTCGTGAGTGACCAAGTCTGGACAATCACTTCAGGTTACTCAGGGAGATAGATAGTCAACTTTCTCTGACCTTCCTCAGACCCCGGCCCAGATTCACTATTATTTCTTTTCTGTTAGAGATGTCATTATCAATATTACTGTCCTCTCAGCAAACTGGAGATTTTCCTTTGAACTAGGATTAGCCCAGACCACCTTTATAAATGGTGCATGTTTATCCTAAATTAGCCCCTCCATCCCAAACATGCATGTGAACACTTGAATTAGGAATCACCACCATCAGCCAACCCTGAACATATGGGCAGGCTCCGCTCTCATGACAGAATCCTCTGCCAATCTTCTAAAACAACAATGAAACATGATACAGAAGCTGTTTGTTTATTATGTGTGTGTTGCTAATTTTTATTAAACTCTTCATAGAGTCAGAATTTCTCATTTGAAAAATGAAGACACTATTGACTTTGCATGTTTACAATACAGATTAAAATACAATAATAGGATTTCTCTGGTGGTCCAGTGGTTACGAATCTGCCTGCCAATGCAGAGGACATGGGTTTGTTCCCTGGTCCGGAAAGATTCCACAAGCCTTGGGTCAACTAAGCCCATGAGCCTTACCTGCTGAAGCCCACGCACCCTAGAGACTATGCTCTGCAACAGGAGAAGCCACCGCAATGAGAAGCCCACGCACCGCAACTAGAGAGTAGATCCCGCTCGCCGCAACTAGAGAAAAGCCTGCACAAAGCCATGAAGATCTAGTGCACGCAAAAAATAAATGCGTGTTTTAAAACACTAACACACACACAAAAAAATAAAAATAAAAAACTAACACAAATGTGCATTTAACTGGTACAGTCCCTGGCACAAAGGAAGCACTGAATATATACTTTTCTTTTTATTTTTTTTTAATACTGGATTTCAAAATCTATTATTATAGTGTTAAACAGTAATTAAGACAGTGTGAGATGGGTAGTAAAAATATAGACCTTTTGTGTCTTTTAAGCCACACAGACCTATTTAGACCTGTGATTTTAAAGAAAAATATAGGATTCCAAAAGCTTACCATATAAAACACCTTGCTGGAATGATCTCCGACTCCCATGTGGATGTCAGCTGAGGTATGTGCTAGTCATGCGTGTCCAACTCACAGTGGCACAGGACTTTGCACAATGACAGCACTCAACACATATTTATTAAGTTCACAGTTTGGTAATAATAGGTGGTGTCCCTTATGCTGAGGCTTGAAGATCCAGTCTCTGCCTTTTAAGAGCCGTGTGCCCATTTGAGAAGAGAGGGACTCAGGGTGTTCTTGGTGATGTCCTGGCAACCCTCCCTTCAGATCCTTTTCTTTCCTAAATCTTAAAGAAAACGCCCTCTCGGATTCCAGGCAGAAGCTCATAGACCAGGTAGGATGCCCCATGAGTTCCCCGGTAAAGAAAAAATAGGCATCAAGGCAAATTCAGGATGAAAGATTGCTTCAAGAAAATGCCTAAAATAAGGGCTTGGATGTATATTTTTGAAACTTGCTGGATGTGAGTAAAGAGTGTGCGTGAGATTAAGTAAATTCCAGTAGATTTAAGGAGAGTGGTGTAACCAAAGGGTGAGAAATGCATAGATCTAAGTAATAATGTGGCCCCCAATGATCTTCCCAGTATTTCAACAGCAGTCTCCAAGTAACCAGCTATAATATATTACACTGTGTTTTTCAAATTAATTGATTTTGTGCTCCTGGAATGTACATCTAGTCTTTCATCTATTGAATCTTTGCTGTGAGACTAAATGAGCTCCTGACAGGAGAACCGCTTTGATGCAGATGCTCCTGGAGGAGGACTCCAGTCTATACACACAGGAGACTGTTGGTCCCTTTGACAAGGTGCTAGCACGTGAGTACGGTAAACAGAGGGACTCACCATCTTGTCTTTTCCTCTTCTGTTACCTGAGTATCCCAGCTGGATGTTTTCATCATAGTTGATACACCACCCTCCCCTGAAGAGGTCTACCAGCCCCTAATGTTTGTATTCTCCAAAAAGATCATTTGCTTTTCAATGAAATACTTGCAGTCAAAATCTATTAATGGGTTCCTCTGGTTCGGATGTGGACTAAGTCATTGGACCACTGCCTGTGTTGTTCCAAACAAGTGGCCTTAATCCATCCACAGTCCCCAACAGCTTCCCTTCCTGTAGCTTTTCCCACCCGACCCCACATGGTTGTGAGCACCTTAGACCACATGAGCAACAACAATCAGAAATCCAGGAGTCTTCATTCAGAAAGGTCTAGGTCACTGGATTCTCTTTCTACCACCATCTCTGCTGCTGCTGCTAAGTCGCTTCAGTCATGTCCCACTCTGTGCGACCCCATAGATGGCAGCCCACCAGGCTCCCCCATCTCTGGGATTCTCCAGGCAAGAACTCTGGAGTGGGTTGCCATTTCCTTCTCCAATGCATCAAAGTGAAAAGTGAAAGTGAAGCCGCTCAGTTGTGTCTGACTCTTAGCGACCCCATGGACTGGAGCCTACCAGGCTCCTCCCATGGGATTTTCCAGGCAAGAGTACTGGAGTGGGGTGCCATTGCCTTCTCCCACCGCCATCTCTAAATAGCTGTAAAACTGCCTTCAAATCACATAATCCTTTTAGGCTTCAACTTCTCTATCTTTAAAACTGAGATCATGCCAGCATCTCAGAGGAAGAGATTAAAGGCCTCTTTCTTCATTATGTGTGGCTTCTGTTCAGTCCCACAGAGTGATCTCCACGTGAAATAGTCTTTAGATGGAGAATGGGACTCTCTTTCACCCTCACCTCAGGTTGTGGGGGATGATAGCTATTCCTTGAGCTGCAGTGTGGCCTTAGCCTGGATGCACACCATTCTGTGGCTCTGACCAGGAGCCCACACACCATGTAGACAATCAGAGAGATACCAGTCTGCCCGCCCTCTGGCTGGAGTAGCCCCGGGGGCTCTCTGGTTTCTGGGAGTCTGGGTAACCCAGCCGGAGATGTGGGCTTCAACCAACGCAGACAAGAGATGTGAAGGAAGCAGGTGATGAATTATGCATCCGGGTGTAGGTGTTTTAGGTGAATCTACAACATCATCCCTGAGACCAGGTCACCAGGGAGAGCAACCAGCTCTGGCCAGGAGACCTCCTGTCTCTGCTTCTCTTCTCTCTAGCATTCATCCTCATCCTTCCTTCTTTTGCACCCTGAAGAAGGACTTCAGTTCAGTTTAATTCAGTCGCTCAGTCATGTCTGATCCTTTGTGACCCCATGGACTGCAGCAGGCCAGGCCTCTCTGTCCATCACCAACTCCTGGAGCTTGCTCAAACTCATGCCAATTGAGTCAGTAATGCCATCCAACCATCTCATCCTCGTCATCCCCTTTTCCTCCTGCCGTCAGTATTTCCCAGCATCAGGGTTTTTTCCAATGAGTCAGTTCTTCACATCATGTGGCCAAAGTATTGGAGCTTCAGCTTCAGCATCAGTTCTTCCAATGAATATTCAGGACTGATTTCCTTTAGGATTGACTGGTTTGATCTCCTTGCTGTTCAAGGGACTCTCAAGAGTCTTCTCCAACACCATAGTTCAAAAGCATCAATTCTTCTGTGCTCAGCTTTCTTTATGGCCCAACAACTCTCACATCCATAACATGACTACTGGAAAACCCATAGCTTTGACTAGATGGACCTTTGTGAGCAAAGTAATATCTCTGCTTTTTAATAGGCTGTCTAGGTTTGTCATAGCTTTTCTTCCAAGGAGCAAGCATCTTTTAATTTCATGACTGCAGTCACCATCTGCAGTGATTCTGGAGCCCAAGAAAATAAAATCTGTCACTGTTTTCATTGTTTCTCCATCTATTTGCCATGAAGTGATGGGACCGGATGTCATGGTCTTTGTTTTTTGAATGTTGAGTTTTAAGCCAGCTTTTTCACTCTCTTCTTTCGCTTTCATCAAGAGACTGTTTAGCTCCTTTTCATTTTCTGCCATAAGAATGGTGTCATCTGCATATCTGAGGTTATTGATATTTCTCCCAGCAATCCTGATTCCAGCTTGTGCTTCATCTAGCCTGGCGTTTCATGTGATGTACTCTGCATATAAGTTAAATAAGCAGAGTGACAATATACAGCCTTTCCCAATTTGGAATGAGACTTAGCAGACACAGTTCTGGCATAAGATTCTGTTTTCCAGGAACTTGAAGCCAGGGCAGGTAGAGACAGTGTTCTGGGGGGGAAGTGAAGAGCTGTAGCCAGAGCCCCCACCCTGATGGGAGTCCAGCTCTGCCACTTTGCTGGGAGTGTTCCTTTAGGCTTTCTGCTGCACCCTTGCCTCAGTCTCCTCATCTGTGAAATGGGGATATTATTACTAGGTACCTAATTCCAATTGTTATTAGAACTGAATGGGTGATTATGTTAAATGCTTTGTGTCTGATACACAGACTGTGTCCGTGGTCTCCATCATCACAATAATCATCCATGTGCTTCTTCTTTCTCTCTTTCTCAGCTCTCTTACTTTTTGCTTTCTGCTAAGTTTTCTATAAATTCTGTGGGCCCATATTCTTGACACTCTATTCTCTTTAGCTTCCGATTCTAGGAATTAGTGCAGGTTTCCTGCAAGGAATCCTAACTGGTAACGAATATACCCAAGCCACCAGTTAGGGTTCAGGAGGCAGCTGAGAGCCTGAGTCATTTCTGGAGCCACATCAGAACCAGGCTGGGAAGGGACGTCAGCCTCTCAGAGAAGTCGGGTCATTCACCCATGATCCCACATCACAGCTCAGGGTCAAACCTAAGTTTGTCTACAAAAACCATGTCCTTTCAACCGTACCAGAGGATGGAACTTTTTATTTAAAATATCCGACTTTTCTTGAGCATTGACTATTCTTAAAAAGCCTCAGATATATACTTTTATTTAATCCTCTGGACAGCCCCAGGAGATGAGAGTAGATTCCAGTGTCCTGGGGCTGACACGGCAAACATGATGATGGAAGTTATAATCAGGCGCCTGTCTCCATGTTTTCCAGTTAGTGGTAAAGAACCTGCCTGACAGTGCCAGAGTCATAAGGGATGTGGGTCCATTTCTGGGTTGGGAAGATCTCCTGGAGGAGGGCATGGCAACCCAGTGCAGTATCTTTGCCTGGAGAATCCCATGGACAGAGGAGCCTGGTGGGCTACAGTTCATAAGGTCACAGAGTCGGACATGACCAAAGCTGCTTAGCATGCATGCACTTGTCTCCATGGCTGGTCTGGGCGGAGCTGGTGTGCTCACACTAGCCTCAAGACTTCCATGCGGGGGCCTACCTCCTCCCCTCCTTGAGGCCTCCTTATCTTCACATCCTAGGATTTTACTCAGGCTGTCAGTCAGTGTAAGGCTGCTAAGACTGAAGCGAGGAAGTCTCTCCCGCCTCTTAGCTGCTGGCTCAGAGGAGCATCTGTAAGCCTCCTGCCACCTCGCCCGCTGTCCTTGAAGTGAAATAGTGGGGAAGCATGAATGCCAGGGCAAGTCATGCCAGGAGGGGCCCCCGACTACTCCCCAGTTAGTGGGCACTTTGAAGTACCTCTCCAGTCATCCTGTCCCCCACAATGGCAGCCACTTCCTCGTGACCTGCCAGGGGTTCCTGAGGTCAGCCTAGTACTGTGGGGCAAGGCTGTGATTCCAGGTTACCCACCTAAAGGAGTTTGCACATCCCTCCTGGGGTGACAGCAGAGCGAACAGTGGTGAATTCAGTGAGTGCCGCTTGAGGGCGCAGCTCTGTCTGTTGGACGCACTGTGGACCCGATTAAAGAGATCCTAAAGCAGAAAACGCTTGGCAAGTAACAGTGCTGCTGCTGCTGCTGCTAAGTCGCTTCAGTCGTGTCCGACTCTGCGCAACCCCACAGACGGCAGCCCACCAGGCTCCCCCGTCCCTGGGATTCTCCAGGCAAGAACACTGGAGTGGGTTGCCATTTCCTCCTCCAATGCATGAAAGTGAAAAGTCAAAGTGAGATCGCTCAGTCGTGTCCGACTCCTAGCGACCCCATCAACTGCAGCCTACCATGGGATTTTCCAGGCAAGAGTACTGGAGTGGGGTGCCGTTGCCTTCTCCAAGTAACAGTGCTACCTACATATAAGACACGGCTACCTTCCACGTGCCTGGGAAGAAGTCTTCTCACTTTAATTCATTCATTTCTTTATGTCTTGCCTCTAATTTTTTTAAGGGATTTAGGTTAACGTACCCAAATACACAACAGAATTTGTGTGTGTGAAAGCCACATAAGCAAAGCAGGGGTTGCCGAACCTTAAGGAAAGATTGTCAGATTTTATTCCTAGCGTATCTGAAACTGCTGAATGACAAATGACACTATCAGATGAAGAAAAAAGGCAAGAGACAGACAGGGAGGGTTGTCTGCGACGTTTATAACTAAGGGTTAACCTATGTAACATACATATACTTCCACAAATCCATTTTAAAAATGATAAACAATGCAATTCAGAAATGGATGAAAAACGTGGACAAGCAATTCACTGAAGAAATATAAATACCCTGCAAACATATGAAATATGGAAATAAATATGCTGTAACTTCTCTGGTAACAGGGATATGCAAATTGAAACGAGGTGCCATTTCCTGCCCATCACTTTGGCAGAATGTAAACTATTGAGAATATCTGTATGAACAGCCAAGGGTTATGAACACGGGCACTTCAGGGAGCTCGTGAGATTGCTAATTGACACGGCCTTTTTGGGAGTAATAGAGCTAGCAACATAACGCTTTTAAATAAACATGACCAAGCAGTTCTATTCCAGGAACCTAGCCTGTGGAAATATTCACATATGCGTATAAATATCTATACGTCCAAGGCTATTCGAGGGAAGGACTATGAATGACTATGTATCCAAAAGCTTAATAAAATTACCACGTGGTCACATAGGCACACCTTGTTTTTATCGTGCTTCACTTTCTTGCCCTTCACACACATTGCGATTTTGCAAACTGAAGGTTTGTGGCCACCCTGGAAGTCTATTAACACCATTTTTCCAATAGCATTTGCTCACTTTGTGTCTCTGATTCCCATTATCTCATGATATTTCAAATGTTATTATTACTATTATATGTGCTACAGCAATCAGTGATCTTTGATGTTATTACTACAATGTGTGGAAGGCTTGCATTCTGGTTAGCATTTTTTAGCCATAAAGTATTTTTTAATTAAGATTTGTACATTGTGCTTTAGATATAATGCTATTGCACACTTAACAGACCACAGTACAGTGGTTACGACTCTGCGCTTCCACATATATAAAATAGATACCCAGTGGGAGTCTGATGTACAAGGCAGGGAACCCAAAGTTGGTGCTCTGTGACAACCTGGGTTGGGAGGGAGGTGGGAGGGGAGGTTCAGGACAGAGGGGACACATATGCTTGTGGCCAATTCATGTCAATGTATGGCAAAAACATCACAATATGGTAAAGTAATTGTCTTCCAATTAAAGTAAATATGTATTTTTTTTAATAGGAAAAGCCACATTCTTTGAATTAGCTTTGGCGCCCACAAAATTAGCATGAAACTGGTTGTGACCTGCTGGGAATAGGAGGGGCAGAGAACTGTGACAGGCAAGGCTAGGGCAGACAGGACACCTCCAGGGAGACTGCGATTGCAGGTTAAGCCCACGAGGAGGGTGGCCACTAGGAGATGTGCAGACGAAGGCAGGGCGAGGACGGCGGGGCGCTGGCTCCAGATGGGGGAGGCAGGCGCAGTGCAGGCTGGGCGTCTGGCCACCTGGACATTGGCCAGAGGCAAGGCAGAGTCAGACAAGAGGCACCAGCACCTTGGCACAGCCAGGCAGATCCCAAATCTCCTGGGCTTCAGACCTGGCCCACACAGAAGGGGGCAGGGGCCTGGGCAGCTTTGCACATTTGGGGCAAAGCAGGAAGCTGCTAAGGAAGAAAGCTCTGGTGCTATGGGGGTGGGGGAGATGCTGCCCGCAGGCACCCCCAGGCGGACATGATTTCTGAATTCCCTGGCCCATGAGGTTCCATCCATAGACAGTCTGCAGGTGGGGCTCCCTCGTGCTGTGTACTCCTGAGTGCTCACTCCACATGCCTGGGAGGGCTCAATTTCGGCTGAGACCCACTGATTTGGGGTCCCCCTACCCAGTTGGAGCCTCATTAAGGTGTTCCCAGAGCGGCCCTGGATTCCCGGAATCAGCCCAGTCACTTGCCTCAGCTCTCAGTCAGAGCCTTCTGTTTCGAGTTCCTGAAGTTTCCCCACTGTGACTAGTCAAACATGATCGTGCTGCTGTCTCCCTTCCTCCACTCACAATATTTATACTCATTTCTTTTATTGAAATCTATCCTCCCTGCTCTATTAAAACTGCTTGACTGGCAGCTCCTATTCTCCGGAAGCCTGCCACCCATCTATTCTCCAGACAATGAAGCGCAAGCCTTCCGTCTCCTATCGTGCTTGTGTGGCGTCTGAGGATCAGATCTTCCATCTAAAGGGCATTTCAGAGATGCCTCGTCTAAACGAGGTTGCGAATGTGGGCAGTTGAACTACCAGTTCTGCCTTTAACCAGCTCTGTCCAAACACAGGAAAGGTCCCAACCTCCTCTCTTGCCTGGCATCCGCTCTGCTCATCTTCCCTACTTGTTGAAGTATTGTAACTGCGTGGAAGGGAGGAGCGGCTGCTTTTCCCCAGCTGCAATGCGGAGTGTCACAGCCGGCGCCTCCCACTCCATCCTTCTGCAGCCTCCCCACCCACGGTGGGCTGGGTACCATCACTAGCTTGACTTTAGGAAAATGAGAGAAGCTCAGAGGTATGCGATAAACTGGAAGGTTCTCGACCGCTTGTTTGGAAGTTCTGACAGGTCAGTGAAGCTACCCGGACACCCTTGGTTAAAGAACAGTTCTCTCAGGACTTCCCTGGGCATCCAATGACTAAGACTCCCCACTCCCAATGCAGGGGGCCCAGGGTTCAATTCTCGGTCAGGGGACTAGATCCCACACGCTGCAACTAAGAGTTCACATTCTACAAATAAAGATCAAAGATCCTGTGTGCCACAGCTAAGACCTGGCCAAACAAAACAGATAAATACATATACTAAAAAAGAATAGTTCTCTCTGGCACCCCACTTCAGGACTTTTGCCTGGAAAATCCCATGGATGGAGGAGCCTGGAAGGCTGCATTCCATGGGGTCGCTGAGGGTTGGACACAACTGAGTGACTTCACTTTCACTCTTCACTTTCATGCATTGGAGAAGGAAATGGCAACCCATTCCAGTGTTCTTGCCTGGAGAATCCCAGGGACGGGGAGCCTGCTGGGCTGCCGTCTATGGGGTCGCACAGAGTCGGACACGACTGAAGCGACTTAGCAGCAGCATGGAATGTACACTGTTGTCTTCAGGTAAGGCACTCGACCCGGCTTGTGCTATGCTGGGCTAAGTCACTTCAGTCATGTCCGACTGTTTGTGACTCCACAGACTGTAGCCCTCCAGGCTCCTCTGTTCATGGGATTCTCCAGGCAAGAACACTGGAGTGAATTGAAATTTCCTCCTCCGGGGTATCTTTCCGATTCAGGGATCAAACCCACATCTCTTAGGGCTCCTGCATTGGCAGCTGGGTTCTTCATCCCTAGTGCCACCTGGGAAGCTGTGATCTGGCTTAGTGCAGGTCAGCTAATGACATGAGCAAAATGTCTCACCTTCACATCCAGGTAACAGACATGCGTAAGACCAAGCTTCCCAGGTGGCGCTAGTGATAAAGAGCCCTCTGCTCAATGCAGGAGACCTAGGAGATGCAGGTTCGATCCCTGGATCAGGAAGATCCCTTGGAGGAGGAAATGGCAACCCAGTCTAGTATTCTTGCCTGGAGGATCCCCCGGACAGAGGAGCCTGGCAGGCTACAGTCAGTGTGGTCGCAAAGAGTCGGACACAACTGAAGCGATTCACTACAGCACAGGCCAAGCAACTAAAATGAGGAGATGAAGTGAATGAACCCAAATCTTGATTCCCAAGCATAAAGTACCGTGATACCTGCTCATGTGAGCTGCTCTCTCTCCTGAAGAACATGGATCTACCCACGATGCGCAGGAGAAAAAGGTCAGGTCTTATGAACCTCTTTCCAGAGCAGACTGTGGCTGATGACTGCAGGGTATGGGGCACATTTGAACAGAAGGTGTTCCGTGTCCCACTGCCAGCCCCTAAAAACTCAGCTGTGCTTCAGGCCACGCTCCGGGGACGAAGGGCTGTCCCATCTGGTGACCCTCTTCTGCTGCAGCTCTTCAGCCAAAACAAGTCAATTTGGGCAGACTGTGAATAAAACTGCTTTTAAAAATACTTTATAATCTAGCTCTACAAACTAGACAAGTGAAATCTGAGGACACAGATTTGTATCAAATTTTCTGCTCTGCACAATTGATCGCCATCTTAAAGATTTGTATAACTACCTTTTATTCATCTTCTAGCTTCTCTGGCCTCTAATTATGTCACCTGCATTTTGAAGCATCTTTATCCAAAGTAAAGTGAAGAATTTTCTTAAAAAGGAACAAACAACATTAAAGATCTGCATGGGGATACAAAGAGACAGCATGATGGTTTAGGAAAAGTATTACTATAAAGTCCAGCTTCCTAGAGTACACTCTTGCTTCTGCTACTAATTAACTGTGTGAGTTTGAGAAAGTCACTGAAACTTTTCTGAACTTGTGCTTTCTCTTTTTTAAGTAAATAAATAAAGGAGCAAGAGATTAGGCTGTGTGATTTTAAAATCCCTTCCAGACTGAACATTTGATTTATCTGTAGAGGCCCCTGGTAACTGAGGAAAGAAAGACTGTATAAATCCAGTTTTACTTTGAGTTAAGGGTCGAGATGAGTTCCATGGAAGCAGAGTCACTGAATTCCCCAAACTGTGGTCCTCCCTCTCCGCAGTGGCTCAGACACAAAATACCCCACATTTTCTTGGGGAGCTTCTTCTATGCGCCCCCTGACAAATCCTTTCATTAACTGATTCTCCTCGAGACTTTTGAAACCATACTACTCAGGTGGAAAGTCTGTTCGAAATGGGTCAGCAGTCCAAGCCCTGTCCAAACATTTGGCGACACCCAGCCATCCTCCAGAGCAAAATCATAAAACCTATGACCGACCATCTAAGCCCAAGCCCAGTAGATTTTACGCAAGCCCAACCCCTAACTTGAGGAAAATGCCCGATGGCGGAGTGTGAGAACCCACAGGTGGATACACAGGGACAGAAGATGGTGAGCAACTGAGATGAGGTCAGAACAGCAAGAATTTGTGACTCTGTCCAACATCCCCTCTGCCAGCCCAGCTAACACACACACGCAACCCCACCGCAGGCACATAAGGCTAGCTGTCTGGTCCGTGATCTAATCAGAGCTGGTCCCCTGGGTTCCTCTTCTCCTGTAAAATGTTGTCCAAGCCCAGATCTCTGCCTGTGAAAGGCTGCATCAGAAAACCCTGAGCACTTGTCCACCATTCTACCCCGTCACCAAGTACAAATGTGTCTGGTGGGTAAAACGCTGCGGCTAAAACCACAGTGAGTGCCAGCTCCATTAGACGGCAGGTGAGCAATCTGTTAGGAAATGGAAGGCCCCTCCCTCATTATAGGGAAATAAATGAGCTGTGTCTCACAGGCAGCCCGGAGACGGAGGGCAGATTCCTTTATGTGGGGAGGCAATGCACTTTGAAGTCAGGCAGACGTAGGTTGAGCTCTCAGCCCCGCTGCACACCAACTGGATGGCTGCAAGCAATGGCTTTAAATTTTTGGAGGTTCCTCATCTGTAAAATGGGCCAGAAAGGATCCCTGTCTTGTGGGAACATGAGGATTAAGAGAGATCGGCGTGAAGAAGAGTTAGCACAGTAAGTGACCCGTCATGAGGGGCTGGAGATGCCTGGCCCATTCCCCAGGGTCTGTGGTCTGGGCTGATCTAGACTGAGCACGAGACCCTGAGTTCTGCACACCCTCTCCCGAAGGGCACCACCTGCTCTCAGTTGCATCTGCTCAGGTTCTTGCCCTCGGGGAGCCTTGTGCAACCTCAGCTATTACCACGGCTCCCACCAGGTCCATCTCCCAGCCTCTCACTTCCTTTCTGCACTGGCAGTGTTTAAGGGCACAGTCAAACCTGGGGGACACTCAGACCCACCACAAGTTCTTCCTTCATTATTTCCTTCTTGCAAGGTGAGAGAGGACAGAGTCTCGGAATGAAAGATTCTCCTCCATGCCCTCTCTCAGCAGAGGCCCTAATTCATTTTTCATGGCCCCTCGCAGTGACAAAAGCCGCTGCTTTCTCTCTTGTAAGCGTGCTCTGTGCAGTAAGTCAAAGCTGATGTGCATGGTCCCCCTGGGTGCAGCACGAGCTTTGATTTAATTTGCCCTGTTGTTTGGCACGGAGCCTTTGCAGCGAGTTTCTTCACAGACCTGGGGAGGCCGGGCCCTGACAGCGATGGGGCTTGGCGACAGATGGGGTTCAGTGGGTAGTGTTTAAATACTTTGCTGCAATGAGAAAGGAAACGTTGGGGAGTGACAGATGCTTTTGCAGAAAGTCAGCCAGACAGACACATACATCCTGTTTGTGGGAGTTGAGGCCCAGGGATGCTCGCCCATTATCACTGGGCGGGAATCAGCAGGCGTCACAGGTGAGCTGTGGGCTTCAGAGTCGGTAGCTGGTGAGCCTACCTCAGCCTCTCCTGTAGTCATGGGAGGCCTCCTGGGGGGCTTTGTGTGGATGCACACAGGTCCCAGTTATACCTCTTGTCTGAGGTCACACTGTGCCTGTCCACACAGGCCCAGGAGAAAAACCAATGCAGTGGGAGGGAGGCAGGCTAGATTCAGAAAGCATCCCTATTTAACAAGCACCTGGGGGGACTTCCCTGGTGGTCCAGCGGTTAAGATCTGTGCTTCCAATGCAGGAGGTGTGGGTTCAATCCTTGGTCAAGGAACTATGATCCCACAAGTGGTGCAGCAGGAAGAAAAATAAAAGAGAAGAACCACCGGGGGTAAAAACGATCCAGAGAATCATGAACGTGCAGAAAGGGAAGGAGATACACCAAAGCCAAGGTAGAAAGGAACTCAAAGGTAGAACTGACCCCATCGGGTAAGAAGCACACATGTTCCTGAGGCCCGGCTGTGCGGTGGCCTGGGCCACGCGTGCCATTCTACATCTGGTCAGTTGTCCTTTACAGCACCTCTGCTGTGACCAGCAGACCGGAGGCAACACTGGCTGATGAGCCCTATCTGGTCCTGATGCTGTCGTAATAATGACCGTGGGGTCTGGCTGCACATAAGATGTTCCGCCATCGAGACCACAGCCATAGTGAAACCTTAGTGCTTCACGGCAGAACACGGTACAAGGAGTGATAATCCGAAACCAGCCACACACGTGATCCCAAATGAATAGTCCACATTCCCTTCCAGAGTGGCCGGAGGCTGTGCACAGCAGTGCAGGGGGAAAGAAGAGAAGATGGGTGTCTTTTTTTTTTTTTTTTTCCTATCTACTGAAGGGTTCATTGGGTATGTCCGTTTTCTTTCTTTTTTTTTTTTTTAATTCTTTGATTTTCTTCTCTCTTTTTTTTTTTTTTCCCAGCAGATTTGGGAGTGAGATGTGTTTGCGAGAGAAGCATGGTAGAGATCAGCTTGTTGGTCGAGGAGGTGAGCTTGGAGTGAAAGTTACAAGGTGGCATTAAACTAGGGCAGGAGCTGCTGCTCAGGGTGGAGGAGGCACCGGCCCAGGAAGGCAGAGCTGAGCTGGGAGGGCAGCCTGTCCCCAGATCTTCTTCCCGCCTGAGTTGCAGCCAAAAGCTGAAGGTAACTCAGCAGGTGTGTCTACAGAACCCATTCTCCGGCTGCTCACCGGTTGCCGCTTTAATAAGCTGGGGTACTCCACACCCCACCTCACCCCCATCTTTGACTGGGCAGCCAGCTCCCTTCTGAAAGGTGAATTAAGATTTGCCTCTTGGCATTTGCTGGATTCTGTTTTACAGCTAATCTAACAGGCGTTAACCACCTGGGAACCAGGAAACCTCGTTTCCTGGAGCAGCCAGCTGGGCGACGCCGCAGACGGGGCCCCAGTAGAGCCCACAAGCAAGGAGCGTTGAGGGGCTGTGGTCAAGGCTGTGTTCAGCAGACTGGGCTCAAGAGCGCCATGTGGTCACGTGAGAGAGAAGCCTGGCTTATAGTGAAGTCAGGCTAAAGAGAACATGGATAAAAAGATGAAGGAAGGGAGGAAGAAAGGGACCAAAACCACACCGACAAAGGCAAGCTCAAGTTCACCCCTTCAGACATCGGCAAGCTCAAGTTCACCCCTTCAGATGTCTGCTCATTGCTGTTGTCACAGCTGGGAGGTGGGGGCTGCGGGTGTCTAGTGACCAGAAGTCAGGGATGCTGCTGGACAGCCCGCAGCCCACAGGACACCCCCACCACGGAGGATGGCCCAGCCCGAATGTCAGTGGTCCTGAGGTTGGAAGCCCCAGACTGGAGGACCCAAGCAGGACAGAAGATGCTGACCCACCTGCAGAGCCCCAGCTCCCTCCTGCCCACTCGCACTGGCGTCTCTAGGAACCTAGCCGCTCGGTCTCCCCAGGCAGAGGTCAGGAGAGAGCCAGAGGATGCCACCCAAAAGGGTAGAGGGATGAGGAGTAAGTCGGAGAAAGAAAAGAAAAGGATGCTCTCTACAAGAGACGTCAAGGCAGGAGATGAAAATACATGGAGAGGAAAAGTGAAATGCAGCACAGCAAAGGGCTGGCCGAGGGAAGGTGGATGCTAGAAGCTCCTCGGGAGCTCACCATGGGCAGGGCTGTGAAGAAATACGGCAGGATATGTGGGGAGCTTAGGAGAGTGAAGACGAAGCCTATTCACAAGCAGTGTGTTAAATTGATACTGACATGGATGAGGTACTGTTCCAAGGGACGTGGGGACAGGTGAGAAAACAGAACCACGGTTCTAGACACGAGAGGAAGAGAAATCATAGAAATAACAAGTAGAGCACGCAAGAGATGCTTGTTTGCAAATGGATGAGAAAAATAGGGCTAGATGGTTTTTAGAATTTTTCTCTGGAGCCAACACCCAATGTTGTTTTGTATGGAACTTGAGAAAGATAGCTACCTGGATTTGCTTTCTAAACCAATCCAGGTAGCTATCTTTTGTTTTGTCCATGGGCTGTATTTTCAGAATTGATGTAATATAGCAGAAAGTGAAGAAATAAAGAGCCTCTTGATGAAAGTGAAAGAGGAGAGTGAAAAAGTTAGCCTAAAGCTCAACATTCAGAAAACTAAGATCATGGCATCCAGTCCCATCACTTCCTGGCAATTAGGTGGGGAAACAGTGGCTGACTTTATTTTGGGGGGGCTCCAAAATCACTGCAGATGGTGACTGCAGCCATGAAATTAAAAGACGCTTACTGCTTGGAAGGAAAGTTATGACCAACCTAGACAGCATATTAAAAAACAGACACATTACTTTGTCAACAAAGGTCCGTCTAGTCAAGGCTATGGTTTTTCCAGTGGTCATGTATGGATGTGAGAGTTGAACTATAAAGAAAGCTGAGTGCAGAAAAATTGATGCTTTTGAACTGTGGTGTTGGAGAAGACACTTGAGAGTCCCTTGGACTGCAAGGAGATCCAACCAATCCATCCTAAAGGAAATCAATCCTGGGTGTTCATTGGAAGGACTGAGGCTGAAGCTGAAACTCCAATACTTTGGCCACCTGATGCAAAAAGCTGACTCATTTGAAAAGACCCTGATGCTGGGAAAGATTGAGCGCAGGAGGAGAAGGGGACGACAGAGGATGACATGGTTAGATGGCATCACCGATTCAATGGACATGAGTTTGGGTAAACTCCAGAAGTTGGTGATGGACAGGAAGACCTGACCTGCTGCAGTCCATGGGGTCACAAAGAGTTGGACACGATTGAGCGACTGAACTGAACTGAATAGGAAGCCACTGTGTTAGAGGTGGCCTGACCTTAAGTCAAATCCTGGCTGAGACACTGGCCTCAGACACAAGAATGGCTCGGTTTTCTCATCTTTGAAATGGAAACAATGCTATCTATCAATCCAGCAGGCTTGTTGTTAGGATTAGACACGCTACACGGGACACAGAGCAGACCCTCAATGTATGGCCAGATAGGAAGCTCCTAGCACACGGAGTTTCCAGGAGGAGAATTTTGGTCACAGGTATTCTTCTAGAAACAAGCTGCTGTTGGATAGAAAATCCCCAAACCACAGAGGAAAAAAACAGAGAGGGCTCTTGCTTTAGGATTAATATTCTCCCCCCCCAGTTCTAAGTGCCCCACAAGATGTTACTATAATCACTGTTCAAAAAGAAAGACTTCTGTTTTGAACAAGTTTGGAGAAACTTTGGGTTGAATCCATTCAATTGCAGGCTCTTCAGAATCTTTGATCAGTTCTTACACACCACGGATCTCCAAACGGGGACTAGAACACACACAGTTTTTTAAACTGATTTGAACACAGTACATTTTTACTTCCTACAGAAATACCTATTAGTCTCATGGAGGCCATCAGTATAAGTCTGAACACAATTTCAGAAAGAGGGATGTACACACACATATCCCTTGCTTACCCAGCAATATGTCAGTCACGAAAAGACCCAGGTTTCCATGTATCCAACCATGACTCTCATCCATCATTATCAGAGTATCCACAGGTGCTGGAAAGCATCTTGCCTCTTTCTTTTAACCCAGCAGTGAACTTGCTCACAGCCATATCCACCCACCCACATCCAGGCTCCAGGACCCACCTTCCAGCTTCCTCAAACAACACCACTGATCTTTGTGGAGGGTTTCTTTTACTGCTGCCCAGCTCCTCCACATTCCTCACCCATCTACGCCACCCCCTTTTGCAGGCACTGTGCTCTTAGGTGTCGGCAGTCGATGGTCTGGGTCACCCAGGACCACCACCAGGCAGCCCTGGCCCAGCTCCTGTTCTGCCTCGAGCTGCTTCTAGCTCATCAAATTACGCACCTGTTACAAGATGCCTGTCAGAAATAAATGGGAAGAAGTGAGGAGCACAAGGGAAGCCGGTGAGGAGACAGGCGAAGACTGATTGTAGATAAATTTTCAATTTTTCATAAGATGGGGAAACAAACGTTAAAATAAAGATGAGGAAAAGAAGGTCTGCCAAGTAGTGCTGCACTGACTGACCAACCCCGGCCAAGCTGGGAGGACAGGGCAGGTGGAGGAGGGAGGCTGGGGGGCTTCATGGGAGGGGTGAGGGTCCAGGAGGAACCCTTCTGCCAAGACCTTCCACTGGGAGGAGCATGAAGTCTCAAGCCCCTAGAGTCTCCTCTGCACTGGCCAGACCTGATGCTGGGCTTCTTCCCTTCCCTCAGGAAGACTTCGTTCTCCAGGGAGGATGGGCCGGCGGCAGCAGGGGACTTAAACACTCTCCTCATTTGACTGTTTGAGAAGCAAGCAAATCCCAAGCCTAGTAAATACATAGGAAACTCGTCATATCACAAAGCACTTCATATACACTAGCAAGTCAATGAAAACCAGGCATTCTGATTGTACTTAGCTTTGCAGTAACCCTGTGAGGGAGGCAGTGAAAACCCCATTTCATGTCTGAAGATACTGAGACCTTGAAAGACAACAATTTCATATAAAGTCAAACAGCCCTTGAATGTTGGAGAGGAATCCATGAGATCAGTCATCATCAGTCATCATCACATGAACAAGTTTCAGTACGTGATGGAAGGGTGACGCGGGTGGTGGCTTCAGAGAATACTGACCCTTTTATTTCTGGAAAGGTCAGATTGGGTTATTCAGCCAGGCCTTCTATTGAAAATCACTGAAAGAGATAAGTAAGGCACAATTTACATCCTTCTTGAAGACACTAAAGAGATTCCTTCCTGGTAGGGAATTTAGACCTTAAATTAAAAGGAAAACAGGTAGCAAGAAACACTGGGGCCCTAACCTGAAGGCATTTGCTGTGTCTGACAACCTCTAGAGGCCAGGGGAACAGAAATAAAAATTCGAGACACTTCTGAAGTGGGGGTGTCTCATAGGAAAACACTCCTATTGCAAGTTGAGGCCTCAAGAGGTCTCCTCTCCAAGATGAGGGTGCCCTGAAAGCTGAACATATTTACAAGAAAGTGCATCATGGTTTGAATTACCTGGCAACCCAGGGAACAAGAAGACCTTAGCTTAAAGTGATTCTGAACAGTCCCCTAACCATCCTGCAGGCACAAATCCAAAGCATCTCTGAAGTTAAATACTTTAATCCTAGTGCTTAAATTGTTTAAAACTTTTTTTTTTAAACACAAGGTCCATCATGCAGCAAAACATTAGTAAGCAGAGAAGAAATAAGATATTAAGAGCAAGAGAAGCATAAGGTACATGACAACACAAAGGCTCGCAGATACAGTAGATAAAAAATTATGAAACAGAGAAGGTAAAACAGCCGAGTTTGCTTTTATAAAATGATAAGTGACAAATTTGAAAATCCTTTGTGGAAAATGAAACCGTGAAGAGTACATAGCATATTTGAGGAAAACACAGTTAAGACTTCTCAAAATACAAAAACGGAAAGATGTGACTTAGCTAAAGAGAGAATCAATGAACTGCAGGATAAGTCAGAAGAAATTACCAGTACATAGAACAGAGAGACACAAAGACAGAGAAATATAAAAGATAAGTAAGGATCACAGATTGAAGGAATATTCTGGCACATTCAGGAAGGAATTCCAGAGAAGAGAAAGGGAGAAAGGGACAGGAGAAAAGAGGTCATGGGTGAGAATTTCCCATGAACTAACTAGCAGAAATATTATCCACAAATTCAAGAATACCAACAAATCCCAAGCCACATAAAAATAGAAATCTACGCCTAGACACAGCAGACAGAACTGTGAACAAAGAAAAAGCCTTAAAAGAATTGAGGATTGTGGGAGATGGGAGAGCAAGATAGATCGCATCCATCGAAGCAAAAGTAAGATGGAAGACTGACCCCCAACGGTGATGTTGGAAGTCAAGATCCAACGAAGCTGAAGAGAAACACCTCTCAACTCAAACTTCTATAACCCAAAAGAGTTCCTTTCAGGAATCAGGGCAAAATAGGTCATTTTTACTAAACAAAACTAACAAAAAAAAAGTCACAAACAGATCACACTAGAAGAAGCCCTAACCACAGTACTTTAAGCAGGAAAAAAATAAATAAATTTAAATAAACAATCAATTCTAGATGGAGGTGCAGGGAGGGATGAAGAGCAAAGAATGTGATAAAAATGTGATAAATGAAAGTTGTAGGAAACCTTAACTCAAAACTATATTTTTAATTATACTGTAGGTCAGCAAGGTACATCTATACAATGGAATACTACTCAGCCATAAAAAAAGAAATGGTGCCATTTGCAGCAATACGGATGTAACTGGAGATGGTCACACCTAGTAAAATAAGTCAGAGAGAAAGAAAAGAATCACAACATCACTTACATGTGAAATCTGAAGTCTGACACAGATGAACCTACCTACAAAAACAGAAACAGGCTCAGGGACACAGAGAACAGACTAAGGGTGGCCGCAGTGCGGGGAAGAATGGGGTGGGAGGCTGACATGAGCAGATGCAAGCCATCACATACAAGATGGACAGACAACAAGGTCTTACTGTATAGCACAGGAAACTATATTCACTATCCATAAAACCATGAAAAAGAATGTGTGTATATATTATATATACACACACACACACATTCTTAGCTGCATCACTTTGCTGCACGGCAGAAATTAACACAATATTGTAAATCAACTGTACTTCAATAAAAATACTATATTCTTAATCACAGTGTAGGTCAGCAATGGCTATGAAATTGGAATGGTGGCAGACAAATTTCAAATATTCTGACATCCCTGGAGACTGTCAGAGGTAGGTAAGTGTAAAATGTTAGTCTCTCAGTCATGTCTGACTCTTTATGACCCCATGGAGTATAGCCCACCAGACTCCTCTGTCCATGGGATTCTCTAGGCAAGAATACTGCAGTGGGTAGCCATTCCCTTCTCCAGGGGATCTTCCCAACCCAGGGATTGAACCCAGGTCTCCTACATTGCGGGCAGAGTCTTTACCATCTGAGCCACCGGGGAAGCACATCAGAGGAAGGTAAAGATACTGATTATAGTTACTCTTCATCAAGTTACGGAGGAGGGCAGGTGGCTGTGGCCTAGACCTGTGTCACCACTTCGGGGCTGGAAATCTCCTTCACCAAGAATCCAGGCTCCCCCTCAACTTTATATCTCTGTGGCTTTAAATATGATCCCCAGTGTTTAAGAGAAGGGAGTTTTCCAGAGGAGAGGAAGGGACAGAAGCCATGACACCTAATCCAAAAGAACAAGCCCCAAAACCTGAATGAAGAGACCAGACATCCGGGAACCTCCTCCTGCCACCCATTGGTCTGGATACCACAGCTAAGGAGTCAGCTCACAGGCTAGGATGCAAACTGCGTGCGTTTCCAGCGGGTCTGTGGCCTCCCCAGCAGACCAGCTGGGGCCAGGCACTCCCTGTCCTCCCCGGAGATTTCGTCTCCAGCTGGCGAGATGGCTGCATGTTCCAAAGAGCCGAGTGATCATCTCCATGAGCCTGGGATGGGCCTCCCTCTAACCCCCCTATGCACGCTCTATATTCTAGCCTTCAGCCTTGTTCTGTCCCTGTGTTTTATTGCAATGGCATCTTCCCTCATGAAGATCATTTACAATATGATTGCTTTGCCCATGCCAGCTCAGAGGAGACTCTGGAGAGAAACGACAAGGCCAAAATCACTTTTCGAGGTACAGGTGCATCGGCGTAATGAACTGACACAGAGACAGGCAGCATGTGAGGAATTTTACAGCAGAGTGACACCTGGTCGGAGGTCCAAACCCAGAAGCAGGGAGGTGCTGTAGCACTGGCTGGGAAATACTAGGGTGAGATGCCCTCCTTGGAGATACCTAAAATAGATGACATTTCCCCTGGGAAAGCAGGCCCTGGCATCGCCCTCTCCTGTGCATGGCCATCGGCTGAGGCAGGGGGCATGGAGGGGCGTGATTGGCAGAAGACCCATGGAGAAGCTTGCATAGCAACAGCTGAAAGTCCCTGTGTTTGGCGGCCGACACACGTCCCTCCTGGCGTCCGTGGGCACGCCGCACTTGCTGCATGCAGCTGGAATTGCTTTGTTTGGACCTGGTGTCCCGTGGACTGCTGAGAGTCACCAGCTTGCTAGGATGGCCATTTCAGAGGTGGGGGCATTTCTGGGACCTAGGTTTCTGACGTCTTCCTAAAAAATGCCTTGGGAGAAGGGAATGGAACAAACACACAAACAACACTCCTGACTTTCACGGAAGCAGGTCCTGGGCTAAGCCAGGGGCCAGGCTGGCCCTACCCTCCCTCCACAAAGGCACAAGGCAAGAGCCCAGGCCAGGCAGCTTCCCGTGCTCAGATGAAAGGCCATTTTAAATAACAGTCATGTATTAAAGCAAGGGGAGAAGAAAGGGAAAAAAAAACTCAAGGGCTATAGCACTGCCACAGTTTTAAATTATAGTGTAGGAGGATAAAAATAAAAGAGAGAGAGGGGAAGACAGAGCAAGGGAAAAATTGCCATTGTTTTATGAAGCAGATGGGAAAGTTCAGGGGATCAGAAAAAGACTATTATTATCTCAACTCCGCAGTGACAAGCCAGGAGAAGGATGTACAGTTTTTCCCCCCTGTCCTTCTCTGAGAAGGGGCCGCTGGGGGATTCATTTTGAATGCAGTTGAAGGGCGGGAGTTCTGAGCAACAAGGGGCAGAATTAAGGATGCGGAAGGCATGCTTAGTCGAAGAGCAGTTCCTGTTAATTTCTCCATTTTCTGCCGTGTGTAGACGCTCTGGACTGTGACCATTCAGCGTCATTTCAGGCCCTTCTCTCCAGGGCCAATGGGGAGAAGATGATGCTCTCAGAAGATCCCAGGAATTAAGACCTTTCTGAGAGGTTAACGATTTTAATTTAAGGTTAAAGAAGTACATGGGATAAAACTCCACGAGGTACAAAGCATGAGCTAAATTTTCAGCTCCAATAAAGGGAAAGGGTCAGAGAATAGAAGGGAGAGAAAGAGGGAGAGAGAGAGAAAGAAACGTACAAATGTGCAGAAAGCCAACCTCTTAGATTCGAAAGAAAAAGACACTCTATCTAAATCAAGGGTCACTTGGAGGGCAACTCCTCTTGGCAGACCTTCCCCACCACTTGATCTTGATGATCTTTTCCTTCTGAATCCCTCATAGAATTTGAATCTGAAACATTCATTCATTTTGCATTTTACTACATGAATCTTCCTTAATCAACAAACAGTTTTTGGAAAGAAGAGATGTTTCTTAAAGGAAAGGAAACCAGCCTTCACTAAAGCACTATTTTATGTTCAATACTGTTCTAAGTTTCCTGTGACATCTACTATCCCACAGATATGTTACCACCTGCCTTTAAGAAAACTATGCTCTGCTCAGTCACTTCAGTCGTGTCCAACTCTTTGCGACCCCCTGGACCGTAGCCTGCCAGGCTTCTCTGTCCATGGGACTCTTCAGGCAAGAACACTGGAGTGGGTCGACATTTTTCCCTCCAGGGGAACTTCCCGACCCAGGGATCCAACTCGGGTCTCTTATGTCTCCAACATTGGCAGGTGGGTTCTTTATCACTGGTACCACCTGGGAAGCCCCTAAGGAAGCTACTTAGCCCCATTTTAGAGAACAGGAAATTGATCCATGCACAAGTATATTGTAGTATTCAGTCAGTTTCACAGCACAGAAGGGGCTGCTCTTGGGTTAAAAATCCACGTTTGTCTAATTTCAAAGCCCAGGCTCCCAGGCTCTGGATTCGATGTCTATTAAAGGGTGGAGGTTCCATAGTCCCTGCTTGAAAACCTCACTGTCTCTCCAGGGAGCTGGACATGCAGAGAGACAATGAGCCCTGTGTGATGAGCCCTGGAAGGGAGGGGGTGCATGTCCAGGTGACAGCCAGGAGAGGAACTGTGCTTTGGAGGTGCCAAGGGGGTCTCCAGGGGGCCCAGTGTAAACTGACTCTGGAAGGACTGCAGAGTGAGTGAGAGGTTTGGGGGTCGGCTGGGTGGGGGGTGATGAAGTGGTATCCTGGGTAGAGGGAGGGGCATCTGCAGAGACTTGGCTGTAGCAGGTTTGGCCTGCTACCCCTGCAGGGCCCTGGAAGACAAGGGCCCCCTGAGGCTCGGGCAAGGCTTTCTGGGTGTTTTCATCATCTTTGATCACATCACTCAGTTTTAGCTTGTGTATGCCCCACTGTGAGAAATTCTGAGATTGTTCCCAAGGTGCTTGTTGCAATTAAGAGGAGTAGGTGTGCCGTCAGTGTGAGAAAGGACAGGCTCTCAGCCCCGGGACTGAAACTGGGTACATTTAGGATTTTGATGGTGTGTTACTCGTCTTTGATTGCTTTACCTTCCTTGCTCAGGTTGTTTTCAAGTTTTTCTCCCCAACTTATGTCTCCTATGCTATGCTTAGTCTCTCAGTTGTATCTGACTCTTTGCAACCCCATGGACTGTAACCTACCAGGCTCCACTCTCCATGGGGATTCTCCAGGCAAGAATATTAGAGTGGGTTGCAATGACCTCCCCCAGGGATCTTCCCAACCCAAGGATCAAACCCAGGTCTCCAGCACTGCAGGCGGATTCTTTACCATCTGAGCCACCAGGGAAGCCCAAGAACACTGGAGTGGGTAGCTTGTCCCTTCTCCAGGGGATCTTCCTGACCCAGGAATTGAACTGGGGTCTCATGTATTATGGGTGGAGTCTTTATAGCTGAGCTACCAGGGAAACCCTTATGTCTCCTAGGTGGTGTGTATTCGAGAAACAGAAAGTGATTTGAATACAACATGGAAACAACTGGAAACTAAGAGAGGGAGCCAAACACGGAATTGGGGGGCGGGGGGAACACCTCCCCATCAGAACATGGGCGTTTTCTTCCGGCTCCACTTTGGGTTCTGCTCTGGAACCAAGAGGACATCCTGGATGCCCACAGCTATGGTCCTGCCCGGGCAGGGAGGGCAATGCTCAACCCTGGGCGGGTGGGCTCTCCATGTAAACAGCCAAGGGTGCGCTAGCCCCTTGGCTCTGGATTTCTGACTGTGTATACACAGACATGCACGCACACACACTCACACGTGCACACCTCTGTTTCTCTCCCCGCTGGCCAGCTGGGACTCTCCTGCCTGCCTGGGGGCCATGCGGGCCCAGCCCCGGGCCTAGACTGGCCTCCAGCACCAGCAGTGCCAGGAGATTCTTCCCATGTTCTCCCGAGGGCACAGCCTGCTCTCCTGCCACCGCTAATGAAGTTGTGGGCCTGAGGCCACAGCCTCCACTGGCTCCAGCTCCGTCCTCCAGCCTGTCACTCCCTCCAGCCTGGGCAACGGGGAGCACAGGAAACCCTCCAGGACGGGTGCTGGCCCGGGGGAGGGAAGAACCTGGGGGGCGGCTAGAGGACCAAGTGGAGCGGAGCCCAGGAGGCCGCCCGTCCCATCTCAGCTGCCTTGTGGTGGGCGGCCGCTGCTCCCAGAGGGAAGGGTGAGGCCCCCCGCCCTGACTGCAGGCTCCCCAGGCATCAGGGGAGGAGGGAGGCACCTGGAAGCCAGAACTGGCTGGTGGCCAAGTACAGGCAGTGAGAGAGAAAGAAGGATGAGGTTAGTGCCAGGAGGCAAATAATTCCCGTCTGGGCAGCGGGCAGCTGGTGACACCGATTCCCAGGACCAAGCCCCTGCCGCTGCTGCCTGCCCCAGGTCTGAAGGCCATGCAGGCAACAGCAATGCTTTCCTAACTGCCGACCCCGTCCGTCCTGCCCCTATCCCAGCTGCCCCTCTCAAGGCAGCTGCTTTCCACCATCCCGCCTGCCCACCGGCCTCCCTGCCCACACGACTTTGCCCCCACTTCCCTGCACTTCAATTCCAGACCCCTTTGACCTCCTGACCGATGGCTGGCTCTTCCCTGGCCCCCAGCTATCCATCTCTGTTCCCTTGACCCTCAGCCGCCTCAGTGCCCATTTCCCCTCTACCAGGGGCTTCCCGGGGACAGTCCCGGCCCGGCCCAGGGAGCCTCATCCTCTGCCCGGCCTGGGAGGGGCCCAGGAGCCTCCCCACCTAATCCGGCAGCCACTGCTTCAGTGCACTTAATATTCACGACAGATAGAACATTTCACGGCGAATTGGATGCACATTCAACTGGAAATGAAAATTTTATGACTGTTCTCACTCGGAGCCGCAGATTACACCAGCTGAGAAAACACGGGCGCGGACTACAACCCGTGAACTGTAAAGTATATTAATAATGAAACCACAGCCTGGGAAATGAAGGCTTTATTCTGTTTATATTCTGCTCCATTAATAGAAGGCACTCCAGCTAGCTCCGCCCCATTAGCCAGCAATCTGTGCCCTAGAAGCCAGGGGCTGGGGGTGCCTAAGCATTGCAGTTTGCAGGTCTTGGAGCGACGTGACACCTGGGCTGGGCCTGAGGCGCTTGTGCCAGGGAGGCTGAGTGTGGCTCTCATCAGAGGGATCTGAGTCCTTACTGGAACACCGAGGTTGGAATGAGAACGTCAGCACCTCACAGACCCACTGCCAGAGAGAGGGAGGGTGGAACCCGATGCCCAGCCGTCCTTCAGGTGGGGTGCCGGGTCACCGCCCACAAGGCACTTGGGGTGTGTGTTTAAAATGCAGATTTCTAGACCCACCTGAGAACCAAGGAATCAATCTATCACAGTATTTAGTGAAATCTGAGAAGCAGTGTCCCAATTTGGTAAAATTCCAGGTGAAATAACGTCACCTTTCTGCTCAGCTGCCTTCAATAGGGACACAGGGATCACCACCTCTGCTCCACACACAAAGCCTAAACTCTTCCAGCCCTGACTGCATTGCTGGAGGCAGCTTCAGGGCAAGAACCCATATTCAGGGCTGACCCAGGAACAGGGAGGTCCCTGGGGCACGGGGGGCTGAGTGACTGGTTGTCCTTCTGGTCTGCCCCGAGCAGTGATGGGTGGCTGCCTGGGAGGTCCCTGTGGCAGGTGGGGCTGGGAGCCCCTTGGCTTCGAGTGGCAGGGTACCCGTGTCACTCCCTGTCAGCCCCAGCCTGGGATGATTTACGGACCTGCAGTGTAATTAGAGACAACTGGAAAGAATTCAAGAATCGGATGAACCCATCCTGGGAGCCCTGGAGATGGGATGGCAGATGGCAGAGACAAAAAGGAACTCAGGACCCTTTGGTGGGGGAGCGTCTAGACCCTGGCAGCTTCCTTGATCCCCAGTCCCCTGCCTCTGCTTTGGGCCTGGCAGGGCTCTGGGCCACACTGCAGGGCTGGAGGGGCTGCAGCATGAAGAGCCAGCCCCCGAAAACTCTCCCCCGACGGTTGGGCAACACGCTCCAGGCTTCCTGGCTGCACCAGTGGCCCACGGCTGGTCAAAAAGTTAAGCAGATGGTCAGTTCTGGCAGTGGTCAGTACACACTCTCCTATGTGGCTCAAGTACATTGGAAGGTCATCTTACTCATTCTCCTGCTCTCAGACTAAATGAGGCCAGCAAGGGAAATGAACACCAGGTCTCGAACAGAGAAGCTGGCTTCTCCAGTCACCTTTGACGCCGATGGTTTCATGGGACTCTGTGCTTGAGGATGGGAACATTTGCTGTAGAGAATTATCCAGAAGGATGCGGGAGGGACCTGCCAGCCCCCACAGGCATAAGGAGTGCCTCCATGTACCTCTAACAGTGCCACCCTGTCCCTTTGTGTTTGGTAAACAAACACTTGTAGCTAAAAACTTCATTTCAACCACGTGGGGTGTGAACCTTTATTATCTGTAAACCTAAATCCTCCGAGACTCTAACAACTTCTTATCAAGCTCTTGGAGAAAGTTTCCCCTGCCCCTCCAGACTTTGCTCTGAGTCCTAACCAAGGAGTTGAACAGTGTCTTTCTGGGGACTACATGTGAAGAACTGGGGCCCTGAGAAGGTAGATGACATACCCTCCCTGCTAAGTTAGAAGCTGTTTCAACAGAGATGTTGAATGAACTAAGATTCCTTACAGCAGCTCCTTAAAATTTGGGAGAGAAAAAAAATGGATCCTTCTCAAAACTCAGCCCCTGCGTCTGAAATATGACGGCAGGCAGGCAACACACTCCTGTGCGCTTTCAAATACAGCTGTACCCTCTCCGCTGTCCTCCCGCCCCACCAGCCTGCAAATGCCACACGTATGCAAAGCACATCATGGAAGCTAAAATGATCCAGAGCTCCATTCCTGCAGCTGAAATATCCTGATGTTGACAGAATGGGGACGCATTTCCAAGCTCAAAATTTTATAATAATACCTCGGGGGAGTCTTTGGCAAGGTTTGGCCAAAATATAATTAGTTTGCACAGCTATTAGAGGCTGATAAAAGGTTTTAATTTGTGGAGTGATCTCAGGAATCTCAGCTACTCCATGGCTGTTCCTGCTTTCCTTTCAAGCAGGGCGCTTACTTGGGCCACGTGAAAACCTCAGACCTGTGCATCTGGGTGGAGAAAGTAGGGTGGGGGTTTCTTTGCTCTTTTGATAACCAGGGTAGAGGAAAGGCAAGTGAGATGCCTGACACCTTCCTCTTCTTTCTTTGCCATTCTTTCTTTCTCCCACTGCTCAACTCATCTTTTTCTTTTTCTTTTTTAGCTAAGCAGAACTTGTTTAAATTTTGTTGTTGTTTAGTCCCTAAGTCCTCCAATTCTTTGTGATGTCATGAACTGTAGAGTCTTGCCAAGCACCTCTGCCCATGGGATTCTCCTGACAAGAATACTGGAGTGGGTTGCCATTTCCTTGTCCAGGGGATCTTCCAGACCTAGGGATCAAACCCATGTCTCCTGCATTGGCAGGCAGATTCTTTACCACTGTGCCACTTGGGAAGCCCTTTTAAATTTTACCATTTGTCTTTACAAATTTAGAAGCATAATGAATTTACCCAGGATGATCCCCTATTTCCAGGGAAGCCAAAAGGAAGCTCTGGCTGCCTTCTTGTAGGTACTTTAATTGTTAATGTGGTTCCTGCCTCCCTTGAGAGTGGATCACTAAAGCAAACAGAGAAGGCATGACTTCCAGAGGGTCCCCAGGATGCTGAAGGCCTGGTTGGTTGAGGTGGGGCTGAAGGACAGAGAGACCCACCGGGGGCTTCTGAATTCTGCCCATCAGTGGAGAGACAAACAAATATGATGAGAGAAACCAAGGAGATTATTTCAAACTACCACCCTGAACTGTGCCTCTGCAGAGTGCGCTTGAACAAAGACTGGGATGGCATCTGAGCACAAAATGCATGTTTTACCCACAGCAATTTGCCTCTAAGTGAGAGAACAGAGCACACACACTGAGACCATCACAACAAAGGGTAGTTTACATCTTCCCTCCCAAACACGGCTTCGTAACAGAGCCTTTCTGCTGTTTATGGGCAATTGGGCTTGATGGATGTACTTGAAATCAGAGCACAGGACAGGAGGGCATGCTGATGGATAAGAGACTTACAGACAAATATGAGCCAAAGGATGCTGCTTTTCATGATCTCTTTTAAGTCAGGCCCTCCAAATGTTTATCTATGCCACAGATACTTCGAGTATTGAGAATAGAGACGACTCATCATTGGCTTCATTTTATAGAGAAAAACGGGATAGGTCATGGTAAGAGGTGAAGGCTCCAGAACAGAGGCAACTACAAGGACACTAGATTTGTCAGTCTGAATCACTCTGACTTCGTGTCCCTGCTCGATCAACAGCCAAAACCAGTCCCTTAGTTAATTTGGCTCATGTAACTAGACACCACTAAATTATACTGCTAGGAGCGGATGAAGAGTAAATAAGATTAAACTTAATTACATAGTACTATGACTAGCACGTGTTAGCTGCTCAATAAATACGGTTAAATCTGTATCAAAACACTAACCACATGACTGATTAGCAACCAGGTAAGATACACGTTCATGTATCAAAAAGAAAAACATAATTTTACATGTATCACACAAAGATAGTATATCTATATAATATATATACATTATTATGTATATGTGCATTATTGCCTAATGTGCATTTATTTATATAGATTGAAGGCAAAAGAAGAAGAGGGTGGCAGAGGATGAGATGGTTAGATAGCATCGCCGACTCGATGGACATGAATTTGAGCAAACTGGGAGACAGAGGGCTTCCCAGGTGGCTCTAGTGGTAAAGAACCCGTCTGCCAATGCAGGGGATGCAAGAGACTTGGATTCAATCCCTGGGTTGAAAAGATCCCCTGGAGGAGGGCATGGCAACCCACTCCAGTATTCTTGCTTGGAGAATCCCATGGACAGAGGAGCCTGGTGAGCTATGGTCTATAGGGTCACAAAGAGCCAGACACAGCTGAAATGACTTAGCATGCATGGAGGATAGTAAAGGGCAGGGAAGCCAGACCTGCTGCAGTCCATGGAGTCATGAAGGATTGGACTTATCAACTGAACAACAACAACAAAAATATATATGAATATACGCACTTGATTTATAATTGGATTTTTGATAAGGCCAGTGTCTTAGCGCATCTAACAGAAACATTTAGGGTCTCCGCTTCCCCAGCGTTCTTAATTAACTGCTTCAGTCCACCAGCTTGGTATGCCAGCCAAAGTGTCTTTTACAATGATAGACCTCTCAGAGTTTGGATGTTTCTCTGTCAAATGTCATCCACTGGCTCTCAAGTTCTTTTGAACAGCTTTTCTTCAGCAGCGTCTCCCCCGGTTGAATATGGCCAGTGGCCAAGCATTTTCAGCGGGTGGCATTTCCTTTCAAACACGTAGTGGACAGGAACAGCTGCTCTACAAAGGTGAGCTGAAGGCCCCAGCCAGCTTTGGAATGAGGCAACCCTCCACTGGAGTCTAGAAAAATGCTCTTGAGATGGAATCTTCAAGACACTTAGCCCAGTTCTGAGGCTGGGGAAATCAAGACAAAGAGCTAGTGATGCAACTGTGTTGGAAACCCCGCTCTCAATAAGGCTGTGATAATCACTACTTAAGTATCATTCTTCTAGATTCTACATAACCATTTGTCTATGTTTCACTAAAAAGAGAATAGGCAATCTCAATAAAGCAAACCATTTTCAAGACTAGGAGAAGGAGACATGATTGGAAGCAAATGGTATCCCAACCAACATTTTATTTATCTGCTTCTCCTGCTAAACTGTGAAACCCCTGAGGACAGTGATCATGTCTCATTTATTTTTATTTTTCCTCTATTTTCTTCTAGCTTTAGGGGAACCTGTGTGCATGCTGAGTCACTTCAGTTGTGTCCGACTTTACATCCCATGGACTATAGCCTGCCAGGTTCTTCTGTCCATGAGATTCTCCAGGCAAGAATACTACAGTCGGTTAGCGGAACCTCAGTTCAGTTCAGTTCAGTCACTCAGTCGTGTCCGACTCTTTGTGACCCCATGAATCGCAGCACACCAGGCCTCCCTGTCCATCACCAACTCCCGGAGTTCACTCAGACTCATGTCCTTGAGTCAGTGATGCCATCCAGCCATCTCATCCTCTGTCGTCCCCTTCTCCCCCTGCCCCAATCCCTCCCAGCATCAGAGTCTTTTCCAATGAGTCAACTCTTCGCACGACGTGGCCAAAGTACTGGAGTTTCAGCTTTAGCATCATTCCTTCCAAAGAAATCCCAGGGCTGATCTCCTTCAGGATGGACTGGTTGGATCTCCTTGCAGTCCAAGGGACTCTCAAGAGTCTTCTCCAACACCACAGTTCAAAAGCATCAATTCTTTGGCGCTCAGCCTTCTTCACAGTCCGACTCTCACATGCATACATGAGCCTAGTAGATGCTAAATAATTATCTCGATGGATGGATGGACAAATGTATGGATGTTTGGATGAGTGAACGGGTGGGCAAATGAACCAAGGAAAGAATTATGCTCTCAAACCATACACAGGTTATCCAACCACTGCTGGAACAGTTTTGGAGACAATAGAAAATTATCTGTTCTTTTTCTTTAATTATAATTACATTTAAAAGGAAAATTATTATTGTTATTCTAGTCTTATAAAGAATGAAACACACACACATGCAAACCCTGATATTATACTTCCAATGTATATCTTGAGATAAAAATAATAAGTTTTCTGATGAATACAACGAAAAGCTGTGGTACACAGTAAGATATATTCCAAATTTATCCTGTCTGCCCGTTCCCGTTGCTCCTGAAATTACTTACTAAATCACAAAGATTTCTCCCTCTCCCTGTCCTTCTCCCTTTCAGTAAAACTCAGCATTACCCCAAGACAGACAGGAGGTAAACTGAGACAGGTTTTAGAGAAGCATATTAGCTCTACTCTTTAAAAAAATATACTCTGTAACTTTCCGGAGCAATTTTGTTAAGTTCAACCCTAATTACCTGGGATTGATAAATGGAAACATTGAAGTCTGAAGTTTACTTAGCTTCTGTGGAGAGAAGGTTTTCAAGATCCAGAAAAGAGGTTATTTGGGGAAACTCACAAGTGACATGGCAGAAAGTGTAATTCTCTTTGAAGAACAAGATTGCATCGAGAGTTCAAGAGCCCAAAGTTATATTCAAGTCCTTTTGCTTCTTTGACAATTTATCCTATAAAAGCAATCTTAGGACACCTCAGGAATACAATGTTCTCAACCTGAAAAACTGAAGTAGGGACTTCTCTGGGGGTCTAGTGGTTAAGACTTCACCTTCCAATGCAGGGGGTATGGGTTCGATCTCTGGTCAGGGAACTAAGATCCCACATGCCTCCCAGACCAAAAACCAAAATATAAAACAGAAGCGATATTGTAACAAATTCAATACAGACTTTTAAAAATGGTCTACATCAAAATATCCTAGAAAAAACCGAAGGCACTGATTTCTGGCAGGCTTCCTGCTCTCTCTTGCTCCTGGAATATTACTTCTGAGAAGTTTTCACGCCTTGCTCACCCCCAGCCTGTATGGAAGCCGCCAGCATGTGATGGAGCAAAAGCCACACAACCCCATCTGCCCACGTCTGAATTGGGCCAAGCCAGCGCCGGCATTCCTGAGACATGGCTCCCTCTGCGCCAGGAGACGCTCCCCTCGCCCGTGGGCCTCACGTCCCCTGCGGTGAATCTGTGGACCCCACAGCCTCAGCCCCACTGGTTAGAAGTGCTGAATTTCCAGCTGCACCTGACCTACTGAACCTGAGGATGCATTTTCACAAGATCCCCAGGTGGTTGCTGTGCACCTTAAAAGTCTGAGAAGCAGGCATGGCATTGACAAGGGAGGGCTGCAGGCTCTTCTTTCATCTGCTGCTCGGCTCCCTGGTCCCCCGGAATGTCTCCAGCTGTGTTTTCTCAATGGCAAAGAGCTCTGTGCGCCCACACGCAGGGCTCCCATGTGCTCAGCAAAGCAGGGAGGGCTGGCTGTTTCCGGGAGCCTCTCCCACACTCAGGCAAAAAGACACTCTCGACTTCCAGCTCTATCTTCTGCTTCTCCTGGTCTTCTGGGGGTGAGAGGTGGTGGCCATGCCAAGGATGCAGAACAGAAGCAGCGAAACACCAAGAGTGATGAGAAAATGCTTTCTGTGGACCCACGACTCCTGAGCTGGGAGAGGGGAGGTGTTCTGATTATGTTGAAACCATCACATCATCTTAGCATCTTCTTAGGACTTGTGACCCAAGGATCAGAGGCTGTGTGAACACTGCCCGCTTCCTCCTCCTGTTCCCAGGGGTACATCCACGCCTCTCAGGCTCCCCAGCCAGCCACGAACACACCCAGGAACAGGACAGAACTCACTTGTACCTTTCCCCCTCATCTCCTCCAAGCTCCGTTCCCTCCTCAAATGGTGCTGCCCCTCCTCGCTGATTCACATCAAAAACTGTGGCAGATTTACAGGTTAAGAGTGATGGAGTGGAGGCACTGCAGCCAAGTGAGAGCTGGCCGGAGTGCAGTTTACCTCATTAAACAATGCACACCCAGATCCTGTCTGCCCAACAGCGATGGGTCTCCGAAGCCCAGTATTCATCTTCCAGGGTTGCTGGGAGATAATAAATGGGTAATATTCCGGTGATAATGGTAATGGAGTCACGGCTCAGAGCTAATATTATGGCAAAGTAGTAATTATTTCAACAGTAAACAAGGGGATGGTTGAGCTGCTGACAGAATTCAAGCCTGTTGAAACGGTTCAGTTAATTGACTTGGAGGCCAGGCCTGGGACTGGCTGACAGAGAAGGACCAAGTGAGGCTCCTTTGCTCAAGTGTTCCAAAGCTCTCCTAGCAACCGGGTTTCCTCTGGCCATGCAGACACAGAGATCCCCCAGCTTCCTATTGCCCTGCTTCTGATTTATAGAGAAGGACAGGCAAGGTGGCCCGGGCCTCTGCCTGTGGATGTAAGGAAGAGGGAATGACACTGTGATGATGGAGGACCCCTCAGCCTAGGTCTCAAGTCTAATGGGATTTATGAGGGGTGAGGACAGGAATGTCTGGGTTGGGAAACTCAGGACCTTTACTTATGGTCTTCTCCAAATTTTCTTCGTTTTATGGGCACTGTGGCCCAAAGGCAGACAAAGCAGTGAGACAGTTCTCAGAACACACACAGCGGCCTGAATTAACCCTCGGAGCTTTTGGAAGCTCCCTGTCATCAAATGCAAACACCAGGCTCACCAAAAATGACTGAAATCTGGGAGGAACACTTGGAGACCAGATTCTCACCTTCAGGCACCAAAAAGGCCCTCAGGGGACCAAGATCATTAGGTCTACCTTCCCCGATGGTTCAGCGGGTAAAAAACCCACCTGCAATGCAAGAGACACAGGAGACGTGGGTACGACCCCTGGATCAGGAAGATCCTGGAGAAGGAAATGGCAAGCCACTCCAGTATTCTTGCTTGGGAAATCCCATGGACAGAGAAGCTTGACAGGCTACAGTCCAAAGGGTGGCAAAGAGTCAGAAACCAGAGTAATGGAGCGCACACAGCACAGGTGCTTGAAGAGAAGGAAAAAGTGCAGCAGGAAGGAGAAACCAAAGCAGGAAACAGAAAAATAAGGCAATAGCTAAGTGAGGAATTTTCTAATCTCTTTTATGTGCCCACATTTCAGTAACTTATTGCTAAGGAAAGTCCACCCCAAGACACAGGCGTACAACAGCAATAGTCTTACAGGAATAAGTCGTTTTATTGTGCTTCACAGGTACTGCATTTTTTTTTTTTTTTACAAATTGAAAGTTTGTATGTTGATCAAGTCTATGGGCTCCATTTTTCCAAGACCATTTGCTCATTTTGTGTCTCTGTGTCAAATTCTGGTAATTCTTGCAGTATTTCAAACTTTTTCATGATTATTGTATTTGTTATGTGATTGGTAATCTTTGATGTTACAACTGCAGTTTGCTGATAGCTCGGATGATGGTTAGCATTTTTTAGCAATAAAATGCTTTTAAATTAAGGTATATACATTGACTTTTAGACATAATGCTACTGCACACTTGCTAGACTACAGTGTTGTAGAAATACAGCTTTTATATGCATTGGGAAACCTAAAACTTTGTGACTTACTTAATTGAGATATTTGCTTTGTTGCTGTGGTCTCTAACTGAACAGGCAGTATTTCCAAGGTGCTTGAATTGTTTTTCTCATGACGCTGGGGTCTTCTGGGCTCACGTGGGAGGTCTGGCCAGGGTTTTGCATGAGGTTGAGGCTGGGCTGGGCTGAGGTCCTCTCCAAGGTTTGTTCACTGACTCCAATAGCCAAGCCTCGGAATCTAGCATTCCTTGGAGTCTGTCCATATAGCCTCCACTGCAGCATCTTCAGGGTAACTGTGTTTCTCTTATGGTGGCTGATGGCTCTCCAACCCATGTGCCACCAGAAAGCAGCACAAGATTTGGGAACCTCGTCTTGCATGTCACCAGCCTGGCTTCTACCTCCTTCCACGCATTAGGGGAGTCAAGAAAGCCACCAGCAATCCAGGGAAGGGCTGGGATTCCATCTCATGGGAGGGGCTCAAAGAATCTGTGGGCACGTCTCAAGACCATCACAGCCCACAAGGCCGGTCCTGCTGCCTCTTGCCTTCCCATCACAGTACCAGGCTTCTTTTTTCTCTAATTTCAGTTCAAATTCTCATCATTGCTCTGTCCATTTCTAAGTTGGTAACATGTACAGATAGTCTTCCCCATGTGTCTTCATAATAATACTAGTGATCATTGCCTCTGTTAATTAATGCTCCTTGGTGCCTATAAATGACACAAGATACTTATGCAGTCCTAGTTAGAAGTGCCCGTATTATTCCCAATTAATAAATGAAGAAACAGGCTGCAAAAGGTTAATCACACAAACACGGGTCTGTCTAATTCCACATCTATTCTCTTTCTATTGTGTTGTCTTCTTTCTATGTGAAATCAGTTTCTATAGATACCATGCAAGTTAATGAAAAATAACAACAGCTGTTATTACTGTGTGACTTTGAAGGGTCCTGACCTCTCTGAGCTTCAGCAGAGCTTCTTATCTGTACAATGGAGATTATAATGGTACCTACCTCACTAGGCTGTAATGAACATTAAAAGCGACCACAGGTGGAGAGCACTTTGCACAGGGTTGGCAAAGAATAAAAGCTCCAAACAAGTTTCCTGGTGATGTTTTCTTAACAATTTCAATGACAAGAAGCTCATTCTTCAAGCATGGCTTTTACATTTGTGGAGAGCCATTTGGATCAAAGTATCATGAATTAGATGAGTAATATGGCTGTTGTTGTTTAGGCGCTCAGTTGTGTCCAACTCTTTTGTGACTCCATGGATTGTAGCCTGCCAGGGTCTTCTGTCCATAGAATTCTCCAGGCAAGAATACTAGAATGGGTAGCCATTCCCTTCTCTAGGGGATCTTCCTGACCCAGGAATTGAACCTGGGCCTCCCACATTGCAGGCAGATTCTTAGCAGTCTGAGCCACCTGGGAACCCCCCACATATGTGTGTGTGTATATATACATACATATATACATATATAACACTATACATTTATATATATAAAGCCATTGAATTTTTTGACTAATTACTTATGCATGCTCCTTTAGTCAAAAAGTGTGATGGTTTTTTAAACAGGCACCTTCATGAGAGCAAAGGCAGCCCTGCTGATGGATGAGGGGTTCACTAAAATTCTGGTCTTTGTCAACAGCACCATATTGTTCAAATAGACGGTCTATGCCAAGGTGAACATTTAATTAGTTGTGCCTTCCCAGGGGACTCACTTTTAATAACCCCAATGATGAACTAATAAGCAGGCCCATAGAGCGTCTGGGGAGCTGTCTTGAAAAAACATCCCGCACCTGACTCTGTCAGCTGTTTAACCATCGATGCTTCTGGTGGGGATGGCCTCTGAGTTCCACATGTCTCAAGATAGACTACCTCAGTGAACTGACAAAAAGCCCAAGGGATGCTCCCAGGGCATCAGATTCTTTAGTGGTATATAGGGAGAGGAAAAAAGAAACGAACATGGAGAAAACACAAAGAATTTCATCTTGATAGTTTCCCTTCTATTTCAGTACTACCCAAAGTACCACATTCTAGGCATCAGCTAATTGTAAAACCTCCTCACTTCTCCATTCAATGTGATTACAACACAAGAGGAGGAACAATGTGGAGGCTAGAAATGCACAGGACATAAAGACAGACACACATGTGCACAGACACACACATGCACAGAACCGTGACAGCTTGATAGGTGTTCAATTGTACACTCTGCTTCCCACTGATGTCACCATCAGACTCCAGCATCTTCCAGAATCACCAAAGATGGCTATAATGATGTTTAATGAAGATGGAAGCAGAAATGACTGCCCAGCTGCAGGAAACCCTGTGGGTTGACTTTAGGGTCCAGGCTTTGTTCCAGTATTTATCCCACTGACAGAAGGGGAGTACTGTGATTCTGATGTCTGCTAAAACAGAGTCTTAAGATCACAGGGAACTCTATGAATCACAGGAAAGAGGGAAATGAATGAACAAATCTGGTTTTGTCCTAGGGTGAGAATTAGTCTACAATAAGGCCCATTTGCTGGGCATTCACCAAAGGCCTAGCTTTTTAAACTCAATATCTTATTTTTCCCAACTTTTGAAAACTGAAAACCCATTTCTCAAGGTTAAGTTTATGACAATATAATTTTTGCAGTCATATATTAAACATTTTGAGAAGTAGGAAAGTTGGGAAGAATAGAGATGACATCTGTAATTTCAATAGTTAGCAAGAACCACTCATTCATTTTTTTGATGTAAAGACTGGGATTCAACCTTTGAAAGTGAGTGACAGAATTTCAACATTCATCTCAATAGGAAAGAAATCTCTTGGACAGATTGATCCTTTTCTCTCTTTGGTCAAATTATTATTCTAATAATGTGGAAAGTATTTTTGAAACTATGAAATCACAATGATGAGATTCTGAAAGACTATTCATCTAGCAGATGCCTGAGAATTTCAAAAGGAAAGTCATAAACTGAGTAGAATCTGTATGACCATAAGGGCTCATAAGACCAGTCACCTCTGCTTCACAAATAAAAGTGCGAGAGGCAGATTTTAGACAAAAACAGGAGGCAGGGGGCAGTGCCAGTGGTGGTCAGATACGATGTGAAACCAGAGGCGCTAAGGTGTCTGCACTCATGAAGGGTGGTCGGAAGGTGCTGATTTAAGGCAAACCTGCTCCTCCCAGGAGATGATACCCAGTACTAAGACCAGGAGTGAAGGCAGAATCAGATGCTACCACGGGAACAAGAGAAAGAGCAACAACATCTGAACAGCTTCCCCAAGGGGAAAATCAGAATCAACAACTGAGGAGCAATCATGTTTGGCGCTTTTAAGATCAAAGACCCGGGTGAGGGCTGGATTGCTGTGATCCTTCCAGGCAAAGGTGGCTTGCAAGAAGGCAAAGGCAGTGGAAGGCAGAATAGCGTGAGCGTCAGGGAAGCACTCCTCCAGCGCCCGGAAAGTAAGAGCCTTGTGACAGCAGAGGTCAAGACCAAGGGAAGACAGAGCCGTCAGGTGGAGCGTGGCATCTGCGAGCCAGTGGGGGGCCGTGAGGAAGGCACGGGCCGCCTTGGAAGGACCACCCTTGGAAGGACCACTGTGAATACGGATGAAAACTGCCACAATTGCAAGTTCACAGAAGGGTGGGAAAGGGAACCGAGGGAGGTTCAGGGATAAAATTAAGAATGTTAATAGCAGCAATTAGAACTGTCAAGAGTCAGTCTTCATCAACATGAATGGACCTGGAGAGGCCCACAGTAAGAGAAGTAAGCTAGACAGAGGAAGACAAATACCATACGATATCACTGATGTGGGTACTCTAAAGAAATGAGACAAAGGAATCTACTTACAAAACAGAAATAGACTCACAAAGAAAACAAACCTATGGTTACCAAAGGGGAAGCAGGGATAAACAGGGAGACTGGGATTAGCAGATGCACACTACTGTGTATAAAAAATAGATAACCAACAAGGACCTACTATACAGCACAAGGAACTATACTCAGTATCTCGTAATAACGTAGACGGGAAGAGAATGTAGGAAAAGATTATATATATTTATAATACATGTGAATATATATATATATATACTCCTTGGAAGGAAAGTTATGACCAACCTAGACAGCATATTCAAAAGCAGAGACATTACTTTGCCAACAAAGGTCCGGCTAGTCAAGGCTATGGTTTTTCCTGTGGTCATGTATGGACGTGAGAGTTGGACTGTGAAGAAGGCTGAGCACCAAAGAATTGATGCTTTTGAACTGTGGTGTTGGAGAAGACTCTTGAGAGTCCCTTGGACTGCAAGGAGATCCAACCAGTCCATTCCTAAGGAGATCAGCCCTGGGATTTCTTTGGAAGGAATGATGCTAAAGCTGAAACTCCAGTACTTTGGCCACCTCATGCGAAGAGTTGACTTATTGGAAAAGACTCTGATGCTGGGAGGGACTGGGGGCAAGAGGAGAAGGGGACGACAGAGGATGAGATGGCTGGATGGCATCACTGACTCGATGGACGTGAGTCTGGGTGAACTCCGGGAGTTGGTGATAGACAGGGAGGCCTGGTGTGCTGCGATTCATGGGGTCGCAAAGAGTCGGACACGACTGAGCGACTGATATGATGTAAATCTGAATTACTGTTGTACATCTGAAATTGACAAGACACTGTAAACCTATCACTGTAAAACGATTTTTCAAAAGTTTCTTAAAAAGAGTTACTCTTCACACATTGCAGATGCTGACAAACTTCTCTCCTAAGAAGCAGAAAATGAATATTTTAGACTTTGCAGGACATAGGACCTCATGGAAACTATTCAGCTCTGACATGGAAGAGGAAAGACACCATAAGCCAAGGGATGTCGTGGTTCTTATCATACTTTAAGTTCTCATAAAACATTGTAATTTCAAATAACGTGCAGTTGTCATGAACTAGTCCTATCCTTTCATTTTAAATTCAGCCATTTAAAAATGTAAAGTTCCTTCTGAGCTCACAGGTTCAAAAGCAGCCAGCACGTGCGATGCGGCCCACCTACCAGCCTCATCCCTGCTGCAGTGAAATAGGACACAGAGAACCAGCCCTCGTCTGCAGATCCTGAGTCCAGGGGAAGCCGAAGATCCCAGCTGCATCCTAAAATCAGCCCCAACCCCCATCTTCCTATTGCCCTACAATTCCCCTTTTGATTTCTGTAATTTCTGTTTCGCGAGGTTGTGGCCTATTGTTCTGCTCCTTTCAAACAATTTCCAGACGTAACTCTCCTCATTTGGGCAACAATCTAGGTAGCATTTGTGAAATGCTTTAGGAGAACTCTGAAATTAATTATGCCACATCGATAAACGTACGACTTAGATAATGGGAACACAGGATAATCGCTGTTGTTATAACAACGGTCACAAACAGCGGTTGCATCATTTGCTTTTCCAGTTTGTCTTGCAAAAACATAAAGGCATCTTTGTCTTAGAAGATTGCCCTGTGCTGGGGTCATGTTCGCCTCTCCCCGCCTTCATGACTTTCCTGGCATCACTCCAGAGAATATGTATGATTCATGCAGAACTGGTTATTAATAAAGGACCACACACACAATGTTTTCCTATTGACCAAGCACCCAGAATGTGGGATTACTAAACTCCATGCTCTGATCCTGTTTTATAGAAGAGGCGACAGAGGTTCATGGAGGTCCACTGGCTTCAGGAGGGTCACCCACTTAGTAACTGGCAGAGCAAAGAGTCAAATCCAGGGTCCCCACAGCTGCGCTTTTCAAGTCCCTGCATCCCTGACCCCTGCTCTCGTCCTGTGTGCCCTGGGCTTCCAGGTGGGCATCTATGCATGGAAGGATTTCCCTTCCTGGGTAGGGACACAGATAGCCAAGCTTTCCATGAAAACAGGTGTCTGATGGAATGCTCTGGAAGGTTACTCTGATTCACATGGAAACTCTTCAGTGAAGACCCAATGATCCATCTGCTGCCAGCTTCCCATCACACTCTTTACTGTCTCCTCCTCTTCTTCCCTACCCAGGGCTTCCCAGGTGGCTTAGTGGTAAAGAACCTGCCTGTCAATGCGGGAGACACAGGAGATGCGGGTTCAAGCCCTAGGTCAGGAAAATTCCTTGGAAAAAGAAATGGCAACCTACTCCAGTGTTCTTGCCTGGAGAATCCCATGGACAGAGGAGCCTGGCGGGCTATAGTCCATGGGGTCGCACAGAGTCAGACAGGACTGACTGAGCAAGTGAGCATGCACTAACATGCTCCCCAATGTGAGGCCTGTCCTCAGATGTTGAATCACTTACATTTCTCCCTTGGTGCACTTGGCAAGGGCCTCCTCCCTTTATCCTCCTCGCAGCGGGAAGTTTATAGTCCACAAGATGGGGACAGCTCCCCAGGGCTGGATGCTTCGCGCTCCCAGCTGGAGAACTCTCCCAGAAGAGGCACAGGGAGGGCAATGACAGCTTAACAGGAAGCTTCCAGTTTCCTTTTGTGTCTAACTTGCATCTTGATGGAGACGCCACTGTGAGCCTCCTGGTTCTCTCCCACTTGGCCTTCAACTCCCTTGGTGGCTATGGTACCCACGAGGCAGCAGACAAGCTGCACCTTCCCCGCTGGCTGCCCTAACAGCTGGCCAGGCAGAGAGGAGAGTTTTATCTTAAAAGGCAGGTGGAAACTTCCCCAGTTAAGTGTGATGGTTAAGCATCGCACCTGGACATCTGCAGAGCACCGTGCCGTGACCAAGTCCCATGGGCAGCACAGACCCTGTTTCTAAGCTGCATTTCTTGGAAGCTGGAGGTGGGTGTCTTTGTCAGGTCCCCTGTTCCTACAGACTGGACTCTCAGTCCACAGCTACACACACACTTCAGGTAGCTAGAACACCACTTACACAGAAATGACAAGAACAGAACCCATCCAACTCAATCATGATTCATTACAGGCCTGATAATTGTCCTTTTAGAGTAAAATAGGAATTTTCGATTTGTGCTTTCCATTATTAAAACCTAAAAAAAATGTATTATGTTTGGTTAAATCTCTAGTCACTTTCTGCTGTATTTTTTCATTTGAAAAAACTCTGTTTTTTAAAATTTCTTTTTAATTGGAGCATAATTGTCTTACAATGCTGTGCTGGTTCCTGTCATACAAAAATGTGAATCAGCCATAAGCATACACGGATCCCCTCCCTCTCGCACCCCCTCCCTGACTCCCACCCCATCCCATCTCTCTAGGTCGCCACAGAGCACCGCACTGAGCTCCCTGTTGACACAGCAGCCTCCCGCTAGCTATCCATTTTCCACATGGTAGTGTATATATGTCAGTGCCACCCACATGCTGCTGTGAACTTGATTTTTTTTTTGCAGAAGAAAGAAAGGATGGTAAGGAGACCCTTATTACCAGTCAGGCATTCACTGTCTCCACTTAAGGGGCATATGCTAGGAGCCTCCAGTGGCCACCAGGGCCATTAGAAGAGGCTCTGGAAAGGGCTGTCCAAAGGAAATGGTGGCCCTTCCACCAAAAGGCCGTGTAAAGACAGTGTGGGAACAACTCTGTGCTACATGAGATGGGGTGCTTGGAAAGGCGCGGCACTGGGCGTCCCCCTCACCTGCCACACATGACCTCTGACACACCCTATGGATGTTCTGAGCAGCCTGCTTATCTTTGAAAGTAAGATAAGGTGCTAAGGCCAAGGACAGGGGACTTACGCCTGGTAATGCTGACGTCTGCACCACCATGATGCCGCCACTACCAAGACAAATGCTCACAGGGCATTGTTCCTGGGCCAATCAAAGGGCGTGCCTTTACATGGTCACTCACCCCATCCTTACAAGAAACAGGATGGCCATCCTATCAGGATGCTCCCTTTCCAGGTGAGATGACCAAGGCTCCGAGGGTGGGCACTGTGAGCAAGGGAACTCTGCACAGAAAGAGGTATATTCAGAGCTCGAGTGGTGAAAGTTCATCTTCTCAAGCCTCTAAGCTCAGGCCCAGTTCCCGGAACCCAGCCCAAGCCATGACAGACAGTGTGACAGCGTCTAAAGACACACTCAGAAGGCAGGTCAGTTTCCAGGTCTACCTTTTAGCAGCCACCTGACATTCAGCAGGTTATTGAGCAACTCTGCGCCTACTTCCTCATTTGTCAAATATGGATTAACAGCAGAATCTCAACTCACAGCTTTGTTCCAAAGATTGAATGAGTCAGAAGAGGGAAAGCGCTAACATACAGTAGTATGTTAGCACCATAAGCCTTTGTTGTTATCGTTTTTATCACCTTTATGAACCTCACGGCCACCCTCTACCCAGCACATCTCCCTCCAAGCCCCTTTACTTGAACGAGGCCTACCAACTCTTAGGGGTCTGTGCATTCTGCTATGATAGCTGTCCCTTCTCAGAGGCTGGTTTCTAAGTAACTTACATGTGTCTAATTGTCATTTTCTGAAAATCAGCATAAACACGGAGCTGTAATTAACCTTTTATTGGGATTCTCCCACGTAGGTTACACTGCTTGCTCACAGGAGCAGAGTCAATGACAGTAGTCAGGATGGCGGGCAGGTTGCCCTCTGCCGCCTGCGCTGTGATGGATGGAAGAAGCCGTTGCTGAAACCATGGAGTCATTACACACAGAAGGAGGAGGCGGGAGAGGGCAGACATAGACCTGAGTGACAGGCTGACCTGCCATTCATCCCTTCTGTCACCGACAGAGGTGACTGCGGGCAACTCTTCCCCCAAGATGCTTCGGCTATTCCTCTCCCCAGAGCCTGTCTTTGGGCTACATCCCTTGGTAGGATGGGCATTGGGATGGAACAAAAGCCTTGATTCTGAATCTGTAGATAGTCATGTATTCACCACTGCTGCTGCTGCTTCTAAGTCGCTTCAGTTGTGTCCAACTCTGTGCGACCCAGTGGACGGCAGCCCACCAGGCTCCCCCGTCCCTGGGATTCTCCAGGCAAGAACACTGGAGTGGGTTGCCATTTCCTTCTCCAATGCATGAAAGTGAAGAGTGAAAGTGAAGTCACTCAGTTGTATCCGACTCTTTGCGACCCCATGGACTGCAGCCTGCTAGGCTTCTCTGTTCATGGGATTTTCCAAGCAAGAATACTGGAATGGGGGGCCACTGCCTTCTCCATATTCACCACTAGTCTGACAATTTAGCAGACAAGTTTCTTTGGGAAACCATAGATTCTCCAAACTTGGGTTTTCTCATCTTTAAAATAAAATTAATAGCAGGGACTTCCCTGGTGGTCCAGGGGTTAGAAATCAACCTTCCAATGAGGGAGACGTGGGTTCATCCCTGGTCAGGGAGTGAAGACCCCACAGCTGTGGGGCAACAAAGCCGTGCGCTACAACTAGAAGAAGCCCGGGAGCTGCGATGAAGACCCAGCAGAGTCTCTGCAACAGTTAGTAGTGATATTAAACTCACAAGCATATCAGAGAATCAAAGGAAAATATGAAACTATTTTAAAAATTAAAATTGGTATAAACTACTCAAATTCCAGTGGGGAAAAAAGATGATCAATGTTGGTTTCTCCTTCACTAGCTGGACTGATTCATCCTGATTTTTGCTGTCAGGAATAATGGCAAACAGTGGATTAACGCGTTCTGAGTGCGGCCTCTGCAACCAGTGTGGCTGTTTAAGTCTCAGCCACCTCCTAGCCTCGTGTGTGTCTTTGAGCAAGTTACTTAAGTGAATGCTCTGGGTCTGAGTTCCTCCACCTACAAGAGGACATTAATAATACTTGCACCAAAAGATTGTCAAGAGAATACAAAAGTTCACATAGGTAAAACATTTAGAAAAGTGCCTGGAAAACAGCCAACCTATAATAAAAATATTAGCTGTTAGGATGATGATGAAGAGGAGGAGGCAGAGAAGGAGGTGAGGATGGTCCTTCTTTAAGTCTCCTTTACATGCAGATCGAATCTGACCATTTTAGACTGCTGTCATTTTCTTAATTACTGCCCCTTGCATTTTCAGGCACAGAACCACTAGCTTCTAGCCTAAGGATTCAAGCTTGCCAAGAGATCCTGGCGTTCCTCGCTGCGGGCTGCGTGATGACAATGAAGTGGGGCTCTCATCAAGAGGTCCTTATAACCATGACAACATGAGCAGCACCGCTCTTCTGAGGATGTCATTGCCATGACAACACCTGAGTGACTGAAATCAAGAGGCCTAGGAAATGCCTTGATAAAGAGAGGAAACGCATCAACACACGGGAACATGGCCTCTTAGGAGCAAGAACTGGGGCTGGTCAGTGCGGACACTTGGCGACAAAGCCAGAGGGAGCAAAATAATGTTGAAGAAAACTGCGGTCACACTCGCTGAATTGCCCTGGATTCTCAAGCACCATGGGGCTCTAGATAGAGAGAGAGATGCACATGGAGATGGAACTCGTCCGCTCCAATCCTTCCATCTTACACAGTGGGGCCCACGGAGTCAGGTTTTCCCCTCTGAAAGGCAAGGAGTGCCCCTAGTGTAAGGAGGACAGGGAGAGCGGGTCTGTCTGGACCCGGAGGAGAAACTGTGGATGGAGACTCGGGCACGTGCCTGCAAGGCAGGACTAGGTGGAGAAGACGCTGCTGCTACCTGTCAGAGCAACAGGCAGCTTTCTTCCAGGTGGGTGAGCTCTTCCCTGTCTCTAGTATTTTTCTAGACCGAACACTTGAGGTCGTCTGCTTTCTCTGCCCCACTGGCACCTGACCCCCGGCCTCAGCCGCACTCAAACAGCAGAGGTGTTTGCAGAATGTCCAAAGTGCACAGCTGTAAAGGCTAAGGTATTTTCCCCAGACAGAATCGCCCTCCAGAACTGGATTTGGGCTGTATTTGTCCACACTTCCTGGTATTAGTTGACCTTCTCCTTCCATCCACAGGGAGCTTTCTTTGTGGTGGAGGCTTCACTTGGATAATGACTGTGGTCATAAGTGGGCTTATGTGGGCTGCCATATGTGGGCTTCCCCGGGGTAACTTGGTTCCTGTTCTGATTTTAAAGAAAAGATGAATTCAGACATCCTGCTTCAGGTTCATGTCTGGTCAAGGAGGGTAGAATATTGCGGACTCTGAGAACTTCCCGTGGTCCCTGGGGAGAGGTTGGGGGTGAGCAGAAATCATCCTACATACCCAGGCCCCTCCTCCTGGGAGGTTTCACACTCCAAGAAGTAAGTGCTTCAACTATCAGTCCCCAGGGAACCCCAGCTTCCCCAGTGGCTCAGTAGTAAAGAATCTGCCTGCCAATGCAGGAGACGCAGCAGATGCAGTTTCAATCCCTGGGTGGGGAAGATTCCTTGGAGTAGGAAATGGCAACCCAGTTCAGTATTCTTGTCTGGGAAATCCCATGGACAGAGGAGCCTGGTGAGCTATAGTCCATGGTGTCACCAAGGTCAGACATGACTGAGTGATTAAACCACCACCACCAGCAGGGAACCCTCACCAGACCTCCCAGCCGGTCTCCCCTCCAGGCGATGCTTCTCAAGGTCAGAGATGGTCGGTTGCTTTAGCAACATGGTGACTTTGGCTCCAGTTTCCCAAGAGCACTGGAAAGCCTCCTAAAGAAACAAAATGTATAAGCCACTCCGCAAAAAGAAACAAGTCATAGCTCATTTCTTTTTTTCACCTGAAGAAGAAACCGCTGAGAACTTGAAGGCTAGCAATTACCCAGCAGTACAGCTAGGGAGTGGCCAAGGGTGACCAGGATGCAGACCACACTTTGGGGAAAAGTCGCTTTGACTTCACATTTCCCATCAATCCCATATTCTACAAAACCTTATTGCAAAACTTCTCTAAAAGTCTTGTCCATTTCTTCAACCCATTCTCTCCCTTTCCAATTAATCTTTTTTATTTATTTATTGGCTGTGCTGGGTCTTTGTTGCTGCACGGAGGCTTTCTCCAATTGTGGCGCACGGGCTTAGTTCCATGGTATGTGGTCTCTTACTGGACCAAGGATCGAACCCACGTCCACTGTGCTGGCAGGCGGATTCTTAACCACTGGACCACCAGGGAAGTCCTCCAACTAATCTTAATCTACCATCTTTGGGCAGAACCTCTCTCACCAATGTCTCGTGTGAGTACGTTCTGCCATTTCTCAGTCCTCATCTCCCTTGACTTCTAAGCAATGCATGTGATACTAATTGCTCCCTTCTTCCACAAGGCATTGTCTGCACCCAACTTTCAGATTTCCTCCACTACTCTCCATCCACTTCCTCACAATTGCCTTTGCTGGATACTCCTCTTCTAACACCACAATGTTGGAATACCCCGGGGCTCTGTGCACACTTCTCTCTTCTGTCCACCTTCACCCAATAGGTGGTGATGGCCAGACATGTGGCTCTGCACACCATCTGCATGCTGATGATGCCTGGATTTATTTTCCCAGCACCTGCCCCTTGCAGAGCCTGCTATCTACTCGGCATCTCCATGTGCATACCTAAAGTACCAAGCTCCTTTTTCCTCTGCCCGCCTGCTCCTTGTGGAGTTCCTGATGGCAGGAATTGATAGAAGTAGCCACCAGCTGGTACAGGTCACAAATCCTAGAATACCCCTTGATTCCTAACTCATTCTCACAAACCCTATCTAAGAAGTCAGCAAACCTTGTGAGCTTGCAGAATACATCCCAGATTCGATAAAGTCTTCCCATCTTTGACAACACCAGCACAGCCCAAGCTTCATCACTTTGTCACGGACTTAAGCAACAGCATCCCAACCAGTACCAGAGCTGCCACACTTACACCCCTGTCCCTTTACCCCAGTCTTTCCTTTCAAACAGTAAATGTAACCCTCTAACAACATTTATTCAATCAGTTCATGATCCTGTTTGACACTTGCTGGGACAAATGCCAAAGTTTTTAACTTGGTTTTCGAGGCAGTACATGACCTGACTCTTGGCTCTCTTCACAGCATCCATGTCACTTCCTTACATCTCTATTCTGGCTGTTCCTCACAGACACCAAAGGTCTGGCAGCTCAGGGCCTTGGAACTCGCAGGTCCCTCTGCCTGGAGCGCCCCTTCTTTCTCTGACCTACTCACTGCTTCACTGCACTCAGCTCCCAAGGTCTTGAAACCCACTAGGACCCAGTGGGGCTCTTACGGGCAAAAGTCTTTCTGTGTCCCTCTTTTTTTGTTTGCAGGAAATAGGCTTCATTCAGCCCCCCAGATCTTCCTTGAGTTCCAAAGGGTAGGTTCAAACACTTGCTTTTCTGGGAAAAGTGAAAGTGAAGTTGCTCAGTCGTGTCCGACTCTCTGCGACCTCATGGACTGTAGCCTACCAGGCTCCTCTGTCCATGGGGTTTTCTAGGCAAGAGTTCTGGAGTGGTTTGCCATTTCCTTCTCCAGGGGATCTTCCCATCCCAGGGATGGATCCCAGGTCTCCCGCATTGTAGGCAGATGGTTTACCATCTGAGCCACCAGGAAAGAGCCCACTAATCTGGGAAGGGAGGGGAATATGGAGACAAGGGAGGAGCAGTCAAGAAACAGTAGCACAGCTTAGAGTAGGCTCCTGGTTCCCCCGCCAGGGATACACAGAACTGTATCTCTGAGTTGTTCTGCAGGACTAAAACTGCCCACACTTGGGAGATGCTAACTCCTTGATGAAGCATTCTTCAATCCAAAGAGAAGGGCACAGTTTGAGACTGCCTGAGGCCAGATGACCTCTGGATTGAAGGAATCCAGGTCCTGCAAATACCTTGATTCTCATCAGCAAGACTGCTCGTGAAGCACTGCTATCAAACTCCTCACCAAATCCCTTCCCTCAACCCAGGGTTGGGACACCCAGTTTGGAGGGCATTAGCCTCCTGTGGCCCCCTTTGCCTGGCAGAGCAATAAAGCTCTTCTCTACTTCATCCCAACCTCTGTCTCTGAGATTCAATTTCACATCAGTGCGCAGAGGCCAAGTTTCAGCATCAGCATGTGCTCAAGCTTTCTCTCAACACTCTAACCAAAGGAGCACCACTATCATTTTTCGCTTACCTCTGTTTCCTTTTTCTCCACGGTACTGTCTCCCTGACATCAGCTCACATATTTATTACTGACTGTATTCCCCACTCCCACACTGCAGTCCCATGGGGCAGGGGCTCTGAATGCTGTGTTCACGGCCACACACTGTCATGTATTCAGTACTCAAAAAATATCTGATGAATAAAAGATGATTCATTTCTGCCTGTTTACCATATCTCTGTTGTACTTTTTCATTTCTGTTCAATCTAATAAATCCTGATTCTCTAAAGATAAATAAATAAATAAGCCTGGGGTTGCAACGATCACTTTTGGAGAAAAGGGAACTAACCCACGTGGATCAACAGGCAGAAATAAATCAGGCACCAGCTGGTTCCTAATATTCTACCTAACCACATGAGTCACATTTTCCAACAAAGGTCCATACAGCCAAAGCTATGGTTTTTCTAGTAGTCATGTATGGATATTGAGAGTTGGACCATAAAGAAGGCTGAGCAGTGAAGAACTGATGCTTTTGAAGTATGGTTCTAGAGAAGACTCTTGAGAGTCCCTTGGACAGCAAGGAGATCAAGCTGGTCAATCCTAAAGGAAACAAACCCTGAATATTCATTGGAAGGACTGCTGCTGAAGCTGAAGCTCCCATACTTTGGCCACTAATGCAAAGAGCTGACTCACTGGAAACGATCCTGATGTTGGGAAAGATTGAAGGCACAGAGAGAAGGCAGCAGCAGAGGCCGAGATGGTTAGATAGTATCACGGACTCAACGGACATAAATCTGAGCAAATTCTGGGAGACAGTGGAGGACAGAGGAGCAGGGTGTGCTGCAGTCCATGGGATTGAAAAGAGTCAGACACAACTTAGTGTCTGAACAACAGCAACAAAGCCACATGAGAGGACTCATGAGAATCTCATCCATAAAGACAATCCCCAATCCCTCGAAATGGGCAGTAAAGGAGGTCAAATCAGAAACGTGGAGGTCTTTCTCAGCTTCATACCTACATCAAACCCATGGCTAGTTCCAGCAATTTGGTCCCCTACGTATCTCCATGTTCCACATTTATTCTCCACTCATGCCATCTCATGATCCTTGACCTTTCAGTAGCTTCCTGAAGGTCAGCCTCTTCGCTCTGGATCATCAGAAGGCTTGGTCTTGCCAACAGCTACCTACTGTCACCACTCACCTGAAGGCTCAGAAAGAAAAAGGACTGAGGCTGCAGCTGAAGCCTGTGAAATGTGTTTTCCTGCCTTCCCTTGGTGACCATGGGGGCTGAACCCCACCAGCCTCACACCCCTCACTTCGGGGGGGGGTCATGCACGGAGGGGACCGCCTCCCCGCCTTCCATGCTCTGCAGCTCTCATCCCTCACATCCCCCACCTTCCATGTCTGATGGCTCTGCTTCTGGAACACCCACTTCCTAAGCAAAATGCTGCCCCAGACCTCAGGTTCTGGGCTGAGCAGCCCCTGGAATGCCTTTATTAACCAAAATCCAGCTATTCCCTGAGGTCGGCACCTCCTGGGGAGCTCTCAAGAAACTGCTGGGTTGTTGGTTTCAGCATCAGAGTTCATTGAGAGGCGAGCAGGTACTGAGCAAGTCTTCCAGAGCCGGGTGGTCTCCATGATGACTCTGGAGCAGCCTGGGTGTGTCATGATGGAGGGCCTGGGACTCAAGAGCCAGCCCTGCCAGCAAAGTCCCAAATACCTCCTCCCCTAACCTCTATAGGGTATCTTCTTAATAAGTCCATCCATATCTACTCTATGGAAGGCTGCAAACCCCAAACTGATGCTTGACAATCTCTCTGCCTCTTATCTTGGTTAATTTTTTTCACAGTAATTACAATATCATACACTCCCAGGTTCACTTATCCTTGGATTTACTTTCTGTCTCTCCCAGTAGAATATAAGCTCTGTGAGACCAGGGATTCCATCTGCTTTGTCCTGCCATGGATCTGCATGGTCTGAGACAGCTGCAGAGAAGCAGGTGCTCAACAGCAATTATTGAGTAAATAGTTGAATCAATGTAGAAACAACCAAGATTGTTTTGTCTAGAAGATTTTCTGGGCACAAAAATCCATGTCACCTTCTCTGCTTTAATCCCTTTTGGAAATGATGGGCGACAGAAGAAATAAATCAATGGAGGCAAGAAGCCATCCGTCTTTCTCGATCACGCAGATGTCTGGCCAAATATCGTCAACCATTGTGACCTGGTGAACCATCCCGTAAAGGGCAAAGCAGTGATGCAGGGAATTAGGAAGGAGCATGAGGCCTCCTGGGCTGCAGACCCGTTAAACATGAGGAGTCCAGAATCTGTCAAAGTAATGATTAAGACCAAAGTCATTCCTTTCAACTCTTGCTAAGAGAAGAGAAGAAGGATTTGTTTTGGGAGCTGGGGGAGAGGGTTAATGTAGAAGAATCAACCTCTGTTAGAGTAAAGGGTAGGACGATGCTCTTAGGCGAGGAAGGGCTACCTAGTTCTGACCCCATACACCCAGGCAACCATGGGACATCTGGAGAGCGTGTGCAGCCCAGCCCCGAGGGAGGCTGGCCCCTGGATCTGGAAGAACAGGAATTGGTATTCTGCGGATTGCTCTCTGACTGTCCTGGCTCCAGCAGGAAAGGCATTTTACACCCCTAGGAAGATGAAGTGTGCCAAATGCCACAAGGACACGGAGCGAAACTGAATGGAGTCAGATAATGAAAAACATAGCCTGGCATCCAGCAATTTCTTTTCATATCTAAAGCCGTTAAAGTGTAAAACAACCTAATAATAACAATCAAAGCAGAAGACATACCATTGTGTGAGTGAATGATAGTATTTAACATGAGGAAGAAATATATTGAGTCAGAGAGCAGCTGCCACACTGCTATGCGTGCTCCATGGTCCGGGGGGCGGGGGAGGGAAGAGAGCCTGAAGCTCACACAAGCTGCTCTGGGGAGGATGATGCCTCCTTTGAGAACTGAGTGGTCGCCGTGCGTGCTGGGGCTGCGTCTGCTGCTCTCGGAGGTGATGGTACACAGATCCACTGGAAGGTACCTGAGAGCCTGGGGAGGATGGAGCATGCTGGCCCAGCATGGAGCCCAGCCTGGAGCCCAGGGTCTAGACAAGAGTATGACTAAACTTGTAGGAATATTGTGGAAAGCTGGGAACCCAAGGACCACAGACTCTGGGCAGGAAGGAGGCCTGAAAGAGAGTAGTCATGTCCCACAGACGGAGAAGCCACGGGTCAGAAGCAACGCAGGGAAAAGAAAATGGATCTTGGAGAAAAACAAGCATCGTATCTTAATGCATGCATATGGAATCTAGAAAAACAGTCCTGATGAACCTATTTGCAGGAAAGGATGGAGATGCAGATGTAGACGACGGACTTGTGGACACAGTGGAGGAGGCAGAGAATATGATGAATGGAGAAAATAGCATCAATATATAAACACTGTCGTGTGTAAAGTGGATAGCTGGTGAGAAGTATAACACAAGAAGCCTCGTCTGGCAGTCTGCGATGACTAGAGGGGTGGGATGGGGGGAAGGGAGGGAGGCTCAAGATGGAGGGGATATATGTATAATTGTGGCTGATTCATGTTGCTGTACAGCAGAAAACCAATACAACATTATACAAATTAAAAAGATTTTTTAAAAAGAATATGAATCCTGAAGTCAAAAGGTTTGGAGTTGAACTTCACCTTTTTAATATCTGTGGGCCAGTTTTCCTATCAGCTCTCTAGTTCTTCATCGCCAAAATGGAAATGATGCCTGCTTGTAAGGGCGTCTGTAGGAGTTAAGTGATATTAAGGTATGTAAAGCAGAGTGCCCGGCACACAGCAAACAGCACCCAGCGGTGGCTCTCAAGTTTGCATCACAATTCCCTAGGGATTTACCAAAATGCAGATTTCTGCGTCCCATCCGAGGTCTGGGGTACGACGCAGGTGACGCCTGTGCTGCTGGCCCAGGGACCACCCTTGGAGGGTGGCGCTGTCCAGCACAGTGGTTAAGCACGTGCCTTCTGGAGACACTGCGGCCGTGGGTGGGGTTTCAGCTCTGCCACTTGGAGCCCTGTTTCCTGGCCCACTTGTCTATGCTCCAAGCCTTGGCCCCCTCATCAGTAAAGCAGCTCATCACAGGACCTGCTCACACTGTTGTTGAGAAGAGTTCATACGACTCTGCTGCATGTTTAGAAGAGTGGATAGCATATTTTTTAATATCCTCGGAGTCTTAGTTATTGTGGTGGGATAATAGAGACCCTTCCATTCAGACTCTAGGGAAAAAGCAGTCATCACAGGTCAAGATAAGATGCAAGATGGAAAAGCAGCTGTAAAGTCAAAGCAACACAGCAAAGTCCTCGTGACCAGGACAATCTGATTGCAAACTGTATCCAAGCTCTCCTGGCAGCTCCTGGTGAGTCCTGGCTATGGGATTCGTGAAGCCCTCATCTGGTCTACGGGATTCCTCGGAGAGGAGGTTTCATGGCTGTAGTGGGGGGCGATGCCCTGCAGAGGCCCTTCTGTACCCCCCAAAGAGCTGCCTGTCAGGTATGGTCCTCAGAGATGGGGTCTCCTGGCCTAGAGGGGCTGCTGTTTTAACCGGCCTTCGTAATAACCCAGCCAGGGCGGCTAGCATCTGTGGGGAAGACAATACAATCTCTCTGCTTCTCTGTTTCCTTTTTCGTTTCATCAAAACAGTTCTGCATGGTAACAGTCACCAAGTACCCGCATAAATAGCCCAAGACTCGGGAGAGCGTGGGGGAGGATGCTGTTAGCAGTGCCTGCATTCAGCGGACGTCTCAGTCTACATTTTTCAAGGGTTTTAAAATAATTGGGTAAAACCACAAACAGCGTCTGTGGTGTGCACTCCTGCCCTCGGTTTCTAGACAGAGGCTTGATTTCATATGTTCTCAATTGAGGCACATTGAACTCATTAATTTCCCCACTAGTCTTTTTATGATTTCCCTCTTCTTTGAAGTAGGAAGCTGCACGGCTCTAATATTGCTTTAAACCAGATCATAAATATTAAACTTACAAAACCCTTATTGACATTGGCAAATTTTACCCTAAATGTATCTATGTAGCCATAATGTTACAGTTAAAGAAAATTACAGAGTTAAAAGAGTGATCTATAAATGTCTGTCTCCACTTCCTTCTTTGCCACCTTGATCTGTGTTTAAAACATTTACTTAACGAGTTTGTGGATCGCTCCGCCCCATACCTGAGGATGGACCACTGGTTTATCTCCATCATAATGAACTGCTTTCTCTGTATAGGTTGGACCTAATACCGTATGCACCCCTGCTCCCCGGGACAGGACATCCACCACTTTCCATTATGATGCAATTATTTTTTTTCTCCCACCATCAATGAGCGCTGTAATATCTTTTGCAATAGCAATTATGTGTTCCCTCCTGGGATGGCTACTTGGGGTACTCTGGGAATTTTAATCAAGCACCTACATTAATTAGAAAATCATGGGAGTGAGGGAGGTGCTGAGGAAGCACCTTTGAATATCTATCCTCTCTGGCAATTGACCGAACTTGAGTCCTTTTGTAAGGACTTAACCTTTTCAGAGGAAGGAATTTTAATTTCCTCCTTTTTGTTCTTGTCTTCTGGGCGGGAGAGAAGAGGAAGGGCTGGCCTGGGCGATGGAAGCCACCAGGGTTAGGCGCCTGCTGTATGTTGTCAGCTGGGCACCCTGCATTGGGAAGCATGACTGTCAAGCCACGTCCACCTTGGCAGGGCCTGGTTACCTCTACTCTGCAGACCAAGTGAGGCTCAGTCCTGGGTCTACTAGGGAGCCGGTTCCCGGGGTGGGGAGGGGAGGCAGGAGAGGCATTTCTTATACAAACTCCTTTGATTGGTTTGTGGAATGTGATGATGCAGATATGACATTCCTGGATCTTACCCTTTCCTTGCTAAAGTTGATTTTGTTTTACATTATGCACCAGACTCAACTTCAAAAAGGGAAGAAACATCCTCTATCTGCACTACCGGACACTTGGTCCTTCCCTGATCCCCTACAGTACCTGCCACCATCAGGTGCTGCACTCGGCACTGGAGGTAAAGCAACCTCAGGAGGCCTGCCGCTGCTCCCCTGGTCCCATGGATGTGGGGTCACGGAGCCCTCCAGAGCCCTGGGCCAATGGCGAACATCGCCACCGTGCAGAGTGCTGTGGGGTTTTGTGGGGAAGGACGGAGGTGCTCTGCTGGAAGAAAGTCACCAGAGGCTCTCAAACAGGTAGCATTTGAGTCTGGTCTTAAGAAAAGAGTAGGACTCAATCGAGAAGCTGCAGGGAGATGTGTAAGGGGAGCAGGGTGAGTCCTAGAGGGAGGTGAACCTCAAGTCCCAATGTGACCCACAGCACGAGCCAGAGGGCCCCTGGAGTCTATGACCAGATCCCGGAAGTTCAGGTGCTCTGCCGAGAAGCAGGAACAAAATCCCAAGAAAGAAGCGCATCTTCAGAAAGGCGTCTCACTGCCCCAGCGGGACCCAGGCACTGAGCTGTCGAAGGAAACGCAAACCCAGCTGGACCTGCCTTCAAAGTCACCCATTTCGGGAAGGTCACTCCAGCCAGGACAAGGAATCACTACAGGTGGTCAGAGCCTCAGACAAGGGCCGGACATTGCACACGTCTCAGAAGAAAGGACCGGCTGGACCATTCTCACCTATCCTCAGGAAGCAGATGGAGAGAGCAGACACACTGCTCATCACCCCAGCCCACCTCTGGGAAGCAACACCTCAGGGAAGAAGCCTTCTGCTCACTGCCTCGCCCCGATTCCAACCTTCCAGCAGAAGATAGGCGGGCCCCTCACAGCTCAGCCAGTCCCCTTGCCAGGGAGCCTCCCTGACACGGAGCCAAAGAACACAGATCCCCAGGCCGCCTCTCCTTCAGGCCCCTGTTTCTTGGGAACTTAGGCTAATCCCTGGCTTCACACACCTTGGCTGTGACTGGACAGGTGATTCAGTCATTGAGGTCCGTGCCCCCTGCACCCCCACCCGGCTTATGGCAGGAAAGATGTATCGCCTGTACTGCTAATTTCAGGGCAGCGACCAGAACAAGGTTCCACGAGTTGTCCAGGGTGGGTGTAGATAGAGACCTTTCAAGAAGATCTTTGTCTTTCCTGCATCTTTTTTTTGGCCCCCTCCTTCGGGGTGGTGAACATCGGTGGGCGAGGTGAAGCCTTTAGTTCCACTTTGTCCTCCTTCCCTCCCATCCCCGGCGCCTCTTTGCTGGAGACTTCTTTTCTCGTTGGCCGTCCTAATGATCCCTGTGCCACGCGGGGCCCCTGACGCGGGTGCTGACAGGCTGCTCATTAGTGCCAGGGTGCCGCGTCAGCCGGTGGCACGCCGGAGCTCCACTCCTGACACCCTTCCGCAGAGCTGTCACCAGAGTTGCGGCACCTGCCAGCTTTGGTTGAACTCAAGCTGTGATACCTCCAGTGCCAATTAGTGTGCCGTGTCCTGCTCGGCTCGGGAGGGAGGCCTGTCAGTGCTGACAAATGGGAAATGGGTGGGCATAGGGCCTGGGGAGGGCCTGGCAGGGGGTGGTGGTGCGGGTCAGGGAGGGCTCAGAACATTGGAGAAGCCCTCCCATCCGCGGGTCACCCTGTCCTCACCAGCTGGTGCCTTTGAAGGCTCTGAGAAACAAGAACGGGCCTGGACAGCCGACAGCCCCCTGGGTCCTCAAGTCCAGCAGGAGAGCTCAGGGAGGAGGCGGAAGGGAATGTGCAGCGGAGGCAGGTTGCCCATCCCCACAGGTGAGGGTGTGGAAGGCTTGCAGAAGCATCTACCCTGCACTGTGGGAAGAGCTGGACTTCGTGTGCAGCTCAATAGATGGAGATTCTGGCTCTAACTCTGTCCCCCAAACCCTGGGGTCTTTGTGGTGCCCGAGAAGAAACATTCCACCTCTACTCCACGTCACTTCATACACTGAGGGATGGAGGGGAGACGTTTTAAATAATATTTCTTTTTTGTTGTACTGATTTCTTTCTTTGTATCAATTTTATTATTTTTAACCCATGAGGAACAGTACATTTTCATGGACTACTGAATTCATTCTCTCTGGGAATACTCAGGGTTGATTTACAAAACCATTGGAAGTTGTCATAGGTTTAGGCACGGGCAGGTTGGGATGAGAAAGTGTGCAAAAGGCTCAGGGGCCCGGAAGGGCCCGGTGAATTATGTGTCAGAGAAACACAGACATTGCGAGAGTGACTGCAGTGAGGCAGTGATGAGGGCAGAAGGCAGCCCACCCAAGACCCACCTCCAAAGATGTTCGGGAGCCATCTAAGCCCTTGCAAAAGAGAACTTGAAAAGGACTCACTCCTTCAAGGAGACGTCCAGCTGCCACAGCAGCTGCCCCGCCAGAGGGACTTTGAGAAAGGCTTGAGAAAATCTCCTGAGAAAAAGACCAGAGAAAATCTCCTGGAGACTCACTGGCAGAGTCTCAGCAGGAAACACACCAGCTCTGGACCACAATATTAAAGTGGAGGAGAATCCCTCAAGGCTGCAGATGGACTCTGCACTTGGGGGTCATGCACTTGGGGGTACCAGCAAGCACAAGTGCTGTTTATGGAATCAACACGTATTCCTTAGATGCTTTCTGGGTGCTGGGTATTGAGTTAGGAGGCGGAAGATCTTAGAAAAGAGAGACGCAGGCCCTGGTCTCAACTCATGAGCCAGAATCTGGACATCTCTGTGGACTGATCGCTGGACCCTCCTGAGCCCCAGCCAATACTCAAGTTGGAAGCTTCCTCTCAACAGCCTTGGTGATGTGGTCATTTTCAGTATTGATTTGATGGGATAAATGCTGAGGTAGGTGTACCCAGGAGGACTGCTTCTTTTAGGATGGTCAGGGAGTCCAGACCCCATAGGTATAGTAGCTGGACTCAGCCTTCAACTGGGATTCATGAGAGGCTCCCAGGGAGGTAGAAATACAGAAATCTCAGCTTACTCTCTAAAGTTCTGACAGCCCAGAGGAAGCTGGAGACACAGAACTGGGCTTTGAGAATACTTTCCTATGAATTGTGAGGTCCTAAAAAGCATCTCTTAGGACACACTGGAAGAGATGGGATATATGTTTACTTAGAAGACTCGGAGGAAGAGACAGCATTAAAGGTATTCTTTTGGATAGCAAGGGCTGTGCTAAGAGAAGTTCTTGAACATCTCGAGAAGGCAAAGAGAAGACAAGACACAGAATCACAAGTGGGGGCTGTGTCTGCGGGACTTTGGGGACCACTGCTGTCCTTCAGTGCCTGGAGCAGCAGGTTTAAGGGGGGATTCAGCAAGGGGCCACTGCAACATTTGTGTAGCTCCAGATGGTGTTTCTGTAGGAGAGAGTGAGATGGGCTTTTTGTCCTTAAAAGACCAAGGCAACACCTGGACCCTTCCAAACAGGTATGTACAGTGAGGGCAGGTATCTCTATAAAGCTAGTACACCTTCTCCTTGAACTCCTGAGAGCTCTAAGTTCATGAAGGGAGCCAATAAGACATACAACCAGTACCAACAAGTGAAATGTTACTTCTCACATTCCATGGCGATGTCAAGAGGTGGCCTGAGAAGTCTTACCTTCTCTCTATTCTGGAAAAGACTTTTGCCTTCTGATGTAACGTGCCAAGCAGACACCTTCTGAGAAAGACCCTGCCACCCCTTGCCCACTATAAGATCACTCCTGGCTTCTGTATATCTGGATACATAAGCCACTGTTATACAATGGTGGTTAACACTTCTTTATTTTGTTTCCACATAAAAGGCAGTGAAAGCTGGGACCTTATGTTAAGTGAAATAAGTGAGAGAGAGAAAGACAAAAATCATATGATCTCACTTTTATGGGGAATATATATATATATATATATATACATACAAACTAAACCAAAACACACAGATGCAGAGAACAGAATAAAGGTTACTGAAGGGGGAGTGGGGTGGGGGCAGGTAGTGAAATGGGAGCAGGGGGTCAACTGTATGGAGGTGGATGAAAGCCAGCGTTTTGGTGGTGAGCTCACTGAAGTGTATACAGCAGTGTATACAGCAGTGTATACAGCAGTCAAAATATAATCTTTTATGCATGGAACTTATATAATGTTATAAACCAATGCCAGCTTATTGCAGGGAGCACCATATGAGTTGTGATACAGGATTCTAGGAGTTTCCAGAAATGTGCAGAACAAACAGATCATTCAGGAGAGAAGACGTAGTGAAGCCACTGAGGTTGCCCACAGTGCCTGGCCCAGGTCTTTCATGGGTGTGAGTATAATAACAATGACCTTCGCCATACAGCCACTAGGGAGAACAGTGTGGAGATTCCTTAAAAAACTGGAAATAGAACTGCCTTATGACCCAGCAATCCCACTGCTGGGCATACACACTGAGGAAACCAGAATTGAAAGAGACACATGTACCCCAATGTTCATCACAGCACTGTTTATAATAGCCCGGACATGGAAGCAACCTAGATGTCCATCAGCAGATGAATGGTTAAGAAAGCTGTGATACATATACACGATGGAGTATTACTCCGCCATTAAAAAGAATACATTTGAATAAGTTCTAATGAGGTGGATGAAACTGGAGCCTATTATACAGAGGGAACTAAGCCAGAAACAAAAACACCAATACAGTATACTAATGCATATATATGGAATTTAGAAAGATGGTAATGATAACCCTGTATGCGAGACAGCAAAGGAGACACAGATGTATAGAACAGTCTTTTGGACTCTGTGGGAGAGGGAGAGGGTGGGATGACTTGGGAGAATGGCATTGAAACAGGTATAATATCATATAAGAAACGAATTGCCAGTCCAGGTTTGATGCAGGATACAGGATGCTTGGGGCTGGTGCACTGGGATAACCCAGAGGGATGGTACAGGGAGGGAGGTGGGAGGGGGGTTCAGGATGGGGAACACATGTACAGCTGTGGCAGATTCATGTTGATGTATGGCAAAACCAATACAATATTATAAAGTAATTAACCTCCAATTAAAATAAATAAATTTAAATTTAAAAAAATGACCTTGATTGAGTCGTGACCTGCCCACACAGAATGGCACGAGGGATGATAGAGGCTCTGTCTTTGGAGCCTTTGCTTTGGTGTAGGGCATCTTTTCTTCTAAGGAACCCCATTCTGTCCACATGTATGTAAAATAAGCCGCATTTTGCAGGCACTTAGTGGGGTGAGATGAAGCTCTGGCCACTAAGGATCTCCAGCTTCCGTTTGGTTTCAGCCATAGCCCAGTGACAGCTCTCATCTCCAAATAATCAGTCACCGAGAAAGCAGCACTGCGTGAACCCCGAGGTGATTAGTTACCACGTGGCATGTCTCTCGTCAGCTTGAATCTGGGTAGTTAATCCTGACCGGGGATCTGGGAAAAGCTGCGCGTCTAAATTACTCTGATCCACAGGTAGATTCTGATTATCCTGCTCCTCTCCATCTTGATCCATCTTCTGTTTCCATAGCAGCTAAAACCCCAGGAAAATGGATGCCTCTGGCCGGGGCTCAGGTAAAGTCTCCTGGGGAAATGAGGCAGCTGGATGGCCAGGGTGGGGGAAGGATGCTAGCGCACAGCAGTGCAAACCTCCGCAGGAAGAACGGAGAAGGTGCCAATGCAGTGGGGAGACAAAAGTGGTTGTGAGGGGAAGAGAGAGAAAAGGAGATGACAATGTGGGATGAAATGAGACGGAAGGGGAACGTGTAGGAGGCTGTGAGAGACAGGAAAGCAGAGAACAAAAAGAGAAAGCATGAAAGGGCAGGACAAAAAGAGGAGACGTACGGAGGAGAGGGGAAGAAAGGAAAGAAAAGGAAAGGAAGAAAAAGAACCCAGAAAAGGACAAAGAGCTGCAGGGCCAGAGGAGGGATGAGAAAAGACATCAAACAGGAGTCAGAGGGGGACTTGCAGGATGGAGGGCGAGGTGCCTCCTGATAGAAGCAAAGTCCGTGATGCTCAGATGATGAATGCTCTGCGGAGTCTACAGGCACAGACCGTCCCAGCGTCCAGCGGCACTGAGGACCCGACATTTTCAGGGATGAACGCCGCGCACCTTGAACCAGAAAGTCTGTCCACCTGGACACCCTTCCCTGGGATGTGCCCCAAGACCACTTTTCATCACTAGCGGTCTTAGGTCCAGTGAAACCTCCTCCCAGATTGTGGGCCATGCCCCCTGTAAGGTCAGTTCCAGTTGAGAGACTGGAGAAACGCAAGCATCTCTCTGATTCCCTCGCTCACAGTGGTGCATTCAAGTGCAGTGGCTACAGAGAGTTCTCAGTGTGTTTCAGCTAAACACACTGAAAATCTCACCCCTTCTGTGAAAACATCCTTAGGGCGACTTGTCACCCCAAGACGGGGATTTGCTATCTGGGGCCCATGCAGTCTTCTTCAACTGATTGCACTAAAGCCCAGGTGTAGTGGACCCTGCGATGCCTGCCTTCTTCAGGAATGGAGGACAACTGCCCCGGGGTGGACCAGACAGTCCTCAGCTCCAGTAGAAAGAGAGATACCTGGCCTGGGCTCACAGCCCAAATTCTCTGACCAACTACGGTGCTGGCGTAAAAGGGTCACCCCCGTACCTTCAGTAGGGCACAACCCACCCTGTCTTCAGAACACCCCACAGGCATCCTGCTCTCACACATGGCACCACAGTCAACCTCTCCCCCAGCCCGACCCCCCTGCCCTTTCACAGGGCTGAGCCCAACGCCACCTCCGATAAACTTCTAGCTCACCAATCAGCATCTCAGGGTCTGCTTTAGGGGGACTCAGACTGCAACACCAAGCAAATGACCACCCCTGCAGTGAATTTAGCATCTTCATTTTTATTGAAGTATAGTTGATGTACAATAGTGGATTAGTTTCAGATGTACAACACAGTGATCCAGTTTTATATATATATATATATATATATATATATATATATACACACATATATATTCAGATTCTTTTCCATTATAGGTTATTACAAGATATTAAGTATAATTCCCTGTGCTTTACAGTAGGCCCTTGCTATTTATCTATTTTACAATAGGGGGTATCTGTCCTTTAGCATCTTAAACCTTCATGAGCCAACAATGCACTTACATATACACACATGCCTACACACAAATACACACATGTATACATACATACTTACATGAGTGTATTTTAGGCTAGCCAGACACAAGCAATGAAATTTAAGGATTTTTATTCAGGTCTCAGCTCAAATGTCACCATGTCAAACACCTTTCCTGTCAAACACCTTTCCTGACCAAACCTCTTGTCCTTCTGTCCACGTATCCTGTTCTATTGTCCCATCCTTATCGCCACTTATTATTATTATTAATATCACTGGTTATTTGTATCATGAGGATGTGAGCTCATGAGAGCAGAGACTTGCCTGTTCTGGCTTATCGCTATATCCCCAAGCACTCAGTCGACATTTAAGAACAAATGAAACCATGTAATGCACCTTGCACAAAAGCTAGCTTTATAATATATGACGCCCACGCTCAGTCCCTCAAGTTACGTCTGACTCTTTGTGACCCGGTGGACTGTAGCCCACCAGGCTCCTCTGTCCATGGGATTCTCCAGGCAAGAATACTGGAGTGGGTAGCCATGCCCTCCTCCAGGGGATCTTCCTGACCCAGGGATCGAACCCTCGTCTCCTGCATTTCCTGCATTACAGGTGGATTCTTCACTGCTGAGCCACTGGGGAAGCCCTTAATAAATGGCATCTTGCTTTAAATTGTTAAAGTTTCAGGTTCAATCTATGCAAGCCCAAAACAACACTTAGTCTGGTATACAGAACATCTAGACATTTAGACAAAGTGAGTTTTGCAATTTAGTCACACATTAAGTGATATTTGTTATCTGGGATTAATCAGAGTAGAACGACGACAAAACCACACGAGGACTCATGGCCTAGAGACAAGATGCTTGGCAATGTTGAAGCAGTACAGACCTGGAAGTGTTCCTTTTAGGGACGTGGCCATCCCAAGGTCTCCCCCATCACTGTGCGTCTGTGTTTTCTCTCTCTTACCACAACCAGCTGAACAATGCCACCAACACCGCACTGAGCACTCTACCATCCATGTGAACGGAAAAGTCACCCAGGACATCTCAGCACCCTTTCACCCAGAAACAAGGTAGATTACTCTCCCAGGGGTTGCATCAATCCTCCAGCGTGATTTCTGGAATCTTAGAGGTTATGCCCATCTTGCATCGAGAACACCGATATTCTCTGCGGAGCTACGGGTATATTGTTATCAGGCCACCAAGAATGTGGGATCCTTGTGACCAGGCCATCAGCACCATAACCTCCTGCCACAGCCAATGATTCTCCCACTTCCTCGCATGACACGATGTCCCAAGCCGTTTCTCTTACCTTTGGGGGAGATGTGTCTCCAGGTAACCGTGGGCTCTGGTCTACCCGTTGCTATGCAGGTGAGGCTGATGTTGTTGCCTTCGTTAATGGAGATATCTGAAGAAATCTCCACAATTTTGGGAGATACTGTGGAGACGAAACAGGTAGAAGGAAAATTAAAATTTTGTTGAAATATTTATTTGTTTTCTTCAAAGGGGAGTGGGCGGAATAACCCAGAGACAGAAACACAGGGGCTATAGTCAATGAGGAGGAACTAGAGGGATCACCTTACACTTGAGAGAAACATCTCACCTTGACTTCAGCTTCTATTTCCTCCTATATAAAGGCAATGTCGGAGAGCCTGGGAAGGTGGCTCAGAAGAATCTGCCTGCAATGCAGGAGACACAGGTTCGATCCCTGGGTTAGGAGATACCCTGAAGAAGGGAATGGCAACCCATTCTAGTGTTCTTGCCTGAAGAATTCCATGGAAAAAGGAGCCTGGCAGGCCATAGTTCATGGGATTGCAAAGAGTTGGACACAACTGAGCCACAAACACTTTTACTATGCATTTTCATAGTAAAAATACAACAAATATTTATAGGATGGAATTAGAACGGTTGTTCAAAGGAATCATTTCCCCAACTAGCTACATGTTTACAACAACCTCAAAACCGGGCCAATAACACATGTCATTTCAATTCTACCAACATTGGTTCTGACATACTAGTGCTTCAAGCTTACGTGCCCTCTCTGTCCAATTCTCATAGGTGTCTTCATATGAGTTTTCCTCCTTCAGTCAGCAGGCCTCTGAGCCGCCCCAAGTGTCTTTCCAGAACCCATGATCCCCCAAGACACGGTGACACCTGGCCTGCAGGAGACCCCAGGCAAGCTGAGCATCACCCTCACTTCCCAGACGTGGCTAAGACCCCACGCAACCCTCACACAAAAATAAGACTGGTTGGAACTTTCTGCGCTTGTCTTTTCTCTTCTGGGAACTATTCATCACTCACTCCTGGTTATGCTGGATTTTCTCCAGAAATGGAGGTGTCTGCAGAGAGCTGTTCTTTGCCATTTTCTATCCTTCTCCTGAAAACTGACTTCCCATCCATCTCTAAGCCCCACCCAACCAGGAATGCTCATTAACAAGCATTCACTGGACTTTGTTTCCTGAGCCTCAAGCCCTTGTTTCTCGTTTTGGTCCCCTAGCACCTTTCTCCAACTGTCTAGACCGACTGGAATCGTTCAAGGCCTGGCTGAGCCAGCATCCCTTCCAGGAGGTCTTCCAGGCCATGCCCAAGGGCACTGCCTCTCCATCCTAGAGACCATGTAGCTTCCTCCACAGTATTAAAATAAGCTGGTTTACATAACATGCGTCATATTTTTCCTTGACTATACATGATTATACTGGAAGACACTGTACAAGAGCCTTGCTCATCATTTTATTTTCTGCTGTCTCCAATACGGCACCTTGCATAAAGCAAGCACCAATTCATCATTTTTAGACTTAAATCCACATGGAGCTTCAGGTAGGAGCAGTGTGAAGGTGGATGTAGCCAGGGCTGGGGAGTGACCCCAACCTCTAAGATCTGAAACTTCTAAGACATATCATTGTGATTTATGGCTGTATCATTATAAAAGCTAAATTGAAACTTCCAGAAGAGAAAGAAACTTGATCAGTTAATGACTGAGCACTTGATTTGCTGACCGTCTGAAGGATCCCAATTCCTAAGCTCTCTAAGTCATTTAAATCTGATGCATTTTATACACACAGTTTTAACTGGCACGTAATTCTTGAAGCCCTAGCCCTGATCCTGCCCCCACTTGGCAATTGCACAGCCTTGCCTGTTTCTCAGAGGACAGGCTGCTGCAGAATGACGGTGCTGGCCTTGCAGACATCGCTTCAACTCTGCAGGTAAGTAATTTATTGATCTGTAAAGCACTCTGAGATGCTCTGCAAGGGATTATGTCACGCCAACGCCACGCAATAAAATAAAAAATGATGGACTTTGTGAACACAGGGTGATTTAGGGTTTGTAGTTGGAAGTGTGCTCAAAATACATTTTAAGTGGAAATCAGGCTGGGTAATGAATTACTCTTGCTTTGGAAGGGCTTGCTGGGAGTTCATTTTCCTGGCTTCTTACATGATAGCTAATCTGCTAATCATACACTAGAGAACAATGGACAGTCCCCGAGTAGAAGAGGAGGCAGTTTGGGCCAAAGCTGTCAGCAGAGTGAGTATATCAAATGAGACCATCACACCTCATGCTTGGAAGAATCATCTAGAATTGTCCCCCTCCTCTCACAACTGGAACTCATCCAACTCATGCAGCTGAAGTTGGTGAAATGCTCGCTGGCCTTTCAAGCCTGCCTCAGAGTAGAGCTTGAAGATGGCAGACTGCCCTGAGATGAACTTGAAAGGCAGACCATTCAGGGCAGAGAGGTGAGGTGGTCTGACCAGAGGTGCAATCCCAATTATCAGAACCAAACTGGCACAGTGCCTAAGATGCAAGGAGATTACAAGTATCATTGTCCAGGTGGCAACTTCTAACATGCTGCCAGTATGTAAAATTAAAATAAATTGACAAGGATGCACTGTGATTGTGGCTAATACATGTTCATAAGAAGATTTTGGCCAATGGATAGGGCTACTCACAATTTTATTTTGTTTTCATGGATACATCCTGCATCTTACCTTGGCTAATCAAGAGCAGGCTGTTAGAAACATACTGAGATTGCATTGCTTTCATTCACGCATTGTTCATTCATTTGATTTACGCATTGTTCATTCATTCATCCATCAATATTCACTGAGTACTTCCATATACCAGTGTTGTGCTCAGCCCCAAGGACATGATGATAAAAAGACATCGTGCTTGTCCTCAAGGAGTCCACAGTCTAGAAATGCACAAACCAGAACAGAAACAAATCCCTTTAATGTATACGATAAGGTGGTGAGGAAATGCAGAGAGAGACACCCTAGCCAGCCTGGAGATGGATGTCAGGGAGGGCTCCTTGGATATGAGACACCCCAGACAAGTCCCAGGAGATAAGTAAACATTAATCAGTTCTGAGGAGGAAAGACATTCCAGGCAAAGGAGGTGATGTTAGAAAAATCCTATTATTAAGACTTCTGACGGCCAGGCACCATTATTAATGGAAGAATAGCTACTGAAGGAGGAAGGGCCAAAAGTCACTCATCAAACATTGAGTAAGAAACTTCCCTGATGGTGTAGGGGTTAAGATTTGGCCTTCCAATGCAGGAGGTACAGGTTTGATCCCTGCTCGGGGTGTTAAGGTCCCACAGGCCTTATGGCCAAAAAATTAAAACATAAAACAGAAGCAATATTGTAATAAACTCAGTAAGACTTTAAAATGGGTCCACATTGAAAGAAAAAAAAAACATTGTGTCAACAGCTACTGCATACATAACTGTGGGTTAGGTGTGTGCACGGTGTGCAGAAATGCGTATGTTTTGTGGACCCTCCATGAACTTACAATCTGTTGGGGGAAACTGCCTATAAACATCCCGGTGCATCACAGGGTTGTGTGTGACTGGACACCAGCAGTACAGACATTAAGTTCTGTGAGTTAGTGTGGGAGAATCACAGCCAGTGAGGGTATGGGAACAGTTTCTCCTGGGCCACAGAGTCTAGTGTAGGGATCAACAATGGAGATACAGTCAAGAAGGTGAAGGAAGTGAAGCTGCTTCAGGTGGGACAGAAGTGCACAGGCACAGACGGGAAGGCAGGAATCCAGGACACACGGGAGGATGCAGTCTACCCACTGCCAGAGGCAATGGAGAGCAGTGGTCCAGATCCTGGATCTGCGGCACTCGAGCTGGGCAGTCTTGGCCGCATCACCTCAACTTTCTGTGCTTCACATCTTCATGTCATGAAGTCAAATGCATGTACTTCACAGGGTTCTTCTCAGGACTTAGGGGTAAGTTTGTGAAATGCACTTACAGAAGTTCCAAGCTATGTGAACTATGCAATAAGTGAGCTTTAGTATTAGGTGAGGACTTCCCTAGTGGCTCAGCAGGAAAGAACTGCCTGCAACGCAGGAGACATGAGTAGACATGGGTTCAATCCCTGGGTCGGGAAGATCCCCTGGAGGGGAAAATGGCAACCCATTCCAGTATTCTTGCCTAGGAAATCCATGGATATTGGAGCCTGGTGGGGTACAGTCCATAGGGTCACAAAGAGTCGGACAAGACTGAGCATGCACACACAGTCCTTGGCAAATATGTACGCCATGTCAACACAAAATGAATGGTAGATAAATGTAACCCACTCAAGGATTAACCCACTTCCTGGGTTTTAACTCCATCCTATAGGCAATGGCAAGCATTTGAAATTGTTTAAAAGAGTAAATACTATATATAAGTATATAGTAAATATATATACATATTAATATGCTTTAAACAAAATAAGCTTGTAACAAGGTGTCAGAGAGAGCAAATACACAGAAATTCGAGCTGAGAAACCAATTTCTACAAGTAATCTTCAAGGCCTGAGTTAAACCATGGGCCTTAAAGAAAAGGGTGGGTTTGAGAGCAACGCCAAGGTCAAGCTGTGGTGCCTGGGGATTTCCTAGGTGGAGGATTCAGGAGCCTGGAGTCTGACATGAAGGCCGTTCTGTTCAACAGCAGCTGGATGGCTCATTAATTTACATTACATGAGTAACTTCTTTGGGGCAGAACATTAGTTTGATTCTGTATTAGACAAGCTCATGGGGATGACAAGGGACCAGCAGACTGGCAGGACTGTCCTGTTGGCAGCTGGGATCACACAATCGAGGTCTGGGGTGAGTCTGAGATCTGCAAAGAGTCCATGGACCCTTAAAAGAGGCCATCAGCTTATTTCCACATAGATGCATGTGACGTCTCTGCTGACTTCTGAGGTCTGAATCTAGAAAATCAATCCCTATAGAACCAGAACAATTGGGAAATGGTCAGGTTAGGTTTGGAAAGAAAGGTGGAAACCCCCTCAGCCACGCTGTTTGGATTGAGTTCCACGTTAGTGTATTATGCTAAGGTATAATATGGCTCTTATTGAATTTTAATTCAAATGTGTAAATAATTAAATAACATAATTATTAAACAGTATTCTGGGGAACTTCCTCACTCTTCATGTAGCCTCCACTGCCCAGGTGTTAAGTTCTAATAATTATGTCATTAATAAATAGCAATTGGCTGTTTTTAGTGCACAGTAGATACCCTATTAAATCCAACTTAAGATGCTTTATTAGCCTTTCACCGTCCTGTGGGGCTGAGGATGCGCAGAAGTGCCTTGGACCAGGCTCCTGAGGACACGTGCAGATCCTAGATGCCGCCTTTGCTGCTGCTGTCATGTCCCCCCCTCCTCACACTACCCCCTGACCCTCACCTCCTCTCTGCAGTGAAGATCTGAGATGCCCATGGCAGCTTGGGACTGTTCTCACAGCAAGGGTTGCATCACAGCTAAGGCCTTGGGACCTGTGTCTTTCAGAATTAAAAGGACCCATCTGGAATACCCTCGACTTCCCTGGTGTCCAGAGACACCCAGGCCTGGGTCCATAACCTGGTGTAGGAATGTCCAGTCACTGGCTTCCCTTCCTCCCCAAACACCGCAGGTCATTCTTTGGTTCTTCATAGTTTCCTTTCTCCCCACTCTTCACCTGGCCAGGTCTGTCTTACTCTTTAAATCTTAGGTCCTCCATGAAGCCTTCCTCCATCATCTTTCCTGATGTAGAATACCCCACACCAGATTATTGCATATGGTCTGCTCTCGCAAGGAAAATGTAAGCCCAACTGGTTGTCTTGCTCACGAAGCATTCTGCACACAGCATGATGCCAGAATACAGTTTGTGTTCAACACGTGGGTTTTGAATGAATGAGTGCTTTAACAAGGCTGTATGGAAATATAAGTACATTGAAATAACTAAACTTCCTCAACATCTTTAAATAGCCCTTGAAGGCTTTCAGAGTATATAATAATTTCAATGGTTCCTGTTTATTAAATTGCTGTTGTTTTCTAGTAACTAAGTCATATCCGACTCTTTGAAACCCCAAGAACTGAAGCCCACCACTCCTCTGTCCATGGGATTTCCCAGACAAGAATACTGGAGAGGGTTGTCATTTCCTCCTCCAGGGGGTCTTCCTCACCCAGGGATCGAACCTATGTCTCCTGCATCTCCTGCATTGGCAGGTGGGTTCTTCATCATGCACACCCCCTGGGAAGCCCGACTTTATCTTACCCTTGCATTAATCCCACAAGTAGATATTATTTCCAAGCTGACCAACTATCCTGGTTTACCTGGAAGTTGGGCTTCCCTGGTGGCTCAGATGGGAAAGAATCTGCCTGCAATGCAGGAGACCTGGGTTTGATCCCTGGGTTGGGAAGATCCCCTGGAGTAAGGCATGGCAACCCACATCAGTACTCTTACCTGGAGAATCCTTATGGACAGAGAAGCCTTGTGGGCTACAGTTCATGGGGTCGCAAAGAGTTGGACACAACTGAGCGACTAAGCACACACAGCACTCAAGGCGATTCCCAGAACATGGGAATTTCAGTGCTAAACCCAGAAAAGATGATGCCTGGGCCACCCTCATTGTTTCCTTCCCTACACTTTACAGGTGAAGGTACATCTTCATCTGTAAAGTGTAGGGAGTTTATAATGCAGAATTTTAAAGTGTTTTCTTTTTAATGAGCAGATAGATGGGTTAGAAAAATAAGAAATGCATGTTGAATCAAGGATGCACACACAAAAAAAGAATTCGACCATCTCATATATGCACCAAGACTGTGAATTTCTGTCTAGCATTAGAAATTTTATAGGAAGTGTGACTCCATTATTTTATTTCACAAGAATGCTATGAGATGGCACTATTATGATTCCGATTTACAGATGAAGAAACTAAGGCTTTGTGAGCTGTTAGTGATATGTGCCAGGTTATCCAGATGGTGAGACAGACTGCAGCTTATGTCTGATCCCAAACGTATTCTCTGCACACAGAGTTAGTGCAGTAGAGTGTGGGTACCCTGCCTGGGGTCTTGCTGACACACCCTCCCATGACGGGCACCTGGCTTTGCAGCTCCCTGTGACCACCTGTCCACCCACAGACCTTGGTTATCCCTACATAGCATCGGTCTCTATCAGGAGAGTGGGTGAGAGGTTTCATCAGCATATTTTTGGACCTTCCAGTGTCTGCATAACTGTTTCGTTATCTTCCCTATCCATCACTGGCTCTTCCTAACCTTCCTTCTCTTTTGCATTGGCCTCGCCCTGTACACTGGACCCCAGAGCCGCAGTTCCTGGGGAGCGTTCATGTGAGGCAGGCTGTAACTGCCGCCTCTTACAACCAGGAGTCCTAGCTGTCCCTGTATCATGACAGAGAAATGATCCATCAAACCCACTGCTGAGTCCACTGAGGGGCATTATCTTGGCTTATTTTGACTGAAAAAAAAAACTAATCAGCTTGTCTTTTCTTCATTCCTTTTCCCTTCTTCCTTTTTTCCAGGACAAATATTTGTATAATAGGAAATGTCTTCAGGTATTGTGGGATCTGTGGGATCTCGACAGAAAGAATCCTCAGCTTTGCCCCAGAAGCCTGAGTATTAAGCCCAGGCTGACTGTTTCTAGCTGTATAAACTCATGTCAATCATTTAACTCTCAGATTATTTTAATTATATGAATACCTGTCTTGCCTTTTTAAAGCACATGCTCTGTGGATCAGATAAAACTGTGAGAAATTATATTTTCAACACAAAGTACTATTCAAATGTGATTTATCGATATTACTAACAATGTGTATCTCTAGAGGCCCAGATGAGGCTAAATATAGACATCAGGTGCAGTGGGGCAGAAGAAGCACACTTTGTTTAGAGGCTGAGATGGGCTTGACCACCCCCCAAGTGGGTGCTCATCCCTTCTTCAGAAGTACTGGTGCTTTCGAGGTAAGCAGGGTCCTAAGGTGAGGACATGGGATGCACAGGGTGTGGGGTGGGGGTTTGCAAAAGGACCCTTTGCCTCCCCTATCCCCGCCCCAGCACTGTGCTTGCTCTCTCCACTCTCCAGAAGGGAGAGGTTAGATCCTAGATACTCAGAATCCCAATTTAGAGTCTGAAAGTGTAGAGAGCTCCTTGATGACACAGCCTCGGGCGGGTTGTTATTTCTTTACCCAGAATCATTTTGTCATTTCTTACATCTTACTCTTTCTCTCTCCCCATATTAAAACCCTTCTTGTTTGCAGGGGGAAAATCAAGAAGCCTGGGGAGAAAAGCTAGTGATTTATCTGGGATTAGTCATAAGCCACTGGTTCCGAAGTTCGGAATGTGTTCCTTTCAGGATCCACTGAAAGGCGGAAGTTTCTGCGAGCTCTGATCCTGACCTGGTTTCCTCATGCCTGATAGAGACGTGGGCAGGAGGGTAAACACCACGCGGGCCCCACGCCACGCTTCCCTGCTTCTGGGCATATTAGCGCAAATTGAATTTCACAGCAACCTACCTGCCACCATCAGGGCGCTGTTATATTTGGCAACATCCAAGAAATTGCTAAGAACGCTCTCTTCATCAATTGTTTAAAGTGCAGATGTAAGGGAATCTTTGCTCATCACGATATCCAGACAGAGCGAGTGCTTTCCAGCACTAGTGTGAAAGCACCTTGCTTTGGGTTGAAGGCACGTGACTGGCTTCTTGCTCCACACTCAGCTCTTTAGGGACCAGCTCACGAAGGAAGGAGAGACAGCAAGGACACCTTGAACGCCAAGCGCTTTGTCGGGGGCTTAACATTTGCTGTGTGTGTGCACTCGGTCACTCAGTCCTGTCTGACTCTCTACCACCCCCCTGCGCTGCAGCCTGCCAGGCTCCTCTGTCCATGGGATTCTCCAGGCAAGAATACTGGACTGGGTTGCCATTGCCTCCTCCAGGGAATCTCCCTGACCCAAGGATTGAATTCCTGTCTCCTGAATCTCCTGTATTAGCAGGTGGATTTTTTTTTAAACTATTGAGCCATTTTGGAATTTCCTTGCCACTTGCTGCTTCCTCTTAAATCCTCTAGGGAACCCATATGCATTCCCTGCATTGTACAGCAAAGACGCTGACGCTCAGAGAGGTGATGCAGCTAACCCAAGGTCTCCATACAGGGAGTCAGACAGACTACAGATGATGATGATAGTAGAGAGATGATTTTTCTCTACTATTAGAGAGAAATCAACTAAAATTTATACACACTGAGGTCCTCAAAAATGAAAATGAGGGAACAACAAAATGGCATCAAGAACCTGATTCACATACATGATTTCATGAAGAAAATTGGAAAGAGGACTCCAATATTTTCTGTACAATTGATAAATAATGGGACATGGAACAACAGACTGGTTCCAAATAGGAAAAAGAGTATGGCAAGGCTGTATATTGTCACCCTGCTAATTTAACTTATATGCAGAGTACATCGTGAGAAACGCTGGGCTGGAAGAGGCACAAGCTGGAATGAACATTGCTGGGAGAGATATCAACAACCTCAGATATGTAGATGACACCACCCTTATGGCAGAAAGTGAAGAGGAACTAAAGAACCTCTTGATGAAAGTGAAAGAGGAGAGTGGAAAAGTTGGCTTAAAGCTCAACATTCAGAAAACTAAGATCATGGCATCTGGTCCCATCACTTCATGGCAAATAGATGGGGAAACAGTGGAAACAGTGGCTGACTTTATTTTTCTGGGCTCCAAAATCACTTTAGATGGTGATTTCAGCCATGAAATTAAAAGACACTTATTCCTTGGAAGGAAAGTTATGACCAACCTAGACAGCATATTGAAAAGCAGAGACATTATTTTGCCAACAAAGGTCTGTCTAGTCAAGGCTATGGTTTTTCCAGTGGTCATGTAGGGATGTGAGAGTTGGACTGTGAAGAAAGCTGAGCGCCAAAGAATTGATGCTTTTGAACTGTGGTGTTGGAGAAGACTCTTGAGAGTCCCTTGGACTGCAAGGAGATTCAACCAGTCCATCCTAAAGGAGATTAGTCCTGGGTGTTCATTGGAAGGACTGATGCTGAAGCTGAAACTCCAATACTTTGGCCACCTGATGCGAAGAGCTGACTCATTTGAAAAGACCCTGATGCTGGGAAAGATTGGGGGCAGGAGGAGAAGGGGACGACAGAGGATGAGATGGCTGGATGGCATCACCAACTCAATGGACATGGGTTTGGGTGGACTCCGGGAGTTGGTGATGGACAGGGAGGCCTGGTGTGCTGCAGTTCATGGGGTCACAAAGAGTTGGACATGACTGAGCGACTGAACTGAACTGAACTGAATCCATGTATTTTCCTATTTAACGTAAAATGCTGAGGCTGTAAACAGCTACTAACTCGCTCAAAGCCAGTGAGCTAGGAAGTGGCAGATCTGAGACCTAAGCTCGGCCTATAGGGCTTTGGGATCAGATGAAATACGTCCCATAACTGAAAGCACTTAGTGAACTGCTAATTACACCGCGGATGAATGCTACTGTGATCAATCAACATAATACAGAGTCCAATCCACTCCTGATAAACAGCACTAGGGTCTGCTGCAAAAGCCAACCCAGAGAGCTGACCAGGGCTTCCCGACAGCACACCTAGAGCCAGCTTCCTCCACACCACTCAGACACAGGGGCTGGGGAGATGCTCCAGGAGCTGTCTCATCCTGCTGGTCCCAGCAGCCACAGCCTCGCCACGTCCTTGGAGGCCTTGCCCCCAGGCCTCTTCAAGCAGATTCTTTTTCTGCCTTGGCATCTGGCAAAGTCAAAGCTGGTGTAATCAAATCCATGGCTTTTCCAGTAGTCGTGTGTGGATATGAGAGCTGGACCACAGAGAAAGCTGAGTGCCGAAGAATTGATGCTTTTGAACTGTGGTGGTTGGAGAAGACTCTTGAGAGTCCCTTGGATAGCAAGGAGATCAAACCAGTCCATCCTAAAGGAGATCAGTCCTGAGTGTTCATTGGAAGGACTGATGCTGAAGCTGAAGCTCCAGTACTTTGGCCACTTGATGCAAAGAACTGACTCATTGGAAAAGACTCCGATGCTGGGAAAGATTGAAGGCAAGAGAAGGGAGTGGCAAAGGATGAGATGGTTAGATAGTATCACTGACTCAATGGATATGAATTTAAGCAAACTCTGGGAGATAGTGAAGGACAGGGAAGCCTGGAGGGCTGAAGTCCACGTGGGCTGCAAAGAGTTGGACACAACTGAGTGACTGAGCAACAACCTCTGGTATCTTTCGGTGGCTCTCGCTTTCCAAAGAAGGCACACAGCTGATGCCCATGAAACTCGAGGGGCCAGTTAAGGACAGCTACCCAAGTGTGACTGCTGTCTTATTGTATCCTAGACCCCATCCTCCAGACAGACTTTTGGCACAAGCCTCAAAGATCTGCAGAGAAAGGTGACACAACCCTCATCTGGCTCAGGACACACAGCTGGGTCCTCCAGGCAGCCTTGGCCTTAGATGCTGGGACCCTTTACCTACTTCACTTTTATGTCCTCAGCTCCGATGCTCCCACTGCATTTTCCCTGCATAGCAGGGATTCTATTTCTCCCCATTCAGGAAGATGTTCCCTAACTCTGTCCCTGGATGTTCTGAATGTTCTTTCTTCTGCTCAGAAACCCACCTTGCAGAGAGAACAGTCTTTCTACAACAGTCGGCACGGCTGTTCACCGGACCCCAGGATGAACTTCACCCTTGGCCATCCTGAGAGAAAACATTATGCAGATGTGTCTGTACATGTCACCATGATCTTCCAGATTGCTGGCAGTGGTTCTTTTTGTTCAGACTCCCCTCTTGCCCCGAGAGCTTCCCAGGAGAGCAGGCTCCAATCATCCCTTACTCCCAGGCTGCCTCATCTGGGTCAGACGGGGGCTGAGGGGCAGAGCGGCAGGGCAGGGACGGAGGCCCTGCCTCCCAGGGGCCCTGCACTCAGCTCTGCAGAGCCCGGCATCTCCAGGCTGTCAATCTGCTGACTGCCAGTGGTGCCAAGACCGCTTCCATTCTCAGCTGCTTTGATGGCGTCATCAGCACTTTAATTCTAATTGCCTAAAAGCACTGGTAGTTACACGCTCAAACACAAGCTATAAAACCATGTGCAGCGGGGAATTGTGCTGACGGCAGTGCGAAAGTGGCCGCGGAGTCCTCCCCACCCCGCCTGGACTGCCGTATGGCCCAAATTTTTCCACAGACTTTTCTCCTTCCCTCAAGCACCTGCAAGGTTAAGTTCAGAGGAGCTCGGAGGGGAGTTTCTGCCTCTCTCCATCCAAGTACTGATGCTGCAGACATCAAAACTAAACTGTGAGTTATACCTCCCTCCCTGTGATCAGCATCTTTGGGAATAATTAAGGTGAATGAAGGAACATTTCATTGTCTGGCCTTGAATCCAGAGGCCCAGGAAGTGGCCCCACTGCTGTGCAAAGTAACCTGTCAGTTGGTTTTAAGCTGAGTTTTTGTTCCGAAGCTTTATTGCCACTAAATCCCTCATAAAGGTTACGGTCTGCGAACAGATCAAGGTGAAGTCTCTTCCCCTCTAGGACGAGAGGTGGAGATGTGCACTGGTCTGTTTGAAGCTACAAGTTCTCAGTTCTGTGAATTCTCCTGCGAAATACCAGGGATCCGGGGCCAAGGAGGGAGCGTGGTGGGAAAGAAAAAAAAGTTCTAACAAGACTTCTTGTTAATACAAAGCTTGTCAAACACATCACCTAGAAACACTGAATGTCTTTATTAGATTCTTTTACCTCCCCCCGAGACGGTGGGAGGACGCCACCAGTTGCTTCTCGGTGAAGATGTTATCATCCAGAAACTAATTAAAGGCTACGAGGGAAGCTGGGTCCCTCACACTCTGGAGAACAAGATGCATTAGCAACCTGAGTTAAAAAAAAGACCACAAGTGAACTTTATATCGAAAAGGGCAAGCTGGGAATTCGACAATAGCTCTCTCTCTCCCTCATCAGCTCACAGCAGGTGGAAATGGGCTCGTCAGGATGTCAGTGAAACTTAACAGGAGGCCGTCTGCTCCCTGGTACTAGTTGGGAGGAGAGCTCTCCTCTCCTGGTTCAGAGAGGAGGAGGGCACCTGACCACTTGGACACACCATTGTATGGTCTCCTTGCCAGCCTCTGCCCTCACCCATAAGAGCTGCGAGAGACGAGTGTTTGAATAGCACTTGGCTATCTGTGCTCATCAAAGAGTCTCACCTTCTTCTTCCCATCAGGTTATCCTGGGGATTCAATGAGGTCATACACTTAAGAGCCTAGAATAATACCAGGTATACAGTGTGTGCTAAATAAATGATAGCAAGGTGGCCTGATCTTCAGTTGTTCAATAGACAAGTTCACTTGCTATGTCCCAAAGAGAGGTCTAGATTCCTCGCCTCCTGGTCCTAATTGTCCCACCCTAGTTCATGACACCATCACTGTCTCCCTGTCAAGGACAAAGCTGTAGAAATTGTCCATCATGTCTCCCTTTGCTTCAAACTCTACATCCACTTATTAAGCCCCATAGACTTTATCTCAAAAATAACCCTCATTCTGCCTCGATGCCTTCTGTTCTTTTTTTCAGCTATTTACATGGACATTCCATTTTCGGCATCACACGTGGATCAATTAAAAACCACAACATAAATCAGATCACCCCGTGCTGAAACACCTCTCACGGCACCTGAGTGCCCTTAGAATGACAGTCAAAGTTCACATCATGACTCAAAGACTTGACATAGCTGCCCCTGGTGAATTTTGACCTGAGCATGACCACTGCTGCTTCTGTCCCCTCCCTAAAATGCTCTGTCCCCAGATCTCCATGTGGATACCCGTCTATCACTCAGTTCTCATTTCAGTTGTAACATATTCTGCATTCTTCCTGAGCACAATATCTCAAAGAGCTCCCAGCCCCATCCCAGTTACCTGCTTTAGTTATTTTATGGTTCACATTCATTCTCTGAAACTCGCCATTTATTTGTTTATTGTTACTTATCTCTTCTCATTAAACCCTAAACTTCATTCATCCCCTCTGTATCTCTGTCACCCAAGACAGTGCCCAACACACAGTAGGGGCTCAGTGCACGCATGCTGAATACACGACCTTTCCTGGTCACAATCAACTTCCCCCTTCTTCAGCTCTCACTGTCCTTCATTCAAAACACTCGCATATGGAGGCCTCCTACACTGTTGGTGAGACTGTAAGTTGGTGCATGGAAAACAGTATGAAGGTGCCTCAAAAAACTAAAAACAGGGCTGCCGTATGATCCAGCAACCCCGCTCCTGAGCATCTATCTGGACAGACGAGTAAAGTGGAAGCTGCTCAGTCCTGTCCAACTCTTTGTGACCCCATGGACTGTAGCCTGGCAGGCTCCTCTGTCCATGGAATTCTCCAGGTAGTAATACTGGAGTGGGCTGTCATTCCCTTCTCCAGGGGATATTCCCCACCCAGAGACTGAACCCAGGTCTCCTGCACTGCAGGCATATTCTTTATAGTTCGAGCCACTATATATCAGAAAGATAAATGCACCCCAGGGTTCACAGCAGCACTAATCACAATAGCCAAGACATGGAAACAACTTAACTGTCCATCAACAGATGACTGAATAAAGAAGATGCAGAATTATATATATACATACAATAGTATATTAGTCATACAGTCATAAAAAATAAGGAAGTAATGCCATTTGCAACGACATGGATGGACCTAGAAATTATCAAACTAAGTGAAGTAAATCAGAAAGAAAAGACAAATACCACAGAACAACACTTACATATGGAATCCAAAATATGACTCAAATGAACTTCTCTATGAAACAGAAACAGACTCACAGACATAGAGAACACACTCGCGGTTGCCAAGGAGGAGGGGACGGGGGAGGGATGGACTGGGAGCTTGGAACTAGTAGATGAAAACAATTTTATAGAGAATGGATAAACAACTAAGTCTTACTCTATAGCACAGGGAACTATATGTTCCTTTATCCTGCAATAAACCATAATAGAAAATAATATTATGAAACTAAGTCACTGTGCAGTACAGCAGCAATTAACACATTCAACATCAACTATCTTTGAATAAAGTAAATTTTTCAAACATCACTCCCAGAAAACAGATCCCATTTTGCATCGCTGGTATACGGACAGCACACCCTCACTTGAACACGTGACCCACAAGGACAGCTCTATCATATTTGTGTTATTTTTTTTCGCTGGCAGGTTCTGTTTAGCTTTTCTGTGCGACTCTTTTACACCCTTCTCTGTGGACGGAGAAGAGCCCCATAAGCCATTGCTTCCTCTGATGTCCTGATGCCTCAGAAGACACAGAGCCTGGCCATCTGCATCAATCCTTTCTCTGGCTTCGTAACAGGCAGAAAATTCCAAAATAGGAGATACAGCCACCCTGCCCTCTAATCCATAACCGAGAGGTGTTCGTGCACATGTGTGTGACATGCATGACATGTGTTACATGGGTTACATGTGTTGTGTCTGACATGTGTGTGACATGTATGTCTGGACTGAATCAGGCCTGTCTTTGCTGTGGCTCCCTGGTAAGTAAAAGACATATTTGCGGTAAAGTTTCCATGGACATTCTGTTACTGCCACCTGTACTCCCAAAGCTACACACACGTCCTGGGTGTGCATACACACCTCTCAGTTGTACGTCAGAGGGCAGGGCGGCTGTATCTCCTATTTTGGAATTTTCTGCCTGTTATGAAGCCAGAGAAAGTGTTGACGTGGATGGCCAGGCTCTGTGTCTTCTGAGGTGTCAGGACGTCGGAGGAAACAATGGCCTACGGGGCTGTTCTCCTTCCACAGAGAAGGGTGTGTACAGTTGCATAGAAAAGCTAAACAAAAGCCTGCCACTGGGCAACACATTGCAAATAGGTCTGTGCGCCTGAAGATAAATCAGCAGCTTGAATACTCCTCCCCTGAGCTGGGCATCTTCAAGGGACCAGGACAGGTGTCTCTAAGCTGAAGTATTGGTTTAAAAAGTCAGCCTTTAAATTACATTTGGGCTATTTCTTTCCTGGCTGGCTGTATTTTTTGTGATCTATCTAGAGGCTTAAAAAGACACACAGAAAAATAAATCTCAGTTCCATTAAGCACACACTCTGGACTTGAATATTTGTTCTTATCTTTGGCCCCTCTCTCCTTCTGTTCCCCTGACCACTCTTCCCCCAACCATCAAACACAGGTCCCAGGAAATGTTTATGATTGCTCCAGACACTGATACTAATCTAAGTCCCTGTAATGACTGTTATAGACTGATTTCTTTTCTTTGTTTATGAAGCTCTAGTGCCCACACCCCAGGAACCCTAGACTCCCGATATAAACTCATATATACTTATTTCTCTTGTCAAAATGGGGGGTAAGGAATTGGTTCCCCTCCACACTGTCAGTCTGGGAACAAGGGTCAGCAGAGATAGTCAAGGGTGTGATGCCAGGGGGTTCAGAGGAGATCAACAACAGTTAATGCACTGGCCTCCATGTGGAATCAGGCCCAGGCCCCTGTTGAGATGAATCAATATTTAATAATTGTGAGATATAGTTATGTGCACGCAAGGGGTCTCCTTTCTACCCTCATGGGGAACCATTTGCAACAACTCAGAGCGTCAGCATCTCATAACGTCTGGTGCTAGCTCCTCTGGCAATTCCTATTTTTATCAGCAGTAGCATCCGCTTCTAAAATGCATAACAAAGATAATAAGCTAATCCCCCAGAAGAGATCTGCCTGGACCAAAGTGGGTAGGCACCGACGTGTGTTCATAAAGGCAGGCGGTGGTATTTTCCTTACTGGAGACAGGGGCTGGAAAGGTGCTCTGTGGTCCCGGAGGGGAGGAAACGACTTTGCTTCTGAGACCACTTATCAGTGCAGCGCAGAACTGGAAAGCAGGCCTCCTGGATCTAGGGGCATCATGGAGGTGAGAGGGAAAGACCGCAGGCTGCCGCCCTCCCAACTCCTCCACCCTCCATCTGCGTACCCTGAGCCCATTGCTTTCGCCCTGCTTCATCTGTCTCACTGGCAATAGCGTAGGTTTGGGCTAGCCGGCTCCCAGCCTTGGCACTCCTGGTTTGGGGAGCGGATGCTCCTCTGTTGTGTTGGGGACTATTCTGTCCTTTGCAGGATGTTTACCAGCATCCTTGGGCTTCACCCACTAGATGCCAGTATCATCTCTCTTTCTCCACCTGAAATTCTGGACAACCACAGCTGTCTCCAGACATCATCAAGTGTCCTGGCAGGGGAAACTCCCCCTCACACACCACACGCCCACTCCTAGAGACTCCAGGCCAGCCAACCCCTAGGAAGTCTCCTAACTTTTCTCTGGCTCTATGTCTCTCGTTCCCTCTTTGGAAATGTCCGCGTAGAGAGGTGAGTTAGGGGCACAGAGCACAGTTGTTTGGAAGCTCCTCCAGCATACACTCTTCTCTGGTTGCACGACTGGGCTTTGCTTTCAAAACCTAGACATCCTTTGTCCACCGTGAACCTCATCTCCCAGCCTTTAGCGGCTCGTGTGCCATCTGAGTGGCCACATTCCTTGGCACATCCCCACCAGATGCTTCCTACCTCCCGCTGCAGAGGTAGAGATCATGGCTACCAGCACCTTCCTGCTCCCACGACTTCCCTCCAGGGTCAGAGGTACCCAGACACCTGCTCTCCTTTGCAGTTCACCTACGACTGCCTGGCTCCCTCTCGCGGCCCACTCTGCAGGTTCCCAGCAGTGCAGGGGAGCAGCTGCTGAATGGCTCATTACCCAGGGCAAGTCCATCAGAGGAGCCTCCGCCTGAGCACTGGAATGAATCCTTCAATTGGCTAGGAATGAATGCATTAATCTGGGGCGATTAGAGCCTTTTATCAGGCTGCCTAAAATATACTGCCTTTCCAAAGCTTACTGAGCAGGCATTTCACCCTGAAGAGATATGTGAGGTGGAGGGAGTCCATGTTGGTACAAACTAAAACAGAACAGCTAAGAAAAACACGAAGTCAGTGGGGGACGCAAGAGAGCAGCCACGGTGCATGGAACATACTCGCAGACTTATCATCTGTTTTTTTCCAGGGCACCAGAGCCTTAAAAAAAAAATTACACCATCTGAGCAATTTCCTTCCCACTGAGAATGAAGAAAAGAGAAGCAAGACTCTGAGAAGGTCTCCAGAGATGTTTTCCTGGTGAGGGTAGAGAGGCCAGAGGTTGACCAGCTCCGTTCCCATCCTGCACATGGTGGGGAAGGTTAGACTGGTGGACGTGGACAGTGGCCTTCAGGGACTCACAGTGCTTCCCTGGATGTAGGACCAAGCAAGAAGCTTTGTCCACATACCAGCCACCACCACGCCTCTCTGAGAGGATGACGTATGCAGTCCACAGCCAGTCACACCAGCTCTTAGACCCTCCCATGTAAGATCACAAGAAGCCCTGGCCAGGGCACCCGAGACAGCAGCACTGAAACCAGGGCAGAATCGCTGGGGTAGAACCACAGGACTCCCAGCGCCAGTGCACTTGGGGCCAAAGGATTGATATCTTGAAGATTATTGTCTTTATTTATAAACTAGAAACTATCATAGCTGTCTTGCCTTACAGAGTTTTGTGAGACTCAAATTAGGCAATTTAAATGAAAATGTTTTCATATCAATAAATAAAAAAGTTACTGTTACCATCTTTCTAAATTCCAACGAGACAGCAAAAGAGACACTGATGTATAGATCAGTCTTATGGACTCTGTGGGAGAGGGAGAGGGTGGGGAGATTTGGGAGAATGGCATTGAAACATGTATAATATCATGTATGAAACGAGTCGCCAGTCCAGGTTCGATGCACGATGCTGGATGCTTGGGGCTGGTGCACTGGGACGACCCAGAGGGAGGGTATGGGGAGGGAGGAGGGAGGAGGGTTCAGGATGGGGAACACAGGTATACCTGTGGCGGATTCATTTCGATATTTGGCAAAACTAATACAATATTGTAAAGTTTAAAAATAAAATAAAATTTTAAAAAAATTAAATAAATAAAAAAGTATGAGGCAGGGCTGTGATGCTATGACCCAAAGGTCAGGGTGGGGTGAAGGAGCGGAAGTGGGCAGTCCCACGCAGTGAGCACCTGGATGAGGAGCAGGGTCTCCACCTGCTCTCATCTTGTGGGTTCCTCGGGGAGCCATGACACCAAAGCCAAACCAAAGACAGAAAGCTGCCTGAGTCACCTGAGACTTGATGGGGTTTCCATGGAGAGGTCTGGGCTGATGGAAACAGGCAAACTGGCATATTGGTGTATCTGCTGCCCATTGGCTGATTCCTGCATCTCTGGCTCCTCTGCAGTCCAACCTGCTCCATCTTGCCCGCGCTCGCTGTGATGTGTGCTCCCCATGGGCAGGACATGATGAGAACCTCAGTGTGAGAAGAGAGCTTGGGAACAGTCCCAGGGTCTAGCGTGGTGACCAGGGCTCCTGCAAAGTCTCTTTATTTCTGTCTCCAGGACATCTGGAATCTAGTGAGCTTCCCCAAAGCCTGCGGTTGACTGACTTCAACAGTCCTCTTAACATCTAAGGCACAACCACTTAGATTTGACTTCCTTCTTCCCCTTCTCTTTATTTCTAGGGTGGAAAAAGAGATTAATAGCCAAGTGTGGCCATTATGTGTGACTAGGATGAATCAAGTCCAGTGCAGCTGTCCGCTTTTAAGTGCCACAACCCGTGATTTGCCTGAGCACAAAGCAGGGTCAGCACTGGAAAATCCAAGCCACAATATAATGTGAAAGTGATGAATGCTCCTGAGCCCCCTAACCCCTGCCTGCCCTCTCTTGGGCTCTCTCCCAGCTCTCAGAGAAGCCATGCTCTTGGAAAACGAAATTCCAACCCTCTTCCATGCTAGAGATGTGGAGGCTCCTTGGATGACTGGGACCACACACACTAACCAGACAGTCTTCTTCTAATAATTGACATTTTAAAAACTATATATACATAAAACTATATATACAGCAAAATTAGCCAGACCTGGTCATTTGTTTTGGAGTAGATTACAACAGCCCATTTATGTCGTTACTGGGGAGGGAAGCGGATAACTATTTGTGGTGTAACAGAATCATGAGCAATGGGATAATTGGAAGGCAGCAATCACTAATTTGGGGTATCATTTTTCATTAGACCAGCGCTGGAAAAAATCTTTACATGCATTATAAACGCAAGGCTAATTTCAGAGAGATGCTCTGATGGATGAAAATCTCCTCTCTTGAGGAAGAAAAGTGAAAAGTGAACATTAAAGAGAAAAGCAAAATCTTCAATGTCTCCTGCAGAAAATGCGTGCATGCATGTGTGTTGGTAGGTTGGTTGATAGGTCCACATGTGCATGGACACATATACACTTCTGCGTACGCATCTGCATTAAGGCACATGTGCTGGGAAGGAGTGAGCAGGGAGCAACAGAGAGGGTATACGATGTTCAAGCATGCAGTGTCTTCCGACATTCAGCACATAAGAGTTTTTTTGTTTTGTTTTCTGTTTTTGTCAAGAAATTCTTCTATTTCTATAGAACTGAACACAGACGCAAGATTTTTTTAGAGGAACTGGAAGAATAACAGATCAGATGCCATCATAAGACTGTCACAATGAACAGTTTCAGCAGAAGAACCTGCTGTGCTGAGGCAGACTTCAGTAAAATTCAAATCAACAGAAATTAACACCAAAAAATGAGCAGAAAACAGAAGGCCAGGTACACAGTTTCATAGGAATGTCACCTCCTAAATTGCAACGCGTAACCGGATGGTGTGATGGTGTATAGTGTAGGTTCACAGTGACACAAATACATTAATAACACTGTGTTAACCTTCCTGAAGACCCAGTATCTATAACTGATATTTTTTTAGCCGAAAAAAAAAATATATATATATATGTATTTAATGGTTCATTGAATTCATACAGTAGAATTACAAATACTGTAAATTTAAAAAAAAATGCAGCTTGATGTTTAGGGAGCTTGTTCTTCTCTGGGCTTTCCTTTCAGGTACTCTTGGTCAAGATCAAACTTCAGGTGGGGTCAAGGGCTACACCAGCTTTACTGCCAGGACAGGAGGATCCAGAGTGCAGCGTGCCTGCAGGCAAAGGAACTTCCTGTTCCCTCCTACATGAACAGAAAAAGAGCACCTCTTCTCGAGCCATCTGGTCTACCTAGCCAGTAGTTGTTGGAAAGTCTTAGCGATAACAGAGACCCACCTGCTTGTTACTGTCGGAACCCAGGCTTCTGTAAGTGCCTTCGACACACATAAAAATGAGGGTCCAAAGAGAACAAGGGGAGAGAATTCTACTTTGGAACTGGTCAACGATCTAGAGGTCAACTCAGTATCACTCTTTCTCCTCCAAGACAGGAAAGTAGAGACAGGAGGGACAACTCCTTCTTCTCCATCCCTAGGAAGGAGACAGGCATTTTTGTGGAATTTCCCCCTTTTGGTGAGTGGACACAGGATATGAGGCAGAAGAAACCACGGTTATCCCAACACTCAGTCCTTTCCAGAGAGGCTGTCAAAAATAAAATATTTTATGTACAGAATCCTTCTCTTATTTTAGTTCAACTGCATGCATAGGAGATGCTGAGATCAAATGATTTTCCACAGTACTAACATACATAACATTCATTAAGCAGCTCACAGGCAAGGGTGCTGTCACTGCCGGAGGATAAAAGAGTGGAGGCATCAGATTCTAGAGCAGTGATGGTTGCCCTGTGGCAATGGAGAACTTGAGGGTGTTTGCTCTGACTACAGGAAATCCATGCAATTCTTTTAGACCCATGATATGATGGGGCTGTGTCTCTGCTGTAGCACATTTGTTAATTAGAGAATGATTTATAATTTCCAAGTACTTGCTAAAATCCTTCATTCTCAAATCAGACCATGGAAGCATTTTAGACCAGGATTTTCCCAACACTGGTCCCCAGAACTTAATACTTCCAGGGAATTCTTTCTGGGTAGTGTGGCATATTCAACAAATAGAAAGTTCATGCATTTGTATAAAATTATCCTTTTTCAATAATTAAATATCATAAGAATTATATTCTAAACTCAGCTGGTCTCTTTTTCTCTCTTCCAATTAGATAATTTAGTTTCATCCAATAGTACTTACTGTTTTCAAATACAATAAAGAGAGTGGCAGTTAGCCTGATTAGGGTGTGTGACTTTATTTTGGCAGGAAGGCAGGCAAATTTCTACAGCTTCTTAAATCCAGAGAAAACACACTTGTCCTGGTTCTTCCAAGGAACATAGAGCTTTTTCATATGGCACCTGTGTTTATAAAGGCAGTGATAGCAGTTTCAGAATATTGTACTAGGAAATTCACAGTCTTTGGGCTCTACCCTTAATGGTGATTGCAAATTTGGCTCCAGAGTCCCATAAGGATGATGTCTGCTAATCTACTAAAGAAGTAGACTAGAGTCTACCGAAATGAAAATTCCTTCAGAAAAAGAGAGCGTGTCTTCCCGATATTCTGTTAAAGTATTAATATCTAGCAAGGTGCATGGTGCCAAGTACCTACTGGAAACAATTAAAGCAGAGCTGCAGGAATCAAGTGCTCTGCTTGTCCACTCCACTGCCAAGTGTAGCCAGTACGACACAGTGCACTCATTGGGAACAAGTAGCAACACTTCTTCCTGGACTCCTCTGGGTCTTCACGGAGTCCTTACAGATGCGTTCATTAATACAGGAGTTGATTAGCCATTCCCTGAGTACCTACAGTGTGCCAGTTCCACAAAACAGAAGCAGAAATGAATAAGACAGGAACACTCAGGGAAAGGGCACAGCAGCAGGTGTAGAATTTGTTGACAATCTATGGAACAAATACTCTGTATGTTCACCATGCCATGTTCATGGACCAACTGTGATGGGCATGCAGGGAGGAGGCCAGAGGGGGAATGCATAGCTGCCATGTGCTTGGTCTTCCAGGGCTGCAAAAGAGAGGGTTATGTAGGAGGCAGAAACAGCCTGTGTGTGAACACTAGAAGTAAAATGTATAAAATGCTGAGGGATGAGTTGATCCATGTTCCTCTAGCACAACATGAGTGAGGACAAGTGGCAGAAGACACGTAGAAAAATAATTGAGGGTCCCCTTTTGCAGGAATCTCTAAATCTCACTAAAGCGTTTGGAGTTTATCTCGTAGGAAATGGGAGCCACGAAAGGATTCCAAGCAGGACAATAGCAAAATCAAATTCTTACTTTGGAAAGATAATGCTGATAGCAATAAAGACTGCATACTGGAGAGAATACTAGTCAGAGGAAGTTACTACCATTACTGCCACCATTATTATCATCATCATCAACTCACCACCACCACTCTTCACTTTCAGCCTTACCTGACCTGTAGGGCATGACTATTGTTTGTAAGCATTCACAGCGCTTTAACAAGACGGCCTCAACCAGTCACTGCAGCAATCCTAGGTGACAAGTACTATTATTAACATTATTCAATACACAACACAGAGCAAGGTGAGGGAAAGTGCTTAAGGTCACCCAGCTAGTGACTGACAGAAGTATGATTTGTACACACGGCATCCACAGCCTTTATACCGTTCACCCCATCATTGGTTGAAAGCATTTAAAGTCCTCTAGAAATGGCATAGGTTGATCTAAATAGAAAAAGTAGAGTGGAATGATTTAAGGACTATTTTGTCAATAAAATTTTAAGGCTTAATGACTTAAACAAACAACACCAACAAAGTAGCTGCATACCATAAAGAGAAAGACATACTTGGGTCTTCCCTGGTGGTCCAGTGGTTAGGACTCTGTGTTTCCACAGAAGGAAGCACAAGTTAAATGCCTGGTTGGGGAACTAAGATCCCACATGCTTCATGGTATAGCCAGTAAATAAATGATGAGACTTTTTTTCTTTTTTCCTTTTTTACAAAAGAGTTGCAGATGATTCTGAGCTTTGTTGACCAAATGCATGTTGGTGTCATTTGTTGAGATGAGAAATACCAGAGGGGTTGATTTATCTTACAGAACATGCAGTGTGCATTTCCCACTCTTTCAAGCTATTACTTGGACTCTGAAGCTTTTTCCTAAATATCAGAAACCCTAGACAGTGTGAGTCTAGTCTGACATCTGGTAAGATCAAAGAGCTGTGCTCTTCCACTCTAGTAGCTGGAGAATGGGCACACTGCCTGGCCTCTGCTTGCTAGGTGCTCTTCTCAAGAACTCTGCCTCTATATTGAGTGATGAAAAGAGGCAGGGACAGTGTGGGAGTCATTCTTGTTGGGATGCCTGGTGCTCAAAGGTGTCATAAGGACCACAGTAGTGCCAAGAACAGTCCCTATGTTGGCCATGGTGGCCACTAGGCCCTGGCAAGACTCTTCTTGTATTGTGATTTTTTTCCTGCATATTGACATCTTTCCCATTTTTTAATCAGCCCTCTGTCAATTTCCTGAGCTGTACAACATAGTTGCAATCAATTTCTCTTCTGTTAAGTCAAACTGAGTCAATTTCTGTTGACTGAGACCAAGAACCGAGCTAGATACAGAAGATAAGAAGAAGAGTTTGAAATATGTTGAGTTCAAGATGTCTTCAGGACATACAGGTTAAGATGTTCACTAGACAGCTTGTAATCATGTGGGAATTTAGAGGTGGGCACACTCTGATGTCTGCCCACATCAGGATCTCCAGCTCATGCCATGGTTGATAGCATCACCTGGGGAAACACGAAGGGAAGAAGCTCTAAGTTGAAACCCAGAGAAGAGTCGGCATTTTTGATTTATGAGAAGGATTTAGGTTATTAAACAAAGGGGACTTAGATGGAGTGGGTCAGAGCTAGGTGAATGTCAGGAGAGAGTTGTTTCATGAAAAATGAGAAAAAAAGATCAAAAAAGAGCGGTGGCAAAGACATCGATTTCAGCCGAAAGAATACTGAAAAGATGCCCTGGGAGTTGATGCTAAGAAATTACTGATGTCCTTAGAGGAAGAGTTTACCTCATTTTGAGTAACTTATTCTGAGATTCTCAAATAAAATAAGTAGTCTTAATTTATAGCATCAGATGATAAACCATATCCATACAGTGGAGGACCAAATGTATCATTTCTTTCCTCTCCCACTCCTTCTTCTTTCTCCCTTCTCCCTCTCCTTCTTCTTTTTTTCTGAAACTCTTTCCAGGAAAGGTCCCCATGTTTTCCCAGTACTGGTAGCAGCAGAAAACGGTGGAGAGACATCTGATAACAGAACTTTACCATATTCAATTCAGTAGTCAACTCAAAAGGAAACCAGCCCTGAATGTGCACTGGAAGGACTGATGCTCACGCTGAAACTCCAATACTTTGGCCACCTGATCCAAAGAGCTGACTCATTGGAAAAGACCCTGATTCTGGGAAAGATTGAGGGCAGGAGAAGGGGATGACAGAGGATGAGATGGTTGGATGGCATCACCGACTCAATGGACATGAGTTTAAGCAAACTCCGGGAGACATCAAGGACAGGGAAGGCCGGCATGCTACAGTCCATGGGGTCTTGAAGAGTCAGACAAGACTTTGCGACTGAACAACAAAGGAGAACAGGGGATGGAGGTGGTGCTGTGAACTCGTACTTTGGTGATGATAAAGGTGTCAGATTTACAAGAAATTAGGAACTCAGGTCCTTTTGTTTGTGTCCAGCTGCTCAGGACACACTTTTGGAAAATTATGAGAAGATTTGTTTTTTGTTTTTCCTCCTCTGGCCTGGGAAACCTAGAGCTTGCATTCCTGGAATCCAGGGCAGATCAGAACTACTTGTTTAGGGGAAGCTGTTCAGTTATATAAAATTTCTATCATTTGTCCTCTTACTTTAAAGATTTAAACACATTTTCGTCCATTTTTATTGTTCCTTTGAAGTTGCCTGCTTCACTTCTTGGCTAATCTCTGCCTTTAATAATAATCCATCACTGTTTAGTAGCTTCTTTAAAAGCCATGTTTGACTTAACATGACTGTCAACTTCTCTCTGCCTCCCAAATGCCCTTGCTAATCATCTCCAACATCTACTGGATAATTTCATCCTCCTTAAGGATGTTCTTATTCTCTTTCATCTTCACAGGTTAGGAAATAATTTATTAGATGTGAATACATGATACAAAGTGAATGTGAAGTTCCATACTGAATGAATCACCTTTCTCTCCAAACCCAATCAGTCTCCCTTTTATAATATATTCTAAAAGCTCTTAAACGGGTATTCATGGGCCTTTAAGAAGATTTAAGGAAGAGTATCAGATTTTCCAATAACTTTCTGGAAGTGCATGCGAAATAACATTTCTATTATTACCACCTCTGATTTCAGGTGAAAAATTGAGACACAGAGAGGTTAAGACACATGTCATGGTCAGTCCGATTTTAACATAGCCAAATCAGCTCTCAGTGCTAAACCGTTATGCTACACTATTCCACAATCAAGGACTTCTCCCATCCTTCTTCAGTTTCCTTACTCTCCATATGAGTCACTGAATCCCATGGGTCTTTACTGGTGAAAAAAGCATTCAAGTCTGTACTACCTTCCCCATCATCACAGCAAATTACCTTAATTCAGGCCATCCTCACTGGTCCCCTGAAATGACTAGAGTAGAGGATGCCAGTTCTGTCCAGAACGTCTTTCAACATAACTTCCTTATCTTTTCAGAAGTACAAATTTCCTTGGCTTATAATATTTTAAAGTATTCCCTTTTCATTCAGGTTAGCAGTGTGTATAATACTTACTTGAGTGTATCAAGCAAGGACCTTCAGGACTGGCATGAATAGCTCCAGCAAGCTTATGTTTACTGTAAGGTACCCAGTCAAGCAATCAGTCACTCTCTCTCACACACACTCATGGGCATCACACAGTCAAACACGCTCAGTCTTTGCCTACCCACCCCAATCTTTCAAGCACTGACATCAATAAATTGTGTTAGGATCTTTGTGCCAGTCGCCTCTCCCCAGAATTTTCTCTTGTGCATCCATTCTGGTTCCTTGGATTGGCAGAGTGGCAGAATCTCAGTCTTCACACAGCTAACTCCAGTCAGCCCTTTACATCTAGATCCAATCTAGAAGCCTCCCCTGACTCCTCCACCTTGAACCAGGTCAATTTTGACCCTCTTTTCTGTTTCTCCAGCATCTTACAACAATTCATTGCATTCTATGTTAACAAAGGGTGGAGCCTCCTGAAAACTCCATGAGAAAAGCAATTCTCTTTTTCTCATCATACTCAGACAATACAGAGCGCCTGGAACATGGCAGGCACTCAATAAATGAACGGCAAAATAAATAAAATCGGGAATAAAAAGTGAATTCAGCTTCCTTAATTAATGTAATTGTTTGAACTGAATAACTGAAACGCCCAAGTTTTTCTTTGCTTTGAATCCATTAATCCAACTGACAAGTTAAATGTTAAATTCTAATAACTCAAATTTTCCCATAATATTTAAAAAACATTTCTGTTCTCAATAAAAATCTTGCCTCTCTTAGATGGCCGACATCTACACTAATGAAATTCGTATTTCTTTGATTTAATTTTTAATATCCTTCTTCCCCATCATGTTTTCTTGATGGACAAATAATGAGCAATCCTCCTTCACACTGAAGTTTTAAAATAAACAAATGATCCACATGTATAAAAAGCACGAGTCATCAGTGGCCCAGGGCATAATTAAAACATTAGATTATACATAATTTGTGTTATATATATGTTTATACATGCTACATTATGTATATATATATATATAAATGTGTATCTTTACCAAGTTATTCACAATTATTTATATTCCACAATCTCCACAATAAATTTGAGGCATCTTACAATGAACACACAAAATCAAAGAGCAAGGTAAACACACAGAGTAAGGTCCAAGGAAAGCAGAATACATACCTCAAAAGGCAATAATAAATGCCAGCGTACATTCTGATTATAAGCTTTAAGTTTCTTTTGGATAAAGGGTGAAAGGGAATGATGTTCAGTTGTATGAATGCTTTGTTAAGTAGGAAGGACACATTGCAGCTTTTCCAAATAATAATAATAATAATAAAAAAAAAGACAACGTACATCATATTAAAGCTTGCCCTCTTTTTCTTTCCAAACAAGTCCTAAGCATAATCCACATGTTTATTCCTGAGACCTCAGGCAAGTGATGCTGTTCTGATGATCCAAATCTCCTTAGCTATAAGAAGACGGTTTCCCTACTGATGACATGGACTGCATGTTACCTGAGACCTATATCATCTTATGTTCTATAAATAGTTTAAAGTCTGGCATCAATATGGATATGGATTCTTTTTTAATGCTCTAACCAGAAACTTTATTTATTTTAATTGGAGTATAGTTGCTTTACAATGTTGTGTTAGTTTTTGCTGTAAAGCAAAGTGATGCAGCTATATGAGTATGTGTATTCCTTATTTTCTGATTTCCTTCCTATTTAGATTACCATAGAGCACTGAATGAAGCTCCCTGTGCTATAAAGTAGGTTCTCATTAGTTATCTATCTTATACATAGTATCAGCAGCGTATATATGTCAGTTCCAATCTCCCAAGTCATCCCACTACCCCACCAACATGGATATGTCTTCTATACTCCAGTCTAATGTGAGTTACTCAGCCAAGGTTCTGATTTATCCCATTATTAGTTTTCATTTATTTTGTCACATGCATGAGAAGTAATAAAGTTGCTCTGGAAAATTAATAATCAGTAAATACAGACTAAAGAAGCAAAGAGTATCCTAGATTAAGACTGTGTCTCTATTTTTAAAAAGTTTTTGAACAGATGCCCAAAGCAACTGGGAATTGACTAGAGGTTTTTAGCTGGTTAGGATAAGTATATTAGTTCACAACCATTAAGGCAGACAGCCTAATCGTCCCAGTATTTTACCCCATGGCCCACTGGGGCCTCACTGCTTTCAACAACAAGATTTTCATTAGCTCTAAGCATTTTGTTAGTCTGCTTGGTTCATTGCTCAGGTGTGGAACCACTGAACTCAATTACAGCTTCTTGCATAGAGTTTTGAAGTACAGCATTACTAAGAAGTTGCTTGTTAGGAAAAATTCAAATGTCTTCTGAAATATTCTGTGTTTTATCTGACTTGCTGCAAGGTATTATCCTTATGTTTAGCAACAGAATGACAGTAAGGATAATAATATAAGTCATCCTATCCTGTCCCTTCAGAGAAGGCAATGACACCCCACTCCAGTACTCTTGCCTGGAGAATACCATGGACGGAGGAGCCTGGTAGGCTGCAGTCCATGGGGTCTCCAAGAGTTGGACACGACTGAGTGACTTCACTTTCACTTTTCACTTTCCTGCATTGGAGAAGGAAATGGCAACCCACTCCAGTGTTCTTGCCTGGAGAATCCCAGGGATGGGGGAATCTGGTGGGATTCTGTCTCTGGAGTCGCACAGAGTCAGACATGACTGAAGCGACTTAGCAGCAGCAGCAGCAGCATCCTGTCCCTCACTCCACTGTGTGGCAACATGAGTGCACAGTAATGCATTAACATTCTGATACTTGCCAGGTGGAATTGCTAAAGCTATGAAATTGAGTCATACGGTGGCCACTGGATTGGAATTTACTTCTCCAAGGCCAATGGAATCAGAATGAAAGGGAGTTTCTCTCCATGGTTCTGAAAGAAATTAGTCTCCCACAGGATTTGATACTGAACAAGTTCAAAGGAATCTCTTAAGTTGAATTGTGCATTTATTGTAATGTCTCTAATAAATCAATTACTTCTTGGCAGCAAAATGTCACAGCATTTCAAATTCTGATAATCATCTCCACTTTTCTGAGCTTTAGGCTGTTATAACCCACACAATCTAGCGAGGAATGCATCAAGGAGAAGGCTAAGCAACAAGGAAACAATAGACTTTAGACTCATATACTTGACTAGGATTCAGAAAGCCTAAATCCTTCCTCACTCCCAGAATACTAAGGTGTATATCGATATAATACCACACGCCATGCCTAATGTGTGAGGAAGTCTACCCCTTGTAGTCTTATTTGGAAAGTCTTTTGACATTTATAGAGAAAAATCTTTCAAATATTTATTTGTTAAACATCACTGTATGCATGATATTTTTTGTTACTTATATAATCTAGTTGTACAGCCTTCAAATGATGAGACATGAGTGTCTTCTACTCATGATCTTACAAAAGGGAAAGAAACTGCCTTCAACTTAAAAGCACTTAATCTCCTACAGAGATGAAAACTCTTCCTGAAACTAATTTTTCTACGTGTGTGTTCTTTTTTATCTTTGAAGGATGATTCTATCTCTATAACTGACCAAAATGCTCAAAACCCATCTTTTACAAATGCTTTCTTTTTATCACCTGTGTGTGTTAGTTGCCCATTTGTGTCCAACTCTTTGCAACCTCATGGACTGCAGCCCACCAGACACGTCTGTCCATGGGATTCTTCAGGCAAGAATACTGGAGTGGGTTGTCATTTCCTTCTCCAGGGGATCTTCCCAACCCAAAGATTGAACCTGGGTCTCCTGCATTGCAGACAGATTCTTTACCATCTGAGCCATCGAGGAAGCCCTACCCTTGTGCAAACAGGCCCACCTAAGATGCAGCACCTGGCTCCCTCTCCCCCTGGGTGAGAAGCCACGTGAGCTTCCTGAGGGCAGATGAATGAACACGCCTTCTGCACAGCACATAGACTCGCTTCTGCACACAGTGGCGTGTAACTGCAGAGATGATGTGAATGTGCTTTGATCAACGAAGTCCTTCCACGGATTCATACAATGAACCTTTCTTTATTGTCAAGCATATGTCAGGACCACACTGAAAAGCGATTATACAGAAATAAACAAGAAACCTGCCTGGCTCCTGTTAGGGGTGAAATGAGGGCAAAGGAAGCACCCATAAGATGAATAATCCTGGAACAGTGTAAGGGACGCTGAAGTCACGATAGGAACAAATATCTTTGAAAGTTGAAGGACAGAGCCCAGCTGCTTGCTTGAAATGGGATGGGTGCAGAAGGGGACTCTCAAAAGATGGATTCTCCAAGAAGGCAGTTAATTTCAGCCTTAAAGAATGGGCTTGTTTGTTTGTTTCAGGCTGAGAAGGAAGTTTCAGAGAATTAAAAGTTCTAGGTTCTACCTCTTACAACCACTCCCAACAGTCAGTCTCTGAATCTCCGTCTCTGGCAAACTGAAGACATTACTCTTCGTCTGCCATAAAGACTAGGTTGTGGGATATTCTAAATTTCTGTAAACTTGATTGACTTTACCAGATTTGAGGCCTTATTGCTTACCAAGCAGGACAGCATGAGACAGGGTCTGGATGTATGTGGGGGAACCAGTGGGCTGAAAGAGCAGGGCTGAGAGGGACACGGTGATCCCTGCAGAGAACAGAGAAAACCCCAGGCTGAGGGGAGGAGGCAATGTGCCCTCCACCTTCCTGATCACTGAGAACCATGAGTATCCCACACCTTTAATTAAAAATCTTGCATGTATATATTCTGCACTAAATCATCCTCGAGTACCTGAGCTGGACACTTTCATTACCAACTTTATTTGCAAAGCTGCAGCCTCCCACATCCCAAGACCGAAAGTGGCAGAGCCCCTCTGGCATGCTGTGGGCAAAGTGCAGGTTCTTAGTCCCCTAGTTCAGAACAGCCACATCAGATAAACGTGAAGTCCTGTTACCCAGAAATATCCATCTAAGGACAAGAGACGATTTGATTATCGTGAATTCCGCTCCATGTTCCTCCTCCTGCCTGACAGTCACCTCCCTCTCCAGAGTAACAATCATCTGAACACAAACAGACGTGAGGCTTTTCAAAAAGTAATGAACTCACAGGCGTAGGAGCCAAGGCGAGCATGGTTTAAATGCGGGGCTCCAGCAACCCAGACAGGCCATCAATTATATACCCCTGCCGTCGAGGAAACAAAAATAATATTTCAAAGAGTCACTGTCAGAAAGAGAAAGGAGAAAATGCCATAGAGATCACACCATTCTGAGCAAGCAGTTTCAAACACAGAAATGAGTGGATAAATCCTGCCAAGGCGGCCCCTTCCACCAAGAGGGGAAAAGAGGGACACAGCGACCACCGTCCTGCTCAGCCTTCATCCAACACACCTGAGTTCACGAGGTCACTTTTTCAGCATTGTTTTCCGTTACCACTTAGTGGGTGTAGAAAAGCACGTTCTTCATTTGCCAACCCATCTCCAAACATTTTTGAGAGCTCAATGTAATATATAAGTACAGGATTGACTACTTTGCATCATCAGTTCACATCCATGATGCAATTTTATTCTATTTGACTTAGGGAATGGACCACTATTACCTCTATTTAACAGATCACAAGATCAAAGCCTGGAGAAGTTCAATGACTTACTCAAGGTCAGCCATCTGTTCAGTGCCCAGCTGAGGGTTTAGAAAGCAGGAGGCCATAAATAAACATTTTTTGGGCAATAAAGCATGATGAGACTAAACCGTTAAGTATCTGAACCAAGGAGTTGGTAGTCTAGTAGCCAGTGGAAGCCTCTATCTCACATCTCTCTCTGTTCAAGGCAATCTATTAAGAGCTGCTGCTGCTGCTGCTGCTAAGTCGCTTCAGTCGTGTCTGACTCTGTGCGACCCCATAGACAGCAACCCATCAAGCTCCCCTGTCCCTGGGATTCTGCACGCAAGAACACTGGAGTGGGTTGCCATTTCCTTCTCCAATACATGAAAGTGAAAAGTGAAAGTGAAGTCGCTCAGTTGTGTCTGACCCTCAGTGACCCCATGGACTCCAGCTTTCCCAGCTCCTCCATCTATGGGATTTTCCAGGCAAGAGTGCTGGAGTATTAAGAGCTAGGTAGGGTCAAAGGTGGGCTTCCCAGGTGGTGCTAATAGTAAAGAACCCACCTGCCAATGCAGGAGACATAAGAAACTCAGCTTCAATCTCTGGGTTGGGAAGATCCCCTGGAGCGGGGCACAGCAATCCAGTCCAGTATTCTTGCCTGAAGAACCCCGTGGACAGAGAAGCCTGGCGGGGCCACAACGCATAGGTTCACAGGGTCAGAGATGACAGAAGAGCCTCAGCATGCATGCGTGCAGGGTCAAACGTAGGCAGGGCCAAACCACGTATAAGCCATCATCAAACAAGACACACTCTGACCAAAGCATTCTGGAATGTTTTGGTGACTGTTGTTGCTGTTTCATGTTTTTAAGAGAGAAGGAATAGAGACAGTCCAACATTTAAGAAAAAGCATCATCCCATTTAAGCTGTGCTACTGTTAAAGTAAATGTGTTACCTTAGAGAAGGGCAGGGAGTGGAAAGACCAGCAGCTCTGTAGCCAGAGGGCTTCTCTCTGTAGTTTCCTGGGCACCAGTCACATTCACTGAGACTCACTTTCTTCGCTTATGTCAACTACAAATTGGTGCTTGCCATGGGCACTTGCCATCTACCTCTACAAGGATTAAATCAGGTACTGTGGTAGTTGCTGACTTTGAACAACCCTGGAAAGGAGCTCAGGGTGGAGACCAGAAATGAGGCACTCTGTGCTTAGGGAAGAACTGGTAGAACAGGACTTCAGAGCTAGATATTTTCAGGAGCTGATTTTAGGAGCCCGGTTCTTGTGTCTCTTCATATCTAGAAAAGCATTAAAATCCTTCATAGTGATGAGTGTGCCTCATGACCAGAAGAAAGCTTCTGCAAAAAATATGTGCTTGATTACATGCACTCCCCCTTCACCAAAATCACATATGCCGACTCTCCCTCCTACCTCTTTGGAGCAGTTTCAATTTCTCAGAGCTATCTGAAATGCTGCCTCCTAAGCTATAGTCCTCATTTTGCCCCCAATAAAACTTAACTCAAAATTCTCACATTGTGCATTTTTTTAGTCAGCACTTAGAAAATGGAATTGATAACACTTGCCCTATTTCATAAGCTGCTGGTAATAGTGGGCATGGAAACCACTTTATAAAGTCACATGTATACAACTATTACACATGTCTGAAGAGTCTGAGAAACCTCCTCCAAGGTTCCCAGAGTCCTCTGGTGGAGACGAGGAAATGGCTAGCCTACTACACACATCCGGTGGAATTACTAAAACAGCAGGTGTAGCAGCAGCTACAATGCATGTTCACACTGGTGTAAAATGCCGTGGTTTAAAAACACAATGAAAACACACGAAGATAGTTAAAAGGATAGAATTGGAGCAGTCAGAACATACATGCCCATCCCCACCTCCTGGGCACACAGGAACAGTCATAAAACAAATTCCTTAACCTCTATAGTTCTGATTCCTTGGTCATAAAATGGCAATGATAGAGAGATTTAACTCAAAGCTTCTATTTCAGGGGCTTTCCCGGTGGCTCAGATGGTGAAGAATCTGCCAGCAATGTGGGAGACCTGGATGTGACCCCTACGTCAGGAAGATCCTCTGGAAAAGGGAATGGCAACCCACTCCGGTATTCTTGCCTGGAGGATTCCATGGACAGAGGACCCTGGGGGGTTACAGTCCGTGGGGGCAAAAGGATCAGACACAACTGGGCAGCTATCACTTTCACACACTTCTACTGAAGATTCAACTAAAAATGGGCCTATAGGAGATGACACCGTAGCTGGAAAACATGGGGAGCAATTATCATAATTATTTGTAGGATTACAGGTTGTCTCACTCTTTGCACATGTGCTATGTAAGGTCAGGTGCATGGACGTGGAGTTATGCCCCTCTCCTCTAGATGACCTGGGAGATGTTTAGACACAGAGAGCTACAGGATGGCACGTGAGTTGCATGACTTTTTATACCAGTCCTTTGGTATTATAATTGATCTTGCCTGGTTTCCTCCTACATTGATCTCTTCAGAATGCTCTCGACACAAATGCAATTTTCTGCGGCCAGCAATCAAATTCGCCAATCAAACACGGCCAAAGTGATCGAAACAAAGGGCAGAAGTTGTGCTATTTCCAGCACAAATGATCAGTTCCTGAGTTTCTGACAGCACTGAATGGAAAAATCAAAATAATTTGAGGCAGAAATAGCCCAAAGCCCTTGGGCCCCCAACCCATTTGCAATATTCCTACGTGACCTGGAGCCTTCCGTGACGCACAAGTGGGGAACTGCACATCTTGTGCATGCTGTAGAGACTTGGGAGTTGACTGACTTCCCCAATACTGTGGCTGTTGTTCAATCACTAAGTCGTGTCCCACTCTTTGTGACTCCATGCATTATTGGCATTTAAGTAGATTTTAATGGTCTCGTTCTTCTATAAGGCCGAAACATTTTTGTATCTCCCAGCCAAACTGAGGATGATTTCTAGTCACTGAACAAATTTCCCCCAAGTCATTTTTTGTGCAGAAGCCTTGTGCTCTCTGAACACACTTGCTGACTGTGTCTCAGCACAGTGCTCAGAAAGGGAGTCAAACAAATGAGAAGAACCAGGAGGAAGCAGACACGGTTCATGCAAAGCACCCATGTATTCTTTTTAATGTTTGTTTGTTTATTTGGCTGTGCCAGGTCTTAGCAGTGGCGTATGAGATATTCAGCTGTGGCATGTGAACTCAATGTGGGATCTAGTTCCTGATCAGGGATGGAACCAGGGCCCCTGCATGGGGAACACAGAGCCTTAGGCATTGGACCACCAGCGAAGTCCTCACCCTTGGTTTTTAACATGCAGACGTTACAAAGCATCCTTTATGAAAGCTGCCGATTGCTAACACTTTATGCATATCAATTTGCAACAGCAGAACCCTGACTAGACACACGTGCACGTGCTGGATGCTAAGTTACTTCAGTCGTGCCCGGCTCCTTGTGACTCTATGGACTGTAGCCCGCCAGGCTCCTCTGTCCAAGGGATGTCCCAGGCAAGAATATTAAGGTAGGCTGCCATTCCTTCTCCAGGGGATCTTCCTGATCCAGAGATCAAACCCTGGTCTCTTGCGTCCCCAGCATTGGCAGGCAGATTCCCACTGCATCATGAGGGAAGTCCTAAAGACACTAGAATCTATCACAGAATGAATGATGAGGAATTAGAGATTCATTCAACAAGCCACATTTACTGAGGACAATATGTGACATTTTGGCAAATGACTCTTGAGCCCCAAAGAGCTACTTTTTTGGGGTGAATAGATAATTAGAATATAATGAGGTCAGTACAAGGAGAGACCCATGTAATGCTTGAACAATCTGATTATGGGAGAAGAGGACACTTAAGGAACACGAAAGGCATTGTCAAATATTGTCATTTCCAGCATGAGGTCAGGACCACATATGGCTGACTGTCCTACTCCTAGCATTCAACACAGTGCCTCAAAACACAAATATTCACAAATACTCAATATTTGTCAAACTGAATTGTAATAAAAAATATTCAATGCTTCCTCATATTATCCACATCACGATAAAGTGATGAGTGGTTGTACTCAGGCCATTATAAATGAGAAATCCGGAACCCAGAGAGATTAAGTGTTTGATTGAAACATACACAACTGCTAATATTCAGCCACTTTGATCTATAACTTGTGGAAATTTACACAGTAGTAAGATTCAAACTTCATATCTCTTGATTCAATGTCAAACATTTTTTATTATTGCAAAGAAATCAACTTACTCTATGCAATTTGAGGATAAAAAACAAGACAGGTTTTAGAGGGAGGCACAGTTTTTAGGAAATCAATCCTGAATATTCATTGGAAGGACTGATGCTGAAGTTGAAACTCCAATACTTTGGTCACCTGATGCAAAGAGCTGACTCATTGGAAAAGACCCTGATGCTGAGAAAGACTGAGGGCAGGAGGAGAAGGGGATGACAGAGGATGAGACGGTTGGATGGCATCACTGACTCACTGACGTGAGTTTCAGCAAGCTCTGGGAATTGGTGAGGGACAAGGAAGCCTGGCATGCTGCAGCCCATGGGGTTGCAAAAGAGATGACTTAGTGACTGAACAACAACAGAAAAAGAGATGGGATGAGCTGAAGTCTGGGCAGGAGATGGTCATAGCTCTCTGCAAACCTCCAGAGAGACACTGCCATGCTCCATTCCTGCCAGGGAAACTCCATCAATATTTACTCCTAGTTTTTCTCCTATTTGTCTGTCAGGGCTGAAGACAAAGGCAAGGTGCTCCTCCTGTTTCTAATCTCCAGGCCCCGGCCAGTAGCAGTTCCAGGAGGCTATTCTCAGGATGGGGAATAGCTGAACTTGGAGATCGCCCTAGCTAACACAGCTGTCTGGAGATGTCTACATCCCTCAGAAAGAGTTTTATAATATGTATGATGGCTCCATCATACATGTATCATACATGTATGGCTCCACACAAAGGACGATGTTGTTGACCACTCAGCCACTGGCCCTCAGGAAGAAGACAGAGGAAGATGAAAGAATGAACCAGAGATTCAAAATAAGTGAAAAGCCAAAGGACTGTGTGATTAGAATTGATGACTCAAATCCTAGGAATAATAGAAACCACAATAGAAAACAAAAGGAGGTGGATGGATAATGGATCAGATAACATCTGAGGAGCTCTGTGATGTCTGATTCTAAAATCAGTTCAGTACACCATTTGCCTGCTCCTCAGTTCTGGTGGTGGGACTCCAAAAGGCCTTCCTGGTACAAGCACGTGCAGCCCAGCAGGGCCAGGCTTCTGGGTCTGCACCAAGTGAGGGTCTGCCTTACATAAGCTCAGTCTTTTTTGTCCTGCCCCAGGAGGTGAGCTACTCTCAAGCCTGGGCTCTTCCCCCTTCTTTCAGGCAGATTTCTCACAGGCCTTGGGTTAACTTAAAGATTCCCCAGGAGATCTGGCCTGAAAATCAGTTCCAAAAGCCAAAAAAAAAAAAAAAAAAAAGAGGAGAGCCAGATTAAAGTATCAGCCCAGAATTTATGCTCTAGACTTAAGGTTTAATAATGCAACAGAAAATCAATATTTAATAAAGCAAATGATGGAGAAAAACACTGCCCGGGAGATGAGGCTGCTGCGCTGTTTTCAAACGTCTCAGTCCCAGAGGAGGTTGGGTTGGCAGAATGGATCAGAGACGAGGTTGACAAGAGAGTCTGGCATGCAGACAATTGCAGGTCCCATTGATTCCTATTCTGTTATCTCTGAGCGAGTTGGCCATTTTCATTAAAGGACTAGCAGAGAATGACAATGAGAGTGACATGAGACACTCAATGGAGAAGGGACAGACAGCAGCCTAGGACTCTCATAATCCAGGTAAGAAGGCCTCCTAAACTCAGTCTATTTGGAGAAATGGGAGATTTGTACCTCTTTAGATGAACTCTAGAGAGGGGACAAAAGACAAATCACTCCAGCCAAACTCATGGTACCATGAAGAATGGGGTAGAATGTCCTTGCTCAGCCCAAGCAGTGTTGTGAACCAGTGACTTGCACTTAGTAGGGCTACAAGCTGCCAATGAGTGATTCTTGTATCTTGAGAAGGCTGGGCTGAGAAATGCAAAGTTCCTTGGGTTCTCTCTGCTTTCTAAGGATCAGGAGGCATTTGTGAGCCATAGGAAATTTTAACCAAACTAGACAGGTCTCTAGGCTCCCTCCTTTGCAGCAAACGGTCAGTTAGTCATTTTTCATTGGAAATTATTCTTCCCTTTGGGGAAGAAACAGGCTTCATCCTGTCTATGTCTCATGGACTTAGACATCTGGGTCATAGCTTGTTTCATATTCTTATTTGGCTAGAAGAAAATACAGCTGTTAGATAGCCAACAACCTTTGTGTGGTGAGAGAAGGCCATACACATTCACCCTGAACAAACCCACTGTGTTGCCTGCTACTGAAACCATGCATGGCCGCCATGTGTAATGCAATAAATTCTTTCAAGTTACTGTGTCTTCCATTCATCTAGGGCTCCCAGTGTAGCTGGGAAGAAGTACAGACATCGAAAGCCAATATGTTGCTCATAACATCAGAAGCCTCAGGCAAGGTGCGTGCCAGCCGCTGCCTGAATAGGAATGAACTCATTTGCAATGGACAGATTGGCTACTCACATTCGTTCTCTAAAAACACAGAGACAGTGCAGCGTATTGCTCTTGGTTAATTAGGAAACTTCTTCAGAAATCCTAAAGGCAACTGTAAATTAGGAGGAAAATATTGGCTTGAGATGGAGACAAGTCAAGATGAAAGGAGGAAAGGAGGCGGGAACCAACACCAAAGAAGTGAGTACCGAGGTTGATCTTGCTCATCCTTGTCTTGATGCACGCTGGCCACAGAGGTGGGATGTACTTTCGCCTAAAGCCTTCTGTGGCCCCAGTTCGCCCTGTCTTTTGCTGCTCTCTCCTGTTTGTGGGAATTTTGCTCGGTGAATTTTTTTAAGAATTTTTTTCTTTTAAATTAATGAATGAATGATGTTTGGCTGTGTCAGGTCTTCATTGGGACACACGGGCTTAGCTTCCGTTCAGCAGGTGGGATCTTAGATCCCCGGCCAGGGATCAAACTCGTGTCCCCCGCATTGGAAGGTGGACTCTTAACCACTGAACCACCAAGAATGTTCCCACTGAAAAATTTTTATTGAATGAATAAATGAGCAAAATGCATTGAAAATAATGGGAAAAGGAACATGCCATGTAAGGAGTTGAGAGAGGGAAGGTCTAATCCATTGGTATGGTTTGAGAGATGTCCAGGGAGAAACCCCAGCACAGCCATGAGCTTATCCTGTGAATTCCTCATCATGTCACAGGTATTCTATAAATACAAGACAATGGTCCTCCCACACATCTTGCTGATAAAGGTCTCTGAGACTGTGAGGCAGCAGGCAGTTCCAGAAAGAAGCCTTAATGCTAAAAATGATGGTCAATAACACAGACTCTCACCTTCTTCTTGTGGTTTGGGCTTCTCTTCCTTTTGAGACTGACACATATTACGTCTGCTTATCTCTTAAAATTTAGAGTTCTGAAATTCTAGGTTCCAAATGAGTGTCATGATTAACTCCTATCTAGCCTGAGAGTGTCCTGGAAGAGATTCCTGCTGCAGTCCAATAACTAACAAGGTCTTATTTAGCATGGTGGGCCAAGAGGGTTGAATCACTGCAAAACTGACATTATAGGTCTAGCAAATGGGACTTGGTACTTCAGTGCTTCAAAAAGGTTAAAAAAAATAAAATAGGTCATGCTCTCTGGAATACATTACAGGGAACACTGGCTGAGGGGTTCTCTGATCTCCCTGGCAGGGACCTCTAGAAGAAAATCTACACAACTGGGTCTAGATTTCAACAAACAGGAGAAAGCAGAAAAAGACAGGGAGGACTTGGGCCATAAAGGGCTTTAGGGGAAACTTTTCAACACAGGGAGTAATCAATACATCAACCAACTAGCTCAGGGGCTGCTATCAGAGCAGCTGTAATAATAATTTTATTTATAAAATTCCTGCTTCTCCTGAGACGCCCAGGGCACTGTGCAACAGCACTAAATAAATTAAATTAAAGCATGAAATATTATGAAAATGCAATGAAATCAACATTATGGAGAAAACAGGGAAACTCCCAAAAATAAAAGAAAAAAGGACTCTTCTCTGTAGGTAGCAGCATTTGGCAAGAGGATGATTTTGAGAAAGTACCTCAAAAGTTCAGCCTGCCAACAAGGGGGTAAACCACCCTGGGCCCTTTCAACAGCACGTAAGGGCTCAAGGCCCATCTTCCATGTGGAAGCTTTAGGATCTCTAGCAAGATTTTAACCCCTTTAAGCTTCAGTGTCCTCATCTGCAAAGTGTAGGTATCATATTCTTAACCTACCACCTAGGATTGTTGTGAGATAGATAGAAAGATAGATAGATAATAGACAGACAGATATATATATATAGGCCATGCTATGCAGCATAGGGGACCTTGGTTCCCTTACCAGAGATCAAACCTGCACCCCCTGCAATGGAAGCCGGGAATGTTAATTGCTAAACCACCAGGGAAGTACCTGCAGTGAGATTTAATGACATTTTGTTAAGTACTAAAGCCTGGTACCCATGATCTAGTAAAAACCCAATAAATGTTTTCTATTATTATTGCTTGTGGGCTTCCCAGGCGGCTCAGTGGTAGAGAATCTGTCTGTAATGTAGGAGACCTGGGTTAATTTCCCTGGGTTGGGAAGATCCCCTGGAGGAGGAAGTGTCAACCCACTCCAGTATTCTTGCCTAGAGAATCCCATGGACAGAGGAGCCTAGCAGGCTATCATCCATGGGGTCACAAAGACTCTACATGACTGAACATGCATGCACGCTCCTTCTAGTAGATTACTGCTGTGATTGCTGGATAGAGGATGCATAGTGGAGGACATGTACTGTACACCGATTAGGTAACTGATTAGGTAAACTGAGATACAATCCTGAACCAAGACAGTGACAGTAAAGATGGGCCGATATAAACAAGGGGTACCTATAGGATCAGGTGACTGAATTAGGGGTTCTATAGGAAAGAAAACAAACTTTGACAGCATGTTAAAAAGCAGAGACATCACTTGGCTGACAAAGGTCTGCAAAGTCAAAGCTATGGTTTTTCCAGTAGTCATGTATGAATGTGAGAGTTGGACCATAAAGAAGGCTGAGCGCTGAAGAACTGATGCTTTTGAACTGTGGTGTTGGAGAAGACTCTTGAGAGTCTCTTGAACTGCAAGGAGATCAAACCAGTCAATCCTAAAGGAAATTAACCCTGAATATTCATTGGAAGGACTGATGCTGAAGCTGAAGCTCCAATACTTTGGACACCTGATAGGAAGAGCTGAGTCATTGGAAAATACCCTGAGGTTGGAAAAGATTGAGGGCAGGAAGAGAAGGAGGTGTCAGAGGATGAGATGGTTGGATGGCATCACCAACTCATGGACATGAGTTTTAGCAAACTCCGGGAGATAGTGAAGAACAGGGAAGCCTGGCGTGCTGCAATCCATGGGGTCACAAAGAGTTGGACACGACTGAGTGACTGAACAACAAGAACAATTTGTAATATTAGAACAGTGGTTCTCAACGTAGGTGAAATATATAAGGACCCAAGGTGTTTTGAGATATAAGTATGCCATGACCATATCTCCAGTAAACTGAGTCAGAAACCCTAGTTGGGGAGGAGACCTTCAAGACTGGTGTTGTTGGATAATGCTTTAAGTAAAAATGATGTACAACAGCACAGAGGATCCCTGGCTAGGTGGCCTTCAAGGTGTTTCCAGCTCTGAAATGGTTTGAGACCATGGTCCACGCTCATAGGGCACATTCCCATCTGGCAGCCATTCCTCCTGAGTCAGATTAGCCTGAGTTTTTGCTCATGAGAGGGAGGGCAATGCCTGTGGTCAGGTGTGTAGTGGTCAAGACACCAGAGCTCAGACCTGGCTCTGCTGTTTCCCAATGTGGGGGACCTTAGACCCAGGCGAGTAAACTTCTGTTTCCTCATCGGTTGCACAAGGTTGTTTTGGGCACTAAATGAGATGATATATGTAAAGTGCTTTACACCCACTTCCTGGCTGCCACATAGTAAGCTTCCAGTAAGGAACAGCTGTAAGTATCATGATCACTGCAGGATGAAAGCTCGAGCACTCTGTTTTCCTCCAGTTGCCTCTACAGTGAGATGAGATGAGAAGCTATGTTTACAACCTCCCAAGACCAGCACAGCTGTGGGCACACTGTACCCCAGTAAGGCACCCCAGTCTAGAGCCTCTGGGCATAGAGGGGGCCGGGAAGACCTCGGAACTCAGCTCAGATGCTTGCCCTGCGGCCACCGTCCCACTCCAGGGAGTCCCTCTGTCCTGCTGCTCTTGCGTGTGGCCGGGCCCGGCCTCAAGACAGGCAGTGCCTCTCTGCGGAGAACGGTCTGGGCGACCAGTGGAGTGGCCATGATGTTTCAGACAACTGGTACTTTCACTCTTCACTCGCTTGAGTGGATCAGTGGAAAGGCAGGTGGAGTTAAGGAACAGTCTTTCAGAATGGTCCTTCTGCCAAAGTCACCCCAGAGACCCCAGCCCCAGGGTGCAGCCCCTCTTCCCTCTATGGTTCTTCACATTCAATCTGGCCTAACATAAGTCCATTATATCACCATCAACTGTGAGTTCCTTCTGGCTCATAAACAGATACACCCCTTCCCCAACACATACAGCAGCATTAGGGATAAAGGACACAGACACACGATGTTTGAAGCCCAACAAAGAAACCTTCAGTGTACCATCTTCCCTCCCTGGGCTGTGCAGGGAGAGAATTCCAAGTGAGAACGAATGAGGACTCCCCAGGGGAAGTGATATAGTGTGAGTGACACACAGCTCCATTTCAAGATGTGCTTATTAGGTGAAATGAAAATAAAGAAATAAAAAGCACACTTGATTACTTATTCTCTGCATCACAGCCATGTGAGCTCTCAGTACTGGAGGGAAATCACAGATGCCGATCACAGGAGAAAGTGTCCTAGTGGACAGGCTGGAGGGCAGAGACTGCGGGGCAGGGGGCAGGCCGGAGAGCATGGGGCTGTGGACAGGAGGGAAGAGACTAAGGGATGCCAGACAAAAAGGGGCCAAGGAAGCAGGGGAGAAGGGAGAGAGACAGAAAGAAAACACAGCAGGGAGAGGGGATCCAGACAAACGTGAGAGCAAAGAGCCCATGAGCACAAGACGGCACAGGACAGAGACCAGGAGGTCAAAGTGAGGACAGTGCGGCCACAAGTTCAAGGTGGTGCTCAGGAAACAGAGTGACAAGGAGAGCAAACCTGAGCAGGGGTGGAAAGAAAGGAAAAAGGATGAAAGACTGCAAGAGGCAGAAGACCGCAGAAAGCGCAGGCGGCAACAGAAAAGAAGCTGCTGGCAAGATCAGATGAAAACAGTCTCGGAGAGACAGACGGGAGATGGCAGAGGGAGGGAACAACCGTCCCAGAGAGAGTGCGCATTTAACATCAATCCTGCCCATCTTCCAAACAGGGCCTCACTGTGGCCAACCCAGGGCATCATCAACAACTCACACGCGCTCAAGGCCACAGATGGGGAGACACAGAAGGAAGAAGCTTGGGGTCGGGGTGAGGGCCCATCTGCAAAGACGGCTAGAATGCAAGAGGTCAACGTTGTACCTTTTCAGTTTAAGGTGCCCGGGAGACAGAGATCAAGTCCAAAGAGTAACGACCACCACCCCCGCCCGCCGCCAATCCCAACCAGTTAATAAGAGAACACTGAGCAACTTTATCTCAACTCCAACCCCACATTCCCAAACCACATCTCATAGCCCAGGGCTGGGCAATGTCACCCGTCTCCTCCCACTAGACCCACATGTGTTTCCCTCACCCCAGCACCTTGGGGGCCAGTTATGGTCACAGAGCATAGTCTCTGTTTTGGCGTCTGGATTACTCTGTCACCTCCTGCAGGCACCCCCACGGACAAGGAGTTGATATCGTACATGTGTCTACATTACAAGGGTGGATCGCCAAAGAGCTTCTTACTTTAAAAAATAAATCATGGAAACAGCCTGCCCCAAAGATAGCCCTTTCTTCAACTCTTCCATTGGCCAAACTTGCACTTCTGGCAGATCTGAAATACCAAACTTTGCTGACTCTCAGCCACCGGGAACTCGCAGTGTTAAAGGCCAGTGTATTAGCTTCCTGTGGAAGCTGTTAACAGGTTACCAAAGAGTGGCTTACAACAACAGAGATGTATTCTCCCACAGTCCCAGAGACCAAAAGTCCAAAGTGAGTCTCACTGGGCTGATACCAAGATGCCTGCCGGGTCGCACGGCTTCTGGCTGCTCTAGGGGGAGAATCTGTCCCTGGTCTCTTCCAGAGTCTGGGGGCTGCTGACACACCCTGGTTCATGGCCACCTCACCCCAGTTACCAAGGACAGCAACCTTGAGGCCCTGCTCCATTTTCACATGGCTTTCTCCTCTGTGTCTGTGTACAATCTCCTGCCTCCCTCTTCTAAGGATACATGTGATTACATTCAGTGTCCACCTGGTTAATCCAGGCTAATCTCTCCATGCCAAACCTTAATCACTTACAAAGAATCATCATATAAGGTAACACTCAAATCTCCAAAAATTAGGACCTGATATTTTTGGGTGGGGATTATTTAACTGGTCGCAGACAGTCTCAACATATAACAAATCAATTTGCTTAACGATTTAAAAAAAGAAGCTTTATGGGTCCATTCATTATCCAACAAAGAGCCTGGGAGCCCCTATTAAGTTCCAAGCCCTGGGGATAGAATGCAAAAGCAGACACGCTTCTTGGAAAACATACATAATTCAGCTAATCACAAAACTAATGTCGAATTACAACTGCAGCGAGAAACACAGAGTTTCATGATTCTACCTCCAGGGGAAGGAAGGGTAGGGGCTAACCTAAGACAGGGGGTCTGAGAAAGCTCCCTCAGGACATGGCATTTGGATTCATGTCTAAAGGATGTCCATATATATACTCAGACGCCCAGCTGTGTCTGACTCTTTACGACCCTATGGACTATAGCCCACTTCCATGGGATTCTCCAGGCAAGAATACTGGAGTGGGTTGCCATTTCCTTCTCCAGCGGATGTTCCTGACCCAGGAATCTAACCCATGTCTCTATGTCTTCTGCATTGGCAGGGGATTCTTTGCCCCTGGTACCACTTGGGAAGTCCCAAAGTCCTTGCTGCTGCTGCTGCTAAGTCGCTTCAGTCGTGTCCGACTCTGTGTGACCCCAGAGACGGCTTGAGAAGTGCACTTGGGCTTCAAGTGAAGAAATGGTGGGTGATGGAGAGCAGAGAGTGTGTGGGCAGACGAGCTGTTTTATTGTCATTTTAACAGCCAAGCGCTAAAATGTCAGACCATTCATTTCAAAAGACCTTCTATTTGCCTGGCCTTCCCGGAACCCAAGCTGGCTCCCCAGCTCACAAGAGCATCTCTGTCTTAGTCCTTGGATCCTCGTGAATGGCTCTGTCCCAACAGCTCCCTTATAAACCCTAATTACTGTCCCAACCCCATTATACCTCCTGATCACAGGGACCGGTCTCATTCATCTTTGTATCTATTCCAAACCGTATATCAGTACTCAACATGTGATAGTTGATGCACAAGTGAAAGGGGAAAAGAACAGTGAGATTTTCTGATCCCTTATCTCAAAACAGTGAGCAAAGTCATGGCCAGCTTGGGTGCTTAGAGGGAGGAGCAGCGTGAGCACAAGTGCCCCCTGATGAAGTCCAGCCACGGTGGTACCCTATGACCCCCACAAACCAGACCTGGGGATTGTGAGAGAAGGGGATGATGGCAGGAGAGCAGAGGGAGATCGGCAGGTCAGAGGTCAGAAAACCAGGCACACAGAGTGCCATGGAGGGACTAGGATGGGGAGAGAGGGGTGCACCCCAGATGACCTCCAAGAACGGGGACCCAAATCTGCAAGAGGGCACAGATGCATTCTTGGTACAGAGAACCACAACTGTCTAAAAGAGCCAATACAAGACAAAGGGAGGGAAGAGCCTGAAGCCTTTATGGCTGATAAATGACTACGCACACGGAGGACGTTATTATCTAACGATGTTCAGCTTCCTTCTCTCCTGTACCTTTCTCCAAATTAAGACTGGGTGATACATCAAGACATTTCTATAAAGTGTGTCTAATCTGAAATAGATGAAAGAAGTAGGTCATTTTTCCAGGTACTTATGTCAAGATTCAGACTAGAATCCAGGACTCCTAAATCCTGAAATTTACTTCTTTCTGCTAAGCCATTCCATCCCCGACGGAGCCAACGCCGGGTTCACTGTGCAGACTCCCAATTAATCAGAGTAGAAAACACTATTTGCCAAGTGAAAATCCTCTATTTTGAATTCTTAATCCCCCCACCAGCTGAGTTTACCACAAAGACATGAATATATAATTGAGACATAAAGAAAACATGCCACCAAATTAAACTGCCCTAATTTTAAATCAATAAATTTTTTTCTCAAATAACATGAAATGAAGATCTCCCGAAAGGAAAACATCCAGCTCCAGCATCTCCGGGAGTCCTTCTCCACTGAGCCCAACTCCAGCAGAAGCCAATTAGATTTCTCACCAATGTCAGACGCTAAATTATCACAGACGGCTCTCAACAGGAATATAAATCTTACGCTCTGCTCCAAGGGGTGATACCATCTAGCCTAAGTTGGCCTGGAGACATCTAAAAGACTGGGTGTCCTCTGCCCACAGGCTCTTGGGTATCAATGAGAGGCGGATGTTGGTGGTGGGTGGTCTTGTGGACCCAAGGGGCTGTGGACCCCTTCCTGTGATTCTCATTTATCCTTGGCAGCATCCCTGCCCTCTCTGATTCAGTCATCATGATGACAGAGTTAAAAACCCCAGCTCCAAGGACTCTGTTAGTGCAGGGGAACTTTTTTGGTACCAGGGGCCAGTTTCATGAAAGACCATTTTTCCACCCATGAACCGGTGAGGGGCAGGGATGGTTTGAGGATGATTCTAGCATTATTACATTTATTGTGCACTTTATTTCTATTATTATTGCATCAGCTCCACCTCAGATCATCAAGCTTTAGATCCTGGAGGTTGGGGACCCGTATGCTAGTATACAAAGAAAGGTACCTTAACTACACTGATGGAAAGTCGTCATCATTGATGTGACTGCAATTATAAAACATATATTGCTATGCTTTAAATACTGACCTTATGGCAAAAGAATCTTTGCAGTCTTTCCCCTGTGTATCTGGACATGCGAGGGGCCTTGGACTGGCTGGGCTTGGATCTGCTCTTCCTTCCAACACTTCTGTCTCCTCCAAGGTTCGTTGCCCCTGACACTTGCCATTCTCTATTCCACTGAGAGCCTTCTGGATACTTGGCTTTTGCCAAAACAATGGAATGCAACTTTCCTTGAGGAAGAGAAGTGATGTTGTTGAAGGACGTCAAGGGATAGGACGTCAAGGGAAATCACAGGACACCCATCCTTCTGATCATCACTGAGCTCCTTTCTGGACACACAGGCCAGCCTAGATGCAGCCGATCTCCCTGGCCACACTTTCAGTGGTTTCGTCCCAGGAGCCCTGCCCTGGAACTCCGCCTGCTCCTCTGTACTCCTCCTCCTACATGTCATACACTCTCAGACTTTCCACCTTTGTGCATGCTGCTGCTCCTGCCTGGGCTGCTTCTTGTCGGAGGCCCCCCGAAATCCTGCTCACCCCTGAAGACCCTGGAGAAATGCAATCTTGCCACCCCCGCCGCCAAGTCGCTTCAGTCATGTCCGACTCTGTGCGACCCCACGGACTGCAGCCTACCAGGCTTCTCTGTCCATGGGATTCTCCAGGCAAGAACACTGGAGTGGGTTGCCATTTCCTTCTCCAATGCATGAAAGTGGAAAGTGAAAGTGAAGTCACTCAGTCGTGTCTGACTCTTAGGGACCCCATGGACAGCAGCCTACCAGGCTCCTCCATCCATGGGATTTGCCAGACATCTTTGCCAGTACTGGAATGGGGTGCCATTGGCTTCTCCCATGCAATCTTGCAGTTTTCCCTAATCTTGCAGATAAAGTCAGTTCCTCCCTTTCGGTGTATTCATGGCTTCTCTATGTATAAGCATCTGAATCCCTGTGACCTTCTAAGAGGGTTATTTGCTAATACTGCATCTCAGTATTAGCAATACAGACAAGGCGGGCACTCTGAACACTCATGTGCCCAGCGGCTGGTTTCCAAATGTTTGTTAAATGGAACTGAAAGTTGACAGCTGACAATTCTCAAGTTGACAAAAGATAGACTAAGAGATTTGGTCACCAGTTTCTCCCCATGCCCTAGGAAGCTGGGCATTTCAAGTTTAGCAAGAAGAGGAGAGAGGTTTCAGATGTTTCTGAGTCATTGACAACAGTTATGACTTTCAAATTAAAGATGCTGTTCTTGATCGCACTTGATACACACCCTTACAGGGATGACCTACCAGAATCTTTAGGAAAATAGCCATGAGGCAGATCCAGTGGGTCACAAAGCTAAAAAGACACCTTATACAATCCTTCATTAAAAATATTTGCTTCGAGCTCAATTTAAGTAAACCACTGGGGGCCTCTGGTGTGGAATGGGAGTCTGGAGGAAGTTATTAGGAAGAGCTGCTCGCTCAGGATCTGATGTGTGACCTCTCCCCAGTGAAAAAGGACAACAAGGCTTATTTGGAGGCTGCAAGGCTACACAAGATCCAGGAGAAATAGGAGCCACTTGATTCAGCCTCTGGGATGAGAATCTGAGGAAGCGCAGACTCCCTGGGGAAGACCACCTAAGGGAGAATTCTGCAGCTGCGCAAAGACCTCCCCTCGGGAGCTCTAATTGCCTGCCTGGAGGGACACTGTCCGACGCCCTAAGGCTTGCTGTGAAGTGATGGGGTCACCCAGGCTTTTGCTTCCCTAGAGCCCTGTGCTGTGGACAGTTTGGACACGGGACCCATAATAATATTGACTGTGCTGACCAGGAAGCCCCAGCAGGCAGGAGCCTGGTTTTCCCCACTAGCCTAGAAAACTGGAGGACCCTCCCTAGCAACACCAGACCCCACAGAAAATGCTATTATTACGCCTATATAAATTTTACTATGGCAATTTCCTCAGTTTCCTTTAGTCTAATAGACTTTACCCTACTTGGCTTAGCAGATGGATGACGTTCCAGGGGGTTTACTAAAATTGAGTTAACAGGCTCAGAATTTTTGCCCCTCCATGGCCCATAACCGCATCAAAAATTTTTAAAACTCAGCAGGTAAAACTGAGTCGCCTCATTCGCATGCTGTTGAAATTCTGTGAATCAATTTCAGGTAAAATGCCCTACTTTCTTGTCATTCTCCAGGGTGCTCTGAGGAACACTTAATTGCGTGGAAGAATTTAATTTCCTGACTTTGGGGAAAGTCCTGTGGAATTCAGAGGCAGTCTTACAGCCAGGGCAAATATGCATTTTCATCTCTGTCCTGAATGGGGCAGGGAGTGGCTAAGACAGTTTGGAGAGCAGTTTGGGATGGCAAACGGGACCTCCAGCCACGCAAGGCCACTGGCAGCTGAAGAAGGCAGATGGGCTCAAAAGGTGACTTCTGTGGACTCAGGCTCAACGATGATGCTCCTCTGTTATGGACTCAGGGAGACACAGCCCGAATGGAAATTAGATGGTGCAAAGGTTTTCTCAGCTCCAAGGGAGCCTTGCAGGGCTGGGGGTGGGCAGGTGAAGGGGGGAGGAGGAGGGAGACTGCTTTCCTGAGGATGTGACTGGAGAGACAGAACTTGCTTTCATTGTAAGGATTACACCCGCATGGTTCCGTTTGATCTGTTGTTTTTCAAATTCCCTTTTGTTCAGGTTTGGGTTGGGGAGGGTCTACGGGGCTTGGTGTCTAGAAATTAAAAGTTATTGTTCCTGTTCTCTTAATCATAATAATGAGTTTGGCTTGACAAGGTCAATTAATTATTCGGGATTAGGAAGCAACACTATTATACCTATCAGGCAGGTAAGAGGGGAGGGCTCTGAGCAGAGAGACAACACAGGCTAAAAGAAGGGCTGGTGTTTGCAAAGCTCTGTTTATTGTCTGCAAGTCACTGGCTGCTGCCGGCTATTCCCTGGCCTTTTCCCTTTCTCTCTGGAAGGGACAGCCACATCCTGGCTTCCTCTGCTCCTTTCTGCCTTATTCCACAGACATTAGTGGAGGCCCCGCTTCACGTGAGCTCCAGAGCCTGTTTGACTCCAAAAGGCAGGTAATTAACTATCAAACAATAGAAAGGATTTTCAGATTAATTCTGCCCAGGAAGAACTATGAAAACTCATTTACACCAAACAAAAGGGAGGGGTTGATTTGATGCTCCAGTGACAAAAGAGAGACCTAGTTAGGGTCTAGAAAACGGATAAAGGTCCAAAAGCTTGTGTTATTATTATTATTATACCAATACCTCCACTTTTATAAGCACTGTATTCTACTCTTCTCTATCATGCAAATAGGTCTCTAAGTGAGATTTAAGCTCAGCAGGTAGACCACCAGTCAATTTCTGCCCTCTGATAAGAAGACAACAGCAGAGGATGAGATGGTTGGATGGCATCACCGACACAAGGGACATGGATTTGGGTAAACTCTGGGAGATGGTGAAGGACAGGGAAATCTGGCGTGCTGCAGACCATGGGGTGGCAAAGATTCAGACCCAACTTAGTGACTGAACACCAACAACACGGAGACCATTCCCTATGGTTCCCTAAGACCACCAGGGCGGTTTCCCTGCACTACCAGGGCTTTTATAGATACAATTAGGGCTTTGGGGAGGTCTTCCATGCTGTCCTGAATTTGAGAACAATTCAGCACAAAGCATTTTTGTTCACTCTGCTTTCCAGAATGGGGCCTCTTGAAAGGAGCAATGAAGACAAGCGTAGAGCTTTTCCGAGAAGCTTGCTTTGGCAGCCGAATCCAGAGGGGGAAAGAGTTAAAACGTGTAACTGAACTGGAGAAGCGGCCTCTTATTAATTACACTCATAAAGCAGGGCACCCTGAGGTCAAAGAGATGGAAATCGCTAGACCCAAATTTTAATAAATCGTAGATGGAGCTCCCTCACTCTGGTCTCAGAGATTACATTCCGGCTGCCTAAGTGGGCACGCAAACCCCTGGGTGGTCTTTTTTACTCTTCACAAACTTATTTTGAATGGAGAATTCAAGGCATCAGAAAATCAAGAATTCCTAGTGTCTGAAGCCCCCCTTTCTGTTGCCCCCATGTCGGCTGAAGCCCCCACCCTGCTGCCTCTTCAGCACAGGGCCCTTTAGATGAGTAAGCATCACCCTGCCCCAGGCTCCAAGGCCCGAATCTCCATGTCCTGGTGGACGCGCCTCCCCCACATTCACATACTTATTCAGCCACCGAGTTATTGCTCTGCTCTTTAGGACAAAGTTCCTGACTTCGGACGTCCTTCTCTCTGAAGCTAACAGAGGAACCCCAGACCTACATCTTTCCCCACAGTTTTCTCTTGTATTTAAAGCACCACCATCTTTTCTAATTTCCATCTTCTCTCCAAAATCCCATTCCTGTTTCCACCCCACACCCGGCCTTTGAAGTCAATGAAGCCCATTTGGCTTCAGCACCTGCTGCCCAGGTGATGGTTCAAGGCCGCTGGGGACATTCCATCTGCACCCTTCAGTACAGGAGCCACCACCCCCTGTAGCTCTAGAAGCATCTGAAATATGGCCAGTGTGACTGAAGGAGTAGATTTTTAAATTGCATTTGGTTATAGCTAATTCGAATTTAATTTAAAAGCCACCTTGCTGAGCAGCTACTTAGCTCACCTGTTCTGTCTGTCTCTTATCCTTTCTGCCACCAGCCCCAGCTGCCTGCCCCCACCTCCCTCCCACACCAGCTCCAGTACCGCTCTCCACCCAAGGCTGCCCCTTGCTCCCGACCTGTCTCGGACACTCACCCCATGTGACTGCCCAGGCTCCTCCCCAGACGCTGTCCCGGGACAATGCAAATCAGAAGCACCATCAACTCTATCCTGCTGGCTGGTCTTACAGGCCTGGCCATGAAGGCTGAGTTCCCTGGGCTTTCACACTCTCCCCTCCTTTGCCCCGGGGGCTCTCCATGGCTTGACTCCAGAGCTGCTCCTTCGTTCCCCAGGCTGCCCATTGCAGGGCTCTCCCTGCCGCCCAGGCCTGCCTCACCCCCGTCTCCACTCCAGTCACTTCACCAGTCCTGCCGGGACCTTTGGAAACCACCCCACCCCTCACCAGCATTGGAAAGCTCTGGGAGAATATAGGTAGCTCCAGAGCTATCCATCTAAAAAAAAAAAAGAGAGACACAGAAAATACAATGCAACAACTACAGGTAGTGAGAAGAGAAGAGACGGACCCACTAATAAAAGGAACTGAACACCCCTTCTTTCCCTTTTCTTTTACTATAAGGATGTGACAGATTATCAGTAGGTTTTTAAAATATCCTAGGGAACCAAGGACAACTCTAGAACTTGGCACAGTGAAAGGTTTGCCCTGAGGGGTAGAAGGGCTGAAGATGCACTAAGAACTCGAGCTCTGGAAGACACAGGAAAGGAAAATCCTAGCCTTCAGCCCCGAGCTTCAGCCAGAGGACTGACCATTGCCCAGCAGCCCTCGGAAACACGCGAGCCACATAAGTGGACCAGTCTCTGTAGAGAAGGTTTCTGAATGCTATTACAATGTCTGATCACATACCAGAGGGGTGAGAGGACCCAGGGGTTTGGAGGAAGTTGGTGCCCCAGAAGGATTTAGCCAAAGTCTACACTCCCGGAGGGGCTTCCCAGGTGGCGCTAGGGGTAAAGAACCCACCTACCAGTAGAGGAGACATGAGACATGTTTGATCCCTGGGTTGAGAAGATCCCCTGGAAGAGGGCACAGCAACCCATTCAAGTATTCTTGATGGAGAATCCCATGGACAGAGGAGTCTGATGGGTTACAGTCCACAGGGTGGCAAAGAGTTGGATACGACTGAAGCAGCTTAGAACCTAAATTCCTGGGGAGGGTTTGGAGGTGGCATGCAAGTCCATCCACTCCCCATGAAGGGGAACTCATGCTTCATGGGTGGCATTTCATTCATCTTCATGTGCCTAGAGCTTGGGCCAGGGTCCCGGGACAGAGTTGTTCTCAATGGTGATTTATGCCCCACCCTCGCCTTTATGAATGAAGGCGAGGGTGGGGGCGCATACAGAGAGGGCAGAGTGGCTGGTACTAAGACAGATTTAAGGGTGGAACCAGCCCTAAGCAGGGGATAAACACACAGAATCACAACCAGAGAGGAGACCCAGTAGAGAGAACAAGCAGGGCAGTAGGGGTATTAGATAGGAATGAGGGAAACATAATCCTAGACTTCAATAAGCTCATGTGAGCCTGTGAAAAAAAATTACCTTCCTTCTGTGTGGGTTTATTTATGTACGAAGCTGACTACACGTACCCAAATACACACACTCTTGGGTAAAAATATCAGTTTACTTCCTTTCTGCTGCTGCTACGATGTGTGTGTCTGTCTGTGAGTGTGTTTTTAACAATCACAATACAGTTTTGAAAAGTTCATACATCTTTCATTTCAACACTGTTCTGCAAAAGTTTGAGCGGGGATGACAACAGAATCCAGAAGTCCGCTTTTGCAGGGAATGTTCAGTACAATAAATGATCCCAAGATAAATACATTCTTAAAAAAAATCCTGGATGGTGATGCATCCTCTTTCCAATACAGAAACAGGGAAGCTTGGCTGTATTTAGTTTGTCTGATTGCTTTTAAGAGCGGGAACAGGCTGGCTCCGAGAAACCACGGTCCTCTATTCATTAAAGTGTCAATAATGCCCGGTCCAGGCATATCGACAGCAGATTAGCTGGGGCTGAGTCTGTGGACAAGACCAGAGCCTTTTTTAACCCGGCTCGTTTCCAGATCAATACACCCATCAGCATTCGAAAATTAGCCCAAGATGAGATTTCGATACTCAAGGAGGTGTGTCATGCTCAGAGGCCACCTCTCCAAGCCAGAGGTATAAATGCTGAGCTGCGGATTAGACACTTTCCATCAGCGCGGACAGGAGGGAGCATTGCTGTAGACCCCATCCCATATCCCCTGCCCCTCGCGCCTCCCCACCCCTACACACTCAACCTCCCCTCCTTGAGTCTACGTGAGTCCTCGGGGCTACAATCCAGCCATTTGCTTCAAGAAGCATTTGTTAAATGTGCACTTTATTTAAGACACCTGCCAGGCACTCATGGTGAGAGTGTATGGGTGCGTGGGAGGAGGGAGAGGGGAACTTAAGAAAGAAATGGCACAAACATGATCCTTGTTTGCACAGGGGCTTCCGAGTTTCTCACAACTCCTTCCGTTTTCTGGCTCCATAAAAGCCCTGCTGCCTAACACAAGTGTCTGTGTTGGTGCAGAGTTCCTAAGGTCTATCGGTCAGTGTCAGACACTCTCAGCGGTAAGTGTGTGTGCATGTGGAGGGAATGGGGCAGGGGGCATGGGGTGTGGCTTGGGACACACCACTTGCTGCAACCCGAGCCACTGAGGCATCCTTCAGTCCCGCTTGCAGAAGAGGGATTCTCAGCCTTCTTCTGGCCAATTCTTCGCAACAACACGTTCACCCACTGAAACCATCTCAAGGAACAAAACCTATTCTTCCGTTAGTGATACACTCTGATCCTGTCTCTGTAATTTCATTTCCTTTAAAAAATGCTGCTTGTACTCAGCAGTTTGAAAGATATTCATATATAGAACCAACAAAAGAAAAAAGCCATCATCATTTTCTTTTGGAAAAAGGAGAGGGGAAAAAAAAAAAACATAGAATGCACACAACGTGGTGTGACCAAGGTGTGTCGCAGCACGAGGGGCTCAGAGGCCTCATCGGCCTAATCCCTGAACAAGTGTCCCTCCAGCCTGATCTCTAACCATCACTGCCCACCGACTTGCCTTCCCCAATTGGCACCCTGACCCTGGCTGCCCTCTCTCCTGCCTTCTCCCAGCTTGCTCCCCGTGAATCTTCTAGCTCCTTCCTATTCATCTTCCTTGAAGCACCATCCTGCTCCCTGTGTTTTCACCCACCATCCACAGCTATCTCCTCCCTGTGGGTGTACTGCCAAGGGGGTTGCTGGAGATTGGGGGCATATTGCCCCTGGCCTGCCATCTAGGGGGATGAAGAACAGGAGAGAAACCCCAGCAGAGGGACCAGCTCCATCACTTGGGGGCTTCACCTCTGAGGTAATACAATAAGGTATCTGGTCCACACACAACTATGTTTTTTAAAAAGTTAAAAACAACTATATTTTTTTAAAGTGAAAGCATGAGTCTCTCAGTCTTGTCCAACTATTTGCGACCGCAAGGACTGTAGCCCGCCAGGCTCCTCCGTCCATGGGATTTCCTAGGCAAGAATACTGGAGTGGGTTGCAATTCCCCTCTCTGGGGATATTCCTGACCCAGGGATCGAACCCGGGTCCCCTGCACTGCAGGCAGATTCTTTACTGCTGAGCCACCAGGGAAGCCCTAGCTAACACTTAGATAGCATCTCTGTGTGCCAGACCCTCTTCTGTTTCACACTCCAGTACGTGGAAAGTGTAATCCTCACCGCAGACCTTTGCAATACTGATTCCATTTTACAGAAGGAAACCATGAGACGCAGTTGGTAACTTGAGGTTCCCCCAAGCCAGAAAGCGCTGGCTCCCTGACAAGGAACCTGTCTGTGTGGTCACCTGTGGTCTGAATGTTTAGCACCTGCTCTGCTTATGGGGAAGCACAGAAGCGCCAGGGAAGCACAGAGACAGCAGAAGTAAGAGAGAGGCAAAAACACAGATCCCAAAAGCTGGGGGTGAGTTGAGAGGCTCTGAGGAACAGGAGGGGAGTGGGATGCAATCAAACCATGGGGAATCAGACACAGGTATTAAAGGGGAGACATGGTCCCGGGCTGGAGGGGAAAGAAGAAGCAAGCAAGCTGCAAACAGCAGAGGTGGCTGTCATCATCCCAGGTAGGTGTCTAGAGCATCCGCGGTCGGCTCTGCCTTCTTTGCAGGCTGTGTGAGGGATGGCATATGCGCAGAGCCAGAAGAGCTAACACGCTGCTCTGAAAATAAAGCACACTTAGCGCTGGATAGAACCTTTAAAAAACTCAGAGGAGAAAAAAGCCAAGGAAAGAAATAATGAGGAGATAATTTTCTGAGACAATGTATTATTGGATCAGGAGCAAAGAAAAGGCCCCAAATCCTAGTCCTATTCAATGGGAAAATGATTTGAAATTTCAGGATCTAAGGGCAAAGCGAAAATTAGGAAACCGTCCTGGCCAGATGGAACAGACAGTCTCATTTAAATTGAGGATCACAGTGAAAGTGTCAGACACAGGCCCTCCCAGCCACCCCTGGCTGGCCCCAAGTCTGCCTACCTTGCACGATGAGGTGGACGCGGGATGTCTTGGGGTGGTTGTCCGTCTGCACGGAGCAGGTGTAGGGGCCCTCATCGTACACGTCCACATTCTGGATCTCGATGCTGTACTGGGTCTGCGTGTTGCTCAGGAGGACCACGCGGGGGTCTAGGCACCACTTGTCATTCCCGGCGTAGAGGATGGTGCTGCGGTTCAGCCAGGCCACCCGGGTGACCCGATTGTCAATCGTGCACCTGGAGAGAGGACCAGATGTGTAAGTCAAGGGGACCACAAAGAAACAGATGCCATCAGGGTCTTCTTGGCAAGACTGAGATGACTGGGCACCCTGCTCCCAGTGTACACACAGGCACCTCCTGTTTGCTTTGGCCTGGATTTCAGCATCAGAGGCCTTGCAGAACTGCAGCCTCAGCACACTGGCTGAGTGACCCTGTGTCTGAAAACCCCTGAGCACAGAATGGTTTCAATAGTCCTAAATATTCAGTAGCTATAACCTGGAGTCATTGTCCATCCCAAGAATAGCTCGGCCCTGGGACTACCCCCACCTCTCCTCCCTCTGAGATTTCCATGATATGCATGATGATAATTCCTCGCTTTACTTTCTAAATGTTCTGGGTGTACTAAGTTGTCCAACACTCATAGCAACGCCACGAGGAAGGTCCTATTGGTGAAAAGAATTGAAGAACAAAACACTGAACGCTTCTCCTAAATCACACAGATAATAGCTGCTAGATCAGAAACCCAGACTTTAACTACTAAACATTCTTCCTCTCATCTCAGAATAGCAGATTCCAACAGAAGGCTTTTGAAGTCAAAACTAAATACAGACCACCACCATTGCTATTTCTCTTCATTACACCCAGGGGCAGAAATGTTCAATTACTGCTAGACTGAAGGCATTTTCCAAAATCTCAAAACTGTTCGCACGTGTAAAAATAGATTTTCTTTCTTTTATTTCTGCATCTGGAGTCCCCAAATTGTGGAAGCTCCCTTCTCTTTTCCTGCACTTTCAAATTTCCTAGCTACTCTGGCCAAGTCCTCATCAAGTTTCTCTGCATTCATTTCCTTCTCTAGCTACACAGGATATGTTCTATGGCCTGAGGCTAAATTCACAAAGGCAGTGTCCTGATCCTGAGTATAAGGCTGGAAATAGCAACAGAGCCACAGTAGGTACAATATTGCCTCCAATTTATATCTTCTTCTGCAGAGTACAAAGCGCTTTTACATCCACACTGTGATTCTTGCAGCAAATTGCTGAGATAGATGATCTTACCATTCTCCACCTTAAAGATCAGGCCTCCAGGATCGGAACGGTCGGATAACTTGCCCAGAACAGACAGCTGGGGGTGATGGAGTCAAATATCTCAGCCAGGTTCTAATTCCTGGTCCTGGGTTCCCCTTAGGATGCGCAAAGGTGAGGTTTTCAGTGGGGAGGGACAGTTGCTCCCATTGAATTCTCAAAGTTCTCTGTGACCATAAAAAGCCTGAGGACTGCTGCCAGGCGCGCCCGCTCCCCCAGGCGGTCCCTCTCGAGACCGTTCTCCTGGTCTGTGCATCCTTTCCACTCATACTTGTGTAAATGTCACAGGATCATCACTGGGCCTCTCAGGCGCGGGTGTGGAGGCTTGCTGAGAGCCCCTGTGGGGAAAACTGCTCAACCAGAAACACCTCTGCTCTGCTGTCCAGCTCACTTTGTGCCGCTTACTGATTTATTTTTTTTTTGGACAATAAAGGAGAGAAATGATGCGAAAGCTGACCAGTGGAGTATTTCTCAAAGTGGGTATGAACCACTTGCATCAAAATCAGGTGAGGTGTTTGTTACAGATCTTCTTGTCCTACCGATTCAGAATCTTTTGGAAGCCAGACACACGAATTCCTAACAATACCCCAGTTGGGTCATGTACCCACCTAAGTTTGAAAAGCACGGATGTAGAGAGCGGTGTCCAGGACCAGGCTGCATGATTTGTGGTTTTCAGTGCAAAATGCAAATGCAGAACCCTTTGTTCAAGAATTATTAAGAATTTCAAGATGGTGAGAGCACGGCATTTAACCAGAGCCGGGTCCAATGTGAATAAACACATACCCTGAATGGGTGACACATTTTATAAATTTCCTTGGACTCTTACCGAAATGCACATTCTGATTTGGTACATCTGGGGTGGGGCCTGAAATTCTGCACTTTCAGTAAGCTCCCAAGAGATGACAATGCTGGCGGCCCCCAGACCATTTCTTCAGCATAAATCTAGAGGGAATCATATGCATATGAGAGCTTTAGGAGCACTGAGCTATTAATAGCACTTCACCACAGGAAAGTGTGATCAGAAAACCAGCAGATGAGCATCACTTGGGAGCTTATTTGAAACACAGATTCTCAGGCCCCCACATCAGATGTAATGAACTGGAACCTGTATTTTAATAAGCTCTCCAGTCACCAGAGGCACTTGCAGGCTGGACCGGTCTAGAGCACATTTACTGTCAGCTGCGATAATAATATCCTGAACATACCTGAGAAAGTGCAGCCAATAGAGGAAGCACCTCATGCTGGACCTCCCCTGATGCTGTGCTTTCCTTGCACACCTGATGCTCTTCCTCTCAGGCTACCTCACTGAACTGTGGATTTGACCCATAATGGTGTGAAATCCCCTAAGAACAACACACTCCACAGCTTGCTTTGTTGGCAATGTACCTGGGATGTCATTCATATTCATGACCTTAAGGGTGACCGCTGCTCAGGATTTTGCTTGGATGCAAATGGAGGAACTGGCTAAATTCATACTCACGGCTAATGTTTACTGAACACATATTACTATATGCTAGGTACCCTGCAAGTCTCTGGGGCTTCCCACGTGGCACTAGAGGTAAAGAACCCGCCTGCCAATGCAGGATTTTTGAGAGATGCAGGTTCAGTCCCTGGGTCAGGAAGATCCCCTGGAGGAGGGCATGGAAGCCCACTCCAGTAGTCTTGCCTGGAGAATTCCCCATGGACAGAGGAGCCTGGCGGGCTATAGTCTATGGGGTTGCAAAGAGTCAGACACAACTGAAGCGACTTGGCCCACACACACTGCAAGTGTAACCTGTGTGTTATTTTGTCATCTTGAAAAACTTGGTTGGGTTCACTTATTACTGCCAATTTACAGATGAGGCTAACTGTGTCTAATAAATATTATCCAAATGAACTAAGATGACCCTGATAGTAAGCTGCAGAAACAAGATGCAAACCCAGTTTTTGTTTGTTTTCCCTAAAGCCAGTGATCTTGAATGTCCTTATCCAGGGCCTCTCAAAAGTCCCCATAATGGGATGAATTGAGAGAGTAGCATGGAAATATATCCATTATCATATGTAAAATTGATAGCCAGTCAGAATTTGCTGTATGACACAGGGAACTCAGCCCAGTGCTCTATGACAACCTAGAGAGGTGGGATGGGGTGGAAGATGGGAGGAAGTTTCAAGAGGGAGGGGATATATGGTATATCTGTGGCCGGTTCATTTTAATGTGTGGCAAAAACCAGCACGATATTGTAAAGCAAATATTTTGCAATAAAATATATATTTTTTAAAGTCCCCACAACATTTGAATTCAACAAGCACCAGAACCACCTGTAATTCCTGATAAAGGACAGACTGCTCGGCCCCTACCTGGGCTGGGGACCTCATTTTGAGAACCATTAATTTAGACATTTCTCTGGTTGTTGGTGACATGAGAGCAGCAGCAAAATGGGCACTAGGACTCTCATTTGAAACACTTTTCGACCACTTTATAGGAAAGAACTTTCTTACGACCAATACACTCTGGCAAGTCAGAAGCAGAGTCCTGGCTATTTTCTCCTCCAGCAGCTTAAATGCAACCAGACACCAGGTGAACGGAGCTGCTGCAGGACAGGCTGATCAACAACCTCGAAACTGCCTGAATAATTGTTTCTGATGCCCGTCAAGGGGGCATCTCGCAGCCTCTTGGTGAACATGAGGGGACCAGGCTGGGCTTTCTCGTGAGTGTCTAATGACTGGAAATTGACTGAAATGGAAGCGGTCTCACCACACTGCACCACGCTCACAGGGCCAGACACGGCCGTTTGCAGAATCACTCATGCTCCAACACACCCAACTGCAGCGTGGTTAGGCGGCCCCCTTGTGAAATACTACATGGAAAATCTGGCATGGCTTCCATCCTGGCTTGGGACACTTCCAAGGTCATGAGTAGATGTCCAAACCGCCACTGCTGGCTATCAGTCTTGCTGAGTCTCCACGGAATTAATGTGGCTTCGACAGACCTGGATCGCAGAGGTAACCTGGCAGCCAACTCCTGGCCCCTCCTCACACCTGCCACCTTCTATCTGTCTCATTTATCGAGTCTCCATCACAGTGCACGGGAGACGATTCTCCCAGGTAGTTTAAAAAAAAAGTGAAAAGAGCGTAAGTGCACTTCCAAGCAGAGCCGAAGCTTCGGTCAGTGGGAGTCGGGAGAAGACTGGGTGGAAAACTCAGTCACCAGGTTTTTTCCAGGAATAGCCCTTAATTCACTTCTACAACATTACTCCTAAAATCAGACGTATTTAATTACTATTTCGACTCCTCCAGGATGGGGATCAACTGTAAAATTAATCAGGAATAAGTAAAGCTTCAAACTCAACCAGCCCTAACTAATCCAGGGGAGAGTAACAAGACATAGCTACTTGTCACTGGAGAAGGAGTCACAAGCCAGCATGAGGCAGGCCGGGAAGAGGAGGAGAGAGCCAGGAAGGACTGGAGACTCCCTGCTCCAACCTTGAAGGTCTCCATCCCTCTCCCACAGCCCTGAGACGCACCAGGCACCCACCCTGAGCATCCTTTCCTCTGCCCGTCCCGCGACACGTGCAAAGAACAGAGGAACAACCTCTGCACACACCGGGCTTCCAGCCTAACTCCAATCATCTCTCCATTCAGAGCCTCAGTGCATGCCCTCACTTGTGTCTACAGTCCGGCCCTCCAGGCAGTGGTCCTCAGCCTTCCCTACTTCTCTGAAAGGGCTTCCCTTCCCACCAGACTGGAGGCTCTCCTTTCCCATGTATAGACCCCCCCTGGACAGTGCATGGTCTCGCCTGTATGCAACATCCTGAGAGGATCCAGACAGAGAGAGAAAACCTGGGAGGCATGGCTTGTCCACCACTTCACAGCGATGCTCGTGTCCTTCTCGGTCTGTCTGTCTTCACCCTGTTCTTTCCTTGGAGAGGTTTCTTACAGAGAATGGGCCTGGTCCATGTGAGTGCACGCCGTCAAGGGTGTCCGGCCTGCGTGAATAGTCTGCAACCCCTTTGACAATGAGGAGTCTCACGTGTGGTTGCCCAGAAGAGGACCAGCCCCACGGAGCCATGCCAGACCACGCCCCTGAATACAGTGCATGGCGGGGAGAGCTGATACACCTGAAATTTTCTGCAGCTGCTCCGATTATACCAAGGCTCTGAAAATGCAGCCCTCTGTGCCCTTAATCTCCTGCTGATGAATAGCGGCTTTATTACAGTGGCTGCATTCGTACATAGAGGAATAGCAAGAGAAAATGATTAAGCAAGGCTAAGATGAGTGCTGCAGAGATAAAACATAAAATGTGGATTCGGGGCCTCAAGCTCCTCTTGGATTTGGGAGAAAAGGAGAAAAAGAGACAGAGAGAGAAATAGGAACCTGGAAGCTGGAAGAAAAATAGTGCAGAAAGATCTGCTTGGCACCTTCTGAAGATAGACACAAAAAGAGTGTTGAAATAAAGAGAAGGATTATTGAAGAAAGACAGAACAATTCTGGCTCGGCCTTTCTTAAACACACCTGCCTGAAGATCTGAGGACTATAATGGGCCTGGACAGTGGGTAATCCACCCATCCCTTCTCTCAAATGGCCCTTTAACTGCCTTTGAAAAGCGACACGTCTCCAGCAACATTTGAGCCTACGGCGAAGTAAGTGCTTCCGCCCTTCACAGCACCTGATCACAATCTCCTCTTATCTCACAGAAATGGTCTGGCTGCACCCTAAGCCTGGTTCCTCTGAGCTTGTGCCTGGCACCTCCCTTCAAGCTTCAGAGCAAAGCATCACAAGGAGGAGGGCCCAGAAATACCAACAGCGAGCTCTGTGCAGCTGACCTGTGCATCTCCCACGTCCGCTTCTGCAGGACACCAACCAACAGACAAACCAGGATGCTCCATCACCAACCTGCTGAAAATTCAGCAAAAAACAGCTGGCACCTTAGCTCTTTTCTATAGGGGCAAGGGGGGTTGCTAATTTTGACCCTGTGTGTGTGTGTGTGTGTGTGTGTGTGTGTGTGTATTTAGTCGCTCAGTCATGTCCGACTCTTTGTGATCCTTTGGAAGGCTTCTCTGTCCATGGGATTCTCTGGGCAAGTATACTAGAGTGGGTTGTCATGCTCTCCTCCAGGGAGATCTTTCCAACCCAGGGATTGAACCCAGGTCTCCTGCATTGCAGGCCTATTCTTTACCCACTAAGCCATCAGGGAAGCCCAGTTTTGACCCTACTGGAATATACACTTGTATGAAATTGGCTTGGGTCACCTACAGACACAAACATTGAACTCACAATTCACACTGGCCTCACATCTCTGAACTGCTACAGTTTCTGCCTTTCAGAGAAAAAAAAGATGTGTGCTCTGAAGGCCATCCATCCTCAATCTATCTGTAATATGGATAGGGGAGGGGGCATACAACATGTGTCTTTCTATTCCAAGGATTTTTGGCTATTCTCAAGGCAATCTGGGTCTTGTGAGAGTCAAGGTGGCCTTTGAGATTGGAAGGAGCTTGCTAAAGAGAACAGAGCAAGGCACAGCATTTCAGGTAGAGAAAACAGCATAGCAAAGTGCAGTGGAGCTGTGGAAAGACACCAGCGTGCTTGCAGAAGGATGGACATTTGGTCTGTAAGGAGCATCAGGCTTTGGCAGAAAAGGTAGGTGAGATGAAGCCAGTAAGTGAGTGTCCTGCACTTTCTGTGTCCCATCCATCCACCTCAGACTGACTAGTGTGGGTCACATCGACTGTTTCCTGACCTCCGACCTCCTGTCGGGTCAGTTGATGGGCTGGGGAGGGAATACCACCAGTTGTCCACACCCCTGTCAGAGGTCACAGCTCCTGGCCAGGGGCCTCTGTCCCTGGTTAGAGCTTCAGCCTCCTCCTTTAACCATCAGCCAATCCCCCCTCCTGCCCCGTTTGTGCCTGGGGGTCCTAATTAACCATCGTGGTCTTTCCTGCACTTTGGCTGCACCTTTGTAAACATCCACTTTATTAAAAACTCTCCTCAAATTGCCTAGTTTAAGCGTGCCATTTTTTCCCTACAGGAACTAAAGCAGCAAGCCACGTGAAGGACTGTCTTCTTTCTCCTGAAGATAGGAAAGACCAGAGACCCAAACTGAAGAGCTCTGCAAGGACCACCCAAAAAAATCGTCAAGGGCCACTAAGCCACCGAGACACCAAGCCTAAGCCCTGCCCCCTTCTTCAAGGGTGGCCCGCCCTGGGAGGAGGGGCCAGATTCCCAGAGGCAAATCAATCTGCTTCTTCTCATCTGTGTCTCTGATCCCACCAGCCATCCTGTCCTGACAGCCAGGCTGTGTAGAGCCCACACCTGAGGTGGAGCTTCACCCTGGAGAGGGTGGACCAGCTGGCAGGAGAGCAGCAGGGGGATGCACTAATTTTGGTCCAAGCTGACACCGTTCACAGGTACACCTGGAAAACCAGTACTCACTCAGGTACACTGGAGGTGGACGGTGTGTATCAGGGTGCCCGGTCATGCTGGAAACAGGCCTGGATGTCCTCCGTGTCCCTGAGCCCAGAGCTGGGGGTGGCTGGGGAAGATATGCCAGCCTGGCACACTGTGCGTGGGAGACAGCCTCAGACGAAGCAGCATATGTGCCACGCTGGTCCCATCGCTGGGGCAAGTTTCAGCTCCAGCTCCTTGTTTGGACACACTTGGAATCCCTCCCCCAGGCCTGGATCCTCTCTCCGATGCCCTCCTGTCACCAGTCAGGATGACCTACGGTGAGGACTCGAACCACCAGCTGGGGAGAAGCTCAAGGCTGAGGAGACAAAACAGCACTTGGACCAGCGAGGCAGGAAGCCGGGCGTGAGTCCCAGTGCTCCATCCACAGGGTATCCCCACGAGTGCAGCGCGTGGCTGCAGTCTGTCGGCCCAGCCCCTGTGGCCCTCGTGTTGTGTCTGTGCCCTAGCCCTGGTTCTGCACTTCTCTTCTGAAGAGGCCACGCCTGCCTCTCCCTGGAGGCTGCCTTAGACTATGGGTGCCCCTCCGCACCCACTCCCAGGGGCCGAGGTGCCCGGGGAGGGGTGTGTGTCCCCATGGCAGCAGTGGTGTGCCGGCTTCTGGGACACCTGCCCTTCCTGGCTGCCCCACCCCTGCTCCTTCTGTGGTCTCTCCGGGGAACAAGCCCTTAATACATCACTTTCACACAAATTCGCCTCTCAGGGCCGGCTTCTGGGGCTCAGGACTAAGATGATCCTGTTTGTAATTTTCACAAACGTTTTGCAACTGGGAGGTGACCCTATAAGAAAGACTGCATGAGATGCTTGGGAGGCTGCAGAGAGGAACCAGCACAGGGTGTGGGGGGGGCGGGTGAGGTGGGCAACGAGGTCCTGCTCTGGGAGGTGCTGAGAAGAGCCGGCAGCCAGACAAGCAGGCGGGGTGGGTAAGGGCCACCCAGGGGCGCTGACACCACGGGGCAAAGGGTCAAGCCAGCAGGTCCGAGCACCAGAAGGGCCTCCTGGTCGGGGTGTCAGCTGCCTGGAGGTGGGAGGGGCATGTGGACTGGGAATCTCAGGGCAGGACAGTGAGTTCTGAGTTCGCCTTGAACTAAAGGTACACACGCAGGAGCACAGGGGAAGGGAGTTGCCTCCACGGGAAGAAAACAGCATCCAGAGATGGGGCCGTGGCCACAGGGCTGTAGGTTAGGGTTAGGGTCAGGGGCTTATCGAATTCTTCACTTGTTTGACAAGCGGACCACGCAGTGCGTTGGGCGCTTAAGTGATGCCGCATAGGATGAATAAGACATACACAGATATTTTGCTCTGCCAAAGAGAAGCTGAGACAGATTATAATCAATCATGGGCATTTTATGAGAGGATAGAATATGGTGTTGCACAGAAAATAAATAGGTCTGTGTGCTGCGTCTATGTGCCAGGGAAGGTGTTTTACTGAGAACTTTGCAGAAGGTGTATATTTGGTACTTGGAAGGGCCTAAGAAGTCATCTATAGATACAGACCCTGGAGAAATTTAGACACACAGCTATGTCCCTCTTAAGCCTATGGCTATGTAGCTATTTAGTTCAAAAAAGAGTTGCAAGGTAAGATGAATTGGGAGATTGGGACTGATATATATACACTGCTGCTGCTTGCTGCTGCTAAGTTGCTTCAGTCGTGTCTGACTCTGCGCAACCCCATAGATGGCAGCCCACCAGGCTTCCCGTCCCTGGGATTCTCCAGGCAAGAACACTGGAGTGGGTTGCCATTTCCTTCTCCAATGCATGAAAGTGAAAAGTCAAAGTGAAGTCGCTCAGTCGTGTCAGACTCTTAGCAACCCCATGGACTGCAGCCTACCAGGCTCCTCCCTCCATGGGATTTTCCAGGCAAGAGTACTGGAGTGGGGTGCCATTGCCTTCTGCAGTATATACACTGCTGCTGCTAAGTCGCTTCAGTCGTGTCCGACTCTGTGCGACCACATAGACGGCAGCCCACCAGGCTTCCCGTCCCTGGGATTCTCCAGGCAAGAACACTGGAGTGGGTTGCCATCTCCTTCTCCAATGCATGAAAGTGAAAAGTGAAAGTGAAGTCGCTCAGTCGTGTCTGACTCTTAGCGACCCCATGGACTGCAGCCTATCAGGCTCCTCCGTCCATGGGATTTTCTAGGCAAAAGTACTGGAGTGGGGTGCTTTACTTTGTATAAAATAAATAACTAACGAGAACCTGCTGTATAGCACAAGGAACTCTACTCAGTGCTCTGTGGGATCTAAATGGGGAGGAAAATCCAAAAGCAGGGGATGTATGTATACGCATGGCTGATTCACTTTGCTGTACAGCAGAAACTAACACATTGTAAAGCAACTCTACTCCAATAGAAATTAAAAAAAAAAAAAAAAAGGTTGGGGATGGGAACGTGTATCTCCTGATTCCTTAACTTGACATAAAACAACAGTGTTTTCTGGGGTTGGTGGATTCAAAGAGAGACTGTGCACTGAGCGCTCTGAAAGCTTGACAATGCACCAGGTATTACTTAGATTTTAAGATCTCTCCCATCTGGAGGTTGCTAGACAGTGGTGTATTTTATCTGATGGAACCTCAGTTCCCAGTTCATAGTGAAGAGAAGCAGCGGCCATGCACCGAGCTTCTGGCCTGACTTCCACAGAGTCGAGCCAGCTGGATCCTTGTCTTCTTATCTCATTTGCTATGACAAGCCTGGGTCCCACCCTTTCTGCGATTCAGTTTTCCTATGTGTCAAATGGGGAAAAACTTATCTGCCCATTCAATCCTCAAAACCATCCAAGGTTCAAAGAAACATACAAGGAAAGTAGAAAGAACTCGAGAAGAACAGGGAGGTGCTGATGTTTAAAACCTTGTGTGCGAACACACATACCCCTCTCTTCGGTATGATTTTCCAAGTCACCAAATCCATGCTTCCATCATCACGCTGACCATTAAACAGCTGTTTACTGTGCTTCTATGCCTGTGGGGATGCTCTGCTCGCTTTTTAGAACAAAACATGTTCCTTACTATCTATGTTTTAGGAGCTTATCCAAAAAAGGAGATAACAACTGCTTAAAAGAAAGCAAGCAGGGGACTGGCATGGACAATTCAGTAATAGACACCAGACAGACTTGGAAAAGATGGACACAATCTTAGCTCTGAAGGCATGAAGCCCAGTCCTGAACCAAAAGCAGGGAGCCTTGCCCAGAGGGATGCTCTCCACCCCTCTGGCCGCCTCCCCAAGCAGCAGGAAGAGCAGGAAGGATCCTGGAGGGTGAGGGTGGCTGGAAGGGGAGGCAGCAGGAAACTCCGAAGAAAAGATGCAGCCATGGAGTCAGCCCTCATGTGGCTGGAGATACATCAGCTGATCCTAGCGGAGTAATTTCCTTCAACCAACACCAGGCAAGTGATTATGCAAGTCCTTCACAGCACCCCCCGGTGCCTTTAGTGAAACTCTATTAGCTGGTCTCTGTAGGAAGGGATTCTCACTGGGCTGGAGGAGAGCTGTCTTTTTCTGCATAAATTACCCCCTTATCTTGACCCTTCAACAGCAGCTCAAATCATCCCAAAGCTTACTAGGTTGACCTCCTTCTGAACTCCAGGCAATGGGATGGGTGGGGAGGCTCCCACCTCACCCACCCTGGGTGGCAGCCACTCCGGCCTCTCCTGACTGACCTCTGGCCTCCAGCCTCTCTTCCTGCTGGAAGGACCTTTCTAGCAAATCTATTTGAGACTCATTTGTTCCCAAGCCTCCAGTGATGCCCAGAACCCTCAGTATGACATTTCAGAACAGCTTACCAGGACGCCCCAGCCTCATCCAGACCCATCACCTTGCACAGAAGCCGTAAAACAGGGTGTGTTTGTTGAGTTTCTCCAGGTTTCCACATCCCATGCTGCCCCATCTGTCTGCCTAGAGCACCTCTCCCCACCTCCTCCCCACATGCACCTTCCATCCCACCCGTCATGCCTGTGCTGACATCCACCACCCTGCAATACCTGTATCCGTGGTCACCTCTGTCACTGCCTAGGCCACGTGCCCACTGTGAAGGCAGGGCTCATGCATTTTCTTTTTTATTTACCCCCCGGCCCAGTTGTGCTCAGCATGGCACCTCGCCCATCCTCACCCCCAGTTAGTGAATGTCCAGAGGGAAGGCACATGGCAGACACACTCCACCCCAAACCAGGCTCCTCTGAGACCAGGCTGGCCTCAGGCACAACCCAAACGCAGAATTGCTCCAGCTGCCCTCCAGGGCGACTCAGGAGCCTGCCCCTCGTGGCACATGGCGAGCCACCAGAAGTCACCACGGCACAATTCAGACTCCATGAAAGCTCGAAACGTGGGCCAGGAGGACGCAGCAGACATTGCATGGGAGTTTGGGGTTGTTTTATTAGTTAACCAGGAAAATAATAGCTCAGACTTTCTGATACGTGATAGCAGGCAAAATCTTTTCATGTATAATTATATCTCATGGACTTATCAAAACAAGGCCGGAGGCAGAGACAAATCTCTACCTCCGGACACAGGAACCTAAACCTGTGATCACAGGTGAGTCGCTCTGCTTCTGTGAAGCTTCACCTCAGTTTCCTCACCTGCACGAGACAAGCTGTCTCTGCAGGAACCCCAGCCCTGCAGGACTTCCCAGTTCCCTGCCTGGGCTCCCATCACTGCATCCTGGTCTCTGACAGGCAGGGCTGTCTGACACCCACAGCTGTCCTCTCCTCAGCCAGGTGAACAGAGAGAGAAAAGGTTAGCAGGTTAGAACAGAAAGTGGAGTGAGACTGGGAAGACGAAAATGCCAATTGCTGAGAAGCAATAAATGCCAACATGCCTTCACCCCTTATGCAAATTCTTGAAAGAGCAAACAAGCATGTTTAGTTTCACCTCTAAGAAGAATCCAATAATATTAATTAGAATTTAAGCACATTAAGTAAAATCAGCAACATGATGGCTCCTTCAGTGGTAATTATCAGAGAATTGCCAAGTCAGGGGATGAAAGCACAGATCTCCTTCGTCCCACTTGGAGACCTGCCAGGTTCCCTGATCTTGTGGCTTTCTATGTCCGATACAGTGTTTCCTAGCATCTCCCCAACAAAGCTGACCAAGTCTCCCCTTGTTTCTTTCCCCACTAGTGAATGGATTTCAGATGCAGGGTCCCACCTTGCAGGGTAAGCCCCTCTTCTTGGTCACCCCTGGGCTTCTTTCTCCTACTGAGAATGTGGTGCTAACACACATCTGTACTCCCAGAGTCCTAACAGGATGCATTTTGGCAATTTTAGCTTCATCAAAACCGGTTTAAAATGTTCAGTGATCAGAAGAACACCCAGGGAGAAAGAGGGTTGCAATATAGTTACCTGCAGGGTTGAAGATTATTCTCAACGAAAAGCCTGGGCCAAATTGCTCAGAAAATTTAGGAAGAGGGAGTGGAGTAGAGGAGGGTGGGGGAAGCAGTCACACTGCTGTCTGAGCATCATTCACTGCTTCCAGGGATGTGGTACCTCCCATATTCTTTACATCCTTCACCCTTGCCTTTCTGTAGAGTGAGGAACATGCCAATTTGGAATGATTGGTGGAAGGAGGCAGCTATTGCATCTGTGCTAAAGAAAAACAAGAATGATAATAACAAAAGTCTAATTTTAATTTCCTAGCAATTCTCTCTTCCACAGTTTTGAGTGAGAGCAGACAGGATGCTGTAGACTGATCTAAAGCTGGCCTTGCTTCTAGGTAGGCATGGGAAACTGTCCCCCCCCCAGCCCCCACCAAGGTCTGTATTTAGGAATTTCTTCTAAAAATATATTTCTCCTGTCTTCAAAATGAGACTAGGAACCCACAGGGTCTAAGCGATGGGTCAGAGTCAGGTGGAAACCACAAAGCTGGACTCAGGCTCCCAGGCTCTGTTTGCAGCCACTTTGTTATCTTCCTGGAGGTGAAGTCCAATACTCAGATCAGTACTCATGCAGGAGGCTGCAAGAGTACCTTCTGTGTTGGCTGTAAAACAGTCATTAGAGACCTAACGGCAATGATGCTTCTCACACAATCATGTGCATTATATAGTGTCGCCCTTTTGAGAAATGCACATCACTTTAGACACCAAGTCCCACCCTGACCACCTCCAAACTTCTCTTTTAGAATATGTGGCCAAACGCAAGACACAGAAGCAACCTAAATGTCCATCGACAAATGAATGGATGAAGCCGTGGTATGCATATGCAATGGAATATTACTCAGCCACCAAAAATAATGAAATAAAGCCATTTGCAGCAGTATACATGGGCCTAGTGAGTATCATACTAAGTCAGCCAGACAAAAAGAAAGCCCATATGGTATCACTTAAATGTAGAGTCTGAAATACAATACAGGAACTTCCCTGGTGGTTCAGTGATTGAGAATCCACCTTGAAATGTGGTGACACGGGTTTGGTCCCTAGTCAGGGAACTAAAATCCCACATGCCATGGAACAACTGAATTCATGTGCCACAACTACTGAGTCTGAGCTCTCCAGAGCCCAAGCGCCACAACTCAGGCGTACCATAACGCAAGATCCCACGTGATGCAATGAAGCTCCCACCTGCCGCAACCAAGACCCAAGGCAGCCAAATAAATACATAATCATATATTTTTAAATAATAACAAATACAATACAAATCAACATACGTTGAAACAAAAACAGACTCAAGACACAAGGAACAGATTTGGTATTACCAAGGGGCAGGGAGGGGAGGGAAAGAATGGGAGTTTGGGATTAGCAGAGGCAAACTTATATATAGACTATATGAACAGGGTCATACTGTATAGCACAAGGAACCATATTAAATACTCTATGACAAACCATAGTGGAAAAGAATATGAAAAATTATATGTGTGTATATATATATATATATTTTTTTTTTTAATGTATGTTAGTCTCTCAATCTTATCCAATTCTTTGTGACCCCATGGATTGTAGCCCATCAGACTCCTCTGTCCAGGGATTTTTGACAAGAATACTGGAGTGGGTTGCCATTTCCTTCTCCAGGAGATTTTCATCTGAGCTACCAGGGAAGCCCGATGTGTGCATATATGTGTGTGTGTGTGTGTGTGTGTGTGTGTGTATAAAGATGTTGTTGTTGTTCAGTCTCTAAGTCATGCCTGACTCTTTGCAACTCCAGGGACTGCAGGACGTCAGGCCTCTTTGTCCTTCACTGCTTCCCAGAGTTTGTCCAAGTTCAGGTCCATTGAATCACTGAGGCTAGCCAACCATTGTGTCCTTCTTCAGTTATACAACAGAAATTAACACATTGTAAATCAACTATACTTCAATAACATTAAAAAAAAAAAAGAATACATGACCAAACAGATGCTATCTCAGCCACCCCATCCCCCAGCCATACTGCTTTGGCAAACTGTACTTTCCTGGGAACGTTTTGTTAAGACATGGCTTCTTGAGCCCATGCCAGGAAAAAATCCCAACACAGTCCTTGGTGGTCTCCAACCGCCTCGGCTGTCTCTGTGAAGTCTCCTGGCTAGTCAGTTAGATTGGGTGAACTACACCCACAAGTGTAACCCACTGGGAGATTTTTCTGTGGCTCCTGTTCCTGTATGAAGGAGCTGAAGACTACACAGCCTGCGGGCAGTCCACAGGAGCTGAGGAAGTTCCCTGGAGGGGCAGCTGCTGCCCTTTTGCTCTCTGCAGCCCCTGGCCAGTTTCTAAATTCTACTTCTGAGAGAGTGAGCCAGACTTGCAACAAACAGCTGAGATGTAACGTTTTCCATTCATATGCAAAAGACATTTATTATCTGTGGGACACTGTTTAGAAAGTGCTCTATTATTTGATTTGTGATAAGTGATTAGTAAACATGTTTATCAAAGTAAATATAACCGATAGAGTGACTTCAATTGGATTCACATACATTAGTGTCCGGGAAACCTGCAAAGCCCTCTTAAGGGGAATTGACATGTCACATGCTGCGCCTGCCTCCTCTCCACCTCCCTCGCGCCCAGCCCTCTGCACTCAGACCTCACCTACAGCTCTGTCCAGTTCTCCCTCTAGATGCAAACTGCTGGTCACACGCAGGGGAAAGTGTAGGACGTATGGCCGAGCTTGCCCCCAAACAAGAACACCGTTTGTCCACTAAAGCTTGAAAAGAGTGTCAAGCTTTTAGAGGGTCAATTCCTAAGGGAGATTCCTACTGGGTTCATCACTTCTGGGAAAAAGAGTGGTGCTCAGGCCACAGCTAGGCTCTGGAACTGCAGACCATAAAGGCAGACATCACTAACCCTGCCGGGATGACATTCTTTCTCCTATTAATAGCAACTTCCTGCATTCTGCTTGCCCCAGAAAACGAAATGAATGAGGCTTGGCTGCAAGTGTAGGGGAGAATAAAGCCCAGGATGGCAATAAATCGGAGTGCAGAGTGGCAGGCACTGTAATCCGCCGGAATGACGCTCTGGCTCAAGGAAAAGAACCTCTTTGGGGAACCAGTGGAGGGAATCGATGGCCATAAAAGCATCCGAGGCAGCAGCAGCAGCAGGAAAGAGAGATACCGTTGACCGGGACAGGCAGCAGATTGTAGGTTGTAAAACAAAATAGAAAGTCATTAAGCAGTGAGCAAAGGGCAGGATTGCGCGGTATGGGCGTCACGGGAGACCTACGTTATAGGATTCAGGACCCCACCCTCCCATCCCACCCCCGCAGTCAAGAGGTCAGAATCTCCAGGACTCTGTCTCCAAGGCCCCAGGATCCTGCACAAAGGCCCTTCTCTTGCACAAGCATGGAGAGAAGAGAGACAGTATTTATTGCCTCTTATGTAACAGGTCTATTTGGAAACCTATTCTGACCGGCTTATCAGGGTATTAATACATCACAGACATATTGAGCTGTATTCATTTAGGGTTTGGGTTGCTTTAACCAAAGACTTTCCTGGGAAGCAGACCAGCGTGTGTTTTTTGGAACGATTCCCCTTTTCTGCCTCATTTCCACCTTTTGATCCAGCAGAGGGCAGAGTCAACCCATAACACTTAGGTCAGGGACCCTGAGGGGCAGTTCCAAGCACGAAGCGTCCTGGGAGAAGGGGTCAGAGAAGCAGAGACAGGAATCAACGCTTTATCCTGTAAGGAGAATGTGAGGATGGATACTTTCCGAAACCAAAGACAGGGAGTAGGTAGGACCAAAGAGCATCCAGTTAAAGAGCCCCGAATGTGTCCTGCCTCAGTTTCCCAGCCATTCCAGGGAGCAGAACACATGACTCATTTCCATCACACCCTGTGCGCTAAACCGTGCTTTGTGGAGTGCCTCTGACGACAGAGGCAGGGCAGCTGGGAAAAAGATAGGAGGCCATGCAGAAATCAGAGAACACAGAAAAAAAGGCAGGGACAAAGGCTTCCCTCAGCTGCCTGTCTTGTCTCTCCTCCCCGTGTGCACAGCTCTTTCTCCCGTGCATTCCAATGCTTGCCTTCTGTCTCCTTTCCTTTCTTTGGCGCCTTGGCTACCCTCTCCAGCAACTCTGTCTTGGGAGAAATAAAAGTAAAACCCCAAACAACTCCTGGGGGAAAACGGCAGCAGCTGCTTCATCCCTCTGCTGCGCCCACTGCGGGAGGCAGCAGGAAGGCAGGCACCCGGCCAGCCAGCGCCGGGAGAGCTTTGATTTCCAATCTGATCACTGCGTTTTGTCAGCCTCTGCACACCGCAAACAGCTCGGCCCATCTATCACAGAGGAGAAGGGGTGATGGAAGGAATAAAAGAAGGAGCCACCTTCATCTCCAGGGGCGAATGGCTGGTGCAGGTGTCCTGCCACCCACCACCCGGGGCTCTCTCCCTGCCCCTGCCGCCTCACCGTGCAGAAGTCACTGGCCACAGCTGGGCTACGGCTCTGCTGTTGCAGTGTTCTAGCACATACAGATCCCATCTACCAGACTCCTCTTCTGGAAAGAACTGATGGATGCAGGATGCTTTTCCCCTTGGCTGTTTGTCCTGGTCCTCCTGTTCCCATCCACGTACATTCACTCACACACACAGATGGCCAGACCCCCACTGAAACGCGTCTCCCACCCCCATCATGCAGTGGTGCCTATGAAGACTCACAGTGCTTACAACATGTGATGTCGCACCTTTCCTGGGCCTGCTCCCTCCCTCTGCCAACAGCCCACACATCCCCCCAGGCTAGACTGCCTCTCTCTCTCTCCCTCTGTCTCTCTCTCACACACATACAAACATGCACACAATATTCTCTTCTTGTGCTTGTGCTTAGTCGCTCAGTCGTGTCCGACTCTGCGACCCCAAGGACTATAGCCCACCAGGCTTCTCTGTCCATGGGGATTCTCCAGGCAAGAATACTGGAGTGAGTTCCCATGCCCTCCTCCAGGGGATCTTCCCAACTCAAGGATCGAACCCAGGTCTCCTGCATGGCAGGTGGATTCTTTACCATCTGAGCCACCAGGGAAGCCTGAGAACACTGGAGTGGGTAGCCTATCCCTTTTCCAGGGGATCTTCCCAACCCGGGGATTGAACCAGGGTCTCCTGCATTGCAGGTGGATCCTTTACCCGCTGAGCTACCAGGGAAGCCCACACTCTCTTTTGCTTCCCTGCATCCTGTGTGTGAATGTGGTGTGTGGTTTAGTCTCAACCTCTCTGCTATCACGGGAAATATCCTTCATTTATTAATCATCAATAAGTCACCAAAAAAAATTGCAACCCTACTGTGAACCAGTCAACGTGCTAGGGCCTGGGGACACAGAGGTCAGCAGGACAAGGTGCCTGCCTGCTGTGTAGCCCAACACAGAGCATGTTCGAGGTGGTATTAATGAGGCTTATCAGACACAGTCGTGGAATCTTTCTTAACAAAAAGACTGTGTTTTATAAATAGATCCCTAGCCCAAATTCCAAACATGCTCCACAGATTTTTCTGATGGATAAAGCTGAGAATTATTACTGAATCTCAGAGTGGCTGGAGGGCAGGGTTTGGACAGAAATCAGGTTCATGGAAAACCTGGACAGGTGAGCAAAGACACCATCATGAAGGGTCTTTTCTGTGGAATCTGGACCCTGAGGAACTGGAATCTGACACGTAGAGTCTAAGAGTTTCAAACAGGATGAGAATGTGCTCAGACCTGTGTCGTGAAAGGGTGTCTCTGCCGCGGGAGAGCATATTGAGAAGCAGAGAGCATCTGTGAGACCCGCCGTGGTCCAGACCGCTAGGGCTGTGGGCAGAGGCAGGGCAGGGCAGGGCCCGGGAAGGATGGAGGGATGGAGATTAGGGATGGAGAGATACTCATCCAGGTTGGGGAGTTGGGGGTGGGCGGGGTGGGGAAGGGAGGAAGGTACAGTAGGAAGAGCAGGGAACACGTCCTGGGGGCCAGCGGGCACTGGGCACCAGGACTCTGCTCTCCCTCAACTTGCTCAGCTAGGCCGTGGTCAGCAACATCTCCACTTCACACGCAAGGAAGCAAAGCTGACAGATCACCCACGGTCACAGAGGTAATAAGTCACAAGGCAGGGACAGGACCTCTGGTGGCCTGTCTCCAGGAGACTGGCACTCTGTAGCCAGGTCCCATCCCCTTTGGGGCGAGGGGGTGAGGGCAGAGCCCTGGAATAAGGCATGGGCAATGCCTACAGGGGCCTCAGCCTGGAAGGTGAGTGTCACAGGTGGCTCTCTAAGGACTCTGTGGACTGGCATCGCTTCCCCACCCAGCCTGCCAGTGCCTGTGGGATGGGGGCCTCTGGCTGAGCCTCAAAGGCTGCTCCTGCTGGCTGGTCCCCTGAAGGTGGGCAGACACCTGTTGACCAGTGTACGGGATGTTCACACAGCACTGTCTACAGAAGGACCAGTCCCAGGACCTCTCAAGGAGGAGGGCTGCGGGGGCCTCTGATGTGTGCCCTGGGCCCACAGATACCCCCACCATCGGAGACTGCAGAGTTGGGTGGGTATCACTCTGAGGACACGTCTGGTTTGGGAGAGATGGCAGATCCGTTGCAAGAACACAGGTGTGCCCCTCCCCGCTATGCAGCCAGTCCTCGGTCCACCCCTCTCCCCAAACCACTCTCACCCTCCAGCGTCCTCGCTGTCCCTGCCGTGGACAGTGCACTGGACATGAAGCTGTGAAATCTACCTGTTTCACTCCTTGTCATTGTGGCCCTCACATTGATCCCTGGTGGTTCACAGCATTAACCCACCGGTGCCCGGCAGACTCATTACAAGTGACAGAAAGAGAGACAAGAGAGAAGCAAAGGGGTGTTCAGGATGGAGAAACAGGGAGGCTGACAGGACGGGGCTAGGGAGGGAAAGAGGAAAGCCAGGTAATAAGTCATAAGGTGGGGACTGGACCTCTAAGGGCAGGAGTTTCTTGCGGTCTCTGTTAAGGAGGAGGCTTTCTTAATGGGGAAAAAGAAGAAAACAGAGAGACAGGTTTCCTGTTCTCTGAGTTATTCTTTGTTTCCTGTTGGATGAATGTGTGTGTGTGTCTGTGTGTGTGTATAACAAGCATCAAGAATCAAGTCTGGGCTGCACTGTGATAAGCCCCACACCTGGAGTAAGTCCGAGCAGGGGTGAGATGAAGTGTCTTTACAGCAATACCAACGAGGGAGTTCACAAGGCTGAGTCTGGCGGCATAGGTCCTGGGAAGGACCAGTCTGCCCAGCACCAGGGGGTTTCCAGCGAGGGCCCCCTTGCTCCCTTTGGAGGCTACACTGCTGAGACTCCTGGTGTCTATACTGGCCACCCAGGGCTGGCAGGGAAGGGGAGCCCATTCACAAAAGGGACCCTTGTTTCCTCCCCAGGCAGGTGAGGCACAGCTTTAAGCTTCCCTTAGCACATTCCTGAAGTCTGACAGTAGGTGGCATTGGAGGAGCCCAGGTTCTTTGTTATAAGTATTTGTTCCATGAAAACCCTGTGGATTTGACTTGAACAGCCCCAGGGGAGGCTGATTTGCTGACTACAGAGTTGCCTAAATAAAACCAGTGGGAAGAGAGCCTTCCAGAGCAGTGCAGTGAGGAACCCACGCGTGCCTCTCCAGGTCCCAACACCAGGAAGCGCCCTCCTTGGCCCCCCTGTTGGGCGGCTTATCTGCTTCTTTTCCAGTAGGGGTTATTTTCATAGGAATTCTCAGCCTCTGCAGGGTCCTAAGCTCTCCAGCCCCAGATCTCCCCAGCGAGGCTGGCACAGAGCCCTCCTTCAGGGAAAGGGCACAGAGCCCCCAGCGCCTGGCACACAGAATCTCCCAAACAGACTCTCCAGAGCCTCTGCACTTTACCTACATTTCACACTAATAGGCGGTTCAGATGTCCCTTTTCAGGCTCCCGCAAGGAGGCGGGGGCTGCACTGAATGCCAGCCCATGGTGTCTAGGTTATTAGCGACGTCTGTGGAATGCAGGTAATTTGTGTTTCTGCTTTGTGCAATCGCCACTAATGGCACAGCACAGAACGAAGCCATCTTCCTAAACACACGTCAGAGGAATAGATTTGCCAGGTACAAAAGGCGAGGAGGAGAAGAACTGAACTTGAACGCTAGCATGTTTGTGCGAAAGTGATGCACTTAAGTTATTATGCATGAAAACTATTGGCAAAATTGTCAGTCTGGGCTCCTTGGAGAGAGAAGATGAACAGAAGGGGTGGGTCCGCTGGTTGGAAGAGAGGGCCGCGGAGCTTGTGGGGACATCGAATACACATGGGGGAGGAGAACAGAATGAGAACTAAAGCTTCTGAAGTCGAATTTAAGATAGTGATGGGAAGGGATGGCATAGGTTGGGGGAGGGGATGGCTTAGGTAGGGGGAGGGGTGGGAAGAATGGACCTCAGAACAGGATCTCATTATGGACCAGTTTTTGTTTTTTTTTTTTTAAGATTTATTTGTTTATTTTGCTGTGGACGATGTTTTAAAGTCTTGATCGAATCTGTTACAACATTGCTTCTGTTTTGGTTTCCTGGCCACCAGGCGTGTGGGATCCTAGCTCCCAAGTCAAGGATGGAATACACACCCCTTGCAGTTGAAGGCAGAGCCTTAACCACTGGACCACCAGGCAAGTCCCCAGACCAACTTTTCACTTATATTTTCTACACTTCGTAATCCTTTTACTTCAACGAATGGAGCCAGGCGTTTTCCGTGTGGTCCCTCAGCCTGAGCATCTCCTCAAGCCCCTAGTGACCCTGGGAGTCACAGGCAGCACTTGATTTTGTTCTCTCTCTGTGTCAGACTGAAATATCCCCGGCTGCATCAGCTTTATGCATTTGGGTTTATATTTTACTTTTTATACTTGGACCTTGATGCTGTCTCGTGTTTTAAGAACAGGACATTAACACCGTGACCCCGATTTAATATTCAAAGCAAATGAGGTCCCGGGTAGAAGGGCGTGTGGATGTCATCACACGGACGATCCAGTGATGAAGATAAATTACACTTCCTCAGGCTCATGTAGGGAATGCTCCTTCTGTGTCTCTAAAACGGGAATACAACCATGGCCTTGTCTACTTTTCTCTGCGAACTCTGCAAACTTTGGAGAGGGTGAAACCAGAAGAGCACATCCAGGGGGCCATGTGATGGATTCTGACAGCAGAAAAGGGTGTCAAAGTGATTAATACAAGATAGCAGATCATCAGGGGATAGATTGATGCACTTGTGTGTACCATAGACACACATACACATACACCAAGATGTTCATTTCCATCCAGTCTCTCCTAACCAGGATCAGCTTATAGCAGCCCCACCAGCTCCTACCAAGGGCTGGCAGTGGGGCTGAGCACAAATGAAATATAAAGCAGACACAGCATCTGCACGTCCTAGAAAAGTACGCCAAGCTCTTTTTGTTGCGATCGGCATGGGGACGAGATAGCTGTGAATCTTTGCAGAACCCTAGGTAGATAAGCAAATAATAGTCTCCTCCCATTGTCAGACGAAGAAAGATAGGGAACAATCCATCCAGATGATTTGTCTAAAGTGGTAGAGAACGTCTCTTCCTAAGAGGAACCGGAGGTTGGATTCCCTATACATAGCAAAGCCTAGTCCCCCTTCTGCCCACAGCGAAGACCCTGATTTTCTATGCAACCTTGTGGCCATGCCTACAGTAGGAAATAAAAACCAATAGCCAGGGTAACCTCAGGGGTCTCGGGCCATCGTTTCCAGGGAGACCTGTCCTCAGCCAGGTGCTGTCTCCTCTCCTCCCTCTCCCTCTTCGCTGCATTTTATCTTTTCTGAATCCATCAGCCCAGCAGTCCCCAAGGAGAAGGGAACCAGCCTGGTGTCCTTTCAAAAATCTTCTTGGTCACACGTACCGAGAGAGAAATACAGCATGTACATCTGAAGAAGCCATTAGCTCTGATCAGCTTTAAAGCCAGAGCTGTTCAAACATGTGCAGAAAGAAAATAGCAACATAAACAGAGGGAGAAACAAAGACAGGAATTAAAAACATCATCAACCGAGCTGTAAAACCAAGCTGTGACTGGGGGAAGGCGAGCCAGGCTTAGACTGGCGCCCGTTCCGCGGTGCATCCGTGACGCCACAGAAACTCATTCTTCCCCGTTTCCTGTTAATTTCCCTGCTCCGTAGCATGGATGGGGGCTCCTTTATTGAAACATATATTCTTTATACAGCCTATTATAAATCCTTATCGCTTCACGAGCCGAGGAACAGTTGCCCTACAAGCCTGATCCCGAGCCCCTTGATGGGGAGCTCAGGCCAGCCCAGAAGCAGCACCACCGTGAACCTCACCACAGCTCTGCCTGCCCGCTGACAGGTGATTCATTTCCTCTAATAGCTCTGCCCATCTGTGCCTGGGTGCAGGAGGCCCCCAGAGCCCACCAGAGATGTCTCTTCGGTAAGAGCACTGAGGCCACAGGACCTGAGGACCACCAGCTCATTTCAAAGGGGGGCTGAAAACCCCATTTCAGCCTAGGGCTGCAAAGGCAAACCATTTAATGCATTAACCTACACTGAGTCCTCACCCTGTTGCTTCTCATCTTGACTGAAGGGTAAGAAGGTTAATTATTCCCAGGCTCATCTCCAGACTTTGCAGAGCATATCATGGCTGCTGAGGAGGTGGGTGGGAGTGGAGATCAGTCTGGTTGGACATAGACTTTAGAGGTGGTCATGAGTTTGGTGGCTGCTGCTGCTGCTGTTGCTCCAGGCTGTCTTTGATATCAGAAGGGTCAGTCATGAGGTGAAGCACCAGGAGGACAGGGAGCCGTGATTCAACTGCTGCACTCTGTGCTCCGGATGAAACAACCAACCCCGGGGGCACAAGCCTCAGGATGGAGGGTCTCAGTAGGGACTGCAACCAGAATGAGCATCTTCCATCCAGCTCGGAAGGAAGAGCACAGAGCGATGGGGCCAGGAGTGTTCAGTGCCACCAGAAATCAGCTCCTGACACTGTAAGAGGGTGAAGAGGACCCACGGGGTAGGCGGCTTCGGTTTAGGCAGCAGGAAAAGGGGAGCCGCCCAAGGGTCGAGAAGGAGAGTCTCTTCATCCACTGGCAGTTGGGGAACCAGCCTGAGAGGGAGTGAGGCTGGGGGGGAGAGTGGTTCTCCTCTCTCCGCTCCTCCCCCTCTTAGCCGCTGCACCCCCTTGAGGACATCATCCTTAAAATATATTTCATTTCACAGCTGCATTATGGTACCACAAAATCCTGGGAATCCAATTTAAGAACAGATTACCTCCTCACTTACTTCATTTGAAGCAATTACATGTTAATTTTCATTGAAACCAGCCTAATGCATACCAATCTGATGCCGCAATCTCATTTGAATACTTAAGGGAACATCCACCGGGTTTGGGGCTCCAGAGATTGATATTTAAAGGGCCACTTCATCATTCTTTTTGTTGGTGGGCTCCCTAGTTCCAGCCCCTCCCCGCAGCTCCTCAGGAGGGCAGTTTCTGGGTGAGAGGAGTGCACGTCAGCTTGCTCCAAACTGCAGGTATGGGTCCCTGGAGAGGAAGCCTGTGTTCCATGAATTTGTCTTCACTCTGGCATGTTGGCCATGTACGTGTGCGAGGAAAACATCTCCACCTTTGTCTTCCTTGCAGAGTCAAGTTTCATTCTCTGCCTCCTGCACCAGGAGGGGAAGGCAATGCCAAGCTCCAGCCTTTTCTCAGCCTCCATCCACACCCATCCCAAATCATTGATGATCATGTATTGTATTCTCAGCCATTCACCTAAGGAGGAAATAGCTTCCTAGACAAACCCTGTGCATTGATTTCAGCTACTGGTAATTAATAATACTCAGGGACACTGAAATCAGCTGGTCTTTTAGTTTTAGAAGAGGGAGGTTGAAAAAAAACGAGGTCTGTCTGCTTAGTTTATACATTTAAACTAAAGAAATTCATGTTCAAAGCTACAATTTAATTAGATTGTAAGACTGTAAAGGACCCGGGACTATTGTGAAGATGCTATATTCTGTGTTCTATTATGTTGTAATTAATCCACACCGACATGGAGGCAGGCAGATGGGAGTGACAAGATGGATTTAATTCAGAGAGTCCCGAGATCTTGGTTCCAGAGCAGCCTGAGCTCTTCTGTTTCGAAGGAGGTACTTGGGGTGTAGGGACAGGCAGGGCACTAGACTGACACCTGTAACTCTTGGATGATCTTTGCCCTGAAGTTCCACAGGGGTCTGGAATATGTATATCCTGTACATGTGTATGTACGGAGCCTCTGCAGCGTGTCTGTTCTCAGAGTCGGGTACAGAACAGTGACTTTAGAAAAGAAAAGATGTGAGACTTCCCTGGTGGTCTGGGGGTTAAGACTCCATGCTTCCACTGCAGGGCTGGGGTTCAATCCCTGATCAGGGAACTAAGATTCCACATGCCGCACCCAGCATCATAGTCAAAACAAAGGCAAAGCCCCCATTCTCCTGGGGCTGACACAAACAAACCAAAAAAGCATATGCATCAGAGGATAAGTGCTCTGGAGGAAGATAAATGAGTGACAGGAAGCGAAGAAAGATGGGTGGCGGTTCTATTTTACTATTTTTTTAATTATTGCAGCACATCAACCAAGCAGAGCTCAACGCCTTTGGGATTTTCTTTCTGGGAGGAATCAAAAGACCTGGAGGTCTATGGCTTCAGCATCAGTTACACTAAAGATAGCAATTCTTTATGCATCAGGGCCTTGCCAAGGCACGGCCCTCCACTTCTGAGATGAAGGACTTGTCATTCCACCAGTAGGAGCTTGTAAAAGCCAAAGGATCATAGGTGGTCTAGCCAGTAAGATGGACCAAGAACACACACAGACCAGGCAGAGGGGGGCACACCCATTGCCCCCAGCCTAGAGCCTGACAGACCTCTCTGATCTGTTCAATCTCAACAACAGAGAGAATAAAAATGGTATTTCCTTCCCTGTACAGAGCTTGGCAAATATGCTTCTTGTCTTTGTGTGGCAAGACTGAATACTATTATTTGGATTGCTGGAGGGTTTACTAGGCTAGTAGAATATAGTTGTAATACAAAAAACACTCATTTTAACAGAACACTCTTGATTTCTAATGGAAATTTTCTAATGCATAATTTGAACTAAATGTGAGTCACTCAGGAACTTTGAACTTATATGGCTGGTGGGGGCTGGGCAGATCCTGCTTGGATCCACAGATGCCGGGAAAGACTCACCTCTTGAGAAAGTATTAGCATAAGCTCTGCAGAGTGCTCCGTGGACATTTCTATTCTTACTCTCCTCTAACCTGGGCTGGTCACAGCACCTTTCTTTTCTGAACAGGTAGTTTATTCAGCCACAGCCTCCTAGTGAAAGATTGCATTACTTTTCATTTTCAAACCCACAAACGAGGATGGCACCAGGGAAAAGAGTGGAGCTGTCTGTCTGCGACCCGTGGTGAAGCAAGATCTGGAAATCGGCCACCCTCCATCACGTTCATGCTTCTGGCTTGACTTACATGACAGTCGGCTGCATTTCTACAAGACGTCATCACTCTGCAGACCTTGACATGCATTCCTTCACTACTTCTCTGCACCAGCCACTGTGCCAGGTCCCTGGGGCATATCGGAGGTCATACTAATCATGAGGAGATGCAACGTGGTGACCACTAGGTCTGCTGCTGTGAGTCCAGAGAAGGGGCTCAGTCATCACTGCACCTGTCTGCTTGTCCACTTCCTGACTGCCTCTCCTCAGCTCTGGTCCAGAGTACTGCAGCCCCCATACTTCCCAGGCCTCTTTGTCCTCAAGCTTCAGTGCAGGACAGGGTCCACTGGGGAAGGGCAGGGCGGAGCAGGAGGACCTTCCCTTCCATCTGGGTGGCATCTGTGGCCTTGGTTGCATCTCCCAGGGGCTCCAGCCCCTCTCTGCATATGTAGCTCCTGATGGCTGGGTCTGGCCCCCTAACTTGACCCAGTGCCCCTCCCTGCATGCCCCCAGCTTGGAGATGCATATGGATGGGAAGAGGACAGGTATAAGCGGATGGTGTTCGATCTTCTGATTGGCTCCTCAGCTTCCCCATCACCTCCATCACTGTGCAACCAACTACGCCTGTTACACTGACAGTGGCTCTGGCTGGTTCGAGGGGGAGGGGAAACACTCAGAAAGCATCGGAGGAGGAGGACACCCTGAGCCCAATCTGGAAGGCCCCAGAGAGTTGAGTCAAAGACAAGAGTGTAATAGGAGGATGGGCAGGTGTGAAGGCAGGTCCTGGGGGCCAGCGTGTCTGCACATGGTGGCCATAGACAGAGAATGGTCATGGAGATGGGCTGCAGAGGATGTGAGCTCCACCACCTGTTCTGGGTAGCCTCTGGAGAGTGTACATGACCAGATTCCAAGAAAGTGTGAGTGTAATCAATGAAAGGAGAGAGTGCACATCATGATGTTACAAACTTCACATGAGAACCAGAAAGCAGGTGGTCAGGGGACACCAGGTCATGGTGTCTGCAACAGATTTTGGGACCGTGCTAGTTTCCAAGGATGCCCTCAGGGTGCAGTGACCAATTGTCAGGGGGAATGTTATCAACTCCAGATGGATGGCAGTGGTTTCCCCTCCATGAAAGCATCTGCCTGCTCCTTCAGAGATGCCTTCTTGAAGTCTGTACCACAAACATTACATGTCTCTGACTTTTATCTACTGGACAGTACCACTAAAGATCCCAAGCACCAGAGCTGACAAACGTCAGGGAAGAAGAGCGTGTGCACCTGTGAGGTGAGCCTTGGGCTCAAAGGCATTCAGGGCATCCCGCCAAACAACTGTCAATTGGGGCCTTCCAGGAATGAGCACACGGCCTTGCCCATCTTTCTGAACTCAGGTCTCCTCATCTTAAGGAGGCCCTCCAAGATGCTACAATTGTCTATTGTGGTTTAGGGTTTATAGAACAAATTTGAATTCCCTGCACTTTTCTCTGATCTATAGAATTACGAATGTGTTACATGCTAATGTCCAGAGGTGTGGGAAGATGGGAGAGTGAATAAAGAGGGTAATGTCAAGTCAGGAAGACTATGCTCGTTATGACAATGATATTATTATTTTTCAAAAAAATATTTTTATCTCATGGTTGTTGCTATTCAGTCACCAAGTCATGTCCAACTCTGCAACCCCATAAACTGCAACAAGCTAGGCTTCCCTGCCTTTCACTGTCTCCCAGAGTTTGCACAAACGCATGTCCTTTGAGTCGGTGATGTCATCCAACCATCTCATCCTCTGTCTCACCCTTCTCTTCCTGCCATTCTATCTTTCCTAGCATCTGGATATTTTCCAATAAAAAGTTCCAATGAAAAGTTCGGTTCTTCCCATCAGGTGGCCAAAGTATTGGAGCATCAGCTTCAGCATCAGTTCTTCCAATGAATATTCAGGGTTGATTTCCTTTATGATTGACTGGTTTGATCTCTTAGCTGTCCCAGCAGACTCTGAAGAGTCTTCTCCAGAACCACAATTCAAAAGGATTAATTATTCGGTGCTCAGCCTTCCTTTATGTTCCAACTTGTACATCTATTACCTCACTGTGCTGTGTTTAGTTGCTCAGTTGCATCTGACTCTTTGTGACCCTGTGGACTGTAGCCTGCCAGGCTCCTCTGTCCATGGGATTTTGCATGCAAGAACTAGAGTGGGTTGCATGCCCTCCTCCAGGAAATCTTCCCAATCCAGAGATCGAACCTAGGTCTCCCGCACTGCAGGCAGATTCTTTACCATCTGAGCCACCAGGGAAGCCCAAGAATACTGGAGTGCATAGCCTATCCCTTTTCCAGGGAATCCTTTCTGACCAAGGAATTGAACTGGGGTTTCCTGCATTGCAAGTGAATTTCTTACCAGCTGAACTACCAGGGAAGCCCATTACCTCACTGAAATGGACTAACTGGTGATCCAGGTGAGGCAGCAAACCAGAGTCCCATGTGCCCCACTGGCGGCAGATCAGGAAGGGACATATCTGCATAAGGAACTGGGGTCACAGAGACCGAAGACATGGAATGCTTTTGCAGGGGCAAGGATGCATTTAAGCAGCCGAAGTTTCTCACAACAGGAAGCCAACTGCTTTGACACATGCCTTGTACTACACTTGCTCTTTATTTTAAACACATTTTTCGATGTCATGTCTAAAGCAAGATAAGACCTTTTCAATAAAATTCCATATTTACACCTCTTTTATTTTTTTTAAACAAAAGCTTCTGTCTGAATAGAAACACATCTTCAAAGGATGCCTTTTAAAGAATCCACGGAGCAGAGAAAAAAATGTGTTGATGATGAAATAAGTTCAATGGCACGATATGAAAAAAAAAGTCCCTGCTAAAAAATGAAGAAGAATGACATGAAATGGGACAAATAGACTCGAGAAAGGCCCCGGCAGAGTATAAATTGGGTGATGAGGACGGAGCTGTCACCAGTGGGGCTGAAGTCCTGCGCCCGTGTGTGCTCAGATGCCTTCTCCAACTCTGCGTCCTGCCAGCATTTTGTCTCTCTCCTGTCTTCCCAAGAGCTGACAAGCCAATGAAACCAAGGAAGTGCACGGGAGTCACTTCAAACAGCAACAGTGCTCTGCAGAGTGACTGCTAAAGTGAAGCTGGGATCTGTGTTTACTGCCTGTCAAGTACTTCTAGGTCAAACTGGCCTCCCTGACAACCCAAGAGATGCTTTTCTTAACTAGCGGGTGCTGAGTGCACCAGCTGGGCTTAGAGAAGGCCACGCCCCACCTCTGCCCTGCATCCCACCCAGGATGGTGATGGAGGTGCAGCGGTCTGAGCTCGCTGGATCTGGGCAACGATGCGTGTTTGAGGCACAGAACCCAGGGGGTATCCCAGCCATTCAGACCTAATTGTTGTTTTAATCAGTATAGTTCACAGACCTGAATGTGACACTCAGGGAAAATCGGTATCGGGTGCACACGGGCTGGCTTTGAGACGAAGGGAATTCAGGTCATGATGCTGAGTTAAGATAGCTTCACTTTTTGTGATCTGTGGATGAAAATACTATTTAAATGCAAATCACAGAGGCGTTTATTACAACTGTGGCTATGATTTGGAAGTTATTTAAAAAGCAAGTCGCAGGTTGAATATCTTTATCAACCGCCCAGGTGAAGCTCCTCAGTGAGGTGGGTGGGGGTCAGGTGGACACAGAACACGGCAAGGAGAGAATCGGGCTCATGACCTTAACTTGACGGAAGCAACCGGGCAATTTGCACAACGTATCCAAAAAATACAATCCTGAGTATTCACTGGAGGACTGATGCTGAAGCTGAAGCTCCGATACGTTGGCCACCTGATGTAAAGAGCCAATCATTGCAAAAGACTCTAACACCAGGAAAGATTGAGGGCAGCAGGAGGAGAAGAGGGCGATAGAGGATGAGATGGTTGGATGGCACCACCAAGTCAATGGACATGAGTTTAAGCAAACCCCAGGAGATACTAAAGGATAGGGAAGCCTGGCGTGCTGTAGTCCATGGGGTCACAAACAGCCAGACACAACTTATGCTATGCTATGTTAAGTCACTTCAGTCGTGTCCGACTCTGTGCGACTCCATAGACGGCAGACCACCAGGCTCCCCTGTCCTTGGGATTCTCCAGGCAAGAACACTGGAGTGGGCTGCCATTTCCTTCTCCAGTGCATGAAAATGAAAAGTCAAAGTGAAATTGCTCAGTCGTGTCTGACTCTTAGCGACCCCATGGACTGCAGCCTAACAGGCTCCTCCGTCCATGGGACTTTGCAAGCAAGAGTACTGGAGTGGGGTGCCATTGCCTTCTCCGAGACACAACTTACTGACTGAATAATAACAACAATACAAAAAAGCAACAGAGAAGCTCCCAGGAGCTCTCCCAGGAAACCTTTCCTTCTGTCCAAAAACATAAAGGGTGGTCCAGCCAGCCCCGCAGGAATTCCAGCGCCTTCCTGGGCTTTCCTGGAGGTAACAAGACCTCCTTTGACTATTTCACCCACTGTGATCCTTGTAATCTTTACAATAAGAAAACAGAGCTGCTATTATTTCATTCAAAGCTGGCCCCGCCATTAGCCCCTCCCCTGAACAGGAGTCCCGCAGTATGTACTTGCATAGAAGGGATGCACTCCACAAGCCAGGATGCTTATTACACCGGCACACGCGTTCAGGTCCACGTCATGCCCCCCGAGGGTCTGGGAAGGTTAGGATGAGGGAGCAGGGGTCTGCTCTGTGGAAGGATGTGCCGTGGACTGAGTTCCCTTTTGCCCACTTGCAACTTAGCCAGGACACACTCTCCCAATGGGAGTTTGACGTCTTGCTGCTGAGTCAGCCAGCCATGTCCCATACCAAGACTGAAACAACACTTTCTATCAATTTAGAGAAACTCAAGGGATTTTCTGAGTTCTATTATTTACTAAGTGAATGGTTTATGAAAATGTCTTTTTTCTTTTCTCCTTTCGTATTTTCACCCACTAACAGGTTAGCTCCATTCTTCTACCCAACTTGTCTTTCAAGATGTAGAACTAGGCTAATTGTTAAGAAACACTGGTCTCTTTCATGTACCATTCAATGACTTCCAGAAGACAGGACAATGGTGCAAGACCACTTCAACTATGGTCTGTTCCATCTATACAGACCCTCAGCGTGGGTCAGACACACCACCCATGATGCAGCAGGTGAAGTTGGCCATGCAGGGGGACAGGAGAAGGAAAGGAGGAGGAGCAGCTCAATTCACCCTATTTCAGACAATCAGGGAAGGAACCATGAAAGTGGGGGAGTGACCTTCCAGTCCTTGTAGAGCAGCTCCTCTACATCTGAGTGCCGAAGAATTGATGCTTTTGAACTGTGGTGTTGGAGAAGACTCTTGAGAGTTCCTTGGAATGCAAGGAGATCCAACCAGTCCATCCTAAAGGAAATCAATCCTGAATATTCATTGGAAGGACTGATGCTGAAGCTGAAGCTCCAATACTTTGGCCACCTGATGCAAAGAACTGACTCATTAGAAAAGACCCTGATGCTGGGAAAGATTGAAGGCAGGAGGAGAAGGGGACGACAGGATGAGATGGTTGGATGGCATCATCGACTCGATGGAAATTATTTATGCAAGCTCCGGGAGTTGGTGATGGACAGGGAAGCCTGGGGTGTTGCAGTCCATGGGGTCACAAAGAGTTGGACACAACTGAGCAACTGAACTGACTGAAAAAAGTAAACTCCCCCTTCCTTTGCCAAAATGCCTGTTTATTTATTTTTTGCTATACAATAGGTCCTTGTTGCTTATCCATTTTAAATATGGCAATGTGTACATGATCTTCCCAAAGTCCCTAACTATCCGTTCCCCTCAGCAACCAAAATGCCTGTTTAGAATCAAACTGGTCACCTTCTGCCTCAAGCATGAATCGCTGACGACCTTGGCAGCAAGTGCAAATGTGCACTAAAGAATTTTTATTAATAATCATGATTATGGAGGCTCACTCCAATCCCAGTTGGTGTCAACTGGCTGGAAGAAACGTTTTCTATCTTACCTAGTAAATAATTTTGATAAGGGAATCATTTGGGGAAATAAATCTGAAGCCTCGTGCTTATTTTTCTTCAGTTGACTTTGATGATTGAGGCGCCTGCAACCCTTCAGAGGGTCAGTTCAAGGAACTCTCATGGAAAGTCCTAAAACAACGAACATTTAACACAGACGAGGCAGCAGCACAAAGAGAGGCTTCTGGTTTGTTCAGCACTGCAGGGTACCAGGGACCAGGGGACCAGCGACTGAAGTGACCCGTCAGTGCTCACCTTTGCATTTAAATCTCTAGGCTGTATTAAAGCTATCTTTAAGCTTATCCTAAGTAGCTCAAGGATGGCGGAGGGATGGAGAAAGAGGATGGGGTTAGCAGATGTAAGCTATTATATATAGAATGGATTAACAGCAAGTTCCTACCGTATAGCACAGGGAACTATATTCAATATTCTATGATAAACCAGAATGGAAAAAATATTTTAGAAAAGAACGTATACATATGTATAACTGAATCACTTTACTATACTGCAGAAACTTATACAACATTGTAAATCAACTATATTTCAATTAAAAAGCAGCTCAATGTAATACATTCCTTCTGTTCACTAATCTTGCTCGTAAGAAGCTTAGGTTTGAAGTTTTTTTAACTCCAGTTTTTCCCAACAAAAAGAGATAGAAAAGACAAAGAAAATCAAGAGACCAAAAACTTTAAATAGATAGACAGATGGGTAGATAGATAGGAAGATAGATAATAAATATGTGTGTGTGTCAGTGTATACATACACTCACACACACACATATATATATGTGTGTGTGTGTGTGTGTGTGTGTGTATATATATAGGAACTTTTAGAGACTTCCTGCTGTATGTTCTCTTGTTAACACCAAGTGAGGATTCAGGAAGAGGACATATAAGTATAGTCTATATGAATACAGAAGTTCAAGAAACAACTCTGTCTGCTCATTTAAATCCTGAAACCACATCCAATAATAGCAGTATGTTTTCACGTAAAATTCAAGCTTTAAAAATTCCTATTTCCTTAAATGACTTCTTGCGACAACATTTCCACTAAGCACGACTATGATCAAAAACATTTGCATTGAAGTCACTTCTCAAACATGGAGAAGACGCTAAGCCCTTCACCACCAGGCAACGTGAATCTACCCTGTGCTGGCCGTCCACACAACTGAAGTTCAGCCGAGGCTGACAACCAGCCCCTCGGCCAGGGCACTGTCCTTGGTAGAGATATGGCTCATAGATACTTTGAGGAAGATAGTATTTCTCAAGTCGGCTAGAGATAGGAAGACCAAAATTACGGGGTGAGGAGTTCATGATTCATTTGCTCAGCCATTCATCCGCTGAGTCAGCAAGTGTCTGTGGGGCGCCAAGGCCAGTCAGCCATAGCTGGATACACTGGGGTGTCCACACCAAAGACAAAACCCCTCCTTTTCTATGGCATGGAAGAGAGACACTGAACAAGATTATTTGAGACTGGTGAGTGCTCTAGACCGCCCGGGCAATGAGCTAGGGAGAGAGAGATGAGAGGAGCAAAAGGCGGGGTTGTGTCTTGACTGAGTCCACTTTCAGGGGCAACCTTTGTCCTGAAAGCCACATTGTGAGCATCAGCCAACAGAGTGCAGGTGTGGGGAGAGCAGAGGGAAGAATCCTGCCAAGGTGCTGAGAAAGTGGGGATCAGGGGCAGTCCTGGAGCAGAGGGGAGATACCACTGCAGCTGGTTCCAGGGCCCCTGGGGGATGCTGTGAGCCCGGGTCAGGGGAAGGCAGGGGCCAGAGCCCGCAGGTCTAGACACCTGGTGAGGAGCCTGGGCTTTGAACGTGCAGAGTTTGGCCTGAAGGGTTCTAGGCAGAGAAGTTATATGATGTGATTTATGTGATAAAAGATGCCTTTGACTTCTGTGTGGAGAACCAAGTGTAAAGGAAGATCAAGGAGGCAGGAAGGCCAGTGCGGAAGCTTGTGTGGTTCGCACCGTGTTTCATGACAGTGGCTTTAACTAGAGGCCGTGGAAATAAAGATCAAAGGACGGATTAGGGACACCTTGTGCAAGTAGAGTCAACAAAAGTTGTGGAGGCAACGGAGACAGGGGAGGTGGCAGGGCTGAGACGAACAATGGAAAAGGAGTCAAGCTTGACTTCTTGTGCTCCGAGCAATAGGCTGGAAGTCGGCATTCTTTACTGAAACAGAATGGGCTTGACTAACAGGGTTTGAGGGGGAAAAACAATAGCTCTGCTTTTTTTCACATTAAAAAAAAAAAAAAACATTGGAGTATACTTGATTTACAATGCTGTATTATTTTCAGGTGTACAGCAGAGTGAAACAGTTATACACACATACACCCACTCTTTTACATTCTTTTCCCACATAAGTCATTACAGAGTACTGAGTGGAGTTCCCTGTGCCATACAGTAGGTCCTCTTTAGTTATCTATTTTATATATAGCAGTGTGCAGGTAGTCCTGTTTTAGACCTATACACACAGTGGCCAGTTGGAATCACCCCTTGGATGCACAGTAAGTATTATGATAATCAGTTCAGGTGGGACTGTCCATCATGTCATTCCTGCAAGTCTGGAGCTTCATGGAGATGTAGATTGTGAGAAGAGATCTGGAGTGTATGAAAGACACAGGGTTAGAATCCTAAGCAAAGGCAACATCCATGATAGTGTGGAGCCAACCAGTGTCCGGTGAAAGTGGACAAAGAAAACAAGGGGGTGGTGTGATATGCCTGGAAACTAAGGAAATTAGGAACACTGAGAATGTGCCATGGGATTGCTGTATAGGAAGCTGTCTTTAATTCATGTTGAAAAAAACATAGATCTTTATTCAATCTACCATTCTGTATCACACACGACAGAGGACAGGCAAGCCTCCAGGTGTTACACGGCGCTGGGAAAAACCAGTGTTGGGTCATGTGAAGTTGCCTCCGGACACGCCACTGGACTTCACAAGGAGGACAGCAGGTGGGGATGGTGGAGGGGGCGTGTCTACACTCACAAGGCCTGTGCATTCTTCCTTTGCTAGGAGGCAGCCTGCATGAGAATGGGTCTCCGTTTTAGCCACATGGACTAGCACAGCGCCTGGCAAATAAACATCTGTTGAATGAATAAGTGATACATTTGGGAGTTGCACCTGATTTTGTTTTTTCATAGAAGATTTCCATTACTCAGAAAATCAGCACAATGACTGCCCTAAAATAACCCAGGCCCGTGTGCCCTAACCTTGTTGTGAACGTCGGATGAACCTTCACGATCACCACCTGAGAGTTCAGCATCGCACTGAACCACACCACATCTCCCGGCTCCTCTCAGCGAAGAGTGAGGAGCAGCCAGATTGTCAGAGGCGCCAGGGGTGTGTGTGGAAAAGGATGCTGCGATGGATGCCTGAGATTCATCATCAGGATCCATTTGGCACTGGATTGTCAATATCTTAAACAAAGTCAGACAGAAATGAGTCTGCTTCAGCTCTGCAGACAGCACAGAGGCAGGCTGTGGGCACAGACAGATGGGACCCCAGAGCAGGTGTTGTTGTTGTTCAGTCACTAACTTGTGTCCAGCTCTTCGCGACCCTCATGGACTACAGCATGCCAGGTTTCCCTGTCCTTCACCACCTCCCGGAGTTTGCTCAAACGCATGTCCATCGAGTCAGTGGTGCGATCCAACCATCTCATCCTCTGCCATCCCCTTCTCCTCCTGCCTTCAATCGCTCCCAGCATCAGGGTTTTTTCCCAGTGAGTTGGCTCTTCACATCAGGTGGCCTAAGTATTGGAGTTTGGAAACATCAGTCCTTCCAATGAATATTCAGGGTTGATTTCCTTAACATTCAGAGCGGGTGGGATGACACAAATGCCAAGTGACCGGAGGCGGGCCAGCCCGGACGCCTGCTGCTGTGGGCTTCTGTTTACTAATCTCTTGCTCTTGGCAGTGCCCGTGGCGTGGTCACGTGGCTTCCCCACATGGAGCAGCGAAGCTGCTGCCAGTGGAGAGTTTGACCCTTTTTATCCAGATGGTTCAAATCTCCCGAGCACCAAGGACCCTGCCACTTGCCCAGATACTGCCTGGCTGCCTCGTGACTTCTGAACGGCCCCCCTTAGAAGAAGTGATTCCCTGATCACAATCCCCTTCACAAAGCTCAGCTGAAACAGCCAACAGAAGGCAGAGGCCAAAGGGGAGGAGGGAAGAGAGGGGGTGACTGCTGGGTAGCTCCCCCTTTCACTTCTGGAATAGGAGCATGTTTATTTATAACTCAACATTCAAACTCATTATTAGCTGAAGGCTTTCAAGTAAAATATAGGTCAAGCCACGTTAGGTGGGCTAACAGCAATTGTCTCAGCCTCAGGGAGCAGGCACGTCACCGAAACTCATGATTTCACTGACTTATTCCAGACCAACACCCACCCCAGCAGATACCAAGCACGTGCACCCAGACCCCCGGGAATAGACACACTTCCACATGCCTTTGTCCAAAGGGTTTACAACAAGGACTGTGTAGTCAGTGTAGCTGGTCACAGGTCCCCTGTTCCTAGCGCATGGATACCTAGAACAGACGCTTTTCCCGGGTCTCAAGGAAATCTTTAGGTTCAGGAGCAAAAGATGGCAGGGTGGAGGCGGGCCCACAGCCAGTGTCACCCCACATGAAGCCATCAGCTCAGCACTTGGAAGCCAGCCCATCAAGACTGTGATGACAAAAACCTGCGGTGTCAGGCAGTCAAGCAGAGAAAAACACCCGAAGTCCTGGCCTGGGGGCCTGGAAGAGTCAACTCATGATCATTGAGGGTAATTAGCCATGTGGCCAGGCTGTACAGGACCCTCGCTCTATGCTGACCCTGGGACCTTGGGATGAAAGCTTCTCTGCTGGGGGCCTTGGCTCGCTCTTCCTTCCTTCCTTCCTCCATCCCTTCCTTCCTTCTTTCCTCCTTCCCTCCCTCCCTCTCTGTTTCTCTCTGTCTCTCCATCTCTCTCTCCCTCCCTCTCTCTCTTCCCACTCCTCTTTCTTGTCTTTCTTCATCACATCCTCCCCTGTCCTGGCTCTTTCCCTGCCTGGCACCCTGCTCCTTTCCCCTCTCCTTTGATTTCTCAAGTTCCTCTCCTAAGAGATGATTTTTTAATACCCCTCTCTCTCACACTAATACAAATAGGTTCCTGGTCTAACAGTGCATATTAAATTAATAAGACATACATTTATTTATTCAGAACTTACAGCATCCCATTCCCTAGGGACTTTCCATGTTCCAAGTTGCCATTCATCCTCACTAAACGGGGTGCAGCTTCAAGAAATCACATCTTCAGCTCTGCTCAGACCTCTGGTCCCAAGTCACAATCCTTCCACTGCTAGAGCCTTGGGTGAACTTTCAAGATGGTTTTTTTTTTTAATATAGATTTTATGACTTTATAAAGTGTTAATTTAGGGAAAACAGTTGAACAGGAAGGAAGGAAAGAAAGAGGGAGAGAGAGGGGGGAGAGGGTGAAAGGGAGGGAAGGCGGGAAGGAGACAGAGGGGAAGCAGTAGAGTACCCATATTCCCCTCACTGAGGAATGTTCACTATTAACATCTCAATGCACATCCTCACACACACACACACACACACAGTTATCAGCAACATCCACGTGCATGTGTCATTATATACACAATACGCAATGGGACTGTACTATGAATAAGCTATTTAAGTCCCAAGGCACATCTCCATGGCCAGATCGGAATCAGGCCTCCAGGGTCCATGCGGCTTCAAGGAAAACGTGCAGAAGGCATGCGATTCCTTCTGTGGGAAGTCCATCCAAAGAGAAGGGAGGGGGGTGGCATTTATTGACCCCCTGCTGTGTCCCAGGCTCTGTGCTGGGCTGCTGCATACAGGGCACCTTGTTTAAGCCTCACACCAACCCAGAAAGAACTTTACAGGTGAGGGCACAAAATTTCAGGAAAATTCAGCGTCCTGCCCAAGCTCACAGCCAGCCTCTGGTACACTCAAGAGCCAGAGGGAGACCTCCAAGCCCTGACCTTCCTTTGGGTTTAAAGGTTAAAGGACACACAGGCTGAAGCCACTGAAGTCTTACGTGGAGACAGCGGGGGCCTTCCTTAGTTCTGGCCACACAGAAATGAATGAGGAAGAATGTTAACAGCACACGTGGAACCTTCTGTAGTGGTTCTGCTTTAGAGTAAACCAAGCAGACCAACTGCACAGGCAGGAAGGGCAGTTTCATGGTCGTCACAGCCCCCGCGCTGGAAGCTGCATCGCGAGGTCTGATCTCTGCAGCCACATTTAGCCCAAGCTGAGAAACGCCAGCCCAGAAGCAAACAGGACTGGCAGCCTAACTGACAATCATGCTCCTACTGTGTGTTCTCCTTGAAGCCACGTGGACCGTCATGGACAGTAGCCACGTGGACAGTTGAAGGGGCTGATTCCAATCTGGCCCCAGAGACGTGCCAATTGGCATCAGTCTGTCAAATCCGTCTTGCAGAAGCTGGGCAGAGCAGGGCGGCTGAGCAGGAGGCGCCCCGTGTTTGCATGCGTCTGGAGGTCACCTCCAGGAACTCCTGCACGAGTGTCTGCAGTTGGCACGGGGGGCTGCCATGCAGGCCAGCCCTGGCACTGCTTGTTTTCTGCACTGCAGACACCCAGGCTCCCTGGGGGCCCCCAGAGGGCGTGGCCTTTGTCCTCCCATTGGGCTCTGTTGTGCTGAGTCAAGAAGGACAGCTGCACACAGTTGAAGGCCCCAACACCAGGCGTGTGAAGCCTGGGTGCACCTGCAAGGTGGGGGGGCGTCTTGTTGGGGTGCGAGGAAGGCAGCTCCACAGGTGTGTGGGGTGGGGGCTGGGGGAGGTTTGTCTCCAAGATGGCACAAGGGATGCCAGGGCAGCCCACAAGGGCTCAGCGGGCACCGAGAGAAATGCCCAAGTCTTGCACCCCTCAGTAAACGCCCTCCAGAAAACTGGTGCTGATGGCGTGATCTTTGCTACGAGGTGGGGCAAGAGAAATTCCACCGGGAAGATGGGCAAGAGACATCCTTTCAATGTGCAGGTTGCTAAACTCTCTCACACTGTGTAACCTCAGCTGTGTGCCAGCCCTGGATTCTCTGCGGTCAGAGAAAGATACCCAGCTACTCCTCACCTGCATGGGGCATGCATCCCCAGCCCTTCTCCCCAGCCTCACAAGTGAGACCCTCCAGGGCTCTCACTCAGGGCACAGTCCTGCAGCACAGCACCTTACAGGCAGGACGAACACATCCTGTTGGACATGAAGCAGGCCCCTGCTCCTGGAGACTGCTGGTTCTCTTCTCGGGGACTCTTATTTCCAGGATAAAAACACTATCAAGGTGTCAGGTGTCTTGTCCCACACGACTGGGGTTAGAACAAAAACATACACACCCCTGTCCCCAAGGGGTTCACTTTCTCCTATGAGACACAGACACATGGAAAGAAAACCCATGAGTACTCCTCAAAAATCTCAGAGGACAGGCATTCATAGGGGACTCCTGGGGCTAAAAGACTGGTTCCAGAACGATGCCCTCTAAGCAGGGTCCTCAGGGAGGAGAAAGAGCAGTCAAGGGAAGAGGCAGAAAAGCTGTACCAGGTAAAATCAAGATTGTGAGCAAAGACCAGTGTGAGACAGGTGGTGAGAAGAGGAGCTGCAGGGAGTTTTTCCTGGGAGGTTAAGGACCTAGAGGGCAGGCTGGCTCAGGGGCAGGCAGGGATCAGGTTACAGAACCTTCTGTGCTATAGCCAGGAGCTTGGACAAGAAAGGCACATGGGGGCATAATAAGAATGTGTATTTCATGTAAATCTACCTGTGGTCTGTATGGGCTTCTCAGTGTACCTCGGTGCCTCAGCTAGTAAAGAATCTGCCTGCAATGCAGGAGACCTGGGTTCAATGCCTGGGTCAGGAAGATCCTCTAGGGAAGGGAATGGCTTACCCATGCCAGTGTTATTGCTTGGAGAACCCCATAAACAGAGGACGCTGGTGGGCTACATGGGGTCACAAAGAGTTGAACACAACTGAGCGAGTAACATTTTTATGGTCTGTATAGAGGATTTAAGGATAGAAGGTTGAGGATGGCCAAGACAGGGAAGGAGATAGGAGGTGAGATGGTAAATGAACACAGGTGAAGGGCCAGTGAGGAATCAACGACATCACTGAGATGAGATGATGTGACACAGAGAGAGAGAGAGACGGAGGGAGGGAGGATGGAATGAAAGAACCAGAACCTGAAACTGGAAAACCTTGGTGAAAAAGAAGGTAGGTCCTGTGTTCCTAGGTTTCTAGTCTGTATTGTAGGCACAGATCACATCCATAGACACACACACACACACACACACATACACACATACACACACACACACAGCTGAGTTCATCAGTCTAGCCAGTCTTCTTTATTTAGCTTCAGTTCAGTTCAGTTCAGTCGCACAGTCGTGTCCGACTCTTTGTGACCCCATGAATCGCAGCAGGCCAGGCCTCCCTGTCCGTCACCAACTCCCAGAGTTCACTCAAACTCAGGTCCATTGAGTTGGTGATGCCATTCAGCCATCTCATCCTCTGTCGTCCCCTTTTCCTCCTGCCCCCAATCCCTTCCAGCATCAGTCTTTTCCAATGAGTCAACTCTTCGCATCAGGTGGCCAAAGTATTGGAGTTTCAGCTTTAGCATCATTCCTTCCAAAGAACACCCAGGACCAATCTTCTTTAGAATGGACTGGTTGGATCTCCTTGCAGTTCAAGGGACTCTCAAGAGTCTTCTCCAACACCACAGTTCAAAAGCATCAATTCTTCGGGGCTCAGCTTTCTTCACAGTCCCACTCTCACATCCACACATGCCCACAGGAAAAACCATAGCCTTGACTAAATAGACCTTTGTTGGCAAAGTAATGTCTCTGCTTTTGAATATGCTATCTAGCTTGGTCATAACTTTTCTTCCAAGGAGTGTCTTTTAATTTCATGGCTGCAGTCACCATCTGCAGTGATTTTGGAGCCCAAAAAAATAAAGTCTGACCCTGTTTCCACTGTTTCCCCATCTATTTGCCATGAAGTGATGGGGCCAGATGCCATGATCTTCGTTTTCTGAATGTTGAGCTTTAAGCCAACTTTTTCATTCTCTTCTTTCACTTTCATCAACAGGCTTTTTAGTTCTTCTTCACTTTCTGCCATAAGGGTGGTGTCATCTGCATACCTGAGGTGATTGATATTTCTCCCAGCAATCTTGATTCCAGCTTGTGCTTCTTCCCGCCCAGCATTTCTCATGATGTGCTCTGCATAGAAGTTAAATAAGCAGGGTGACAATATACAGCCTTGACATACTCCTTTTCCTATTTGGAACCAGTCTGTTGTTCCATGTCCAGTTCTAACTGTTGCCTCCTGACCTGCATACAGATTTCTCAAGATGCAGGTCAGGTGGTCTAGTATTCCCATCTCTTTTAGAATTTTCCACAGTTTATTGTGATCCACACAGTCAAAGGCTTTGGCATAGTCAATAAAGCAGAAATAGATGTTTTTCTGGAACTCTCTTGCTTTTTCCATGATCCAGAGGATGTTGGCAATTTGATCTCTGGTTCCTCTGCCTTGGTGACACTAAAGAAGGAATAGTCATGCAACGAGTATCCACTGACTACCAGCTCTGTGGCTTGTCTTCACATGGCCCCCACCCAAGGGAGAGGTGGTGTGTGCGTGTAGTTACATCAGAGATCCTGGAGGTCCCTGGGACCTGGGACCAGGCCAGGAGCTCGTGGAGGATGAGGCAGCGTGACATCAAAGCTGGGGACCAGCAAGGAAGGGCTGGCAGCTGCTCAGCCTCCCTCCTCACCCACAGGTTTCCTTTGTCTAAGTGAGCAGCCTCCCTGTGGCAGATTGCAACTGGCAGGATCAATATTAAAATAAAAGGTGGGGAGGGCAAGAGAGGAAGAAAACAGCAACTCAAGTCCACAGAGGTAGGGAAGATTGATCAATGGCCTCAGGAACAATCCATACTAATTATGGTGATAAAAAGCTGTCAGTCAATACTCGGGATATTAAATTTAGTGGACTGGAGACAACAGGTCTGCTTTCATGTTCCCCCACCATTTTATTTATTGAAACACTCAGATACAAATGAGCACTCAGCGCTACGACTCCATTATTGTTTCACTGGTTTTGAACCGCAAACGCTTTGATAACTGGATTGAAAGGCTGTCAAATTTCCTCTGTTAGTTTCTATGCAGAATCTTTCTCCAGCATCTGATGAGATTTCATTTTGTAAAATTCTGACAGCGATACCATTCGTTAAACTACAGCTGATAGCCCACCTCATATGTGTAAACAGGGCTAAACACGGCTCAGCATCTGTGTCTGTGAGGGGGTGGGGCTGGTGGTGAGCCGCCCCAGTCAAGAAAGGCAGGGGGGCTCCCCCAGCAAGAAGAGAACAGAGCCATCCCAAGGTGGCAGGGTTGCTGACAGTCTGCTGGACAAAGTGGTGCTTTTCCTGAATGCGGCTACTCAGAGAAGTGTGTGCCCACATGCCAGGGCCGGAGGACCTGAGGCCACGAGTAAGGAGTCAACTCTCTGAAAACAGGACCCAGGGAGCATGCTATGCACGCTGCCAATCTGTGTTCTGGGAAGGGGCTGCAGGAGGTCCCCTACATACAAACCTTCAAGCTGTGAACTTTGAAAGATGCAAATGTGCGTTCCATCAACATCAGGCGTGAGTGAAACTGCATCTTGCCCTCCATCTCCTGTTGCTGGTGATCCTTCAGCCCTACCATCTCCCCACTTCCTCTCCCTCTTTCATCAGTAACTCTTCTTGTCTGTTCGCTCGATGTCAGCCTCTGTGATCCTGCTGTTGTACTGAACTGGTGTGCTTTCCAGGGTACTGCACTGCAGAGTTAAAAATGTTTTCTTTACTCTCTGCATTTGTTTGTTTGCTCATGTATTTGTCTGAAAAGTATTATAAACCTATTACAGTATAGTACTATGTAGTCAATTGTGTTAGTTGGGTGGGCTTCCAAAATGGCTCAGCAGTAAAGAATCTGCCTGCAATGCAGGAGCTGCAGGAGATGTGGGTTCAATCCCTGGGTCAGGAAGATCCCCTGGAGGAGAGCATAACAACCCACTCCAGTATTCTTGGCTGGAGAATCCCATGGACAGAGGAGCCTGGTAGGCTACAGTCCATGGGGTTGCAAAGAGTTGGACATGACTGAAGTGACTTGAGCGCATCTAATAGGTAGGTACCTAGGCTAACTTTTTTGGTCTTAGGAACATGCTCTCAGAGTGGAGAGGACTCACTGTAAGTTGTTTTGGTCCGTGGATTGCTGCGAGGGCCACAGGGAGGAAGCTGATGGGCACAGTAATCAACAAGGAGACTTTCAATGGAAAACTCCCTTCAGGGCATGAAAAATATGTAAACCCAGACCTGGAGAGCAAGACACATCTGCCAAGATGTCCCAAGTATTTTCTCTTTTAAAAACTAAAAGTGCAGTCCCCACAAGAGTGCCTGACTATTCACCATTTCAGGAGCAGCTCCAGGAGAGGCGAGTACACACTGGATCAAGTGCAGTGTGGGTGAAGGTACAGGACTAGGTCAGGTGTTGGCATCTGCAATCCCACTGCCCTGTTTGGGAACACAGTCCCGTGTGCCAAGGACCAGTGCTTGTCGCCAACACTTTGTACACGAGAAAGCACCTGTCTCCCCAAGGACACACCACAGGAGTGCTCAGCTAATGTTGTACTGAAGGGAACAGGCTCCCCAGGGACGGGTCCAGTAACAGCAGGCACAGAGCCACTGGGAAGAGTGTAAGAACAAGGTCTGATACTAACAACCACCCAGGACAAGTTCCTTCGTCTCTTTGTCTCTCAATCCTTAAAGCTAACATTTAGGAACTGAACTAGATCACTGTTCTTCAGTCTTCATGTTGTGAATCAGTAGCAGGCCCTTAATCATTGGACGATTTTTAACCATCGATTTTGTAAATGAATTAAATAGGATAGAACAGAAATTATCGGAGCATCCTGAGTACCGTAAGAATAAGTTATATGGTATAAAACTTTTAAAGATTTTTCCAAGTTGCAGGATTAAAAGAGCATTAAGATTCCTTCCAAGTGCAATAAAATGTTGTTCTGAATCCCGGCCAGCCACCACTGAGTAGCCCGCAGCCAGCGCCCAGCTCAGGAGAGAGTGCCCAGCACCACTCCCTGTCAGCAGAGTTCCTGCCCCTTTGTCTTTCACTGACAATGTGATCTCACGACATTGCTACGATTTCAGTTTCGACAGCCCAGAGTTAATTAAGACATGATCTCTGAAAGGCAAGTTGTTCCGTGGAGATAAGCAGCAGCTTCTGCAGGCGGTAAACAGCTGGGGGTGCCTGACCAGCCTCAGGGGATTTGCTGCTTCTATACAGAAGACAAAACTATAACTCCCGACTGAACATCATCAAGTTCACCTAAATACGGAGCAGATCCCTCGGATGCTGCTCTGGCCATGATCACAACGGTCAGGTTGTAGGACAGCAGGGCAGCCCTGTACACACTGCATGGTTGTTCACTGCCCAAGGGAGCCAGGCCAAGGGTCTCCAGGGGGCTAGAAACCAGCAACACGCCTGGGTCGGGGCCGCACCTCCTGATCTAATTTGCACAAAGATGCCCTAGGTTTACCTTGTACTTGGGGGGCCATGTTTACCCATGAGGGCAGGTTTTCCTACTCTTAGAAGGGGCCCTCTGGTCTGGCAGCCAGCCTTGACTGAAACAAAAATGGAAGATCAAAAGTCCAAAGGAAAGCAATGGCATTAGGGTCAGAAAGAGCGGCCTGCCGGTAGCTGGGGTGTGTGGCCTGGAGGCTCTGTCCCCATCATTCCAGCATCTGGTGACAAATGCAGCCCACACAGAAATACTCTAACCATCTGGTTCAGAATGCACAGAGGTGGCCCTCTTCAAGGATAAGCACAGACACTGGAAGTTTCTGAACTGATGACTTAATAGAGATGGCGGCAATGACCAAGAATCTTTGCACAAAGGAGCCTCTGTAGGACTCTTTACAATTTTTTGCATGTAAGACATTATTAGATTTATAATAAATGTCACAGTTTTGGGTGGAAGGAGCTAACTGAACAAAGGAGAGTGTTCTTTCACACACAATGTCACACTGTTTTGGCTTTGATTTGTAAGATATGTGCATGATCACTTTTTCTTTTGGTAAACCATCCCGCTAACCACTGATGCTTTCACAGGGACTAAACTGAAATTAAAAGATGCTTACTCCTTGGAAGAAAAGTTATGATCAACATTGATAGCATATTGAAAAGCAGAGACATTACTTTGCCAACAAAGGTCTGTCAGGTCAAGGCTATGGTTTTTCCAGTGATCATGTATGGATGTGAGAGTTGGACTGTGAAGAAAGCTGAGCGCCGAAGAATTGATGCTTTTGAACTGTGGTGTTGGAGAAGACTCTTGAGAGTCCCTTGGACTTCAAGGAGATCCAACCAGTCCATTCTGAAGGAGATCAGCCCTGGGATTTCTTTGGAAGGAATGATGCTAAAGCTGAAACTCCAGTACTTTGGCCACCTCATGCAAAGAGTTGACTCATTGGAAAAGACTCTGATGCTGGGAGGGATTGAGGGCAGGAGGAGAAGGGGATGACAGAGGATGAGATGGCTGGATGGCATCACTGACTCGATGGATGTGAGTCTGAGTGAACTCCGGGAGTTGGTGATGGACAGGGAGGCCTGGCGTGCTGCGATTCATGGGGTCACAAAGAGTCAGACACAACTGAGTGACTGAACTGAACTGAAACTGAAATCAGTCAACACCTCACAATTAAAGAACATCCCAGTTGTTTTAACTTTCTGAATCATAGTGCATTTCCTTCTGGTAAGCTCAATGGATGTTAATGATAAATATTATAACAAAACATTTGCCACAATTTGCATCCATTGGGCAAAAGCAAAACTGGTAGAGGGAACGTACGACCTGACCCAAGTGGCTCAGTGATAAAGAATCCACCTGCAATGCAAGAGATGAGGGTTTGATCCCTGGGTTGAGATGATCCCCTGTAGAAGGAAATGGCAACCCACTCCAGTGTTCTTGCCTGGGAAATCCCATGGACAGAACAGCCTGGCGGGCTACAGTTCATGAGGTTACAAAGAGTCAGACACAACTGAGTGACTAAACAACAACAAACCACCCAAAGGCATCATCAAGCAGTTCCTCTCCATGCAATGACCAGTCTGCCGTCTGCCCAAGAGGAGGCACTCCACAAACATCAGCTCTCTCCCCTTCCTGCCCTTTTATGGAGGATGGTCCTCTGCATAGCCACCCAAGTGCAATACAACTCTATCATCTAAAGAAAACACCCGGTTACCCATGGCCTCACCCTTCTCCCTGGTGCTCAGGAAACTGTACTCCCTTATCAGAGTCTTTCCGATGGACCCAATATAGGCAGCTGTGTAAGTGCAACTCGCTCATCAATGTGTCTCCACTGCAGGTCAGACAACAGGAATTACAACTGAAGCTGAAATCAGCTCAGACTTACTATTTAGTCCTAGCAAAGATGAAGTTCCCTCCCCAAGGGCCTAAGTCAGAACAGGCACGTGGCACCACTGATGACTCAAGAAGGTGAAGCCCTTCCTGCCAAGGGACACTGGGTCAATTGTACAGAGAACAGGCATTTCAGAGAGCCTGGCCAACAGGGACCCTGTGGCCACAGGCAGCTGACTCTGGACCTTCTGACTCCAGGGCAGCTCAGCTCACTCTGCAAGGATCACTATTCCAAACTGTGTGTCCCAGTAGGTGGGGTCCTACCTGGCCATTGTCCCCAGAGGCAATGACAGGGCCCGCATATGTGCAACACTCGTGTGCTCCCTCTGGAGTCTAGGCCTTTCTGCATTCACCAAAGAAAGAGGTTCACACACCCCAAGCAGCCCCTCTGCAACTCAGTGCTGAGGGATGCTATTTATGGGTCTGGAGGCTTACAAGTCTACCTAGAGATAAAAGCCAACATAGGTGCTGGAACTGCATACGACCTGAGACAGATTTACTTGGCAGGGGCCGGGGGAGGGCAACCCCTGCTCACAATCATATTGAGAGAAGTAACCACTCGTCCAGTGCCTGCCCTGTGCCAGGACCCTTAGTCGCATGCCCAAAGCCGCAGGTCTCCTAAGAGGCAGGGCCGGATCTATAGGACTCTGGAGTCTGTTTCCTTCCTCTATGCTACCTGCTTCCTGATTCCAGTTATTGTTGTTGTTCAGTCTCTCAGTTATGCCCACTCTTTGCGACCCCATGGACTGCAGTACGCCAGGCTTCCTTGTCCTTCACTATCTCCCAGAGTTTGCTCAAATCATGTTCATAGAGTCAGTGATGCTCTCTAGCCATCTCACCCTCTGCTGCCTCCTTCTCTTTTTGCCTTCAATCTTTCCCAGCATTAGGGTCTTTTCCAATGAGTTGGCTCTTCACATCAGGTGACCAAAGTACTGGAGCTTCAGCTTCAGCATCTGTCCTTCCAATAAATATTCAGGGTTGACCTGATTCTGATGGCTACTAATAACATGGAAACCCAGCTATTAAAGCACTATACCAGTGATTGACATTGGACAACCCAGCACAGGCCAGTCCAGCTGGAAGCACTGAGAGAGTATTCTCAGAAACCTGAAGTCTGTGAACCCCCAGAGCTCCTGATCCCCCTCCTGTCACCCTCTCCGTGTAGACCCACCACGTGGAACTCCCTGACACCTTCTCAGTCTCATGGTAAGCCAGGCTTTCCAAAAACTGCCTGATGACTTATGGCCTGGGAAACATCCAGTGCTCTCCTGGCAGCCCCAGAACAGGGACGGCAGGATGATGCAGAGTGAGGAGATGGTGGGGACAGAAATCAGCGCTTCTGCTGGCAGAGCAGGGCCTGATTGTTCTTTGATGGGTCAGTAATTAATTGCTCCAGAGTGCGGGATCGGAGGCTGTAGAACAGCGCCTCGTGAACAGACCCTGGAGGGTGGGGGGAGTTACATTGCTTGTAAGGTCATTAAGAGAATATTATAAGTAATACTCCATGACTCCCTCATTAAATACTAAGTGAGTCATTCAATCTTGGGGTTCTATTTCTATTCCCCTTTCTAAATGCAACTTTAATGATTTAAAATCCCTTCAACCCAATTACAGCCCGGTATTCTGATTAGGAACTCAGGCCATTGTGAGTGGGAACCATTATCCAGCAGCCTATAGCAAAATTAGCACCTCGAGAGGGTGCATGAGGAAATAAATCTTTCCTTGACATTTCAAGACCGATCCCTGGCCAATTACAACACACACTGTTCCTCTGGTAATATGCAACTGAGTTGCTCCTTGCTATCAAAGGCCACTGGTCAGAAAGAAAAAAAATATATCATTCAGGGCGGGGAAAAATTAACCTTAAATGTATGGGTGCCAAGAACACATGAAGAAGGAGGAGGAATGCATGAGATGGGACCTGTCACTCAGGCTTGGATGCACTCAGTCCAAGGCACTATGGCAAATCCAAGGGGCTGCTAGGGCAGTGGGGTGGGTTAGAAGATGACTTCCACTTCCTGCACTGCACAGAGAGAGGATCTCCTAGTTAGGGAGGAGAAGGGGCTGTGGCTAGAAAACTCAGAGATGCCATTGGCAAATGCAGAGGAAGAGTCTTTCAGCTTAGGTACAGTCAGGTGGCACTGATGGAAAAGAACCCACCTATAAATGCAGGAGACATAAGAGATGCAGGTTCCATCCCTGGATTGGGACGATCCCCTGGAGGATATGGCAAGCCACTCCAGTATTCTTCCCTGGAGAATCCCCACGGACAGAGGAGCCTGGTGGGCTACAGTCCATGGGGTCCCAAAGGCTGAGACACGAATGAATCGACTTAGCACGCACGCACAGTGTGTTGACTGAAAAAAAATGCACAGCCTAAAAGCTGAGAGTTAGTTTTTACTCAGTGGACTTTCTGAGGACTCCAAGTCCGAGACAAAGCGTCTCAGACGATGCTGAGAAAACTGTTCTGAAGAGGCAAGGTGAGGGGGCCAAGATATATACAGGAGTTTGCAACAAAAGACCAGGTAGTCGGAATGTCAGAAGGTGACTGTTCATAAAAGAAAACCAAATATCTCAGGCATGGCAACCCACTCCAGTATTCTTGCCTGGGAAATCCCATGGACAGAGGAGCCTGGGTAGGCTGCAGTCCACAGAGTCGCAAAAAGAGTCAGACATGACTTAGCTACTAAATAACAGCAACAAAATATCTCAGGTTAAGGAATTTAGCACTTGTCTATGTATGGGAAGATGCGAGAGTCTGGGCTCACTGAAATTATTCCTTTAATATCCACCTCAGTTATCTGGGAGCAGCATCCTGTGTTTTCTCATCCTGAGTTTCTTCAGGGTTCACCGTTCTGGCAGCTGTAATTGGCTTGATGGCTCCAGCCTCCTTTGTTAACTGACATGGTAGCAATACTTTAGTTCTCAAGTCCAAAGGTGAGTGCTGCCAGTTGCTGGGGCCAGGGTGGGGGTGCCAATGCTCTGAGCATAGGGGCCTGGGATGATGAGCTTCATGTGTTTTTAGCATGTTTTCTCCAAGACTGTCCTTCGAGGAAATAACAGCAGTGGGAGGTCTGGAAGTAGCACAGGTAACCTCACGAGTGAGGAGCAGCCACCTGGCCGCAGCCACCTGGCCACAGCCAGTGCAGGGAGGGCTTGATAAGAAGCCCTGGATTCTCCAGACATGGAGCGCAGGGCTGGAGAGGAGGGCCGCCCACCGTGGGCAGGTCGCTCTCTTACATGCAGGCCTCCTCTGGTTCTCATCTTTGTCTTCTCCACTCCAGTGCCAGCTGAATGAATCGCTCTCAGTCCAGCGATTGCAGATCTGTTTCAATGCCTTTTGTGGCTGGGACTCCACCTAGATCCTAAGGCCTCCTGATCGTTAAGGCCAGGAACGAGACTGAGGGGGTGACCCTAGCAGTCCCTCCAGGTCCACAGGAAGGACAGTCGAGGGGAGTGATGCTTTGGAAAGGTCCTTGTGACCTCTCCTGGGGGCTCAAGATGTTAGTGATCAGCTTGGCCACTGAACAAGGGGTCCTCAGCTGGCTCCTCTTCCAACCCCTGAGTCAGGTACAGAATCAGAAAGGCAGCAAGCAGACTGCGGATGAAGGACCCCAGGACAGGGCTGCCAGGCCGCTGTTCTCCCTGTGTCCCACTGATGCCACAGAGGAGGCACCTAGAGACCCCCCAATGCCCCCCGACACCCACCAAAGGACACAAGAGGGGACAGGATGCCGATCCGTGATTCCATCTCTGAGCCACGTCTTCTTCTCCGACATTTCTGGCTCTCGTTCTGAATGTCTCCATCTCTGCCCGCCTCCCTCTGCTATTAATCAGATGGGGGAGCTGTCATTACAAGGCTCCCTAATTGCTGAAAGCTGATAGTTGTCTCCTGGTTGAGCCCAATTGTAACAAACGCCTTGAATAAACAGCACCATTTTCCCCAACCCAGCAGTGTGCTGGGGAACAAAGTGAGTGCAGTGCACACAGACGTGTGTGCACACACCACACACGCGCACACACACTCACAGTCTTCTCAAGCATATGGGGGCCGTCTCATCCCTCTAACCTCCCTGACTTTTTTGTTCTCTCACTCTAGTTGTTTCCATGGGAACCACAAAAATAATAATAATCATGACAATAAAAGAGGAGGAAAAGCCTGCTGCGCTTCTGCTGAAAGGGACCTCTATTTATCAACACCTGGAGTCCACTGTCCTCCACGGATGCTAAATTCTAGCCAAATAATTCAGTCCTGGTACATCCCCCCACTGTATGGCCCTCCAAATTGCTTTCTGAGCCTTCCCAAAGAAAAGGGCTATGATCATGAAGGGCTGAGACTCTCACTGGGACAAATGAGGTGGAGACACCAGAGAGGCAGGGATGAGAAGGCCTGGGCCCCTGAGACCGGCTAGGGCCCCCCGAGGGAAACCAGGAGGACTATCTTAGGAACACTTCCTGAAGCTACAGAGAGCCCGGGGTACTTGGAAAAGCACAGGATGTAGAATCAGAGAAGGGGCTAGCCAGTTTACTGTCTTTCTCACCAGCCAGCCAGCAGCCAACAGAAATTATTTAGTAATCTTCCATAATCCACGAGCAGGGCTCATTGCTGGCACAGTACAGCTGTGGGATGCTCCCTGTCACAGCCCTCAGGCAGCACGGGTCCCACTGCAGACACAGATGGCAGGAAACGCACAATGTGCAGTGTGGACAGCACCCACCACAGCACCTGGCACAACAGAGCCATTCAACTCAGGCTGGTTGACTACAGAAGCTGCTGTGATGGGCAAAGTTCAGGGTACAACGCAACTCCTAAAAAGACGGAACAGTGCGCGCACGCACGTGTGTGTGTGTGTGTGTGTGTGTGTGTGTGTGTTCAGGTTCTCTGGAGTAGCTGAGGGCTAAGGTGCAGCCTGAAGACAAGTAGGAAGCAGCCGGGTCAAGTGTGTTTGGAAGAGGGGAGGAGGGAGCTGACCCAGCATCTGTTGGATGGGTGGGTGGACAGATGGAGGCATACACTGGTAAGCCAGGTCTCTGGTTCCAAATTGTGTGTTCTTCTGATGCCCCATGTAACACATGGACTCAGCAAGCACGTGTAACAGTGACAGACCTTCTGACCGGTGTCCAGCCAGAAAGATCAGCACCACAAAGGTCCAGACGCAGAAGCAGGCCTGGGAGGAAGCCACAATCAGGTCAGAGTGTGGCCAGAATGGAATGAGAGATGTGGGGAGTACGCCAGGGGGAGGAGGTGATAAAGATGTGAGGGTGGAGATGAGAGACAGGAAGATGTCAGATGATGAAAGACTTAGGGCCCTGGAAGCCCCAACAAGGAGGCAGGACTTCATCCTGAAAGGAGAAATCCAATGAGAAGTGCTAACCTGTGACAAGACAAGATCCACATTCAATTCCCAAGGCCCTCTCTGGCTGCAGCACAAGGAGTGAATCAGATCAGTTTCAGCCAAAGGTGAGCAGGGCAGTTAGGGACAGTGGTCCTGATGAGAGGTCAAGGTCGCCTGAACCAGCCAAGTGGTTATGGGAATGGAGAGACAGGGTCAGGGTTGATGGACATTTGGGAAAAGAGACAGAGGAACTGGGATGACACCAAGGTTTCTGACTGGGTCCTCAGGGTCAGTGATCGTGGTATGAGAAGCCAGTTTGGGAGAAAGCGAATGGAATGAGTGTACACTTGCTGAGTGTGAGGTGTCTGTGGTTTCTACAGGCCAGGGAAGGAGGATCAGGGGAGGTGAGTCACCAGTGCGCAGAAGGCCCTGGACCCCAGGCTCACCAGTGAGACCCAGGGGAACAGCAATATTTCCACGATTGTCACAGGAAGTCAAGCCACAAAGATCCCAGTGTCAGGGAAGTGGTGGCAGCAGAGGTCAGGCAGTGAGGACCAAGCATGACCAGGAGAAGCAGCAGCAAGGTAAACAAAGCCAGGAGGAGACACTACAGGAGCTGGAGAAGGAACCAAGGAAAGGGCTTTATTTTAAAGAAGAGATAGATGTGATCACATCCAACTGCTGAGGAGAAACAATAAGAAGTAAAATGTTAAAGGCATCAGAGAAGAAGGAGGATAAAACAAAGTGGCCAGGACGGTGGGGGTAAATGGGGGCCCAGCATCACTGGGAGATAGAGCTTTGGATGGGAGAGGACACCTTTTCCTTTAAGGAGGACAGAAGATGGTGTGGAAGGAGGACTCAGAGCTCCAGTGCAAGGGGTTAAGAAAGCTCTTACATGCTGGCCTGTGTGTATTTTTCCTTCACTCATTCCTCTATTCATTCATCCATTTCAGCATTGATTAGACGCCTACTAGAACATGCACTCACAGAGGATAACTCATGTCATTAGACCTCTTTAAACTTAGAGATAATAGCAACTTTAAACAAGCAATAAAACACGTGGTGTTACAATCAGAAAGATAAGGAAACCAGGAAAAGATAGGTATGAGGAAGAACCTCCCTGAAAAAAAATGATTTTGAAGCTAAAAAAATTGCCAAAGGCAGAAAAGCCAAGTTAGAGGCAAGATAACCCTCTGTGAATAAGAGACAAACATAGGATTGAGAGGGTTAAATGTTATGGAGAAGACAGGGTTTTCTGTTGTTTTTGCTTGTCTGTCTGTCTGGCGGTCTAGATCAGAGATGTCAGTAAGATCAGAGATAATGTCATTATGGAGATAACAGTACAAAGAATTTTAGGAAAAAAAAAAAAAAAAGAATTTTAGGCTTTTCTCCAGCAGTACCCACAGTGACCTCTTCTGATGTATTTCCCACCACCCCCTACCCCCGGAATTCAATTTTGCCATGAGAGTCTGAGACAAGGGCCATGGGATAAGAATGCTGAGGATATTGGCAACAGAAGATGAAACCACGGACCACTCACCTCTGCCAGATACAGAAGGGAGCAGAGAAAGGATGCTGAAGGACTCAGGAAAGGAGAGTGGTCAGTGAATCCTCGGTCTCAGTGTCGTGGAGGAGGAGGAAGAACCAGATAAGCAGGCTGGGGAGCGGCAGGAGGTGCAGCCAGGGCACAGGCCATCTGATCACCTGGTTGAGCTGGAGAACTGGGCGTGATGGCAGAGCTCGGAGGAGACGCATGGATGGAAAGCTCCCAGGGAAGGGACATGAAGTGCACTTGAGATGGGAAGGTAAAAACACTAAACGGGCAATGTCTACTGAGTCATCGCCAAACAGGGCATGACTCAGGCCTGGACAGAGGGAAGACGGCAGCCCTTGGGGCACCTTTCTCTTTACCTCAGCTTCTTTTTTTTCTTTCATACATTTTATTTATTTATTTTTAAATATTTTATTTCATACTGGAGTAGCGTTGATTTACAATGTTGGGTTAGTTTCAGGTGTACGGCAAACCGATTCAGCTACAAAAAATTCACACACCCTCGTATTCACCATAGTGCTATTCACAATAGTCAAGACATAAGCAATGTAGACGTCCATCGACAGAGGAATGGATAAAGAAGATCTGGTACGTTTATACAATGGAATACTATTCAGCCATAATAAAGAATGGAATAATTCCTTTTGGGGCAATGCGGATGGATCAAGTGATTATAACAAAGTGAAGTTAGAGAAAAACAAGTATCATATGACACTGCTTACATATGGAATTTAAAAAAATATATATGATACAAATGAACTTGTTTACAAAATAGAAACAGACTCACAGACTTCAAAAAAGAAAGGATATGTGCATATCCCCGGCTTCTTTGGGGAAGGAAATGGCAACCCACTCCAATATTCTTGCCTGGAGAATTCCATAGGCAGAGGAGCCTGGAGCCTCAAAGAGTAGGACATGACTGAGCGGCTGAACAACCTGGCTTCTTATGACCATGATACTCTCCATTTCCCAGAAAAGTTGTGAAGGACAAAGAAGATCTCACATGAGAAGATTATTTGCAAATGGTTGGCTGCAGATGTGATGGCTTCATTACACACAAACCATTGTTTTCAAGACTGATCTTATTCAGGATGTGTGGTTCACAGCTTCATTCCATTCCTGCCCTCAATCTCTCACTACCTTGTTTTGTTTCTCTGTGAATGAGGATGATACTGTTCCTACCCTCAGAGGTCCTCCTAAGGATTAGAGGAAACCATGGACATGTACATGTGGCCCTCGGGAGAGTGCCCAGCACGTAGCAAGGGCTCTAGGAATTACACACAGTACGGGTGCTTTTCACCTTCCAAGTGCCAGCCACTGGGCTATTGCCTGCACTGTTTCTCCAGTTTTTCCACATGCGATTTCAGCCAAGTGTCAGTAAATGTAGAGAGCTCCTCTGGCTCTGAAAAGGGATAGTGTCCACCCTGTTGGGCAGTGAGAAAAGTCTTACTAAAAAGATGCTAGTGTCCATCACCATTGGCAACAGTGGCCTCATAGCTTTTGAGTGTCAGGAAATGAAATGAGGATGAAATACCACTGACCTGTATTTTCTGTGATGCATCTGTGTGCCTGTAGTCTGTCCGTTTGGCTTCCATGTACGGTATTTCTCAACAATGCACCCTCATTCCCACACCTCACCATTTCTTGCACCCCTCTCAGTCCTACCAGTTTGAAAGCCCAGATCTGGTCCTGCCTTCTGGCTTATAGTGTCCTTTCTCACTCCAGTGACCACAGAATTTAGAGCCTGTACCAAATTCCTAAGCACTTGTGTCTCTACCACATTAAATGGCCATCAGGACTGGAAGGGGATGGGTCCTTGCCTTAAGTCACATGTGGTTTTCTGGGTCCAGCCCCAGGCTGGGTGCATATTAGGAAGTCATGTGCTATTTCTCAATAAATTCTCTTGTCCTAATCTACCTGATATCTGATCTCCAAGCAGCCTCTCAGAAACATCATATACAACAATAACATTTCACAGGTTTCTGGGATTAAAATACAAACCAAGGCCTGTTAGCAAGAGAAGACATCTCCATGGAGATGCATTTGAAAAGCTCTCACGTTAAGTAAGGACCTGCAGGGGCTTCCCAGCTCACAGCAGAATAGGTCAGGGAAGCTTAAAGGGCTTACTGGCACCCACGAGAATACAGAGATGAAATGAAGGGAAAAGGTAAGCGGACAGATGGCTGGCCTCCCCAGCAGGACCGGTGGTCAGCTCCTGGGACTGGCCATTTTTCATGGTGCCCAACAGTGGGCAAGGCACTCCCCAGACACTGCCTGTTGGACCGAAGGACAAGAACTGCCTTTGTCGAGCGAAGCCACCTCCCTTTGGCTGCTGGAGATTTCACGCTAATGTTCAAATCCAATGATGGTCTTTTTGGAATGGAATTTTAGTGTCAAGATAAGGTAGATGAGCCTGGTCTGTTCTCTGAAATGTAGTCCAGCTGAGTGGGCCATGTGGGCACAGCTGGCGGACGCCTGCTGCAGTGACTGCACATTTAGTCACTTGGCAAATTAAAAAATGTCCTACACAGGCTGTAAGCTCACTCTCAGTTGCCTACCCAATGGGAGGGCCAAGGGCAATTGATTTTGCAGCATTCTTTCATGATAAAACTCACCTGAGCTTCACAATGACTCCAGAATGAGGCTTTAAAGGCTTGGAATCTGAGAGCCATGAATTCACTTCATGTACGAAGAGGAATCCATGGAACTCTTCCTGTTTGATCACATCCCCTCTTAACATCTAAATGCTCAGTACCATGTGCCTTTCCCCCATTAAATCCCTATTCATTTTTATGAATTCAACAGGGCCTATGAGAAAGCACCATATTTTGAAACAAAAGATCAACTGCAAAAGTACAGGAGATGGAACACTGCCTTAAACAACTCACGAAAAAAAAAAAAAAAGAAAAAAACACCTTATGTTTTTGGCATGCAAATGCGTGCTTAATCTCTCAGTCGTGTCTTGATTCTTTGTGACCCCGTGGACTGTATGTACTCCTCCAGGCTCCTCTGTCCATGGAAGTTTTCCAGGCATAGAGTGGGCTGCCACGCTCTCCTCCAGAGGATCTTCCTGAACCAGATATCGAACCCACATCTATTAAGTCTCCTGCACTGGCACCAGATTCATTACCACTGAGCCCAGGAAGCCTATATTACTGGAATTAACCATGAATCAACAAAAATGTGTAATGTGAACGCCACAAGCTAAAGGATGCAACAACTGTATTAATTAGAGCATAAAATACAAACTCAAAGCAGGCAGGCTTCCATCATGTTTCACCCTGGCCAGACCTCAACGGCGTGTTCTAGGGCATCAGGACAGAGCGACAAGGGGGGCAGGTGGACAGAAGTCAGGAAACAGGGTCCTTTCTACATCCGAAGATCAAATATGACTCATTCACCCTGGAAAAGAGAAGTTCAGGGGCACAAGCATCTTCAAGTGTGAGAAGCCTGCAACGTGGAAAAGGAGTTAGCCGGCGTCTACTATAGAATGAATGGGTCAACTTTGTAAGATAGGAGATTTTGACTCAGAAATAAACACAAACCAAAAAGGTGACAGACAACTTTCTAACAATAGCAGCTAACAATGGAAACGATGGCTGCCCTATAAGACAGTGGAGTGTGACAGCATCCTCAGCAGCATTATCACAACCATGACAACGGGAACAAGAGCAACGGAAGCACAGTTTGGGGAGCATTAAACAATGTTCCTGATGTTCTGCAGTGTACCATGTTGACGATGATGTCCAAAACCAGGTCAGCTGATTCTAAATCCTAAGCTCTAGCTATTCAATTTTACAAACTCCAAGCCTCCCTCAGAGCTTGATGAGGATAAAGGAACAGCTGGCCACTGAGCTGGTGCTCCTGAGTATCAGCTCCTTTGTTACTGATAATGTCATTTTCATTATTATGTGTCACAGATGCCACCGGATGGAGGGATGGAGTAGGTGGCTTCTCAGGCCTAATTCTAAGGCCTCTGGTTCTCAAACATATATGCACACCCTCTGCAGCCCTGTCTCTTGGCTCTGACCAAGCCCTGCGCCCCGTGCAGAGTGCACCCAGGATGCTGGTGGTGCTCCCTCCATGCCAGGGCCACCTGGGAGTCTCTGCAGGATTCGCTCGGATCCCCGTGAGGTTCTGCACTTAATCCTAAAGTTGGACTTCTCTTTACTCAAATCCCATTCAGAATTGGCACAATTCCATTTGCTGATTCAAAAGGGGGAAAGAGGTTTCGAAAAGGCTTATAACAAAGGCTCATAAGCCTTACAGATCAAACAGCTCTTAAAGAACAACATTTTGATGAGTTAAGTGTAAAAGAACCAGAAACATATGGATTAGATTCCCCTTGAAATCTGAATGCATTTAAAAATTAAAGGGAGAAAGCACCTTAGTAGAATGCACTAGGGCCCTTTGCTGAATCAAAAACATTTAGAAAAACAGTGTGAGGCATCCTGCCCAAATGAGGCAGCTCCCCGTTTTTATCTGGCTTACTTTAAGTGCTGGCTTTTTTTCCCCCCAACATCTCTTAGGAGACTATTTCAGATCCCCAGTTTCCCTCGTTTCTTCTCCCTTGATGGCTAATTGCTGATGAGCCAGATATTTGTGCGCTGGAAGAAGCACTTCATTTCTGAAATGGCCGGAACCCACTGCTGGGGTCGCCTGGCAGCACTCTCCCAAGGACCTGGTGCTGAGTGGGTGGCAGTAGAGGCCAGGGTCACTCAGAGGGAGCCTGTGCTTTGCTCCCCAGTACGTGCCATCGGTCTGTGGAGGGCTAAGGCCCCACACCCATGGGGGCCAGCCCCCCGTCACCTGAGCCAGCCTCGCCATGCCATGCTATATGAAGGCTATGTAGATAGGGCTGCATGCAGAGATTAAACTTGATTACCAGGGAGACAAAATACCATTAGACCTGCTGTGTCTATCTGGCCTGTCTTGGAGGGTAGTGCAGTGGGCTACACCCATTACTCAACACCAGTTGAGTGCTCACCCAGGGAAGAAAAGTTCTTTCCTTTGTATTCATTCCTTAGGGCAACCTTTTTACATTTCACTTTTTTACTAAATGTTTGATTATTTTGTTTAATATGTGTTAGTATAATGACACAGAGATTTACCTTGTTAATAAATATGCAAAATTATGGATGATGCACAGATGTATGGTATATATGGCTTCCCTGGTGGCTCAGATGGTAAAGAATCTGCCTGCAATGTGGGAGACCCGGTTCGATCCCTGAGTCAGGAAGATCCCCTGCAGAAAGGCTACCCGCTCCAGTATTCTTGGCTGGAAAATTCCATGGACAGAGGAGCCTGGCGGGCTACAGTCCCTGGGGTCCCAAAGAGTTGGACTCAACTGAGCAACTAACGCTCTCACCTTTCACCATATACCCATGCATATAATAGGGAGATATGTATTTTTCAGTTGCTGTTCTTTGTTTTACTATGTATGGTTTATTTTCCTATTGGAGGATGTAAGCAATTAAAAAAAAAATTTAAAAATCGCTGTCGGGTACATAAAGCGCTGGCCTGGTTCAGACTCACTTGAATTCTGCTTCTTTTGCCCAGCAGCTAGATGACCTTGGGGAAGAAGCTCTGGTTCTGAGGCTCCATTTCCTCCTTCGTAAAATGAGAATTTTACTACCTACAAAGGTTGTGGCAGTTTATTGGGGAGCTTAGAAAAAAGTTGAATCCAGGGTTTCTGACAGAGTCCCTGGCTTCTAAAGTCTCAGCAATGGATAGCCACTACGGCGTTTTCTTCTTGCTGCTTGTATTTCGTGGTCACACATATTCTAAGCACTCCGAGTTTCCATTGAAATCTGACTTCAGGAGGCAGAAACGGAGCACACATTTCAGATGGTCATTTTGAATCCGAGAGGACAGAGCAAGAGAAAGCTTAATTATCTCCGTTTGTTACTCATCACATTTGTCAATGGATGTTTATAAAGCTGCCGACAAGCAAGGACAATTCCGAAGTTTGCCCACCGTCTTTTGCTGAGCGTCTGGACCAACTCCTCCTGTGCTTTTTCAAATGTTATCAACAAGTCTATAGGGTTGGCTGCTGACAAAGACGGATATTCCAGGAGGGGGAAAAGTGTGGATAGTAAACACTGGCCTCTCATGTTGGCTGAATAGCAGATAACAGCTTCAACTTGCCAGTGACCTGGAGAAAGTCTCTTCAGCGGATACAAAAGGCAAAGAACTGCAGTTCACTCCGCCTCTTCTGGACTACCTTTTGTTATGTTCATTATAGTTCCTTCCCTTCTAAGCAAATGTGACTGATAACGAGGATGTGAATGATAAAAATGACATTAAAAACAATATTGACAATAAGGTGTATAAACATGGAATGGGCGCTACTGGTTCACAAAAGACCCTTCCCGAATCGTATTCATCCTTCAGTGCGACCTGATGAGACAAGTATTGCTATTAATTTACAAATTAAAAAGTGAGTCTGAATCACAAAATTCATTAGGAAAAGATAATCTGGCTCTCAAAAACCTGGGTTCATAATCAAAACCCAACAAGTGTAAGTTATTCTTCATCCAATCTCCTTTCTTCACATAGAGGTGAAATTACGTTGTTAACTTACTTTCTTATTTTTGTTTCCCTATTCTCAGGGAGAATGTTAACTCTGGAAGAGCAGGAAAGTTGACCAGCTTGCCACCATGGACTTGGTCCTCAACAAGTCACAGTGATGATTACAGCTTTTTCTCCAATCCCAGATCACAATGTGATTAGCAGATACAGCCTATGTATCAGATACAGACAAGTCCCAACTCCAAGGGCCCACACTTTAAGCACATGGAGCAGCCATGCCTTCGTGACTGCATACCCTTCAATAGCTTTGCTGAACAGTTGTATCAGAGACAGGACAGCCCAGGAAGCCTAACATAGTAACTGTTTGGCCCTTTGCAGTAAAAGAGTGTTGACCCTTGGCTCACAAGAATCAAGCAGAGGTTGTAGATAAAGCAAAGATATATTTTAGCAAGCAGGATCATGGCTGAAAGTTGGTGACAGTTGCAGAACAACCATGTTTCAAAAACACATACTCATTAGGTCAGATTAATGCCACTACTTAGCATGGAATGTATGGGGTGATCAATACTATTGTGTCCTTTAAAAAAAAATGATGAGAAGATGTCATTGATTATATACTTACCAACACTATCAACATTTACCTCTGTGTGAGTAAATGCCAGCAACATAAAGGTTACCAATTGCATAAGAAGACTTAGATTTTCATCCAATTCTCAATCATTCTGAGACAGATTAATAAGACCTTTTCTGCACTTTCTCTCCTCTCCTGATTTCTGCCTTTGGGCTGTTTTGCTTTTCCTTCAAACTTCCAGGGGGAGGGTGGGCTATGCAAAACGTCATCCTTTAATCTAAGCACTTGTAAACCTTTCTGGAAAAATGCTATGTGCTAAAAAAAATCTTCTGAGATAATGAACACTTTATTTTTAGATTTCTGTGTGGATTGCAATTATCTATACTCTGCAGGCTAATAATAGCTCAGGAAATCCAGAGCTGTCTAAAGATGACAGGGGCTTTGTTTGAAATCAAAACCATCAGAAACTCTCTTCTCATTTAGATGTACACATGTGTAAAACAACCAGTCCTTCATTGTCTTAAGAAATGCCATATCAAGCTGGGAATCCCATTGGAAAAAGATTTCAGAGCAAATACATGTGGAACGTTTGATGCTGGGCCACCAAAAATAATGTTTTACTTCTGTCATACTGTTTTACAAAATATATATTCACATTTTAAGGTTTCCAAATTAGAAATGTACCTTATAATCTGTATGTGCAAGTAACATGGTACCCACCTTCCTACTTCTCCCAGCCCTAAAAAAGTTATCATTAAATCAACAAGCACCTGACAGGCAGTGGGATCTCAACTCAACAAACTGTATTTTCCTGGGCCACCAAACGTGAATGAGAAGAAGTCCATTTTTCATGAACTATCGTGTCCAAAAGTAATCCTTGCTGCTGATAGAACAGGTCCAAGATGTCAAACCTCATGTTTCTTCAGGGGTCCTAAGTCCCAAGGCAGGTGTCTCCACCCACCTGTATGATGAATCCCCACAAGGACAGTGACAGCACCCGGGGGAAGACACAACAAAATCGCTCGCAGTATCCAGGCTCTTCATTCCCAGAGCAAAACCGTCTCTCAGCCCATCGTGGCTTTCGTCCCCATGCATTCCTTTGCTCCAAGAAGTCTACCAGGTTTCTCCCAAAGCAAAAAGCCACGGAGACGGCACTGTTTTCCCAACAACCCATTATCCCACATTCTATTGTAAAATTAGCTGAGGGACAGTCTGTGCTGAGAGATAAATCTTCCTGTGACATTTCAAGGCTCATCCTCAGCCAATTAGAACTGCCACCATGACCGTGGCCGGACAGCACACATGCAAATCGCACCAATCCCCTAAAAGCCCCCAAAGAAACTCCTTCCAGACCCACCGCGACCTCCACAGTCGGCAACCTGATGGGCGAGTAGTTGTCTGTGTCCACTGATGACCCATCAAACTCCATCTCTGTGGCCAGAGATGAGGGCTGCCCGAAAAACAAACAGTGGAATCATCCCGAGATCGCCGACTCCAGAAAGGGAAAGCTCTTTATGGGAGCAGGGGCTCCTGAGTCCAGGACGTACTGCAGCCTCCAAATGCAGGCTTGGACCACACAGGAGCCTAAACCACTGGATAGATGAGTTAATGATGCAGCAGCAGCAGCAGCTTCCAGACAGAATTGACCGTAGTGGTTAGCTTGGTGAATTGCACTGAGGAGTTTGGGACTGCAGTTTTGAGGACAATTTCAGGTCAGGACAGTGAGTCTCTTCCTTTGCTTAAAGAGCGGCCCCTATATTCCTCACTTTTCTGGAGAGCAGGTGAAACCATTCCTCCTTTATACAGTATTCACAGCTTGACATTTCTGAAAGGTCATTTTTATCAGAGGAGCCAGGTACTCTGGAAAACTTACTATTAATACAACTAACCTGATGCACTTTGCAGCCAGTTATATCAGAATATTATTGCATGAGCACTGTAAGTTTTATAACAGTCCTATGAATAAGTAAATACTTCTGCTCCCATTCTTCTGGATAGATAAACTGAGACCCAGGAAAGATAATTCACATGCCCAAGGTCTCCAATTTCAATTAAAATATTTTATTTTTTTAGACATATTCCTTTCATAAACACAAAAATTCCCATTTGAGCTCCCTATTTTTAATACAGAGGCCACTTACATTGGAAACCTTTAGCCTAGGGAACTGCCAAACTCTTTTTTCTTATGTCTATGACAGCAAGTCTGAGTGGTCCCCAGGACCAAGCGGAGCATCTCAAGGGCGTCTCTAAGTGGAGAGGCTCAGAGGCTGCAGGCAGACAACCATACGGCCAGCCTCATTTCTCAGCAGTGACAATCGTCTTTGGTGATCTGAATCTGGCCACAGAGTAACTTTCAGAAAGTGTTTGTCAGAAACGTGTTCTCTCAGAAGAGTTCCCAGGAGAAAACCTCTCTTTCTCTCTGCACTAAAATAAAAACACCTCCTCCCCGTGATCTGCACAGTCAGTGTCATGATGAGGAATCACTACAGTAAAAAAAAAAAGAAAAAGAAACCAGAACCAGAAACCAGTAGAGACAGCCCTGGGTCTCTCTTGAGGAAGTGACAAGGAGATCTACGTACACAGCATCCTCTCAGAGAAACAGGCCTGCTGTCTTCCGCGAAACTAAAAATAAGGATGAGAACAAGAAAGATTTATCTGAGTCTGAGAGGAAGTTCTGACATTACCACAGTGGAATCTCTCCAGAAAGTCTGCTCTTTCCTCTCCATTCACATCTCCATTCAGTGTTTCCCTGAAAACGTAGCTAAAGGGAACTATTCTGTCCCCACGGCTCACAATAATGGGATTGCCCAAACTTTACACACTCCCCACCAAACTTGGCTAATTACTCACCAACAGCAAAACCAGAGCAGCAAAGCAGTTTCATGCATATGTGTTTGAGGACCCTTATTGTTCTAAGAGATATCTAATTATATGTTTCCTCTGGAATCTACCCCCTACCCCTCCCTACTTCCCTACGGGAGACTCAGTAACACAATCAAAGAAGATTCTAAAGAGGCTTGTCATATCCTGGGGTTTACAAGACGTGGTATTCAAAAGGCAGTGATGTTAATATTGTTTTACAGGATGCTGACTGCTTGGGGGGTTTGCAGCCATCTGTGTGCATTAACCCCTTTCTAAGTCGGGGGAGGTGCAGTGCGTGGCTCATCTGTGCGGCTGTGCTGATCACTGCTACCTGGCTCCTTCGGCCACTGACTCAGGCCAGACGTTATCAGTTATTAGTGGCAAACATCTCCTGGTAAGCTTTGGGCTAATAAGCATCTCCTTATTCTGCCCTAGCCAGTCCTCAGAAGAACTGTTTTCAGCAGTACCTGGGAGTTCTCTAGGACTTGGCTGTAGAATATCCAGGTGGGTGAGGGTTTAAGAGCACAGATTTTATCAGATCCACCAGTTCAGACTTCTAATGGAGACCTATTTTTACTGATGGATAATCTGACTATTATATAAATGAGGCAGTATTTTACTGTTTATTACATATGATAAAGTAATATTTTTGTGAATCTGATGAAGACTATGGACTCTGATTGCAGACAAATGTATGTTCTCACTCTCTCTTAAACACACACACACACACCTTATAATTCTAGAAAATTCACGGCTGTCCTGAAGTTTATATGGCTCCACCAGCCCCAGGCTAGGAAATTTCACTTCATTAGAAGTTTAACTTCTGCTAAATATTGAGTGGATTTCCCCTCTCCACCGCGCCCGACTTCCCATTATAACTATATCTAATGGGTTTTTTGAAAGGAAAAACCAGTTTAGGAAGCTTCACTGAGGCCTTCTCAATGGGCTTACAGATGCTAATAAGAGCATTTAAGAATATCAACAAAAAAAACTTGGAAAAAAACAAAAAAGATCTAGCTATTACTTCAGTGAGGCATATTTTTTTAAAGGAGTTACCACAAATGAGTTAAAAAAAATTATTTGGATGGTTATTTAGGATTGGATAAATAAAATAGACATTTATGTGATTAAAACAAGATTTGATATTACTACATTACCTAAAGTTGGCTTCCATGGTGGCTCAGACTAAAGAATCTGCCTGCCAATGCAGGAGGCCCAGGTTCAATCCTTGAGTCAGAAAGATCCCCTAGAGAAGGGGATGGCTACCTATTCCTGGAGAATCCCATGGATTGAGGAGCCTGGCGGGCTACGGTTCATGGGGTTGCACAGACTCGGACATGAATGAATGACTAACACCTTCACTGTCAATGGATGTTTATTTATTAAATTTTTAAATTTTATATTTGGATATAGCTGATTAACAACACAGCAAAGGGATTCAGCCATACATATACAGGTATCCATTCTTCCCTGAATTCCCTTCCCATCCAGGCTGCCACATCACACTGAGCAGAGTTCCCTGTGCTATACAGATTACCCATTTAAAATACAGCAGAGAGTACATGTATATCCCAAACTCTCTAACGATCCCTTCCCCTCATCTTTTCCCCCTGGTAACCCTGAGTTCAGAGAAGGCAGTGGCACCCCACTCCAGTACTTTTGCCTAGAAAATCCCATGGACGGAGGAGCCTGGTAGGCTGCAGTCCATAGGGTCGCTAGAGTCGGACACGACTGAGCGACTTCCCTTTCACTTTTCACTTTCATGCATTGGAGAAGGAAATGGCAACCCACTCCAGTGTTCTTGCCTGGAGAATCCCAGGGACGGGAAGCCTGGTAGGCTGCCGTCTATGGGGTCGCACAGAGTCGGACACGACTCAAGCGACTTAGCAGGAGCAGCAGCAACCCTGAGTTTGTTCCCTAAGTCTGTGAGTCTGCTTCTGTTTTTTTAAATAAGTTCATTTGTATCATTTCTTTTTAGATTCCACATATAAAGGATGTCATAGGACATTTCTCCTTCTCTGTCCAACTTACTTCATCAGTATGACAGTCTCTAGGTGTCTAATGGATTTTAATGAGTCTTTAATGGTCTTGGACTTTCACCAAATGACTTCCTCACTGGTATGAAGACAATAGTCCACTAACATTGTTTTTTTTTAACAGTGTTTTATTTTAATCTGTGATTAATATTCACCCTCAGCTGACTTCAAGTAAATGGTCCTAGATAATCAGGACAGGCCTCACCCAGATCAGCTAGAAGGCCATAAGGACAGAATTAGACCTCTGGGCAGGAGAAGTCCCACCATGAACAGCAGCTTCAACCTCCACTAGAGGCTTCAGCTGCCCTGATAACCTGCCCTGTGGACTCTGGACTTGCTTAGCCGGCCCCACAATCATGTAAGTCAATTCCCACAATAAGACCCTTAGTACATGGTTCCTACTGCTTCTGTTTCTCTGAACTTTCACTAAGACAGATTTTAATACCAAGAAGTTGGGTGCTGTCGGAACGAATACCTTAAAATGTGGAAGTGGCTTTGGACTTGGATAATGGGTAGTCTGTAAGAATTGTTAGGTGCATGATAGAAAAAGGCTGTATTTCCTTAAACAGGTTACTGTCAGAAATGTGGACAGTAAAAACACTTTTGGTGAGATCTCAGAAGCAAGTGAGTAAAATGTTATTGGAAACTGGAGGAAAGATGACCCACACAATATAGAGGTAGAAAACATAATTGAATTGTGTCCTAGAGTGAGTGGAAAGCTGAAGTTCTGAGTTATGAACTGGGAATTCAGCTGAGGAGAGTGTCAAGCAAAGGGTGGGACACACGACCTTTCGTTCCCTGCTTGTAGTAAAATATAATGGGAAAAATATAAATTGGGGAAAACTGTTTAAAAAAAAGTGGATGAATTGGGAAATTTTTAGCTTATTTAAATTGCAAAAGATACTAAAATCAGGAAAATATGCTCTGAAGAGAAAAACAAGGGTGGACAGCATTTCAATAGCACTAAAGATATCAGATGGGACCATTCGGCCATATCAGCAGAAGCCACGAACAGATAGGGGTTACATAAAAAAGTTCAGTGGAGACCTTTCTGCCTAATGATATGAATTCCCATGATATTCATAAGAGACCCACAAAGTTTTGAGAAAATTTTAAGCAGAACTATTGCCAGCTTGGGCTGAAAATGGTGAAGATGTGACAGAATAAAAGAAAACCATTGGGCTCTGCAAATTCTACAGGAAGAGAAAGTGGAAGTGTTAGTCACTTAGCCGTGTCAAACTCTCGGCAACCGTAGCCCCCCAGGCTCCTCTGTTGATGGGATTTCCAGGTGGCTAAAACTAAGGTACAACTGGGTGCTGCCTCTCAAAAAAAAAGGTTGACCCTGAGGGCTGAGACTTGGACTTGGGTCCAAAAGCCAGAAATGCAGGGTTAGAAGGCAGAACTGTGGGCCCATGAGATGAAGGGAGAACTCACAGAGGATCATTCCCAGCCCTTGCACCCTAAAATTGACTTTTTAAGGTGCTGAGGACTGGTGACCTCTTCTTCCTTGAATTCTTCTCTCATTAGGAAGAAGAGTATTACTAGAACTCTTTTCCTCTGCCTGCCCCGCCACTGCATTCTGGAAGCAGGTCCCATGCCCTTTAGTTTCACAGGCCCATAGACGGAGTGGCATTTTGTCTTAGGAGGACTGTCCCCAGACTGTCACCCATACCTGATTAGATGATGAAAGTTGGGACCTTGAGGGCTGATGATATTTAGGTGAGATTTCTTTTACATGAGTTGATGCTGTAACTGGTTGAGAAATTTGGGGGTTTCAGGACAGGGTGAAGATATTGTGCACATGGAATGATATAAATTTTTATGGAGGAATGAGCAAATCCTAGTACACTATAAAATCTCTTCCAAAGATATCTACAGCCCTGGCCCTGGAGCCTGAGTATATAAGTTCATATGGAAACAATTTGAAAATGAAAGGTCTCTGCATATGTAAATGTTAAGGATCTTAACGAGCAGATGATCCTGAATTATGCAGTGGCCCTAAATGGGTGCATTCTTAGAAGAGGAAGGCAGGGGGAGACTTGAATACACATAGAGAAGACAAGTGAAGATGGAGCGCAGAGGTTAGAAATGCTGGCCTCGAAGGCTGGAGCGATGAATTACAAGTCCAGGACTCCTGACAGCCACTAGACACTGGAAGAGACCAGGAACAGATTCCCCTTCATGGCCCCTGAAGGGGTTGTGGCCCTACCAACACATTTCAGCCCAGTAAAACTGATTTTGAACTTCTAGGCTCTAGAACTGTGAGAAGACAAATTTGTGTTGTTCTAACCCATCAAGGTGGTGGGAATTTGTTACAGCAGCCACAGGAAACCAATACAGACTCTATCAAAAATGAAGATGAGGGACTTCTCTGGTGATCTGGCTAAGCTCCATGCTCCCAATGCAGAAGGCCTGGGTTTAATCCCTGGTCAGGGAACTAGACCGGACGTGCCTCAACTAAGAGTTCACATTCCACAATTAAAAGTCCCTCATACAGCAACGAAGATGGAAGATCCCACGTGCCATAACGAAGACCTGGCAAAGCCAAATAAATAAATATTAATATTTTAAAAATCAGGTGAAAAAGATATGACTTTCCTTGAAAGAGCTCATAAGCTCTATAAGATGAAGAGTCATAAAACTCCAACCCAGGACTGGCAACAATACACATAACAATAAAGCAAACAAAGTGTGAAGAGCTTGGACTATTTTTGCATCAACAGGATTCACAGAGAGCAAGGTGTGTGAAGCGAGCAGGAGAAAGGACGCAGGGAAGTAGAGAAGACGATGATGCTCCACATGGAAGAATCATGACATTTGTGGTTCTGAGAAGTGGTACAGCAGGGCCACAACCGGCCAAGAGCTAAAATTAGGATGCTACAGCAAGTAATCTCTTTGAGATGTTCTGCTGCTGCTGCTAAGTCGCATCAGTCGTGTTCGACTCTGTGCAACCCCATAGACGGCAGCCCACCAGGCTCCCTGGTCCCTGGGATTCTCCAGGGTAGTGACCCTCAAATCGTGCTTTATGAGAGACATGGGAGAACTATAAAAAGATCTAAATACACTGTTTTTTTGTTGTTGTTGTTTTCTGGTCTACTCCCCATTCCTGAACTTGATGTTGGGAAAAGAAAGAGACTTCCGAGGAACACAGAGAGAGAGACAAAGAAAGGCAGGACAGCCCAGTGGGTAAAGGAAGAGCACTGGCATCTGATGGAGTTGAGTTCAAATGAAGTGCCTCTGTGTGTCCACAGATAAGTGACTGAACCTTTGTGAGTTCAGTTTAACCAACAGAGCTAAGGACATCTGCCTTGCCTGGCTATCAGGACAATTAGCTAATGTTTGCCACACACCTGCACAGTTCCTTGAACTTAACTCAGTATTCAGTAACAGTAAGTAAGACAGAACATCAGGACTCCCCTCTAGACAGCTGATGCTTCCCTTCCACCATGAGGCTAGAAACCTGCGTTCAAAGCAGAATGTGAAGTCCCTGAATGACACACCAGGGGTCTGGACTTTACGATACGAGCTGGGATCCATGGAGAGGCTTTCAAGGATGGAATAACACAGCCTTTTCTGTGTTCCAGACAGATGGCTGTCTGGTAGTGGAAAGATCAGTCAGAAGGGAGCTAGTCTGGACCCTGCTGCAAGAGGTTCTGGGAGGTAGATAATGAAGCCCTGATTAAGACAGAACAAGAAGCATATTTCCAAATAGCGTGCTTGCTGATTTGAGACGATTTTTGAGGAGGCAGATAAGTGACCGCACACATGTGATGACTCAACAGCAGAAAGATGTGGCAGGCGTGTTCGTGCTGGTGAAGAGTTGGGGGCAGCGTAATTACACCAGGCTAGTCCAGAAGGGACATTGAGCCTGGCATCTCTTCTGAGAGAGCTGATTATGAAATGTCACAGTGTTCAATGGCTGGGAATGTATGCAATGTTTACAAAGCCTGCCTTTCATGATTCCTAATGATGTGGACAGCCAGCTGCATATGTCGCTCCAAGAGCCATACACTCTGGGCACAGATAGGCCAGCAGCAACATGCAAGTCCCTAATCTGTTCCTTTGAGAGTGGAGACAAACATGCTCTTAGAATTTCAGCACAGGGGCACATCCTTGCAGGGGATGGCTGCAAATCCATAATATCACACTGTACTTCGCAAAGCAGAAACGCAGAAATACACAGGCAATGAGTCATGTTTTGGAAAACAACTGAAATGCAGTTTTTTTATGAAATGTTCATCCATCTGAAATAGTGAGATACGATGCCCTGACCCATAATCTAAGGTGGTGGCCACTTAAGCTGCCTTCCCTAGGAAAAGAAACTATGTTGGTTTGAAGAAAGATGAAATGAAAGGGAACCATGGGGTTCAAAGAGCAAATATCTGTTCATCTTCCCCGCCTGCTCCTCTGGCTATTTTCAGGTTTGTCTCATGCACTGTGTTATCCAGGACTTTGTGAAGCTCATCTTAAATCATCCAAAACCGGTATCATCAAATCCTCTCCCTTCAAGTAAGCACTGCATGGTGGGAGCCACACCACTAACTCCTCACTCCTTGACAGTCACCTTGAACTTGTCTTGGCCGAGTTCCTGCTCATCTTTCACTCTTGTACAATTTAGATACTCAGGGCTGTAGTTGATATCTGTGTCCCATTTCCATTTGGGTAACATGTGCGTAACCTAACCGCAACTTAGCAAAAAATATAGATAGACAGATAGATAGACACACACATATATATGTAACTTTGCTAAATTGTGGTTATATATATGTTTATATGGGACTTACCAGGTGCTGCTAGTGGTAAAGAACCTGCCTGTCAATGCAGGAGACATTGACAGGGGTTTGATCCCTGGGTTGGAAGAGCCCCTGGAGAAGGGCATGGCAACCCATTCCAGTATTCTTGCTGGAGAATCCCATGGACAAAGGAGCCTGTCAGGCTACAGTCCACGGGGTCGCAAAGAGTTGGACACGATTGAAGCAACTTAGCATGACACATTTATATATATATATATTTATATATATGTGTGTGTGTGTGTTTAATAGATATACATACATACATATATATGTATCTAACTTTGCTAAACTGATTTTATATATGCATTTATATGTATCTATACATATTTATATATGTAACTCATAACGTGAGACACATAGCTGGCTTTGTTTCCTGGAGAAAAAGATCATCTTTATCAGATTCTTTAAAATAGTGTGTGATGGAAATTCCCTGGTTGTCCAGTGGTTAGGACTTGGCGCTTTCACTGCTGAGGGCCCAGGTTCAATCCTTGGTCAGGGAAGTTGTGCAGACAAAAAAGGAGGAAAAAAAGCAGTGTGCAACTCCCAAAGGTTGACTCTTGGCATTAAATTCTCCCTTTTTCTCCCCACTCTCTCTCTCACCCACCCTCCTTTCTCCCTTTCTCTCCTCCTCCTTACCGTCTTTTTTAACACACGCTCCCTGCCCCTGCTCAATTGCCCCTGCACTTTTTAAAGCAAATCGGGCTGTGCCTTCAACGCTCCGGGACAGAACATCCTGCTCCCTAAACTTACTGCTTCTTCAGCCAAGCTAAGTGGGTTCTCACTGGGTCTGACTCTGGGGACAGGACCAGCAGATTAAGTGGGGAAGGTGCTGAAAGGGGCCGGCTTATGGCCAGCACTGCGTTTGTCTCCTTTGTGTGGAGAAGGTCAAGTGGAGGCTGACTCACTAAGAGCACATCTCACTGTGTCTCCACTGCAGCCAAAGCCCCAGGAGGCAGACGGAAGAACTGTTCCTTCCTCCTTCGCCTGTTATGGCCTCTAAGACACAGAGTCGAGGATCAAAGAGAACATGGATGATCAGAGATCCACCTGGCTCCTCGCAATGCTGGATTCATCTCCAGCCACTGAAGTCTGAAGGCTCTGAAATAACTGAACATCAGTTCATGGAGGGGGTGGGGAGAAACCTGATTCCATGAACGAATTGGGTCCTGCTGAATTGGTAGATTCCTGAAGCTGGTGCTGTCTGTGAAACTGGGCTTCACTCTGCTTGACCATTTCTTTTTTTATTTATTGAGGTATAGGTGCTTTACTGGAGAAGGCAATAGCACCCCACTCCAGTACTCTTGCCTGGAAAACCCCATGGAGAGAGGAGCTTGGTAGGCTCCAGTCCATGGGGTCCCTAAGAGTCGGGCACGACTGAGTGACTTCACTTTCACTTTTCACTTTCATGCATTGGAGAAGGAAATGGCAACCCACTCCAATATTCTTGCCTGGAGAATCCCAGGGCAGAGGAGCCTAGTGGGCTGCCATCTATGGGGTCGCACAGAGTGGGACACGACTGAAGCGACTTAGCAGCAGCAGCAGCAGCAGCAGGTGCTTTACAGTGTTATATTAGTTCCTGCTGTACAATGTGAAACAGCTCTATGTATACATTCATCTCTTCCCTCTAGAGCCTCCCCACCTCCACCCAACACCCCACCCCTCTAGGGCATCACAGAGCACCGCACTGAGCCCCCTGTGCTACACTGCAGCTTCCCACTAGCTATCTGTTTTACACCCGGTGGTGTATGTATGTCAACCTCAGTCTCCCAATTCGTCCCACCCTCTCCTATCCTACTGTGTCCAAAGTCTGTTCTCTATGTCTGTGCCTCTATTCCTGCCCTGCAAATAGGTTCATCAGTAGCATTTTTCTAGATTCCACATATATGCGTTAATATGTGATATGTTTTTCTCATTCTGACTTCCTTCACTCTGTATGACAGACTCTAGATCCACCCACATCACTTCTTATCAGTTCTTCCCTCAGCTGCTCTGTGACCCTCCACCCGCCTCTTTAATAAAAAGAGGCATCTTACAAAATGACTCTGCAGGGCTTTTGCACTCCCAGCCCTTGGGATGATGGCATTCCTGGAAGAATTAAGGGTTCACTGTGGTCTTCTGTCTCCTCTTCTCCTAGGCTCCCACTGACCACACATTTCACTACTCCGGCTTCCAAAACATGCTTCCTATGACTTCCCTGTAAATTGACTTTCCAACTCCCACTCGTCACTCCCCCCAATCCCCCAACTCCAACTCATCACCCCCCTCCATCCTCCAACCCCTTCTCCCTAGCGTGCCTTCTCACAAATGCACAAGAGACTGAGAGCCTTGGCCTTCAGTTTCTTTGTGTAATTCACTCCATGGAGTTTCTTTCTCAATAAAGGACTTCATTTCTATTGACTTGCAAAGACCACACATTTCAAGTGCAGCCAAAACAAATCAATGTCACATGAGCCAAATAAATCCTTCTGAGGATTCCAAAGAACTAATGATCTGCAGTCTTCTCACCCTCTATACTTGGGTGAGGGCTGGTTACATTATATGTGACCCCAAGACTATCTAAAATACTAAGCTGCTGTGTAAAATATGTACATATGTCCTAAACACACTTCTGGAGGGGGAAGCCTTTTTGAAAGATGTCCCTCATTGCATGTACATCCAGTTCACTCTACTCCTTCAAATCACACCATGTTCTTCAGTCATATTCATGAGATACTTGAATCCTATGAAAGTTGGCTTAAAAAAAAACCCCATTTATTAGACATTCAGAACAGGACCACTAAAATAGTTGCTATAGAATGAGATTGAAGGCTTTGCTCTGCTGTTTGGAATGAACTGGGTTAGCATCTGCCAAGTCTATTCTTGGCTCTGTTTTTCATGATTAGCCCCTCACTTTTCCCAGCTCAAAAATGTAAACACAAACAGATAAAAATTACTATGTGACACTGTTCCTCTTTCATGCCCTGCTGGAACATCTTGAGCTAGGTTTAGTGTTACTGACCTCAGGGTAATTTTTTTTTTTTTTTTGCACCTGGGGTGGTAAATTACTTCCAGGTGAGGCAAACCCAGATGGCCTCAACTTTCCTGGAGTTGATGCAAACGATTGTACCTGCTTCAGAAAACAACCAATCAAACACCAGGGTTTGATTTACCATGGTAACATCTCAGCCAGTGGCTTCTGCACTGTTAGTGGAAGATGCTGAATCTACCAATTAAAACTAGCAAATGACACCCCCTATCCGATACACACACACACTCGCATCACATTATTCTAAGTGCCTGCACACAGCCAGCTGCTGCTGAACAAAAGGAAAAATTTTTTTAATTATTGAAAAATCAGAGCTCCTACCTGGTGACACACAGAATAAAGCTGGTTTGTAACCCTCCTGTCACCATCTACCACCGCACAAACACAGAAGATGCTTGAACTGTATAATTGTCTTGGATCTCTTGTGCTGTTCATATCCATTTGGCAAGGATACCCAATAACATAGGAGTAGGGCAATTTTCTCACTTACGAGTTATCAAATGTCTCCTAAGTTGGGCATATGCATTCAGTATTCTGTGATTATCAGATGCTATTAGACTGTCATGTATTTTCACTCTCTGGTTCATAATTCAATACAATTCAATTTCTTTCTGTTCAATTCAATTTGATTCCATCTAATTCAATTTAATTCAATACCTTCATTAACCACATACTCTATTAGTTACAAGCTGGTATGAAAATTAAACACTACCCCTCCCCATACAAGGAACTTAAAATAATTGATCAGCTACTGTTTGAGGGACTTTTATAACTGCAGCATGAGCGTGCTAAACATTAGTGAGTATGACGCCAAAGGTGTCAGGAAGGACTTTTATATGACTGTGACATATTTTGTGACAGAAAATACCTGATCCTGCTTATTTTATGTATATTTACTTATGAACATACTGCATGGCTATCATGATTTTTGAGGGAAAATGCAGCTAGAATGAATATGTTTTGAAAGACAAAGGAAAAGAAGAAACAAGAAAAAAAAGTGTGCTGCAGCATGACAATATCTTCAATGCAGCATTAACAGTAAAAGGAATAAAAATCTAGCAGCATTTAAGTGTTTATTCTTAAAATCACTTAGATCTTCATTATTTTTCAACAGAGCAAAAGTGTTTGCTTTTGCAGATGTTCTAACACAAATATTCACTTTCCAGACCAATAAAAATAGCAGTCGTGTGCAGTTATGGCCACTAACACCATTTGTAGACACGTAAATTCAGAAAAGATTAATCACACCAATATGAAGCAGGCAGTGCATGGATTTCTGCAGCCTCAACATTCTGCAGCCTCAGGTCGAGACCCCATGGAAGAAAAAGGGTAGCAGCCATCGTTTCCCAAGAGAATGTATATTCCTAAGGGAATCTGACATAGTATATACTACTCCCAGGACTGGAAGTCACAGTCTGCCTTTGGTTTCCATAAACAGTTTTCATCAATAACACGTGATGGGGCAAAGCATTTTCTGTGTCGCTCCACCTTTCTGATCTACTTTAGTAAATTTACTGCTTTATCAGTAGCAAAAAGCTCTCTCTCCCCCAGCTTACATCAGTGAAGGATACCACTTTGAATAACTCACGTTTTTAACACCTGTGCCTGTTAAGTTGCTTCAGTCCTGTCCAGCTCTTTCTGACCCCATGGACCATAGTGCACCAGGCTCCTCCATCTATGGGAGTCTCCAGGCAAGAATACTGGAGTGAGTTGCTAGTCCCTTCTCCAGGGGATCTTCCCGATGCAGGGATCGAACCCGGGTCTCCTGCATTGCAGGAAAATTCTTTATCATCTGAGCCACCAGGGAAGCTCTTATTTTAATGTCCATGGTTCCATTAAACGTGAATGCCTTCTTCATCCATGGCACATTAATTAGCATGTAAAATTTAGGACGTTCTCACTCTAGGCCATGGGGTTGCAAGAGGTAGACAAGACTTCGTGACTAAACAACACTCTAGGCTAGACTCACTTAAGGAAGCAGAAATTCAGAAGACACTCTCCCTTGTCTGCGCCTCCTCTCTTCCCATCCTTTACTCGTGTGTTCATCAGCTCATCATCTGTGTAAGCTCGCCTTCTGCAGGCACTGCTGATCCTGCCCTCATGGAGCTGACATTTGCTTGGGAAAGAACAGATACCAAAGAGTGTACATAAATGGCTATCACACTTTCCTTTTAGGTAGTATAATCTAATCGGCCAATGAAATCCTACACTGAACGTTCAGCAAGTTATGAAACTGAGCTGTTTATTTGGGGTTGGGATGGGAGGATGTATAGGAACCCAGGATTGCAAGCCAGGGCCCTTCCTTATTTCATTTCTTTTTCTATTTAATTGGAGTATAAGTGCTTTACAATGTTGTATTAGTTTCTGCTGTACAATGAAGAGAATCAGCCACATGCATAAATATATATATGTATATGTGTGTGTGTGTGTATATATATATTCCCTCCCTGGTGGGCCTCCCTCACCCTCTACCTCCAACCCTTCTAGGTCATCATAGAGCACTGAGCTGAGCTCATCTCAGTTCTAACACCTCTCTCTTCTTCCTACTTTCCCTGTTAAATGGCAAAGTTTGAGATGAGGGTATAGTTTAGTCATACTCTGTATTTACTGAATAAAAATAAATATGTTTCATTTTTAATTATAAAAGAGGTGTGTGTCCTATTTCTCCACCCTCTGCAAGAGTGACTTCATAAGTAAAAATATGTTCTCAAGAGTTCTTGCTGCCCGACACCTCTCACCTATCCCCCTCCCCTCCTGAAAGCATTGCACTTAGCATGGAAGACCCTCTGCTCTTGCAGCCTTCCAGGAAGATCCACTGCAGAACCACAGAGAGAACCAGCATTTACTGAGCACCGTTTGTGTTGTGGGTCCCATGCTAGATGCTAAAGGTACAGCAAGTGATACTGAGATGCCAAGGACGGATTACGGCCAGGATCATGGAGGTGAAGAAGCAAAGATTCAGAGAGGGCAAGGAGCGAGGTCAAGGACACCCAGCTCCTGGCTGAAAGAGATGGGATTCAAACCCAAACCCACTGGGATTATGTTCGCCTGCCACTGCCTTGCTGCTTCTGTGGCACCACGCTGCGCCTCTGTCACTGTCCCCCTGCGTTTCTTCCCTCTCTCCATCTCCTTTGGCATCTCTCTCTCCCTCTCCAATTCTCTCTCTCTCTCTCTCATACATACACACTTCCCCTCTGCTTGGAAATGCCCACTCCTGAAGTGGAACACTTGGAAGGTCCACGTGGGCTTTCTCTTCCCCGCCCCCCTGACTGCTGTCCCAGGCTGCAGCTGCTGTTCCTGAGGCCACAGCGCCAGCAATGCCAAAAGGCTGTTTTTCTTCCACTCTAGTAAACATGTTTCTATTCACTTATGAGTTTGTGCGTTTGTTTATCTGATGAGCCCCAACGACTGGAGGAGGAGGCCCAGATACTGTGTTAACCCCTCCCAGGCTATGGCTTTCCAGCAGCGCACTCTCCCCACGCCTACCTCGGCCCTGAACACAGGGCTCCACTGAGCTCAGATGCAGGGTTGGAGGAAGGAAGGTGTCTTTGAGGTGAGACTTGGAGGTGAGCGGGTGAGGGCATAAACAGAACATCTGCTTTCATTATCCGAAAACAAATTTAGTGCCAATAAAAGGTGTTCAAGTGAGAAGACTGGGGATGGAAATTGACAGTCAAAAACACAGCCATACATGATCCTAACTCTAAGGCATCAAATCCTCTGCAACAGGACTTAACTCCATCCAGCCCCTCGGCAAGGAGCTCGGACCCTTCTGACTTCATTCTCTGGCCTGCCAGCTTTTCTTAAACCTTTGGGATGTCAAATAATGCTGTCTTAAGTGGTTTATAAAAACTCACTCATTCGACCTTCACGAGGGTTCTAATGAGTCACAGAGAGGTTAAATGACTTGATCGAGGGCATGCAGCTAGCGAGCAAGGGAGCCAGGGCTGAACGCAAGGAGTTAACCACAGCGCTGGGCCAGTTATTGACCAAAGGACACTTATTTTTAGACATATTCTGAGACCTATAAGTGAATCGATGGGAATTTTAAATTTCTTTCTAAATAAATTAATGACCAAAAGCCTGACATGGTAGCTGAGTCCATGCTCTTCAGTCAGTTACTATTTGCCACCTGACCTTGGGTTAGTTATTGAATGTCTAAAAGCCCTGGTCTCCTTACCTCAATAAGGGTGATGGTCACACGCAGAGGAGATAGACTGAGGGAATAATGTGTCGGAAGCGGTACCTCACTCTTTACTCTGGATGCCCATCCCTGGACAATGACATGTCAATCACAGTGACACAGGCAGGGCCTTTTAGAGGACGGAGAAGAAACCAAACCAAATCAGATGAAACCCACACACACACCACATTCATTTGGTGTGGATTTCAACTCTTGACAATCACGGTTACTTCGAGTAGAGATCTGAATCTAAATGTCCACAGCAGTCAAGTTCCCAGAAAAAGCATCATCTCCCTCCCCCGAGGGCTGCTGCTGCTGCTGCTGAGTCGCTTCAGTCGTGTCCGACTCTGTGTGAACCCATAGACGGCAGCCCACCAGGCTCCCCCATCCCTGGGATTCTCTAGGCAAGAACACTGGAGTGGGTTGCCATTTCCTTCTCCAATGCATGAAAGTGAAAAGTGAAAGTGAAGTCACTCAGTTGTGTCCGACTCTTAGCGACCCCATGGACTGAAGCCTACCAGGCTCCTCCGTCCATGGGATTTTCCAGGCAAGAGTACTGGAGTGGGGTGCCATTGCCTTCTGAGGGCAGTACACCTTAAAAGACACCTTCTGAGAGCTCTTGAGACTCTGCCCACATCTGTCCCATACCCTCTTCCACCCTCTTCGATCCCTGCCCCAAGCCCTTTGAAGCCCTCATCAGGACTGCCTACCTCTATTGTTCACCCCTTGCAGCATCAAGGTCCTGGATGCCATCCTAGCATGTAGGGCAGCTGGTCATTTGCCAGGACCTCTATCTCAATTCCATCATCTCACAGAATTATTTGGCTAAGTTTGTCATAAGCTACACAAACACTTGGACTAGTTTTAGGAAAATCAGCAGTACTCCCTAAAGGGATTCCTTTTTTCCACTCAAGGTAGATTGGTGATATCCCTAAGTCTCCAGTGGCTTCCAAGTTAGGGTGTCCCCTCCGACTGCTCCCTCCTCCTCCCACTGTACCTGGGTCTGAGTTGAATAATGTACACCTGATCTACTTACCAAAGAAGGCAACCCCAGCAGAGCCTGGTGGGCTGCTGTCTACAGAGTCGCACAGAGTTGGACACGACTGAAGTGACTTAGCAGCAACAGCTTATCCACTTACAGTCGCCAGCACAAAGACACACTGGCAAACTAACTCTGCTTCCATCCATTTCTCCTCTCTAATGTGAAAATTACCACTATCACCTTCCCATCTTAAAGGAGTATTTTGAGTAGAAATGCCATGAAGTGAAGTGAGGTCACTCAGTCATGTCTGACTCTCTGTGACCCAGAACTGTAGCCTACCAGGCTCCTCTGTCCATGGGATTTTCCAGGCAAGAGTACTGGAGTGGATTTCCATCTCCTTCTCCACGGGATCTTCCCAACCCAGGGATCGAACCCAGGTCTCCCGCATTGTAGACAGACGCGTAACCATCTGAGCCACCAAATGCCATAATAAATACAAAGTTGCTTTGAGATCTTCAGAGAAAGGATTTTGTATGGAAGTGCATTCCACATTATTTGTTGTGTATGTCTAATTCACTCTGCTGTTGCTGTTCAGTCACTAAGTTGTGTCCAACTCTTTTCGACCCCATGGACTGCAGCACACCAGGCTTCCCTGTCCTTCAGCATCTCCTGGAGTTTGCTCAAACTCATGCCCATTGAGTCGGTGATGCCTTCCAACCATCTCGTCCTCTGCTGCTCCCTTTTCCTCCTGCCCTCAGTCTTTTCCAATTCACTTTGCTGTGCAATATAAAATAACACAGCACTGCAAAGCAACTATAGAAAAATAAAAATTATGATCACTCAGTCACATCCAACTCTTTGAGGGCTACAAGTCCATGGGATGGACATGCACAGGACATGATGGTTGGAAGGCATCACTGACTCAATGGACATGAGTTTGAGCAAACTCTGGGAGCCAGTGAAGGACAGGGAAGCCTGGTGTGCTGCAGTCCGTGGGGTTGAAAAGAGTTGGACACAACTTAGTGGCTGAACAACAACATCACAGTGAATTAGGGCTACATGACCATGGGATTCTCCAGGCAAGAATACTGGAGTGGGTTGCCATGCCCTCCTCCAGGGGATCTTCTCGACCCAGGGATCAAACCCGGGTCTCTTGTATTCCAGGTGGATTCTTTACTGTCTGAGCCACCAGGGAAGCCCAAATCAATTATATTCCAATAAAAATTAATTTAAAAATCATTTGGCTATTTTCAATGACTATGACCCTGATAGGAATCAGTTGCTTTCATCCACAATAATGTAGACAATGGCTTTGTAACTAAATTGATGGATTTGCTTAAAGAAAAAAAAAAGTAAATCAAGACCGTAAGGTGATAATCCCGACTCTTCTATGGAATGTACGCAGCTATAGATCAAATTCAGGCCGCTTGCACAGTGGAAGCCAAGGCACACTATTTTAATTTTATTTCTTGGCTGAATTTTGTTGGGTAACCCTATCAGCGCTACTGTAAATAGACTCTAAGAATCAGTGCAACTACTCTGGGAGATGGTGAAGGAGGGAAGCCTGGAGTGCTGCAGTCCACGGGGTCACAAAGAGTTGGACACAACCTAGCCACTGAATGACAGCAGTAATTCTGGTGGGGAGCTGACAGCTGTTACTGGAAATGAAGTGAAAGTGTTAGTCACTCAGTCGTGTCCAACTCTTTGGGACCCCATGGACTATAGCCTTCCAGGCTTCTCTGTCCATGGACTTCTCCATGCAAGAACACTGGTGTGTGTTGCTCTCCCCTTCTCCAGGGGATCCTCGTGTCCCAAGGATCGAAACTGGGCCTCCTGCATTGAAGGCAGACTCTTTACCATCTGAGCACCAAGGAAGCCCATGGCTCCCAAGGGAACCCACCAGTCAGAGTAATCAGTCTGAAAAAGAAACAGCACACAGTCACTGCAAGCCTTCCGTTCCAGGGGACACCTGGGCAGCTTTAGAGGCGATGAATGCTCTATCTGAGGTTTTGAAGCAAGCATTTGCTTAATGTTGTAAGAATTTTATTTGGAAGGTCGGGGTCGGGGAGGAGAGAGTGTTTCTTTTTTGTTTCATAGTATTTCACGCTCAGAAGGTCAGTCTCCATTCTCACTAACCCTCTCTCCCTTCTCACATCCCAAGGGACCATGCATAGGTTGGACCAGAGTCTCAGAACCCTTTTCTCTTGCATTGAGAGGGTGACTGGAAGGCACCCCACAGGAATTTCTGTTTTGGCGCCAAGATTATCCTTATCCTTGGCCTCAGCAGGGTGAGGAGAGCAGCTGTAAGAGTTAACAAGACCTGAGTCTAATGCCTGGGTCGGTCCATTTTCTGGCCCTATCCTCACTTTGAACACGGGGAGAACAAACCTTTTAAGAGGTCAGGTTCCAGTGTCAATGTGGCTTAGACCAAACCTCATTTCTCTCCCTTAGTTGGTGGGGGATCTTGGGGACATGAATCAACTCTCCAAGCCTGAGCTTCTCCCTGGTAAGTGAGGAACATGGCAGCAACTTGGTCCCAGGGTCAGTGCAAGCAACATTTTATATCACGTGTGCCCAGTGTTTAGCTGATAAGTCTTTGTGTCAATGGCATGCCACTGCTGTTAGCCATTTCCACCAAATGCAATGCAAGTATCATAGAAAACTATCAAACGGTGTACAAATAAGATGCATAATACAGAAAAGTAGTATCGTTATTTTTTAAGTTCTTATTATTTTCGCTCTTGCTTTGGGTCTATCCTGGAAGTGACAGGAGACATTCTGAGAAAAGGAATCACAGCCTTTTACTTACATGAGACTTTGAAAGACCTAATGTTGTTGAAAAATACACATTTGCAAAACATTAGTACAAGTTTAAATGACAATTTACACACACACAAACACAGACTCACTGAGCCTGGAAAATGATTGTGAAGACAGAGAATTAATTCTGCACTTCCTGCCTTGCAGAAATAGGGGAAGAGGGAGCTTTGAAATCAAATAACATTTCCTTCAACTATGAAACTTGGAGTGAATAAGCGATTGACTTTTCCATTTGGTGCCTTAATTCCTGTCTGTCAGATTTCCTGCCATGTCTTGCCCGGAAATGTTACCATCTATCACTCTTCTGGAATGAACCAGGCCAGGTACATCTCTCTGAATCTCATTCTCCCTCTCTGGTTCCCTGATAAGCCTGGTTGAGCTGGGGGCTGTTGACAAGATTCCTATTTTCACCGATGAAATACAATTAAACTACAAATGGCAAAGAGAATGGTAGGGTGTGTCATTCAAACACAAGGCCCCCGCAAGGGAAAGCAAGGCAGGACTTCCAAACGTCAAATGCTGGCCTCCAAAGGCAGAAGAGATGTGGGCGGGAGAGAGTCCAATTAGCATTCACGCCAGCTCTTACTTGGTGAGATCAGGGATCATAGCCTTGTGGATTAAGGATTAAGAGCAAATTTGGCTTAGTGAATATTCCTCCTCTGGATAAATGTCTGTTGAGGATTTAGAACACATTTTTTCTCAACCAGTTGGGTATTTTCTTAACATGGCAATATTTTTATTTTTATTTATTAATAATTACATCAACTTCTATACACAAAGCCTGATTTTTTTCCCCACGTTTTAAAGGTGAAACCTCCTCCACCAATTTAATTGATCCTCTTGCCTCCAGTCTCTCCACAGCTGGGGAGAGGAGCAGCAGGGCTGCAGGGCGCAATCAGCAGGTGACCCCACCAGCGGGGTCAGCCCATCACGCTGTCAGCTCGCACAGCACTGAATCCAATCTGCAGGGATCACAGTGCAATAAGCTGCCTGCATTCCTGAGTTCCCGACAATCATTTCTGAAATGGACTCAGCACTTGAGAAAGCTTTTACATGGCTTTGCCCCGCGTGTTCTGGATCAAAACTGTAGATGGAGTGGCTGGGGGAACAATCCAGGGTGGCAGGGCTTAGCAGGGACTCTTCCTTCAAGGATGACTGGGGAGAAGGGAGCACCTGGCCCGTCCTGCTGGCCATCTATCAGTCCTCCACCACCAGGGACTCGGTCTTTCCCCTCTGCTCCCTCCCTTCTCACCCCGGAGACACCAGAGGCCAACATCACACATAAATAACAGCCTCCAACAAAAGAATGATACAGGGACTTCCCTGGTGGTCCAGGGTTAAGAATCTGCCTGCCAGTGCACAGGACATGGGTTTGATCCCTGGTCTGGGAAGATCCCACACGCGATGAAGCATCTAAGTTTGCACACCACAGCTCCTGAGCTTGTGCCCTGGAGCCCAAGAGCTGCAAATACTTAAGCCCACAAGCCTTGAAGCCTGTGCTCCCTAGAGCTTATGCTCACAAGAGAAGCCACTGCAGTGAGAATCCCATACACGCAACTAGAGGGGAGCCCCGGCTCTCACTGCAGTTAGAAAAAGCCTGCACGCAGCAACAAGGACTCAGCATAACCAATACATAAATAAATAAAATTAATACCAATAAAAAGTGATATACTAAGGGAGGGGTAAGAGGGGATCTTGGCTCACTGTGGCCGATTCACTTCCACCCCATCCAGTCTCTTGGGACACAGCATTACCTGCAATTCCAGACCCCAAACAGACTGAAAATGGTAGCTGAGTGTGCAGATTCAGGATCCAAAGACCATGGATCCACATTCTGGCTCCAACCCATGGTCACTGTGTAATAACTCCCCAGGGCCTCAGCTTACTCATCTGTACAATGGGAATAATAATAAGTTTCCCTTCCTTACAAAGCCATGATAAGCACTGAATGAGTTAATACCTGTAAAATGCTCAGGACTGTGCCGGGCATAAAAGTGTCATTATCATCATCATCATTATTCGCAGGTGAATGAAGACAGATATTATCTGTATTTTTCTATAGATGTGACTGAGACTTCAATTATGTAGTCACAGAGCTAGGATTCAAACTGACATATATCTGACTCCGGAGGGGAAATGCTTAGCTAAGAATCAAGATGCCTCTCTTGGTCAAGGTTATCCAAGCAGTGGGCACCAACACATCCTTCTCACCTCCTGACACAGGGTTTGGCTCTGAGACATCAAGTCCTACTCACGGAGTTCCTACTACCAGTTACGACACAGTGATGCAGAAGAGGTGGTAAAGTTGCTTCCCTATCTGTAGGTAGGAATCCCACGTAACTATGAAAAGACAAATAGCAGGAACAGGCAAATAAGGACGAAAGGGAAATGTCCCCCCATCGCCCATGCAGCATCCTGTGCTCTGCCCTGGAGTCGATGGCCTTCCAGATGAGTGTGCTCAGCTGCTCCGGTCTTGGGAGGTTTTGTCCCTGGTGAAGCTGTGCCCTCCCTCATGCTTAACGACCTCCTCTCCATTCTAGAAGTGCCTGATGCGGTGCCCCTTCAGCATGGAGCTCCTGGCCTCTGCAGTCTAGACTCTGTTTCCTCTAAGCCCTCCACTGCACACGGTCCCCCCTGAAGCCCAGATGTGCTGTGCTGTGCTTATGTCTGTCTCCTCACTTGAGAATAACACCCATGGAGGCAGGGGTGGTTTCTCCATGGTCTGACCACACGCAATGCCCAGTATATACTGAAGGATTATTGACTGCACCTCCTCCAGGGACATGACCGCCTGGCCTCTCCCTCCTCCTTTGTCTCCTGTGAACCTATTTCAGGAATCTCCAGAGAGGACATATCATGAAGAGGTGTGCTCGTCCACGCTGGCCGTGAGGACCAAATGTGGACTGCCCTGCGGCTCCAGAAGACAGGGCGAAGGAAGCAGGTCTGGGAGCCCGCCAGCTTTGGGTCCAGGCTCCGCCTAACAACCCCAAACTGGGCAGCGGGTCTCCCATCAACTCCCTGGAGGGATACTTATCAGCCAAACAGCTGGCGTTCAAGCATCACACAGCACTACAGGAGAGGGACATCTATGCCTCCCTTCTAGCCTCCCTGCCCTCCCCATTCTCCTGCCAGTGTTTTTTTCTTTAAACCCTAGATCACCTGACTCTGTCACACTGCCAGTGGCCTCAGCTAGGTAAATGCCACTGAACAAATTTCCGGTCACCTCTGGGATGGCCCAACCCAGAAATTCAGAAAAAGGTCAGTGCAAAAGCTGGGAGGAAGACATGGATGGCATCTTTCTAAATAATGTGGAGATAGGCAGGGTGAGGGGTGTCCTATGAGCCCTGTTGGAGAGCCTCACAGGAAGGGACTCGGAAATTCAGAAATTGGGTATCAAGGTTCCCCTAAGTTGGAGCTCCACCTCCATCAGGTAGCCAGTACATCAAACACACAAGAGCTAATGGAGCTAAATGGAATGCATGTCCCTCTTTGCTTTGTCTTCTCCTCCCTCCAGCTTTCCCCATGGCACCTCCAGCTGAACCTGGCGCTGTGCCTGTCTCCCAGGTAAAGTGTGTCCCCACGAGCCACCAGGACTGACATCATATAACCTGGTCCCAGGCGAGTGAGATGAGATGAACATCACCAGCGGTGCTGACAACCATCGAGGCTGCAGGTGAAGGGCATGCTCCTCCCACCAGCTGTGGCTTCAAGACAGCCTTTGTTGACTTCAGAAGCTATGTTTTTGGGGGATGGGTCCTCTGTTCACTGAGGGTGCCACCTCCTGCCTCCTGTTCTTTGCCATCTCCATCTCTGCCTCTCCCAGCTCTGCTTGCAGGCAGGAGGCTGACTGGATAAAAGGACCCAGTGAACCTTCTCAGGAGTAACCAGTCCCAACAGTGGTGACAGACAAAGGGGAAAACTCACTCTCCTTTCTCCTCGGAAATGTTTTATGCCCACGTGACCCACTATGGTCTCCATTCCTGGGTCATCTGCCCACGTCTTCCTCCAGGGGTCGCTTGTGAGTTTTTGCCAACATACTTGACGCTCGGATTTTTCTCTTCTATGTCACACAGGTCTGAGTTGTTCTTTTTGTTGCTTCTCGTCAGTAGACATGTGAGGTGTGCAACCCTGAAGTCAGGAAGGCACATCACCTTGCAGTTATATTTTCCTTCCACTGCATTTCTTGTGGCTTGGTCATACCTGAAAAACTGCATTTCCTTTCTTTGGGGCTTATCATTAGCAAAATACAAACAAAAATCCTGGGTCATAATCCAGGAGTCTTTTTCTCCAGGGTTGGTTATGTGGGGTCTCTTACAGGACAATGGCTGGCTCTTCAGATGTGTTCCCGCCTGGCCCCAGGCATAAGCCGGTGGCTGGCGTGTGTTATAGCAGTTGTAGCTCTTGGGTTACTGAGATCACAGTTCTTGTTATTTCTGTGTGTTGATGTTGTCAGTGATGCTGCTTGGTTTGGTCTGGTTTCTCTGTTTATCTGTCCCAAGAACGTCAGGATGCTAGTTCTGAAACCAAGGTGACTTCTGCTGGGGTTTCTTGACTCCGGGTCCCTGAGCCATTGTCACTGCCAGCGGGGACCAACCATCCACCAATGTCTACCACAGTCCTGCGATTTTCTCACACGTGGCTTCAGAGGGACTCTGGAACCATGACAAGAAACAAAGGACTCTTTGCACTTTGATGTGTGAGAAGAGTCTGTTCTTCTGTTTCCAGAGGGAATACAAGCACAAATTGATGAGCTTCGATGGTCCTGCTTTTCACCCCCAATAGGTAATATCAGCCCCTCCATCCTTGGCAGCAAATAAGGGCGCACCCGCTGCCAGATTCTGTGCGGTGTGGACCCAGAGATCGTTACAGCCCAGAAGTAGTCTGACCTTCCAGGGAGGTGCCTGGGCTCTGCTTGGAGCTGGAGGGAGGGGTGAGGGGTGTAGGCATGAGGGTTGGGGGCACCACTGCTCCATAAGCATGCCTTCAGATTCAGCAGAAGAGGACGCCCGTGATCCGCCAGGCAGCAGTGTGCTGAGGCACTCAGGTTCATCCCTATACTCTGGGCTCATCCAAAAAGCTGATAAAGAAGGAATAGCATCTTCCTCCTAAAAGTGTAGCTGAGAAGAATAGGTATGAGCATAAACTCAGGGACACACACACAGCTGCAAAGAAATGACATGAAACTAACTAAAGATGAAAAGTTAGCTCAGCATAGAGAATGAGGGAGTTGGGGCTACACAGGCAACCTAACCACACACTCAAGACAGCACGCTGTTGACCCACTCAGCTCTGACCTTGAAAAGGACTCTCATATGGGTCAAGAGCAGGATGGAGTCCTCAAGACCATGCCGAGGAGCAGTTCACTGGGAAGGAGTTCTCTTCTCTTGGCCTCAGAACAGTGATGTGAGAAAACACGGGGGCCCGAGGGACAGCAAGGATGTCAAAGATTTGAGGGTGCATATCGTCCAGCCAGTCCAGGAGGGTCAGGGATGCTCACATCTGCTCAGCAATTTCAGCGATGGCAAGGTTCTGGCAGACTCCCTCAGTTTTGAAGTTTGAGAATTCTGGGTTTAGAAATTTGGCATTTTTGCTTTCAAATGATGCTTTGAAACATGCCTTGGAAGGAAAAGAAAAATGGCATCTGATGTGGAAACACTGCTGTTCAAAGGCTTGTAGACAAGGTATGCATAAGGGATATCCAGCAATTAGTGTCAGGCTGGCCTGGATATGCTGGCTGGAATCTGGCCTCAACACTAAAAGATTGTTTAGATAACTGAATAAGACTCCCTTCCTGGGCATTCAGTGCCAGAATCATGTTCATTCTTGCCTGAATGACTGATGTCATTTCAGATCCTAGTTTACAAGAGCATAGAAGACCTAGCAAAGGAGATTAAAGGATACTAGATAGATGGATGGGTGGGTGGATGGATGGATGGATGGATAGATGGATGGATGAATGAATAAACAATGTATGAATGAAAGGATGGATGGATAGACAGATGGATGGACAGATAGATGGACAGATGGATAAATGGATGACTGGATGGATAAAGGACAGGTGGTAGGCAGACAACACTCAGCTGCTCCCTCTGCTTCATGGCCCTTTCTTCTCTCTACAGAGTGTCTTGTCTTCATCCCACGTAATGATCAGGATGACACAAAGAACATGGGGAGCACTGTTGGGATGATCTATTTTCTGTACTCAGCATGTTCCCAGAAACCTGTTGTCCCCAGGAGAACAGGTGAAAGCCTGACACTGTCAAAAGAGTGGTGAACGCTTGCTGCTTAATTTTTTATTAATGGTATTAAAATTTCCTTGCCTAAGTCATTAATCATTAGGTCATATGAAAGGCTTATGTTTATTCAGAGATAATAACTCACATCCTCACAGTAAGGACGTATGTTTTCTCCACTGGTCAGTGGAAGTGCTGCATTGTTATACAAAAGGATAGACTTTTTTTTTTCTTTTTCTTACTTATTTATTTTTACTTGGAACAGGTAGCTCAGTTTAACAAATATTTATTGAATATCTCCAACAAAGATAAATACAATACAGTCTCTGCTGTAGACAAGGTCAGAATGATCGCAACAAAGACAAAAATGCAAGAACTGTCGTTTCTTGGACATTTACTGGCTGCCAGCTTCTATGCTAAGCACAGGATCTTATTTATCTCATTTAATTCCCAAAACCATCCTATGAAGTAGACGCTCCTTTTATTCCCATTTTGTGGAAAAGGAAGGTTGAGTATGTCGAGTAACTCGTACAAGGTCATGCAGTAAAGGATGGTTACAGTTCGGTGGGAGAGACAGGCAGCTGCACAGATAAAATACGTTGCAGTTTCTTAATGTATATAAGCAACTACTTGTCTATGCACAACCAGGACAGCAGGATTCTCTCACCTCTTGATTTCCCATTCAAACACTGCTGGGGACCCACCAGTAGATGTCCAGAGACAGTGGGAGTTCAGCAAGAGCTCAGGAAAAAATGGTCAGCTCTTCCAGGTCAAAGGAAATGAGTCAAAGGAAGTGAGCTGGTGACTGTGAACACTGAGAATCAGGCCTGCCCCCTGTACCAGGGATGGAGAAATCCCAGAACAGAAAGCAGCCCCACTGCCAACTGACCCACACCAAGAAACAGGCTCGGAAGAAACCCCAGCTCTGACTTAGCAGTACTCAGACTTGGGAGCTGAGGACCCTCCATGCTTTTCCCGCTGGGTTGTATTTAAGGAATTGGTGAACTAACCATAGAATAGAATATTAAATAGTCATCAAAATCACATGTCTGAACAATAACCGCTCACATAGAAAATCATATCATGTTTGCAAAAGAAGCTAAATATAAGGAAATGTGCCCAAAGAACAATTTCAGACAGCTCTAGGTATAGAATTATAAACTGAAAAAAGAAGTGTTATCAGTTTTTTAAGAGAGTCGTCTCCTTCCCACTGCATCTGTGAGGGCTGGCCCATGACTCCACCCGGTCCACTCCTGTCTCTCCAAGTCCTTCTCCACTTCTCTTCCTTTCAGCAACACTGTCAGCATCACCTTCCTTCTCCTTCAGATCTGCAGCCTCCCACACAGTGCCAGAGCTTAACCCTTTCCTGCCTGCAGAGATGTGAACCTGCTTATCACAGGAGCACACACCCAATAAGCAAGCTGTTCCTACAAGAAAAGCCCTCTTCTCCCCATCTGACTGCAGCCCCTTCCTCTAGGAGGCACACTCAGGGAAGCAGAGACTGTGCTGGAATTGGATCTCTTTAGGTGACTCTCACTGTCTACAACCCTATGAAGACTGAAGGGGCTTCCCAGATGGCTCAGTGGTAAAGAATCCATCTGCCAATGCAGAAGACCCAGGCTCCATCCCAGGGTCGGGAAGATCCCCTGCAGGAGGAAATGGCAACCCATTCCAGTAATTCTTGCCTGGAGAATCCCATAGACAGAGGAGCTTGGTGGGCTACAGTCCATAGGGATTGCAGAGAGTCAGACACAACTGAGCAACTTAGAGCACACACATGCATGGAGACTGATTAACCTCCTGCCCCAGGAAACACACAACAGCAAGCAGGAAAGCCTGGTTCTCTCTCCTTTTCCAGCTCTTCTGTCCTGTATTGTTCATCTTCTCACACAGTAGTGGGATGCCAGGGGGACACAGAAAGAAGACATAATTTTGATCTGGAGAAGATGCACAGTAGAGATCCTTGGTGATTTTTTTTATTGGAGTATGATTACTTTATAATGCTTTATTAGTTTCTGTTATACGACAAAGTGAATCAGCTATATGTATACATGTATCCCCTCCCTCTTGGGTCTCCCTCCCACCTTCCATCCTACCCCCCTAGATCGTCACAGAGCACAGAACTGAGCTCCCTGTGCTGTACAGCAGCGTCCCACTAGCTACCTATTTACACATGGCAGTGTATATGTGTCAATGCTATTCAATCAGCACTTTTACTCTTTGCATGATTCTTCAATTTGAATGCTCTCCTCTCCTCTCAGACTCAGCAAATGCTTCTGAGACAACAGTAATCCCAGCTTTTCCTGAATATCCAGTACTGGGTCTGGTTTTCCCTGCGTTCAGCTACGGGGAGAATAACGCAGTCATGTGCTTGAACTGACCCAGTGGTACAGCCAGCAGCCATAATGGGTGACCACTTTCAAATCTTGCAGAAATGATGTATGTGTGCATGCTAAGTGCCTGCTTCAGTCATGTCTGACTCTTTGCGACCCTATGGACTATAGCCTGCCAGTCTCCTCTGTCCATGGGATTCTCCAGGCAGCAGTACTAGAGTGGTTTGCCCTGCCCTCCTTCAGGGGATCTTCCAGACCCAGGGATCAAACCCATGTCTCTTATGTCTCCTGCATTAGCAGGTGGGTTCTTTACCACTAGCACCATCTGGCACTCATTTCCCAAGTTGGAAAACTGAGTACTAACTCAGGACGGCTAATGTAAAATTACAAAACCATAGTGACCATTTTACAGTCTATTAGTCTGCCAATAGATGTAATTTACTTGATCTTCACAATACAACAATATTCTTCCCATCTTACAGATGAGGAAATTAAGGCTCAGAAAGGCCCAGTGGGCTTCCCAAAGTCATACTGCTGGAATTGGTTCCTAGATCTTCTGGTTCCAAATCCATTATCACTTAGAACCTTCCAGTGATTCAGGAACACAGTGGGAGTTTGCCCCAGCTTCTGGCATCAGTAACACTCCTTCTTCTGTTCCCACTGAACAAAGAATCAAGACTCCTGAACCTCGAGCTTGCTGGTGATTACACTTTCATACCCACTGAGTGACAGCAATCTATTGCCGGGAATTATAGTTTAATAATCCTACAAGTCAGCACATTAAGGCCGAGAAACAAAAATAAAATGCATGCCTGTCCAAATAAGCTTCAGGTTGTTCTGAATATATGTGAGTGGATTTGACAAATGAACGTCCTTTGCTATCGCACTTCAGGCCGAGCATAGTGAACGTCCTTTGTTTCCACGTTCCCATCATCAGTTCCACCTGACTCTCCTTTGGCTCTCTCCATTGCCTTGACTACAAATTGGAAAAAAACAAAACAAAACAAAAATAGTTCCCCTAAAAAAGCCACCACGAGACATACACATACACACAGGCTAGCACACACCATAAAATGAAAAGCGAAAACAATACACAGGCGGATGTGTGCATTTTAAACAAAGGCTCTCATCTAGATGAATGTAACTGAACCCCCTGTCTTTCTAAATTCTGGGTGTGGAAGACTCCAGCTAGTCTAATTTATGAACAGAAGGGCAAAATGAACATGCATTCCTAAAATGTGCTAGGAATTCTGTCAGGTACTTCCATGTAACCAACTGATTGAGTCTTTGCGACAACCATGGGACTGGCTGTTACCCTTTTTTTTGTATGTATAAGGAAACCGGGTGCTCAAGTGATGTGTCCATGGTCAGAGAGCTGGCAAAGCTGTGAGAAATCTTACAAGGGACCCTTCTACTGTCAGGCACAGACCAAGCTCTTTCACAAACACTAATGAACAAAACAAAGACCCTGCTTGGAAGGAGCTCATAAGCAAGTGAAGAGAAACAGACGACAAATAATACAAATAAGGAAAACACAAAATTTTAGAAGGTGATGACAGCTGTGAAAAAAAGAAAAACTAGGACAGGGAAAGAAAAAGAATGGAGACTGGGCGGGACTTAGGGCTTCTCTGCCATCCTGTCTTTGTGGGGGGCACTGGAGAAAGTGGGGTCAGATGGAAGACCTGGGGAGAGGGAAGCAGCTAGAGCAAGGGACCCCCAGAGACCAGCCTGGCCACTGTGCCCTCAAACACTCTGCTCAACACAAATGTCCAGGGGCAGGGCAAGTCTGCAGAGCTGGGCCCCAGGAACCAGGCTTGAACAGAACAAGGAGCAGGTCAGAAGGGTGAAAGATGGGGCTTGCTTGGCGGAGCATCACCATGAGCTTGGAGCTCCTCCCTGAAGGGGAGGTATTGGACTTGGTGGAGGCTGCAGAGGACACAGGAGGCAGGCAGGTGTGATCTTTCAGGGCCCGCCTTTTGGGGTGTGATGTTTAATTTTGTGTGTCAGTTTGACTGGGCTAAGGTCAGTCCAGATAGCTAATTACATCACCCAGATCACCCAGCTAGCATCTCTGCCAGGTGTGTCTTGGCGGGTGTTTCCAGGGGAGGTGAGCTTTTCAATCAGTAGGCTGAGTGAGGAGGACCCCCTCACCAAGGTAGACAGGCATCATCCATCCAACAAGGGCCCAGAGTGCACAAAAGGCACTAGGTGCTCCTTGCACTAGGACGTCTGTCTTCTCCTGTCCACAGAACTGGAGCTCCTGGTTCTCGGGTCTTCAGACTCAGACCGAGTTACGTCATCAGCATCCCTGGATCTCCAGCATCCAGTGGTAGATCACAGCAGCACGCCCTCAGCCTGCTGACTCCTAGGACAACTGTTCTCTTCCCTATAAATCCTAATGGTTCTGTTTCTCTGGAGAACCCTGGCTACTACCATGGGCTTCCTTCTCAGGAAACCGCCTGAAATCAGTCTTTCCTCTGGCGACAGGAGTTCCAGGAACTTGTGCTGGGACAGCCAGGGAGGACTGCGCCCAAGTGGCTTCAGGCACCAAAGGACCCCTGATCCTGGGCTAACGCTACCCCCACACACTCACTTCCTCCTCCAAACAGCCCTAGGAGGCAACTCCCAACACCAAACCCATCCTTTTACACAAGGAAACAGAGAAGTCCAGGGACTCGCCCAAGGTGGATCACGATTGCAAATTGCCCTGTTTGACTCAAAAGACCGTGTGCAGTCCTTGGGACAATAACAAATGCCAGGCCAGAGAACCAACTTCTCTCTTTACCGTGAAAAAACCTTCACTCTGCATTAAACCCTTAGCCAGAGACGGGTATGGAGAAGGCAATGGCACCCCACTCCAGCACTCTTGCCTGGAAAATCCCATGGAGGAGCCTGGTGGGCTGCAGTCCATGCGGTCGCTAAGAGTCGGACACGACTGAGCAACTTCACTTTCACTTTTTCACTTTCATGCATTGGAGAAGGAAATGGCAACCCACTCCAGTGTTCTTGCCTGGAAAATCCCAGGGGCAGGAGAGACTGGTGGGCTGAAGTCTATGGGGTCACACAGAGTCAGATATGACTGAAGTGACTTAGCAGCAGCAGCAGAGATGGGTATGCTGTAAGAATCATTGCCAAAGAATGCATGGAGATCGCCAAGGGAGGTCAAGAAAGGTAGATTGATGGAAATCATGCTTCATGCTTAGCGAAAACAAACTCAGACTGCCCTTCATTACCACATTCAAACGAGTGACATGGGACAAGAATTCAGAGACACTCAAGCCGGGAAGGGAACTCACAGCACAGACCTGGTTCTTCTCACCGACATCACTTGTGCAGGGAGAAAATCATCCACTGGCCAAGTGCATATGCACACATGCACACGTTAATATTTTGTTTGCAGATCTGCCTATTTACATAGTTAATTTGGGGTCTGTTTGCAAACACAAATTAGTTTGGTGCAATTACTTTGTGCGCGGACACGGAGTCATCCGCTTCAGCAGTTTAACGGCAGGGAGAATGGCTGCCTCGTAGCATATGGCTGTCTATATATAATCACAATATTACCTGCACATATTAGTTACATAGCAGTTACATTATAATTAGTGCTGGTTTTCAGCCATTCAAAGGTGAAAAAAAAAAGTATTTTAATTAAATCAGCAAGGTGTTTTGAGCAGAGAGAAGCGGCAGAGAGCTTAATGATTCATCGCACTCCATCAACTGAAATGGGACGGGTACGCCAGCACCTTCTTGCCTCCCAGGAGGAGCGATGCTCACCTACTAACAACAGTGGGTATTGTCTCTATGTGACCTTGGACCCAAGATGTTGCCCGCTTTCAAAGACTCATCTGCAGGCCATCAAATATGGAGTCAGACAACTGTCAGAGCTGAAAGGGACCTCAGCCATGGTCTGACCCACTGATCACCAGTCAGAGAGGGTGACTGAGGCCCGGGCAGGCAAGGGAGTGGCTCTGGATGACACAGTTTAGGGGGGAAACCTGAGACCGGAACTCAAGTCTCCTGGCCCGCATGCCATGTTGTTGTTAAGTACACCACCCACATCCGAACGCATCGTCTGTCACACTTCTTGAAATGCCCCACGAGGACCATTTTCTCCTAAATTAAAATTTCACACATATTAGACACCCTCAGAAAATGAAGTGGTATCACACAATCCACTGGTAATGAATACATACAACCCCAGAGTGGAGAAGCCTGTCCTAAGCCATTCAAGCAAGTGTGTAGCAATCTTCAAATTTCTTCACATGTTTCCTAACTTGTGCTTCTAACAGTGCGCTGGTTCCTGAAGGCAGGAGTTCACCGAGATTCATTCGAGTGGAAGGAATCGAGGCCTGTCACACAGCATTCCCTGGGTGATGCTCGGCAGGTGACCAAACCTTCTCCTGACCTCTCTGTGATACTGAATTACACACTCAAATGCTTTTCTCTCCTCTTCATTATGAATAGAAATCTTTGTTCCAAGAGGTACTGTGTTAACATGAGCCTCAAATGACAAGAGGTGGTGACATAATCTCGAGGTTGATATTGCCACCTCTTCCTCAGTGGGACGGGACAGAATATTTCTTACACCCATCCCGGCCCCCACACCATCAAATACTGTCCCCATCTTTCCTCTTAAGGAGCAAATGTGAACTTGGAGTCAAGGGGAGGGAAGGCTCAGGATGCTATTATACACACCAGGACCATTCAAGAAGACGAATGGATAATCAACATCTCATCCCGCACCGTCCCTGTCCTTCGTCCCCAGTACACATTTAACACTCCAGGCCAAAGAGACTGAACGTCTTTAGTTGCATAAGACAAGAAACAGACCCCAGGAGAACAGGAGAAGAGATTGCTGGTGTCCATCAGGAACAAACGGCCATGTAATAACTCTGTAATTACACGGTAACGAGAGCAGATTGAGACTGTAAATTACATCCTTGTCACCTCCGGGGAACGATGCGGCTCTATCTCGCATCTACAGAATGCAGCAGCGCATGGTCCGTAGTCATTGAGAGATAAGGGAATTCTTGGCCACTAAAGCAGATTTGCTGCTGATGACAGGTGACAGACAGACAGGCTGGAATCTGGGATTTAATGATTTTCCAGGTGAGACACAACTGCCTCACCATCCATAGCAAGACATCCATTAACCAGGTAGCGTTCTCTATCCTTCACATCAGAGGGACTGATGAAGGTTCCCCCAATTAGAGACAAAATGCAAAGGCTCGCCAACACACACACACATCTCTATCCTTCACATCAGAGGGACTGATGAAGGTTCCCTCAATTAGAGACAAAATGCAAAGGCTCGCCAACACACACACACATCTCTATCCTTCACATCAGAGGGACTGATGACGGTTCCCCCAGTTAGAGACAAAATGCAAAAGGCTCCCCAACACACACACACAAAAATGCTCCTGTGTGCCTGGGCGCGCACACACATACCAACAGCCAATTTACACTGCCTGGAACATTTAATCTGCAGACTTTTGAAACATCACTATTGTAACATTTCACTGAATATTTTAATACTGCGAGGAATATTGTCTCTCTTTATGCAACATACTCTCTGGGACCATTATGCAGAGGCATTAAGAAATTCTGTGTGGTAGATTATTCAGCAAATATTGTTTGACAGCCGACTGTGCATATAGCATTCTGCTAGGTGATAGAGAGAAAACAAAGACGAATAATACTCAGTTCTCCCCACCCCCAAGTATCTAAGTCCACTTACACAGATAACATAAATACATAAAAAGTTAAATTATAACTCCGCAGGCAATGTATAATTATCTGCCAAATGACTGGAACAGACATGAGAACTATAGAAATAACAGAAAAAGGAAACTCACTTTGGGGTGATATAATCATAACCATCACTTCTTACAGATTTAAATGAACATCTAAGAGAGCTGAAATACCACTTTCACTCAAGGTCTGTTAGAAAGAGACTGTTCACATTTCTCTACATCCACAGTCCTTTCGGTTCTCCAAGAGCAAACCAAAAACAACCACTAAAAAAAACAGAATTAAAAAAAAAAAAAAACTTTTTGTATTGGGTAGAGCTGATTAACAATGTCGTGATAAATTCAGGTGGACAGCAAACGGACTCAACCATACACATACATGTATCCACTCTCCCCCAAACTCTGCTCCCATCCAGGCAGCCACAGAACATTGAGCAGAGCTCCCTGTATTACACAGTAGGACCTTGTTGACTGTACATTTTAAACATAGCAGTGTGTAACATATCCATCCCAAACTCCCTAACTATCCCTTCCCCTCATCCTTCCCCAACGGACACCATCAGTTTGTTCTTTAAGTCTGTGAGTCCGTCTCTGTTTCGTAAATAAGTTCATTTTTTGAATTAAGGAAAAACAGAAACCTTGGGAAGGAAAATATCAGAAATATGAGCATAAACAAGGTTAAAGCTGTGTATAGTCAAGGTGCAAGGAGACCAGATGCATCCTAAGAACATGCGTGTCCCTTAGTATTTGAGGACATTCTTATAACTTGGGTGGTATTATATCCACAGCAGTAGGAATGTTTGTTGATCAACCAAAGGACTCAGAAACTTGTCTGAGACAGGGAGAAATACAACTGTTGAGAAAGTACAAAAGTTTTAATCAAAGCATCCAGTTAATACAGGGCACAATCCATTGGGGATCAATGAGGGTATTTCTCCAAGAAACAACCTCCCCTCTCCAGGTTCCTTGGCCCCTAAACTTCCAACTTCCAATGATTATTCCTAACTGGCTGTCTAGGGAATAGTGACGTGACAGAGTTACTATAGAGCTACTGCTGAAGATTAATCAAAATGGCCTCTTGGGTTTTATCTGGATTTAGTGGAAACCCATTTGCCATCATCTGATTGGCACTTGAGCAGACTTTCGACTGGCTGACCTTCCAGCCACAGATCTACAACATTTACCCTGTAAATGTTCTTCACTGACCTGTGAGGTGTACAGACGCACTCCGTATGGACCCTGAAGTTAGTGACACTGCAGTTCAGGCCCCCAGAGACCTTGGAGATGGAAACCTTAAATTCTAGGGCCCACTGGTGTTGGTCTCTGGGTGATGCTAAGGAAAATGAGGGCACCAGGAGGTCTTCACTTCTCCATGGAAAAACTGTAAAGAGTCTGCACCCGCTCTAGACCCTTAATAACTAGAAAGGTGTCAGTGGAGATTTTCTCTTTCTGGAATAAATCAGTGCTATCCCAAAGAAGATATCTTCTACAACCACCGAATCCTAATAAGATTAAAAAGAGTGCCACATTTTGATAACACTTTAAAAACAAAACTCCAAGTTAACTATGCGACTGTGTGTGTGTTACTTATCTTTGGGCTGTCATTTCCTTGCTAAAAAAGAAAAAGGTTGGGAGATATGGTCCTTCAGGTCCACCCTAGATGAATTAGAAGGGCTGTAACAATCAGTTTTTCAAAAGTTAATGAAGAATAATCACATCCTCGATCTCAAGATGCTGAAAAAGAGACTCATGTTTAAACCAACAATTAAGGCTATAAACTAATTCAGTCACCTAGGCTCCTAACCTATCTCTAGCTCATACAATATTTTCTCTCAAAGAACCAAGCAAGATCCCAGGGCTGTACTGTGACAAATCATGGTTGATCCACAGAAGTCTCAGGGTACGCATTTAGGAGCATCCTGGCAACGCTGTGGAGGAAGCTACATTTCACATGATGCATCTCATCTCCAGGACATGTCCCTGCAGGGAACAGCAGCATCAGGAGAAAGTCCAACTGCCCCCCAACACGTGGGTCTGCACCCACTTCTGGTCGCAATTTCTTCCCCTGGTAAGATATCAACGCCCAACACAAGACAGGACGTCTCTCCCCACCAGTGACTTGATGGTATTTACAGTGGCCACAGGATCGATATCTCCTCCCCTGGAAATAAAGCTTTCTACTTTGCATTGGAATTTATCTTCAATAGCTGCTGGAAATCATTATCACACAATAATGTTCTATTCACTACTCCTGTTATCCCTTCAGCTGGGCAGATTGCCAGGCATTTGACTGCCTGACACTAAGTCCATTTGGTGCACGACAAAAATAAAACCTTACATTGCCTGGAAATAACATGAGACACACTCATCACCCAGCCAGAGAGGATTGGGCTACTTTCTCTTTCTAAGGAGTTGTCAGAACTCATGTAAATCATCCAGGCTCTTGCCTATAGTCATGAGCACACCCTCATTTTATGTGTACAACAGGCATGAAGAATAAACTTTGGCATGGACCAAAGTGATCATGAATTCCAGAGGTGAAGCTCTGAGGTCTAAAAGACTACATGTCTATCTCTATATCAAGGCTTGGCTTATCTTTACTGAGATACACTGTTTGTCATTTCTGTTAAATTTAGGAACATTTCTTGAGATCCTATCAGGTTCTGAGTACTGATCTAGGTACTTGAGGGGTGCTGATGAATACAGCATTCCTCCCTGGAGAAGCTGAACTAATAAAGTGAGGCAAAAAGATATGCATAGCATGTCTATACAGAGTGATGAGACAGGTGAACAGCTGGCAGAGGACCAAGGACAAATACCTATTCCTGGTTATGAATTCAGGGCACCCTTCTCAGAGGAAATACCATTTGAATCAGATGTCTTGAAGTAGAGCAACTTGAAATAAAGGAAAGGAGCATTCAGAGGACATCCTCTTATGGGAGCATCACAGGGATATTCAGAGGTAGATGGGTGTTAAGTCACAACTGGTGGTTAACATATCTATAAGAAGGTCTGCTGCTGCTGCTAAGTCGCTTCAGTCGTGTCCAACTCTGTGCGACCCCATAGACAGCAGCCCACCAGGCTCCTCTGTCCCTGGGATTCTCCAGGCAAGAACACTGGAGTGGGTTGCCATTTCCTTCTCCAATGCATGAAAGTGAAAAGTGAAAGGGAAGTCGCTCAGTTGTGTCCGACTCCTAGTGACCCCATGGACTGCAGCCCACCAGGCTCCTCTGTCCATGGGATTTTCTAGGCAAGAGTACTGGAGTGGGGTGCCCTTGCCTTCTCCAAGAAGGTCTGAGTCACTAGCATTTAAAGAAAGAATGGCAGCTCTACCTATCTCCCACTACCAGGGGATGTTTTATGTTGGATACACGGGCATTGAAGTACTTATTGGTCATGGATTTGAGTGTGGCAACCTATAACTAGAAATACTTTGATTACATTCAAGTAAGGGACTGTAGTCAGAGATGGTCCTGTGTGCAGCCCCTACATGTAAGTGACAGTGAAAACCTAGGAAATGCATAAGATTTCCCACAGAGATGGCTAGCAGCTTTGGGTCGGGGACAGAGCCAGTGTTAAGGGGTTTAAGCAGAGGCAGAAAAGTGCCCCCAAGGAGACAAAGCCAGAATATCTAGAGGGGCATGATGAAAACCAAGCAAGGAAGCAGGATTGCTGAAGCCACAGCTGGACAGGGGCTCGGGAAGGGCTGATCTGAATGCAGTGATGAAAGGAGCACTCGGATGTGTGCAGAGTTTGGGAAGTTTGTCAGAGCTCTTTTCATAGATGCAGTTGTGAAACTATTAAGGAATGAACAGAAATAAGGAAGTAGATTTTACTCCATAAATGTCACTTAAGAATGAAATAAATGAACAGGAAAAGAGAGAGGGAGTAGAGGACGTGAGCTTCAGTTGTGTTTTGGGGGGAAAATCCAATAGAGAACATGAAGATTTAGGGACTTTCACCCACAAGAGATGACATAGCAGAGTTCGGTTCTAAGTGAAATAGTATTTTTAATACCGAGACAAACATAGGCCTAAGTCTATTATAAGCTTTCAGGGAACCCTGTCTCCAGCCTGGACCTCCCTCCTGAGCCCTGGGTTCATATATGCAATTGCCTGCTTGGCATCTCTACTTGAGAGTCCAATGGACATCAAAACCTTATGTGATCAAATTGGAACTTCAGATTCCCCACCTCCAGCTCCCACACCTGTTCCTTGTCTGCCTTCCTACTTCAGTCCAGGTCCTCCAGACAAAAACCGTGGAGTCTTTCCTGTCCACTCTCTTCCTCTTGTACCCAACATCCCATCTGCCAAGCAGCCCCATGAAACGGATCCAGAAAAGGACTCTTCCACATCATCCCAAAGCCACCATCACCTCACCTCTGGAATACGGCGACACATTACTTACTCCTCACTGTTCTTCTTGCATCCAGCTAGTCCCTTACAGTCTATTCTCCTCGGGTTCCCAGAGTTATCTTTGAAAACAAAAGTCAGAACAAGTCACTACTTGGCTCAGTACTCTTCGGTGTCCTCCCTTTGCATAAAGAGTAAACGTCAAAGACTCTCAGCGGTCTACAAACTCCTCCTGGTGCCAGTGGATTGAATTACTGGGCTTGAGTCGTCTTCTTTCCCCTCCCCATGTGGCCGGGGTGTACTTTCCTGCCTGTTGATGTGGGGCTTGGCCGTGTGCCTTGCTTTGCCCTCTGGGATGTTTGTAGACAGAACACACTCAGGCTTGAAGCTTGCAAGGTGCTCAGGCGGTCAGGCTTTCCTCTCGCACTCTGGGGGTCTCCCTGGAGAAGAGATTGGGGCTGGGTGGCTTCTGGCTCTTCAGCCTGGGGCCCAGAATGAACATGTGTGAAAGAAGCTTGAGCCTAATTTGCAGCCTACAGCCACTGCAGCCAATTTACAAATCCAAAAGTGAGGGGCAAAGATGCTGCTGTATGTCTCAGAGTTCTGCTTGCAGCACTGCATTGCCTCTCAACAATCAGCCGTGTCCCCCTACCCCACTCTACCTCAACAGCTGCCTCTTCTCTTTCCTGATTCAGGGTCCTCCTGCCACAGGCCTTCTGCACATGCAGCTACCACTCCCTACTCCACAATACCCAAATGGTCCCGTTCTTCATATCTTTCAGGTCTCTATTCAATATCGTCTTCACAAAGAGGATTTCCAGGGCCTCTGTCTCAACTTCTCTCTGACCCTTTGCCTCGGTTTATTTTTCTCCACGGTACTCCATAATACAATAGACATGTTAAACATTTATTTATTCTTTAGCCAATAGGCCAGAGCCTATAACTTACTTTCGCACTTGCAGTCTGCTCAGTAATCAAACAGACATAAATTTAGGTTCCCCTGCTGACTTTCAATTCTCCATACCCTACAGAGCAGTGGTTTTCCAGCTGCTGTATGTGTACCATGAAGTGAAATGTGGAATGCTTCCACGAGATAAATGGACAGCCTTTAAACAAATAAAATATATTTAATTTTACTGAGGGTGAACAGATGAGCTGGGGGCTTGGTGAGTCACTGGTGAGAAGTGTCAGCAAGGAGGCAGGTACAGTGCTCAGGTGCCCATGATCCCAGTCACCTCGAGAGCCCTTGGGAGCAGCTCTGTGACTGATGTTTACAGTCATGACCTGAGTAACAAAATAAGATAAATGGTATTCTCCACGCTTTGCTCAATAAGACAGAACAATAATATATATATTTTAGAAAAAGAACTCTATCAAAAAGGACTGTAATGTTTTAAGTTCAATTTAAAGGCCGACAGCTCAGCTATATGACAAATTCATTCATGTGGAACGTTGTGGGTGCTTCATAAACAAGACTTTCTTCTATAAACATCAGGATCTGAAATGAGTTTGCTGATTATTCTTTCCCCATGAATAATGAGCAGAGTTGATTTTTTACCCACTCCTCTTCTATGACCTTAGGCAGCTTTCTTCTTTTTCTCTTAAAAAGGCAGTTTGTGAAAACAAACACTGGGAGTTATGAGTTAGAGTCTATTTCCACCTTTTTCCTGCTAAAGGCCCAGATGATTATTTTCTGCCTGATGAACTACATGGACGGAATATCTTGAGTGGTAGTTATTAGAGCAAACAGTAGTTCTAATTTCCAGTCCAGCACAAAAGTTACGGCTCCCGTCACACCACAAGAAAGAAGTTGAGCAAACTGAAAACCAACAGCTCTCCTCGGACCCATCAGAAAACTAAGGTCACAGGGAAAACTGCTGCCCCGAAACCGAATGGACAGACAGGTGGATACAGAGGGTCCCAACCTACAGGGGCAGAATCACAGGAGGAAGCAATTTCATGAGGATCACCACTGGGAGAGACAAACTTACACTGTTATCCAGGAATCACTGGAGGAGCCGCATGGACGAGGTTGAAGCTTAATAACTCCAGGGGCTCCTGTCTTAGTGATGCTTCTACACACGTTTGTCACGTCACCTCCAGAAGCCCCACCAGGTTTTCAGTGAAGATCAGGAAAAATCCCCCCTTACTTCCAGAAGGAAAAGAGAAAACAGGGCCACAGTAAACTCCATCCAGGGCATCCTGTTCTTCTGAACAAGGCGTGATCATAAGAGAAATTATTTCACCATCAGCTAAATGACCAGGCAAAAGAAAATACCAAACTGCACCCACTCACCTAAGGAAGAGGAGAAAACAAAACCGAGAAGTGATTATAAAGGTCACAGTCCACGGACCCGGGCTCACCACAGTGCTGAGACCTAATCACAGGATTCTGGACGCTTTCTCTCTTCCACATCTCACACACCAAAGGGGATCTATATATAATAACAGGAGATCACAGCTGAAATTATGGTGCATTTTCTCAGATGCTATGTGAGAAGTCTCTGATGCTACTGCGAAGTCACTTCAGTCGTGTCCGACTCTGTGCGACCCCATAGACGGCAGCCCACCAGGCTCCCCCATCCCTGGGATTCTCCAGGCAAGAACACTGGAGTGGGTTGCCATTTCCTTCTAGGAAAATGTCTAGGGAAACCCAAAGACAGCAGGCATACAAAAACAAGGATACCAAGAGAAAGTCTCAGCCTTTGACACCTATAGCTAAGGCAAAGAATAAAGAGTGTCTAAACCTTAGCCAGATAAACACAGAGCCTTACACTGAACACCTGTTTAACTCAGTTCCCTTTACTTCACAAATTTTTATGGCTCTCACCAAAAAAGTTACAAGACATACCAAAAGACAAAAAAGATTGTTTCAAGAAACAGAGCAAGCATTAGAACCAGACTCAGATATGGCGTCAATATTGAAGGTATGAGATTGGGAATTTAATACACAGCTATGAGTATTAGTTCTATATTTAGATTTTTAAGAAATCTCTCTTGCTTTCCACAGTAGCTGCATCAATTTACATTCCCACCAATTCTACACCGGCACATGTATCAGAAAAAAACACACACTAATTTGAAAATATACAAGCACCCCAAAGTTCACAGCAGCCTTATTTATACTTGCCAAGACACAGAAGCAACCGAAGTGTCCATCAACAGATGAGTGGATAAAGAAGACGTGGTACATATGCACAGGAAGTCCCAAAGCAAGAACCTAGTGGAAGAGGGACTCACCTACAGAGGAGCAAGGCTAAGATTTACATCAGACTTCTCTTCAGAAAACACACAAATGAGAAGAGTGGAATGAAATATTTCATGTGTTAAAAGTAAAGACCCACCAACCTCGAATCCGGTACCTAGCAAAATTATCTCTCAAATGTGAAAGAGAAATAAAGACTTTCTCAAACAATCAAAAATTGGGGGAATCGGTGTTCAGTCGAAGGGCTTTGCCAGAAATGTCAAAAGAAGTTCTTTGAAGAAAAGAAAAACGATGTAGGTCAGAAACTTGGATCCATCTAAAGTCATAATATTTTGTTTTCACATTTCTTATTTATTCAAGACATCCCTGTCAATCAGAGATTCTGATCTGCATGAGACAATCAGCAGTAATCCGGTTGGTGTTGTTCCAGCTGAAAATAAAGAAGCTTGACACGTCGGTTTCATGTGTGTCCTCACCAAGAGGCAAAGAAAACAGCCATCAGGGCTCTGAAATTGTGATGATACCTGGAGGGCCTGCAGGGGTCTTTGGCAGAGACAACTGGGCAACTCCATCTGTTCCAAGGCCTTGGACTAGATTGGAATAATTCTCTGGATGGCTTTAAGTTGTAAGCTTCATCCCCATCAGGAAGCACAAGTGTGGATGAAGTCCAAGCAATTCAGACTTCCACATCTTATAACCAGAAAACGGGAGTCAGAATGATCATGGATACAGGGCAAAGGCCTTGACGTTGCTGACTGTATCCTCGTATCACCTATCAATGGTTTTCCCCAATCTGCTTTGCCCGAATCAGTTCCTCAGTTCCCAGTACCATTTCCTTCTTCAGAAGTAGAGACATAACTGCCTGGCCCTTCCACCCGATCAAAATCCAAGCTAAAACTGAACAAAGCAAAACACAGCAAAAATAGTTACACTGTTCTCAACACCAATGGCTGCCGATAATGTCTGCGAATTGTCAGCACCAGATCCTAGTCTCACTCTGCCACACACACTAGGATTCTCTTCAGCACTTTTACCACCTAATGAAGGCGGATGGCAAAGCTACTGTAGATAAAAGACCAGCAGAAGACGGAACACAGAATTTCCTTGGATGAAAATAGTAAAGAGAATCATTGAACTATATATTCTAGACATTCCTTAACCTAAAGAAGAGTGTCTGTAACATGAGCTAACAATGACCTAAGAGTCAGGGACCTCTCCTAAGTGGACTCCAGAATGTTTTGCACACATGACTATTTGCACCTCCAATGAATGACACTTTCCCAGGAGATGGGGAGCAATGTCATCGACAGCTGCTTAGCAAGACTTCCTGACAATGTGGAGAAGATATGAACCCAAAGGACACACTTGAGCTCCCCCTGCAAGGGGAACGTAGTCTCAGCAGTAGAAATATTATTGGTATGAGCAATAATTACAATAATTATGAGCATATACACAGCACTTTGGTATCAGCAAAATGCACTGCATTCATCATAATGATTAGCATTTGTACAGTACTCTGTATTTCCCAGACGCACTCTGCTCATTAATTAAATAATGCTGGCAACTTACTATTCCTGTTTCAAAGACACAAGACACAGAGAAATGAATCGACTGGCCCACGGCCATGTGATGAGTCCACAACACAATGAGGATTCCATTTCTAAGTCCCCAGTTCTCTGCTTCTGTCTTCACTCAATACAAAGCTGGGTGGTGCTTCCAGTTAAAAAGGAAAGGGGAGTGCCTAGGACATGAAACACAATCACTCCCATAGCCTCTGACTGGCTGTTACGTGCCACCGAAGCTACAAGGAATCTACTTTCGTGAAAATCTTCAGGGGGAAAAGCATTCATTAGAAATCCTCCTAGGCGGGACGTCCCTCGTGGCCCAGTGGCTAAGACTCAGTGCAGGGGGCCCGGGTTTGACCCCTGGTCAGGGGGCTAGACCCCACAGGCTGCATCAAAGATCCCATGTTCTACAACTAAGACCAGGCACAGCCAAGTAAACAACTGAAAAAAAAAAAATTTTTTTTTTTTTTTTTTTTAAAGAAATCCTCCTAGGTTAATAGTTCTCACCCGGACTCAAGCCACAACTCCAGTCAATTCAGAGTCTTCTGGATGTGGACCCAGCAATCAGTACTCTTTTACGGTCCTACAAGGATTTTATATTTTTATTAAATGTATTTTTCTATTGTGGTAAAGTCACATGATATAAAACATACATACTATTTTAACCATATTCAACTGTACAGTTCAGTGGCACTAAGTACATTCACATTATAAAGCAATTCTCACCATCATCCAGCTCCCGAATTCTTCCCCTTCCTAAACTGAAACTGTCCCCATTGAACACTGACTCCCCATCCCCGCTCCTCACCTCCCTATCCCCCGACCCCTGGAATCTACCAACGTACTTTCTGACTATGAATTTGACCATTCAGATTGGCCATCTGGAAAATCCCAGAGGGTGGTCTTGGTTGAGTAAAACTGCTAGCCTAGGAAAATGGGTCCAAACTTCAGGGGGCATCAGAATCACCTGAGGGCTTATGAAAGCCCTGACCGCCTGGCCCCAGCCCCGCAATTGTCAATACAGTGTGTCAGAAGGAGAGCCCCAGAACTTGCATCTAACAAGTTGCCAGGCGATGCCAAGGACCACCTTGTCCCAGGGGCACACTCTTGAAAGCTCTGGGCTAAGGTATTTCAGATGCTGACAGAAAAAGTACCAAACTGCTTTCAAAGATGCCTTCAAGCCCAGGCAATAAGTCATGGACAACCAGACAGACTGATGTTAGCATTTATGGTGTGGTAGACTGGTCAAATCCTGGGCACAGGGCAAGGCTCCCTCCTCCAGTCCCCTTGCAGGGAGGCTGAAGGCACTATTGAACCAGACCACGGAATGAGGGGAGAGACACCCTGAAACGTCCTGCTCCACTGGCCTGCCCTCCCATTGCCCAGTCTCCTAGCTCTGCTTTCTCTCATTTGTGGCCAGGTGCTGTGGAACTCCAAGATACAGGTGTCACCCAAGAGAAGGAACTGTGGTCCAGGAGTTACCAGTTAGCTAAGAGACACGGGTGGATCTGTGCAACCCGATGCAAGCAGTAAACGGGGTGAGAACTGACTGTCTTCAATGTAGCCTCTGAGATTTCAGGGCTTATTTATCTCGGCAGCACAGCCTGGCCCGTCCTGACCCACACGTGATGATCAGTATACACTGCTGTGGTTGTTCCTAACGCGAGAAAGAGGACCAAGGAAAAAATGCAGAAGAAAGTGATAGCCATGTGCCTACACGGAGGAGGATGTGACTGAGTCAGAAGGTGACAACTTCAGGGAAGCCTCCAACACCCCCATCCCAGCAAGTGTGCGGCCAGACCACATCCAGACTGTCTGCTGCAGCCCAGGGCTTTCAGGACCAGACTGGAAACAGGAGGCACGAACTGACTAGTGGACCATACCAACAGTGAAGGGCACAGCCTGGGGGGTTGATGGGAAAATGAATAGATCAAAATGTTTCAAAACACATTCTCTTCTCCCCTCTCTGAGTCACTTCAATTCCCACACTGGCAACAATGCCGTTCACTTCAGAAAAATATCCTAAACCAGCCTATGGGACAGACGGGTGCTATCGGTGAGCAGATCCCAGGAGTCTGGAGACTCAGAGAGAGAGGGTATCTGGGTGGGGTCTGCTGTGGCAGAAACAGTCAGGGGTGGAGAGAGGCAGTCTGGCCACCAGTCCACAGCCCAGTCCAGCCAGGGTGAGTGCCTTTGCCAGGGCGTCTGTCCTTTTCTCAGGCCCAGCTGTGACCAGAGCGCCCAATTTCACAGCTGTTCAGTTTCAAATCGTACTTCTGTTTCCCAGCTGTAGTGCCATATTACTCGAGTTTGTTTGCCATCAGCTTTAATTAAGAGAGGTTTAATTTTCCAACATTATTTTGGCTCCTCCCTGGCCCAACACCCACATCAAGAGATGCTGCTGTTTCCCGCCTGGCCCCGCGGCCCCACTCCACAGCATCCAGTAGGCACATGCACATGCCCAGTAAGTAACACAGGAGGTGCTTCCCTGCCCCTCCCACCCCAGGGACATGCAGGCAAAGGCTCCACCCCGACTTCAGTCTCTAGTGAGTGACTCTCCCACAGAGCCTCATGATAAAGGTAAGACTTCCTCTCCGCAAACCTGGGTCCCCCTTTCATTTTCTACCACCATTTTCCCAAGGCTTCCCACGAGCTTCCCACGGAGCAAGCTGGAAGAACTCAAACTTGATTCCAGTCTGATTATCCACCACGGCCCTATCAGCTGAGACAGCAGCATTTATCACATTAATAGGAAGGGTAGAGGAAAACTGGGATCTCATCCAGCAGGAGCGCTTTTATCACATGTTGCACTGTCTCACAAATCCAATTATCACCAGCTGAAGGTCTTAACAGCCCCTGAATTGCAGCTTTCAAATCTTAAAGGACCACGCTGCACATTTTCTGAGATTCTTCCCGTGGTACGTGACTCAGTGCAGGCCTGGCATCCTGTCTCCATGACGAGTTCGGGGCTAAAGCTGCCTATGGTATGTTCGTCCTGAGTCGAACCAGTGAATTTAAGAGATGCTTAGACTGGGGACTACCACAGACTCCACACTACTCAGCAAATGCAAGCCTCTGAGTTTACATCACTGTTGAAGGTGGCGTGTCGGAAGCTCAGTGGAGTAAGTCTCTTAGGTGACTTCATGGAGACTGACAGACCGCGGAGGCAGTGTCCCCGCAGGGGTTCCTGGGACTAGAAGCTTGCTTACAAATTTTGAGAATGTTATAACAAATGTCATGTGGGTCCTGAAGAAACATCACCCAAAGTGACAAATATAAAGGTCTGAGATCTGTATTAAACAAAACCCAGTGACTCCTGCCATGGCTCAGAAGAGAGACTGGACTTTGTCCACAACAAGAGGGATCGTGTGTGCTGTGTGATCAGTCATGTCCAACTCTTTGCAACCCCATGGACTGTAGTCCACCAGGCTCCTCTGTCCGTAAAATGTTCCAGGCAAGAATACTGGAGTGGGTTGCCATTTTCTACTCCAAGGGATCTTCCCGCCCCAGGGATTGAACCCACATCTCCTGCGTCTTCTGCATTGGCAGGTGGATTCTTTATCACTGAGCCACCTGGGAAGCCCAGTTTGGTTCAGTCGCTCAGCCGTGTCCAACTTTTTGTGATCCCATGGACTGCAGCACTCCAGGCTTCCTGTCCATCACCAGGGAAGACAAATTTCACAGGAAAGCCCAAGAGAGATTATACAGTTTAACACAACTGGCAGAAACAACCATAAAAGTGAGGGAAATTGAACAAAGATGACCATCTGAGAACACCCCCAGGGAAGGCTGCTGAACTTGACAGAGACCTGTGGACTCTGTGGTGTTCTGGCTGCAGCCACTGCCCAGTCATGTGGAGGGTCTTCCAGAGCAGGGCACGTCCTGAGGACGGGCAGCTCCCCTACCAGGGTAAGGGGTTCCCATGAGCTGGAGCTGTGGGTGACGCTGCTGTTGCTATTGGTAGAAATGACACCTTCAATGGCTGGAGGGAGTACAAGCATCCTAAGGCACGAGGTTTTGGTTGGGGCTGAGCAAACACAGCCTGCAGAAGCAGTCCAGTCAGCCTTTCACCCATCACTGACTCTGAGTTGTGAAGACAAGCCAAAGGGACACCCAGGACTCCAGCAGGAGATAAAACCAGGACAGATTTGAAAATAGCCTGGTCTCTGAATGTGCTCCCTGCTGCTGCTGCTGCTGCTAAGTCACTTCAGTCGTGACCGACTCTGTGTGACCCCATAGAGGTCACAGCAGGCAGGCAGGCTCCCCTGGCCCTGGGATTCTCCAGGCAAGAACACTGGAGTGGGTTGCCATTTCCTTCTCCAATGCATGAAACTGAAAAGTCAAAGTAAAGTCGCTGAGTCGTGTCCGACCCTCAGCAACCCCATGGACCGCAGCTTTCCAGGCTCCTCTGTCCATGGGATTTTCCAGACAAGAATACCACCCCCACACAAATCTGGCTTCAGCTCTTGGAACACAACCTCTGCTACATCACTGGCTAACAACTCAGCCCCACAGAGCCAGAGGTAACTGTAAGAGGCTAGGCTCAAATGTTAAAACACAAATATTTTTAAAAAGCTAAGGAGAAATATGAGTGACTGCACACTGCCCAGCAGAGAAGACAGATTTCAGAGGCTATTCCAGGCAGTTAAATAAAGAAAGAAACAAACGCAAAATAGTCAGAACAGGAACTTTCAAGAGGCCACATGATCCAGATTGGCCACAATGTGTCTTCCAAATGTCCACTAAAAAAGTTATGAGATGCAGGAAGAAACAGGAAATTGTGATCCATACTCACAAAAAAGTAGGCAATAGAAACTCTGCTGCTGCTAAGTCGCTTCAGTTATGTCCGACTCTGTGCGACCCCATAGATGGCAGCCCACCAGGCTCCCCCGTCCCTGGGATTCTCCAACCAAGAACACTGGAGTGGGTTGTCATTTCCTTCTCCAATGCAGGAAAGGGAAAAGTGAAAGTGTAGTCACTCAGTCGTGTCCGACTCATAGCGACCCATGTTGGGTTTAGCAGTCAAAACTTTCAAACAACTCTTATAATATGTTTAAAAAAAGTAAAGAAACCATGTTTTTACAATTAAAGTATGACAACCATAAATTAGTAAATAGATTTTCAAAGCAGAAACTGAAATTACAAAGAACCAAATGTGAACTCTGCAACAGAAAAGTATATAATGAGAAAATGAAAGTTTAACTGGAGGACTCAAGAGCAGATTTCAGAAGGCAGAAAAAGGATCCATGATTTTAGAAAGAGATCAACAGAAAATACCCAAACTGAAAAACAGAACGGAAAAAAGATTGAGGAAACGTGAAAAACTGAGCCTAGAGTAACACCATATACTTAATAGGAGTCTCAGGAGAAGAGAGAAAGGAACGGAAGACATACTCAAAGAAGTACCTGGCAGGGAATTCCCTGTGATCAGGACTCAGCGCTTTCACTGCCGAGGCTCTGGGTTCAATCCCTGACTGGGGAAGTAGGATCCTGCAAGCCATACTGCTTAGCCAAAAAAAAAAGAAGAAGAAGAAGACGATGAAATAGCCATTATATAATAAAAAAGAAGAAATAACTGGGAAACCTTCTTACAGCTGATGAAAAACATTAATCTACATATCTAAGAAATTCAATAGATCCAAAGTGGGATAACTCCAAAGAGATCCACATATAGACACATAATAATCAAACTACTGCAACCAAAGAGAAACAGAAAATCATGAGAGCAGCAAAAGGCAGCAGACAGCAGAGCAGCGACAAGCAGACGCCAGCTTCTCATCTGAGAGATGGAGGCCAGGACAGGGGTGTGACACAGTCAAAGTACCAAAAGGAAACAATACCTAGACTGTTAACCAAGAAGTCTCCATCCAGCAGAACATGAAGGTGAAATACAACCATTCTCAGATAAATAACTTGTTGTTAGTTGATCTAGCCTACAAGCATTACTAAAAAATGTCCTTCAGAATGAAATAACCGGATTGTGACCTGAATACACAGGAAGAAATGAAGAACACAAGAAATAATACATACAAACATCCTGTAAACATAGAATCATATAAATATCTCTATAAGTATTTTCTCATTTCTCCTCTAATATAATTAAAATTTAAAAATGAATAAAGAAAAATTATTATATTTCATTGGGTCTATAACATATATAGTTATAATATTGAGTTGGCCAGAAACTTCATTCAGATTTTTCTATAACCTCTATGGAAAAACTCAAACTTTTTGGCCAACCCAATATATCTGACAATAGTATAGCAAAAAAAAAAAGAAGTAAGAAAACAGAGATTTAATACAGCAAGTTTTCTATATTTTATCCATTGGTTAACATTAATCTGAAGTAGATCCTAATAAGCTAATCTGGATCATAAAATCAGTAGGCCAATCAATTAAAACACAACTCAAATATATAGATAAAATGTCAATAAAAGAACCAAAATAATACATTAAAATATTTATTTAGTACAAAGAAGTTAATTTAAAAGAAACAGAAACTTAAAAGATAGGACTCATAAAGAAATCAAAGAGCAGAATGTCAAATATAAATCCAAACGCAAAAATAATTATAATTAAAATTGAATGGCAAAAATAGCCCAATCAAAAGTCAGAGATGATCAGACTGGATAAAATTATAACAAGCACTTTAGAGACACACCTTAGATTCAGGCTACAAATAGGCCAAAAGTAAAAGGATAAAAATGTATTGTGCAAACAGTAGCCATAAAAAGAAGGCGTCCAAATTGGTGAGGAAGAATTTTAATACCAGGCAAAACAGATTTTAAGACTAGGAATATTCAAAGACCAAGAGGAACATTTCTCATGTGAATGTATGGCAAAAACCACCACAATATTGTAAAGTAATATGCCTCCAATTAAAATAAAAAAAAATAACTAAAAAAAGTTCATATAAGATGTATTTCATGAACAGTCCACATATCAGGAAGATATAAAACTTATGAAAAGTGAAGGTGTTAGTCACTCAGCTGTGTCCAACTCTTTGCAATCCCATGGACTGTAGACTGCTAGGCTCCTCGGTCCATGTAATTCTCCAGGCAAGAATACTGGAATGGGTTGCCATTTCCTTCTCTAAGGGATCTTCCTGACCCAGGGATTGAACCCAGGTCTCCCATACTGCAGGTGGATTCTTTACCATCTGAGTCACCAGGGAAGTCACTATAAAACTTATAGATATATCTAAAAAAAGAACCTCAAAACACAGCAAGCAAAAGCTGACAAAATTTCAAGAAAAAAGGAAATAGACTAATCAACATTTAAAGTTGGATATTCAATACCTTACCCTGAATAACTATAGAACAGCCCAAAATCTCAAGCAACACTATCAATCAAGCTGACCTAAAGATATATTTGAAGACTTCAATCAATGTCTGTAGCAGATATGTTTACTTAAAGTGTGCATGGAATATTGTCCAGGACTCAATAAGTGGTGGACCAAGAGAATCCTCAACATTTGAAAGTGTTGGGGACTTCCTGGCAGTCCAGAAGTTAAGACTTCACCTTTCAATGAAGGGGAGTGGGTTGGATCTCTGGTCAGGGAGCTAGATTCCACATTCCTTCTGACCAAAAACCAAAACATAAAACAGATGCAATATTGTAATAAATTCAATAAAGACTTTAAAAATAGTCCATATACAAAAAACATCTGTTACAAAATAAAAATAAGAAGGTTGAATCATATTCCCAATAATGACATAATCAAACTGTAAATCAATAACATAAATCTGGGAAATCCTCAGATACTTTGAGAGTAAGAAATATACATAATGCATGGATCAAAGAAGGAATAGCAAAAAGAAATAGGAAATATTTTGAGCTGAATGAAAACAAAAATACAAGACATCAAAATTTATGGGACACAGCAAAAGCAAACCTTGGAAAAAAATTTATAGCTGTAAATACCTATGTTAGAAAAGAAGAAAAGTCTCAAATAAGTAACCAAAGTTTATATCTTAAGAAACTTCTAGTTTAGAGAACTAAATCAAAATTAAACAGAAGAAGAGAAATAACAGTGATTTGGAGAAACGTCAATAAAATAGAATGAGAAAAACAATAGAGCCAGTTAAACAAAAAATTAGGTTTCTGAAAGATCAAAAAAATGAACAAATCTTTAGGTACAGTAACTAAGAAAAATGCCAAAAATCTAATAAAAAGACATGGTCTACAGACCCTAAGCTTATATGACTATGAATAGATTAGAAGGAAATCTTATTAACAATTTTATGTCAACAAATTAGCCAATTTAGATAAAATGGACAAATTCCTAGAAAGACACAAGTTACCAAACTGACTCAAGAAGACATGAAAAAATCTGAATAGAACTAAATCCAACAAATAAGTAAATAATTAAAACTCTCCCCACAAAATAGCCCTGTGATTTCACAGTTGCCACGTGTGCATGCTAAGTTGCTTATATCACGTCCGACTCTGTGAGACCCTATGGACTATAGCCTGCCAGGCTCTTCTGTCCATGGGATTCTCCAGGCAAGAATACTGGAATGGTTTGCTATTTCCTTCTCCAGGGTATCTTCCATGACCCAGGGATCGAACCTGGGTCTCCTGCATTGCAGGCAGATTCTTTACCACCTAAGCCACTAGGGAAATTTGTGATTTCAAGGTGCATTCTATCAAATATTTTAAAAAGAAAAATATTAATTTTTCATAAACTCTTAAAATATAGAAAGATAAATACTTCCCAACTCATGCTTTCAGGCTAGTATTACCTGATATTAACTTTAGACCCATGCCTCCCCCCAAAAAAAAATCACAAGAGGAAAAAAAAAACAAAAACACCTTTAACAAAATATTAGTTGGCTGAATCAGGCAATATGTAAAGAGAATTATACACCAACACCAAATGGGACTTATCACAGAAATGGAAGCTTGATATAATATTAAAAATCTAATAATGAAACATATCATGTAACAGAATAAAAAGAAAGGCCACTTGGTTGTCTTAACAAATAATGAAAACACATTTGATAAAATCCAACACCCAATCATGACAAAAAGAAAAATTTCTCAACCAAGAGTATTATAAAGAAATATCCTCAATCTATGAAAAATCCACAGCTAAGATCATTCAGTAATGATGAAAGACAATGTTTCTCTCCAAGGAGGCAGGACATCCAATTCTGACACTTCTATTCAACAATGAGTCAGAAGTTCTACTCACTGCAAAGAGAAAGAAGAAAAGAAAGAGAAAGAGATGAAAGACATCTAGATTGAAAAGGAAGAAATATAGAAGTCTCTATTATCCTTTGATAGAATCCTGAATATAAATATGTTTAAAAATTCACAAAGAAACTATTGGAACTAATAAACGATTTTCCAAAATTGCAGGAAATAGCATGAATAAACAAATATGCATTGTATTTCTGTGTATCAATAACCAAAGCAAGCCAAACATGAAACTCAGATAACAATTTCATTCCCAACAGTATAAAAAAGAATTAAATACTTAGTCTACCCTGAAAATGATAAAACCATGTGGAAAGAAATTAAAACAGATCTCAATAAATGGAGAGACATTCCATGTTCATGGATTTGAAGACTCAATATTGTCATAATGGCAATTCTCCCAAAATTGATCTATAAATTCAATGTGATCCCTATAAAAATCTCAGCAGGCTGGTGTACATTGACAATCTGTTTCTCAACTATATATGGAAATGCAAAGGATATAGAAGAGCAAAAGTAATTCGAAAAGAGAAGATCAGCGTTGGAGGACTCACACTAGCAGATCTCAAATTCACTGTAAATCGCAGAAATCAATGATGCATATTATTGGTGCAAGGACAAGCATTTAGGTCAGGGGGATAGAACTGGGATTCCAGAAATAAATCTTATTCACAGGAAGAAAAGAAGAGGCATAACTTTCATATAGGATCAGTTGAATTTTGACAAAAATGCTAAAATAGTTCAATGAGATAAAGAGTATTTTCACTACATGGATCTAGAACAGTTGAATATTTATGTGAAAACAAATGAATGTAAATCCTTACTTCATATCATACACAGAAAATAACTCAAATTGGATCATGGATCTAAATATAAGAAACAAAACCTTATGCTACTTCTAAATGAAAATGTAGGAGAAATTCTTCATGATCTTGAACTGGGCAAAAAGTTTTCAGAAACAATAGCAAAAGACAGATCTGGAAAAGAAAAAAATGATAAATTGTGTTTCATAAAAATTAAAATTACTGTCTTTAAAAAAAAACACTACTTAGGAAATGAAAAGACAAGTTAGAAACTGGGAGAAAATATTTGCTAATCATACACTTAATAAAGAACTTGTATCTATAGTGTATAAAGTATTCTTACAACTTAAGAACAAAAACAGCATGAAGAAGAAATTGCCAAAAATTTTTGAATAAATACTTCACACAAGAAGATATATGAAAGGCATTAAGCCATGAAAAGATGCTCAACATCAGTCATTAAAGAAATTTAAATTAAAATCACAAGGAGATACCCCTTGTGGTTTACACACCCCCTAGAAAGGCTATGTTCAAAAGAGATAAAAGCAAGTGTTGATGAGGATGGGGAGAAGATGGAAAACTCATAAACTGCTGCTGGAAATGTAAAATGTTGTAACCACTTTGGAAAAACATTTGGCAGGTTCTTTTAAAGTTAAAAATAAACTTATTAAATGACCCAGTGATACCACTTCTAGGAATCTTTTCAAGAGAAATGAAAACATATGTTCACATAGAGCCATGAAGGTGAATGTTCATAATAACATTATCCAGGACAGCCCGAATCTGGAGACAATCCAAGTAGCTAACAACTGGTGAATAAAAAAACAAACATGTTATATCTTTGCAATAGCATATTATTAAGCAATGCAAAAGAACAAATTACAGGAATGAACCTCAAAAACATCATGAAAGAAACCAGATGCAAAAGCCATAAATTCTATAATTCCATGTATATAGAATATCTAGAAAAGGAAAAAAAATGTATACATACAGAATGCAAACTAGTGGTTGCCTTGAACTGGGGTGGAGGTAGACAAAAGAGATTAACTACACACAGGAACACGGTAGAATACACAGAAGAAGTATACAAAAAAGATCTTAATGACCCAGTAACCACGATGGTGTGATCACTCACCTAGAGCCAGACATCCTAGAGTCTGAAGTCAAGGGGGCCTTAGGAAGCATCACTACAAACAAAGCTAGAGGAGGTGATGGAATTCCAGTTGAGCTATTTCAAATCCTAAAAGATGATGCTGTCAAAGTGCTACACTCAATATGCCAGCAAATTTGGAAAACTCATCAGTGGCTACAGGACTGGAAAAGGTCAGTTTTCATTCCAATCCCAAAGAATGTGCAAACTATTGCACAATTGCACTCATCTCACACACTAGCAAAGTAATGCTCAAAATTCTTCAATTGAGGCTTCAACAGTACATGAACCGAGAACTTCCAGATGTTCAAGCTGGATTTAGAAAAGGCAGAGGAACCAGAGATCAAATTGCCAATAACTTTTGGATCATCGAAAAACCAAGAGAGTTTCAGAAAAAACATCTACTTCTGCTATATTGACTACACCAAAGCCTTTGACTGTGTGGATCACAACAAACCAGAAAATTCTTAAACAAATGGGAATACCAGATCACCTGACCTGCCTCCTGAGAAATAGGTATGCAAGTCAAGAAGCAATAGTTAAAACCAGACATGGAACAATAGACTGGTTCCAAATTGGGAAAGGAGTACATCAAGGCTGTATATTGTCACCCTGTTTATTTAACTTATATGCAGAGTACATCATATGAAATGCCAGGCTGGATGAAGCATAAGCTAGAATCAAAATTGCTGGAGAAATATCAATGACCTCAGATATTCAGATGATACCACCGTTAAGGCAGAAAGTAAAGAGGAACTGAATAGCCTCTTGATGAAAGTCAAAGAGGAGAATGAAAAACCTGGCTTAAAACTCAACATTCAGAAAACTAAGATCATGGCATCTGGTCCCATCACTTCATGGGAAATAGATGGGGAAACAATGGAAACAGTGACAGACTTTATTATCTTGGGCTCCAAAATCACTGCAGATTGTGACTGTAGCCATAAAATTAAAAGACGCTTGCTGCTTGGAAGAAAAGCTATGACCAACCTAGACAGCATATTAAAAAGCAGAGACATTGCTTTGCCAACAAAAGTCCGTATAGTCAAAGCTATGGCTTCTCCAGTAGTAATGTATGGATGTGAGAGTTGAACCATAAAGAAAGCTGAGCGCCGAAGAATTGATGCTTTTGAACTGTGGTGTTGGAGAAGACTCTTGAGAGTCCCTTGGACTGCAAGGAGATCCAACCAGTCCATCCTAAAGGAATCAGTCCTGAACATTCATTGGAAGGACTGATGCTGAAGTTGAAACTCCAATACTTTGGCCACCAGATGCAAAGAACTGACTCATTGGAAAAGATCCTGGTGCTGGGAAAGATTGAAGGCGGGAGGAGAAGGGGACGACAGAGGATGAAACGGTCGGATGGCATCACCAACTCGGTGGACGTGAGTTTGAGCAGGCTGTGGGAGTTGGTGATGGACAGGGAAGGCTGTCATGTTGCAGTCCATGGAGGTCAAAGGGTCAGACATGACTGAGGGACTGAACTGACCTGAACTAAACACACAGGAACAAGGGAACTTCCTACAGTGATTAGAAATGTTCTAAAAACTGAACTGTGGTGATGGTAACAAAACTCAATAAATTTACCTAAAAATAACCAAGTTTTACACTAAAGTGGGTGAATTCTATGCTGTTTAAGTTATATCTTAACAAAGCTATCACAAAGAACAACAACACGACAGCAAGCTGAACCTTTCACTAAGCTGTCTCCCAAAGTCAGACCTCGGTGACTATTCCTCTCTTCCTGATTGGAGGTGGGGATGCTGGTCCTGATCGAAAGGACCTCCATCATTTTTTTTTTCCCCTGGATCCTGTTTATTCCCAACTCTCTCTGTTTCTCCCAAGTCCTCCACTAGCTTCTCCCCTTTATTGCTACATGTCTTAGAAGAATGGTCTGTGATAGACATGGCCATTTCCCAATTCTCATCCCACAGTTGGCTCCAGTGGGGCTCCTCCTCCATTGTGAGAGTGAGGTTCCTCTGGTCCATGACACTACAAAGCATAGTAGATGCTTTGTAGGTTTTTCTTTAATAATCCCTTCTTAAAAACATTCTCTTCTTGGTCTGTCAACCTCACTCTCTCTGGGCTTTTCTCTGACTCTCAAAGCCATTAGTTAGATAAGCTTCTTTGAGTCTTACAATGGGTCTTTATGGCCCCTTCCTTGGTCCATTCTTGACTGACCTGACACAGCCTCCTTTCACCTACCATATCTGACGACTCTAAGCAAGTTATCTCAAGGTGACCCTCTCTTCTGAGTTTCATGTCTACTGGTCACCTGCTCTCTGAATAATTTGAATCTCATAGGTCCAAGACTTAATCTCACACTGTTTTTCACAAATCCCTTTCTTCTTCTGCATCTGTGAACCTTTGCCAAATTGTTGTCTAAGAAGAAATCTGGAAGCTGCTTAGCAGCCCTTTCTCTGTCCCTGATCCCTATGCTAGATTGTTCCCCAGTCCTAGCCTATCGTTTCTAGACTTTGATTCTATCTTCTCCTCTCCACTCTCTCCTACTACTGGCTTCATTGTCCTTATTATCGTATCATTTTAGCATTCTTGAATGAGCCTTTAAGTAGTCATTTTAGATCTCTTTTTTATCTTTTTATCAATTATTTGTGTTAATTGGAGGCTAATTACAATATTGTAGTGGTTTTTTCCATACATTGACATGAATCTCTATTTTAAAATTAATAAATAAACCATTTAATTAATCAAAAGAAGGAGATGTTAAAATAAACAAACAAAAAGAAGACCAGCCTTGAAAACTCCCTAGAGGGAAGAGGGTTCAGGATGGGGAACACATGTATACCAAAATTTAAAAAAAAAAAAAAAGAAAAAATAAATAAATAAATATCACCCTTTGTCAAGAAAAAAAAAAAAAAGAAAGAAAACTCCCTAGCTTATTTTGCAAGATGAATTTGACCTGGGCCATTTCTTGCTCATGCCTCTATGCAAAATTTAAACTGTTTCTCAAAGTTGATATCAGGTAACTACTAACCAATTCCCTATCATTTAAGAAATTTCTAACAGGATAACCAATCACCTTTACACAGTCACTGTGTAAAGACTGTGTCAAGACAGCGCCTTGACAACACTGTGTTAGCCATTAATTAACTTTATGTTCTTGAAAGTAATAAAACTGCGTTTCTTTTAAAAGGCTTTATAATTAGTCTGAACCACACGATTTAACACTTAATTATATACCAGCTTCTATTGTTCTGTAATTCCTTCTTTTCTTCCTTTCTCTCTATCTCCTTCCTTCCTCGACCCCATCTTCCACGTACGTGTATGGGGTGACTACACAGTGCATTAACTGAAGAATCCCAATGAATCAAAGGACATCAGCTCTCCCTCATGAAGCATCCTGCTCAGCAAGGAAGATGAAATCAGTACATAAATGACTATATTATGTGGATGAAAGAGATTACTTTTTTTTTAAGGAGTTTTAGATAAAAATCTTAAGTGCTGAGAGAATTCCCAAGAAAAGAGTAATTACTTCCTAACTGATGGAGAACAGGGCTTAGGGATAAGAGAAGACCCCTGTAGAGATGCAGACAGGAAGATTGCAGTGCAAGCTTGGGAAGAAGTCTGCAGAAAGACACAGAAGCAGGAAAAGGGAGGGGCCTACCTAGAAACCATGTGACGCCCAGAAAGACCATGAGCTCTGAATTCAGACCTGTCTGGTTTGGAACACTGGCTCTGCCACTTACTAACTGCGTAGCTTTGGCCAAGTTGCTTACACTCCCTGAGTCCTTGCTTTTTTTTTTTTTTTTCCTCAGCTTTGCAATGTGTATATACTGGATCACAGAATTATTAAGAGCAGTAATTGGAATAATGCTCATAAAGTTCAGGGACATTGTAAATAAGGAAAATGTAAATCCATGCAAATATCCTTTTCTTATAAGTAAAAAGGCCATGTCAACTATAGACAGCCCTGCTGAAGAAATAGCTGGACAGGCGCACAGATATCTCTCACCTAGCTCGTGGTGAGGCACCAATTTGACCTTGCCAGCATCTGCCTTCTATTCCTTAACAGAGATGCTTAATTCCTTCCATTCCAGAGCACTGCCAGCATTCAGGTCACTTCAAAGAGAAGTCAACTTCTTAAAATTCATTTACTTACACTTCAAGAAAATGTTAGCAATACTGTGAGAAACTACTGTCTCATACATGGACTTCCTCATCTCCATATATCCCTTTATTTTTTTCAAGTCATAGGATCATTATAGAGTTTTCACTAGAGGCGATTTCATTCAGCTCTTCACTTTATGGGACAAATTTTACAAAGCATAGAACTAATTGCTTTTATGATATAAGAACTACTTCTTAGGATACTAGTCATATAAGAAATGGTCCCATGCTTATTGAGCTTTATAATTAATCGGGTATACAAATGACTCACTGCCAGGTAATACACATAGTGGCAATGCCCATAAGAGATACATGAGTGTCCGGTCACTTTCCATTACAGAATGTAGACCAAGATCATTTAGAGATTATATTAGACAAGTAGGGACTTCCCTGGCTGTCCATTAGTTAAGACGTCACCTTCCAGTGCAGGGGGGTTCAGGGTTGATCCCTGGTCAAGGAGCTAAAGGCTTCCCAAGTAGAGCAGAGGTAAAGAATCTGCCTGCCAGCACAGGAGATTCGAGAGATGCAGGTTCAATCCCCAGGGCGGGAAGATCCCCTGGAGATGGGAATGGCAACCCACTCCAGTATTCTTACCTGGGAAATCCCAGGGACAGAGGAGCCCAGAGGACTATAGGCCATGGAGTCGTAAACAGCCAGACTCGACTTAGCAACTGAGTCCCCATGCACATACGGAGGTAAGGTCCGACACGTCTCACGGCCAAAAATACCAAAACATAAAACAGAAACGATGCTGTAACAAACTCAATAAAAGACTTTAAAAATCGTCCACATCAAAAAAAAAAATCTTAAAAAAAAATAGACAAAAAAAAAAAAAATAGACAAGTAACTGAAACTGAGAGAAGTCTAAGAGTCCTTCCCAAGAGCTGAAGTGGAACCCGAGTCTCCTGGCATCAAGTAAATGCTACTTTCATCGAGAAATCTTAAGAGGGTCAGCAAGCAGCCATGCTTTTGATAAAACTGTGCAATTTTGATAGACAAAAATAAGGGAGGGGGAAGTTGTACTTATGAGGAGACAAAAAGATGCTGGTAAAGTCCCAGTCTGGGAGAACTGTATGAGGCCCCTTCCATGATTGCTGAGAGTACCACCCAGATGCCATGAAGTGCAGTCGAGTGGAAGACAAGAAGAAGTACAAGTGGGAACTTAACAGGGAGCCTCAAATGCCAGGATGAGACAGGAATGGCCATTGAAGGGGAAACTCATTGAAGTTTGCTCAAGGAGAGACTAGACAGGATCAAGGCATTCTTTCAGCACAAAGGACTGTACCCAGACACGGAACAAATGGGAGGTTTGAGACTGGAAATGAAGAAATGAGTTAAGACACCATCCTACCAATTCCAAGGAGGAGTCAAGTCGTCGGGAAGAGCAGTGGGGGCTTCTGAAGGAACTCGACCTTTGTACTGTACCCACCTCCTAGTAACTTCAGAACTAGATCCGCAAGCAGGTGGTCTAACCACAGAGAAACGGAACACTTACCTTCTTCCTCCTTTCATATCTAAGTGATTGAGGTGAGCTGGACGTTTGGGACTGCCACTGTATTAGACACTGAATTTCACATGCTCGGTTTTGTGTTCAATACCTTTTTTTAAAGGAAATTGTCATTTCTGAAACATTCAGATACGAATAGAGAGTAAGTGCAAAACTGGCATGATTAGGTACCATGTGAAAGCCATGGCAAGGATGAGCACTTATTTGGATGATCTAAAAGTTCCAGAACTATCTGTATGGACATTTATAGTCTCATCACTGGTTTGAGAAGCCAGCCCATCCCGTGACTTCACTCGCCATGCAGAACTGGTACAGTGTGCCTGTGGTCAGCTCAGTGACTCTCCACCACCACTGAGTCACCTGGCCAGCAGTGAATGTAGAAAAACAGGCTCTCTATGGCTGCATTGCCTTAAATATCCAAACTCGCCTGTTCTTTGCCATCATTCTGTTCCTCTAAGAACTGGCATTATGATCACCTTCCTACAAAACTGAACGGGCAAAACACACCGATGACGGATTGTTTTAATCACAAATGTAATAACCCATCATGTCTCATGGAAAAAGAAAGAGGGCAACAGGGAGGCAGTTTGGTCCAGGAGTTTAATAAAAGCACGCTTTCCTCATTAGGAATCTCATAACGCCATCTTCTAAACGTGGAATCTGGAATACAGCTCGGGAAACCAATGGGTCAGACCCAGGGCTCCGGAGAAGTCACTGAGAGTTTGCACTTGGTCCATTCTCCCAAGAGGAGAACCTCCAGAGTTGCCAGGACAGCAAGAGAGCCCTGGCCTGGCCACAGCATCATGGTGCAAAGGGTCTCTCTGCAACAGGACCTGATCCTCCCTCTCCCTGCTTACAGGCGTCCTCCTAGCCTCCTGTCCGTGCTTCACATCAGCACATCCACACACACCTGGCAGACACTTCCACTGGACCTGCTGTTCCAACCCCAGACCATACCTGTGTTTAAAGACAGCCAAGTACACCACGAGGAGCAGGTGAGCGAAGACAGGGAAAATTAGGACATTTCCCTGGGCGGCAAGAATTAACTTGCAGGGCCCTTGCAGGCACAGGCGTATTTCAGGAGAGCACACTGTGTGCTTAAAAATGCTTTTTAGAAACACGCTTCCAATTGCAGCTTTTCCTAACAAAAGACTGGGGGACTTGCGCCTGAGGTAAAGTTTCCAAGCTGCCAGGCAGAGGGAGGGCTGGGCTACGGGAAAGCAAGACACAGACCCCGTGGCGGCCACCTCCCTCCATGCCAAGATGCAGCTGCCCGCCTTTCTCTCACCACATGCGTTTCCACCTCGGTGTCCCGCTGCGGAATTCTCTCCAGTGATAAAACACTCCACTACTTTCATTTGCTCTTAATTAAAAAGGGAAAAGAAACTCCTAGGGCTCTGACAACAAGGGGAAAAAAAAAAACAAGGAAAGAAAGAAAAGGAAAGGAAAAAGTTAAAGGGAAAGAAAACGGAATGCTCTTTGAGTTGGTGGAATCAAAGGGTCGGAGCCTGACAGGGCAAGTGAGAAGGGATGAAAAGAACATGGAGTTGCTGAAAACGGTTTCATCTTTCTGAGCAACGTGGGTTCTATGAAATAGACATGTTTTTAGGGGGAAATGGGACCGAATGGTAATGAACTTGCCTGCCAATGCAGGAGACATAAAAGACGCAGGTTTGATCCCTGGGTCGGGAAGATCACCTGGAGGAGGCAGGGCTACTGACTCTAGTATTATTGCCTGGGAAATCCCATGGACAGAGCAGCAGTCCATGGGGTCACAAAGAATTGGACATGACTGAAGCGACTTAGCAAGCAATCATGAATGGGGGTGTCAGTATTGCTAGAAGGAAAAGCAGAAGGTTAAACAGAGCAGCCCACCGCCCTAAGCACCCATGTCTGATTTCCACCCTGCATGGTCCCTACACCGGCACTGCGGCTGTCTCTCAACAAATACTTATAAAAACTGCCTTATGATCCAGCAATCCCACTGCTGAGCCTACACACTGAGGAAACCAGAAGGGAAAGAGACACATGTACCCCGATGTTCATCGCAGCACTGTTTATAATAGCCAGGACATGGAAGCAACCTAGATGTCCATCAGCAGATGAATGGATAAGAAAGCTACGGTACATATACACAATGGAGTATTACTCAGCCATTAAAAAGAATACATTTGAATCAGTTCTAATGAGGTGGATGAAACTGGAGCCTATGATACAGAGTGAAGTAAGCCAGAAGGAAAAACACCAATACAGTATACTAATGCATATATATGGAATTTAGAAAGATGGTAACAATAACCCTGTGTACGAGACAGCAAAAGAGACACTGATGTATAGAACAGTCTTATGGACTCTGTGGGAGAGGGAGAGGGTGGGAAGATTTGGGAGAATGGCATTGAAAAATGTAAAATATCATGTATGAAACGAGATGCCAGTCCAGGTTCGATGCACGATACTGGATGCTTGGGGCTGGTGCACTGGGACGACCCAGAGGGATGGTATGGGGAGGGAGGAGGGAGGAGGGTTCAGGAGGGGGAACACATGTATACCTGTGGCAGATTCATTTTGATATTTGGCAAAACTAATACAATTATGTAAAGTTTAAAAATAAAATAAAATTTAAAAAAAAATAAAGGACCAAAAAAAAAAAAAAGCTCTACCATGAGACTCCTCTGGTGGTCCAACGGTTAAGAATCCACTGCTCAATGCAGGAGATGTGGGTTTGATCCCTAGTCAGGGAGCTAAGGTGGGCTTCCACAGTAGCTCAGTGGTAAAGAATCCACTGCAATGCAGAAGGTGCGGTTTCAATCCCTGAGTTGGGAAGATACCATAGAGGAGAAAATGGCAATTTGCTCCAGTCTTCTTGCCTGGAAAATCCCATGGACAGAGGAGCCTGGTGGGCTATAGTCAATAGAGTCGCAAACAGTCGCACACGACTTAGCAACTGAACTCACACACACACACACACACACACACACACACACACGGGAAGCTAAGATTCTATATGCTGCAGTGCAATTAGGTCCTCACACCTTAGCTAGAGAAGACTGCCAGCTGCACCAAAGACACAGTACAACCAAAATAAAAATTTAAAAATTAATAATAAAAAATAAATAATTTGTTTAAGAAAAGCCCTACCATGGACTCCACACTATGATTAACACTTTAACAGGATTTGGGGGAAAAATAAATATGCAGTCAACAATATTAATAGTTTTAATTTCCTGCATCCTGCTCGGGGTCAGCTATAATATTAGCACTAAATATCCACAGGCTCTTGATCCACATAACAGTCCTGCAAGGAGAGGTTATGACATTCAGCACATGGGTAGGAAACCAAGGCTCAGAAAGACAAAAATAATGTTAATAAAATTAAAACATGTAAGTCTTGCCCAAAAAGATCCTTCCAAGGAAGTGTCAAGTGTCAGAGTTGAAATGTAACCTCCCATCAATCTTAGACCGTAGTCCATGCTCTTCCCATTATTTCATTTTTCTGGTCACTGAATGAATCAAACCCAGTGTCCTCTCTATTCTCACTTAGTACATTCAGATGTGCCTCTTGCCTCCTGACTCCAGGGCTGGGTGGAGTTTTCATAATTTCCACATTCCAAAGACTAAAGCACACTCTAAAATCCGAGTTCAGGCTGCTCAGCGCTTTCTTTTCCACTCCCCCTATTTCAGCTGTCTTTGGCCTCCTTCACAACCAGCCTAAGCCCACCAGGACTGTTCCCACCATCTGCCTCATCCCTGCCTTTCATGGGGAAGAGCTTTTTAGGAAGAAGTTGTCCTCCTCCCATTATAAAGTCAAATTAAGTGCTTTAGCTGACCTAAGGATAAAATCCAGCTCTGTTGGACTCTATACCTGACATGCATTACAATGTGCCCCAAATGCATAAAACCCGAAGCACATACCAAGACACCCCAACATGAACAAAGTGAGTGCAAATCAGGGTGGGTGACCATTCCTTCACAAAAGGCTTCACCACGGCTTTCCTGAAATAGTAAGCTTCTCTGATGCACTTGCGTTACGACTTGATTTTCCCCCAGGGATATATCCTTTGCACAGAGCAAAGCAAGCTGCAATGAAAGGCAGCACTGAAAGCATCTGCCTGGAGACCTCAGATCGAGGGCTTATTCACCGAGCGCTGAGCTCTTGCCCAAACCTCTTGTTCTTCCTAATATTTAGCGGGAGGCAGGCCCCACTGACTGTCCTGGGGGCCCGCTTCTGTTCACAAGCTGGCATCTGGCGCCAGTCTATCTGTGCTCACAAGCAACCCTGGTAGGAACTGTCACTACTCCCCTACTTCCATTTCATCAAAGTACCCTGAGTACTCATTGGAAGGACTGATGTTGAAGCTGAAGCTCCAGTACCTTGGCCACCTGATGCTAAGAGCCAACTCACTGGAAAAGACCCTGATGCTGGGAAAGACTGAGGCAGGAGGAGAAGGAGATGGCAGAGGATAAGACTGTCGGATGGCATCACCAACTCAATGGACGTGAGTATGAGCAAACTCTGGGAGTTGGTGATGGACAGTGAAGCCTGGGGTGCTGCAGTCCATGAGGTGGCAAAGACTCAGACAGGGCTTAGTGACTGAACACAAACAAACTCCCCTGCAGAATGCAGAGCCTCACAACTAAGCAGGCACTTTGTAGAGCCAGGCTTCGACTCCTGATTATCTTCTGCTTTAGTATCAGAGCCTGTATGAGTCAGGTCACGCCAAAACCACAAACAACTGGAAAGTCTCAGTGGTTGAAACAACACAAGTATATTTGTCTTTTACACAAGATTCCATCATAGATCAGCAAGTGGGACACAGTGGGGTGGGGCTCATTCTGTCCCCTCACTCAGGGACCCAGGCTGATGGAACAGCCACAATCTTGAAAGCCATTATTTGCCATGACAGGGTGAAGGGAGAGCTCTGGGAGACCCCACATTGGAAAGGAGATGTTGAAACCATCCGCCATTTCTGCTTGCCTCCCATGGGCCAGGACGAATGGCACAGGCCTCCTGGACAGGAGATGATTACAATCCTTCCCAAGGATGTGGTCGGGAAGAAGAGAGCTCCACTGGTGCAGTACTGGTGTTCCCTGGGGACCCCAGGCATTCTGGTGCCTCCCAGACTACCCTTTGACCACAGAACCTGGGCCTCTGGGGAAGAGATGCATGAAGTGAGTTCCAGATGACCCTGGATATGCTTGTTCTGTGGGAGAAAGAGCCCTATTGATATTATATCACTGATTAGACCAGCCCCTTAAGCCTTGTCCCCAAAGGAAAAGACTGCAGAGCTGTCCTGAATTCAGCATAGTACCTGGGTACACCTGCCCTGCGGGATGCCCCCTCCAAGGCTCTCCTGAGGTGTGAGCCCCAGATCTCAGGTGCCTTGCTGGGGTTTCCAATCCTATAGAAATTCCCGTGTCCCATGATGTTCTTGCAATAGGAGCTTTAATGCATTTCAAAGGGTGGCTCTTTTCTTTCACATTCTCTTGGGTCTTGTTCTTGGCAGTTCTCCTCTTTTTTTTTTTTTTGGGTGAGGGGTAAGTTGAAACAGGTTCTCCTTCCCAAATTTCTCCTCCTTCCTCCAGCCTTTTCACGAGGAAGAAAAGAAACGCAAGCAAATCAAACTGTCTCTGTTAAATCCATGGCCATTCCTCTCCCCTTATGCTTTCTCACCATTTGGGGTTGAGAGATGCTGGTGCTAGGTCTCCCTGGGTGACTGGTTTATTTTCAAGCCAGGAAAAGATTGCAAGGTAGGTTTCTGTCAACCCCTACACCTCCCCTGAATGCTAACGCCAAGCACTCTTACTAAAGGAGGTGTCAGGACGCATTAGCCAAATGCAACGAGGCTTCCGAAAGATGGGCACAGCTGACTAGGAAAGAGCAAGGAAAGGGGCTGTGTTTCTGGCAGGAAGATAAAAAAAAATAAATAAATAACACAAAGATACCTCACCCATCTCCATCAATGGGGTAAGGTGAACACTGGGAACCGAAACACACAGATGGAGTTACAATCCTTTATTTTCCATTTCTTCAAAAGATGTCTTTCTTATTTAAAGTCATTTTATAATTTCGAAGGAAAAGATGTATTTGTTCTCTTAAGGAAAAGAAGAAAGATTTGAGTCAGAAAGATAGTCTGTAAACCTAGGTGTGCTAATAATGTATGCTAAGGATCGAAGCGAGTGAAATAGATGGGGGGGTGGACAATGTCTTAGCACCTTTCCCCCTTTTAAAAAGGGGACAATGGGGAGCTTCACTGGAGATCCAGTGGTTAGGACTCTATGCTCCCAAAGCAGGGGACCTGTGTTCAATCCCTGGTCAGGGAACTAGATCCCATAAGCCACAACATGAAGTTCACATGCCACAATTATTTTATTTAATAATAAATAAAATTCATAAATAATAAATAAAATTATCTATTTAAAAATTTTTAATAAATAAAAAGGGAAAGGACTATGAAAATAAGGACAATGCAATGAACTTATTGGATTATAGAAAATGCAAGTGAAAAAAGGGGAAGGAAATTTGAATTCCCACCGGATGTAAGAGCATTACTCACGACCACTCATTTTACACGCACAATGCATGTTAGAGTCTCACTCAAGCAGCCCTTCCTTCCTTCCAACACTCACTCATTCACTCGTTCATGCATTCTAAAAGAATTAAAATTGGCTTCCTACTCTCCGGTGCTACGCAAAGAACTGATGACAAAGAAAAAATAGACCTACAGCCGTCGAGTCGTTTCTCTTCTGGTGAGGAGCGGGGTTGGAACACAGAGACCACAGTGTGAGAAAACTGAGATGCAGAGAGCTGCGTCTTGCCTAAGCTTGTCTAGGTTCAGGCTTAGGTGCTTCTGACACATCTAAACCCAAATTACCCCAGTCTGGCGGGCTGCCAGTCAGCTGATGGGATTCTAGCTCCAAAGGTGCAGAATCTCCAAGTTTGGGTCTAGAAACCAGTAAAAAAAAAAAAAATTTAAACACCCTTGGTGAACCTAATCATACGATCAGACACACCAGTGACGTCATCCCTGCTTCTTTAGCCCCCACACCATCTCAGCCATCATCAATAGCACATCAAAAATAAAAACAAACAAAAAAGGATCTGCTTCTCTGAAGCCTCCAGCGGTCATTCTGGGCAGGAAGGTACGAGAGGGACAATTTTCATGGATGGGTTTATATATATACATAACTCATCCTAAATGTAACTTTAAAAGTCATCTCCACTTCAGGCCTTAAATTTCTCTCCATGCTGCTCAGAGGACAACCAATAATGTCACCACTTAGAAGTCCCCCAGGAAATAAGTCCTTTTATCTTACCATCCACAGATACTTGAAAGCTGAATCAATCTCGGAGGCAGCCTGAACTTCACAGACATTGAGTGATTGTGATTCTACCACAGATATGCCCAGGCTCCCGCTGATACGATGTGTGTGTGTGTGTGTGTGTGTGTGTGTGTGTGTGTGTATGCGTGTGTGTGTGTGTGTATGCATGCGCACATGCCCATGAGTGAAACTTCCTTAGGGCCAAAATGTAGTAAGATTTATTGTAGCTGGTTACAGAGGACTCCAGTCAAGGGGAACGGGGTTTCGACACGGACAGTAAAGGAGCGCAAAGACAGGTGACATCAGTGATGAGGTGAGGAAGTTAAGTGCACAAGGGAAGAAGGAGCTTTCAGAAACAAATCCGAGGCCCCAGGGAACAAACGCAAGTCAAAACCACCATCTTTACTTAACAAACAAGACACAGTTTTGGTAGATTTAATGACACTAAAAGGAAGGAGAGGATTTGAAGCAATTCAAAATGCCGTTTGTATTTTAAATTTTTTTTTTTCTCTCTCTTGATCCCTGGATCTGGAAGATCACCTGGAGGAGGGCATGGCAACCCACTCCAGTACTCTCGTCTACAGAATCCCATGGGCAGAGGAGCCTGGTGGGCTACAGTCCATGCAGTCTCAAAGAGCTGGACACATGAGAGATTAACACTCTCTCTCTCTCTCTCTCTCTCTCTCTCTCTCTCACACACACACACACACACACACACACACACACACGCCTTCTCACAGAGAACAATACAGACAAGAGTGCAGGATGAGGTGGTGTCCCAAGGTCTAACGTATCTTTTGCCACCATCACAGCCCTGACACCCACCAAACCCCATACACACAAATACTCTTTGTCTCTCCTTCCCTACCTTGTAATTCCCCTTGGTGTAAACAGTCTAAATTATTTACATCTAGATTGAAGGCCTCTTTCAGACTGACTGGGACTACAGTAATCAAAATATAATTGTGCTATAGATATGCTAATACTTCATGCTAATGTTTGATTAAGAAGGCTATTAGGCCAGAAAAATAAAGAGAGGAGGTCTGGGCCACCCAGGGGCTAAAGGATGTTCCAGAAAAAAAAGGTCACAAGAGAACCTTGAACTCACAGAGAATCTGCGTGACTGAAAAACAAATCCTGAACAAGAAACATTTTAGTGAGGCCAGCTCTGCAAGCAGATCTGAGAAAAGAGCTTGCTAATAAGTGAAGGACTTGGTCTAAGTACTTCTTATGAGTAAGGTGTACTTACTCCTCAACTGAATGAAACTGTTACTAGTATTTTTCCCCATTTCCACATGAGTTAACATAGGCACTGAAAGTTTAAATAACTCACCCCAGATCACAGAGCAAGGAAGTGGCAGAACTTGGATCCAAACCCAGGCAATCCGCTGCCATAAAATTTAGTAGATTGACTGAGATTCTTGAGTAGAGAAATGATTCAGGAGAATCAGGGGTATTAACAAAAGGAAAGAAGAAAACATAAATCTGTGCCCGCTAATGGCAGAAAGTTACACAAGCAATGGCCAGAAACTGCCTCCTTTTGGCAACAAGCCCAAAGGCACCACTTCATTTCTCTGCACATGGTTAACAGAGTATTAATTGCATTTCCTTAAAAGAAATTGATACAGTAGGGTTTATCTTGGACCATTGCCACTCAAAACTCACCTTCTTATCCTCTTTGCCCAAAATTTTTCCTCCTGATAGCCTTCTAATTCAGCTGCTTATCAGTAAACTCCCATTCCTGAATTCCCATTAAAAGATATGATATCTTGCTATAGTAATGTTCCAGATAACTGAAGAATTATTGAAGGTGAGGGCTTTCCTACAATAAAGGTACCAGGAACAGTCCATAAGGAGGATCTGGCCAAGCCTATGTCACTTCCCACTCACACCTGCAACGGATCCCTGCCGCCAAAGGGAGAAGTCCAACAGGCTTCCAGCTGACATGTGAGGACCCTGCAGGGTCTGAAGGCAGCTCACTTCCGGCCCCAGTCACCAGGCACTGCCATCAGCTCCCCTCCCAGCACGTTTCCTGTATTTGCTCTAATGGGCATCTGGATTGTCCTGCCACCACGCTTTCCATCAAATCTTTCTACCCATGTAGATTCTACCTTCCCAAATCTTTCCCATCCTTCTGGGTTCAAATTTACCTCCTCTACACTGCCTTCCTCAGCCATCCATGCCTGTGTACTCTCTCCTCCACTTCCATGATCATCCTTGAGATTACTTAACAGTTACTCATGTATGATCTTGTCAGCTCACTTTCCACTGATGTCTGGTGTGTGTGTGTGTGTGTGTGGCCATACATCAGCTATGAAGTCCTGTCCCTGCAACAGTATTTCTGATCATTAGAAGGCTGGTACTAAGATACATCTTTAAATTCTCATCGCATCTCTGCCACATCTGGTATGCTACTTTGTATACAGTAGACACTCAAAAAGCATTTGCTAAGTTGAAGGGTGTGTGTGTGTGTGTGTGTGTGTGTGTATTAAGTCACTTCAGTCATGTCTGACTCTTTGGGACTCCGTGGACTGTAGCCCGCCAGACTCCTCTGCCCATGGGATTCTCCAGGCAAGAATATTGGAGTGGGTTGCCAAATGCCCCAGTTGGTATGGCAACATACAGAGATGTGTTTTGTCTTTAGTAATCTAAATGCACGTTTTCATCCTATAACACAAATACCCTCCAGATCTGATCCCTGATTTCCTCTCCAGCATCTGTGTTGTCCAGTTTTTCCCTCAGCCGTTCATCAGCAGAAAACCACGACGCTGCACACACACTGCCATACATTTCTGGGAGTTCCCCACGCTGCTCTCTCTACCTGGAATGCCCTTTCCTTACTTCGTCCTCTTGAAGAAAAACTGCTGGAAAGTCACTGCTTATCCCTACTGCTTCCTTATGCATCACTGCACTTTCCACAATGGTTAACAGGTAACTGATTGTGCTTTCTCCCTGCCTTATTTGTTTAGGAACTGCAAGAAGACAGAATTGTTTTTATTTATCGCCACGTGCCTGCACATTGGCATGGTACCTAGCGCATAGTCTGTGCTTTGTGTGTTGAACCAGTGAACAAATAAAGGATGAAATATAGACTGAAGACCGAAGCTCTTTCATAAATTTGTGAAGGAGTCTGTCATTAGCCAGCCCAGTGGAGAGTGAGATAAAATTGTGCCACACTATGGGATATAGAGGCATATGCTAATATGAAAAATGTACTTTCACACACTCACGCCCAGTGCTCTCCAAGTTCAAGTCATATCCTCCCATAATTGATTGGGTTGCTGAAATCCCTGGGGGAAAGCCCTCTATGGTAAGTAAGTTGGAGCAGGCTCCACAGGAGCAATAGCACTGAAATAAGGAAAAGAGGAGAAGCAAAAAATGATGCTGAAAGTGAGAGTTTGCAAAGACAGAAAGTTGACCATATGGAACTCCTTTGCTAGCACAGGATTCTCCTAATTTTGACAAAGCGATGTCAAATCTGTGCCTGTCTTTGAGAGGAAGTTACTGGGACAAGGCAGTAAGCTTGACACCAAAATCAGTCACAGGAAAGATACCAGAGAGGGATGATTGGGGTGAGGGCCATGCCTAGTGAAGAGCAGGTTCCATTCTCTCAAACTGGAGATCTGCTCACTCTCCAGACCACAGATACAACCAGGAGCTGCCTGCGCTCATGGTTCCCTTGATGCCTTAAAAGAGATGTGATTAAGCCAGGTGGGGAGAAAAAAAAGAAAAATGTGTTAAAAATCACCGGTATAGAAAAAGGGGAGGAGGAGAGGAAGAAGAGAGAAATCAACCATGAAAAAGGAAAGGGGAAATATAGCCAGAGACATAGAAAGCCTGTCAACTCTCTCCAAACTGTAACAAAAGCATAGGAGAGATAGTTTCTCTTTAATGAATGCTTTGATCAGCCACAGTTGATATAATAATTATATAAAACTAGAGCAAGACAGAAATAGGATGAGCTTTTCTCTCACGTAGCCTGTAACCTTTGTGATTGGTTCATTTATTTAAGAAAAGAATAAGTCCCTTCAAAACAGAGGTATGTGTCAGCAGAGAGCCTGTTTTCTCCCCTGACTTATGCAATGCCTGCGTCCCTTTTCCTCCCCAGTTCAGATGGGCTGATCTGCCAGCCCATGGCTCTGAAAGGAAGCTGATGGTGGTGGAGCTCTCCTCACATGTGTCTTGGTCTGATTTCTCAAGTTAACCCACTGCCTGGCAGCAGGCCCCTCATCCCTTCCCCACCCCAAGCTTGTCACCCCGCTTCACTCAGTTCCCCCACCCATCTCCACTAGCTGCCTGTCTCCTAAGTAATAGGAAACCTCATGCTGCTGGAGGCGCTGACTTGGCTGATCTCCAGAGAAGGAGGAGAGAGCATCATTTTTTTTTTTTTTTCCAGAATGATACTCCCACAAGCACGTGCTCTTCAGAAATAGCAGGGGAGAGAGGTGGTTGCCATGGGAACGGAGGCGGCCACACTAACAGGAGTAGCACATTCCTCCCAGGGGGTGCTGAGTAGAGCCTCCTTGCTTCAAGCACCTTCCGAGCCTCTCTGAAAACTTTCCTTGCCTGAAAAGGGAGAAATCCAAAGTTGTGAAGGGTGAGTCCGGCCTAACATCCACATTTCAGTTAAGAGTTTGACAGAGCCTCAGCTTGTTTGACTTGTGATGTACTTGAACAAAAGCTTATAAAAAGTTGATAACGGCACAAAACAGCACCCCATGATATCCACTGTCGTTTGGTTCTCTGCCAGTCACAATCAGAGAATAGCTGGGATGGGGGCAGCGAATGGCGTTCCCACTGATGACAGTGGCCCCGCACTGGCCCATCACTGGCTGAGAACGACACACCAGCACAACAGTAGTACAAGGTGGAGGAAAGAAGGGCCTGTGGGGAGGCAGGAAGCCAAGGCATCTGCAGGGAGACAGTAGGTGATGCTGAGGGCTGGGCTGGGGGGATGCTGTGACTATCCAAATGGACAGTCTGAGACCGCGTCTCTAACTCCCGCTGATTCAAAAAATAAATCAGCATTCAAACACCCAGGTTTACAGAAATAAAAAATTCAACCAGCTCTCTGGTAAAATGCATACAAGCAGCTGGTTGATTAACCAGAGTTCTCTTTGCAGGAATGGCTTGGAGCACCATGGCTCCAAGCACAGACTTGCCTGTGAGGTGGGACAGGAGGCCACGGGGAATGCGGCAGAGCTGGAAGCCAGTCCCGCCACATGCCCACTGCTGATTTATTGGGACTGGAACAATTTGTCTAAAGCTGTAATTTTAACTACCTCCGTGCCGAACAGCCAATCAGAGAGCTCCCTCCACGCAGCTTTTACGAGTCCCCATAAAAGCAGCAAAATGAAAACTCAGGGGCCCTTAAAATATACTCCAAGGGCTTCTGCAGTGCAATTGGAGGCTTTTATGACTCCTGTCAGGACTTTTATGACCCCGTAAAACCAGGCAGCAGCCTGGCCTGAGATGAAAAGTGGCCCCACCGTCTTAAAGTCTAAATGGTCTGTGCATTTACAAGGCCTCCAGGAAAGATGGAGGAAACACTGCTGGGGGTCTGCCTTGAGCGAAGGCAGGTGTGGGTGGGGTGGAAGGATGGGGAGTGAGGGGAGGCACGGAAAGAGGGGGAGGGGAGGGGAGGGAGGCAGGAGAGATACACGTGAACATGGTTTCGCAGTCTTCAGCACTCAAGAGCACCAAAATGCCACATCCCAACACTATTCACCAAACACAGAGGGAGCTGAGGTTCTGCAGACAGACCCATAACTAACAGGGGCTGAACAAGAAAATGCCTTCAGTGGAAAGATAAAAAATGAAGCCGCCAGGGAACCACAGGCTCCATAGCACTTCTTCAAGGACATCTTCCCATCATTATGACACCTGCATTACAGAAAAAAAAACAAAAAACAGAGAGAGAGAAAGAAAAGGGGCCAGAAAGCCAGCCCAGAGCAATTTAAGTGTTCCATGCAGTTCAGAGAAACTTGCCCACTAGGGTGAGAACACCTCCACCCAGCTAGAGCAAGCCTGGTGCTGCAAACCCTGCAGGCTTCACTCCTCAGCTGGGGCATGAATGAGGCTCATGCCCATCGGCCCCTTCTGAGTCACTGTGGCTGAGACAACCTCATCCTGTGCCCGCATCTGGAATCTTCAGTCATCCAAATGTGCTAGCCAGGATGTGTGCTTTACACATCCCCACGAAGAGCCGGCATCACTCCGCAGAGTCAGGGGCCAGGGCTGGGGTGCATTGTGGGTGCTCCTGGTGGAAGCACTCAGGGCGGAGCAGGGGGAATGGATAGGCCAATGGGTTCACTCTGACCCACAGGCATCCACACACAGAACCTGAGCAAGACAGAAGTGACAGAGGCTGACCTCAGACCACACGGAATACCCCAGACACAGAGGCTTTGTCCCCAGAGTGTCCAGGTCAGTGAGGACCAGGACAAAGCTGACAGTGGCCCTAAAGGGTGACCCAGGAGGCCTTGGGTTTTCCAGGTTGGAGAAGGCAGATAGACAGGACAGCAAGTGACGGGCTGCACTGAGTGACTGCTGTGTGGGGTGGGTCCCTCCATCTAGAGGGACAGAGCAGGGGTGCAGGTCAGAGGGCGAGGTCAGGAAGTCTTGGAAGAGGACACACAGCCACATCCAGGGGCCGTGGCTCACGTCGGGGCTGAGACCCCAGTGGGTAACTGTTCCTCTTCCATCACTCATGTTCCCAGGAGTCTTGGTCAGGTGCAAAACGGGTATGAAGAGAAGAAGACTTAGCTGTAAAGCCCCAGACCCCATCATATAACTTCAGACAAGTCCTAACCTTTGTGAACCTCCTTTTCCTTCTCATAAAGTGGAGGTAACAAACCTAGACAGCAAATTAAAAAGGAAAGACACCACTTTGCTGACCAAAGTCCATATAGTCAAAGCAATGGTTTTATGTACGGATGTGCGAGTTGGATCATAAAACGGCTGAGTACTAAAGAACTGACGCTTTCAAATGGGGGTGCTAGAGAAGACTCTTTAGAGTCCCGTAGATAGCAAGGAGATCCAACCAGTCAATCTTAAAGGAAATCAACCCTGAATATTCACGAGATGCTGAAGCTGAAGCTCCAGTACTTTGGCCACCTGATGCAAAGACGTGACTCATTGGAAAAGACCCTGATGCTGGGAAAGACTGAAGGCAAAAGGAGAAGGGAAAACAGGATGAGATGTTGGATGGCATCACCAACCCAAAGGTCATGAATTTGAGCAAGCTCTGGAAGACACTGGAGGACAGGGAAGCCTGGCATGCTGCAGTCCAAGGGGTCGCAAAGAGTTGGACATGCCTTTGTAACCAAACCACCACAATAAAGTGGAGACAATACAGCTCCTCATGTGGCTGTTATAAGGATTAGAGGAGAACAGGAAGCGGGATTTAAACAGCCTTCTAACAGGTGGATATGAGTTTTTGGTGCTGAAGGAGAAGGAAGTTCCTGGTGGAGGAAGCCCTGATGCAGAGGTCAAGGTAGGCAGCTACTCTGCAGAGAACATTAGCTCCTTATAGGGAAGCATAGTGTGGTAAGTCATTGGCTGAACAAGTGTGCTGAACATGCTGTGCTGGGCATGGAAGATGCTGGTCAGTGAGCTCAGGAGACAAGAACTGGCGTGAGACCAGTAAGGTGGCTGCATTTCCTGTCTTGACGTTTGGCCCCACCCAATCCATTCCTCTCAGAGCAGTCCAGAGTTGCCTTCTCAAGCACAAAACAGCCCATAAGAGAAAGTCCAAGTCCCCTGAGGCAGTCCTTTATGGTCTTCCCTGACCTGGCCCCTACAGAGGTCCAACCAGGATCGCCTACAGCCTTGGCCCTTCCGTCTGCTGGCTCTATCCACACCCCATCTTCCTCACACCCAGGATGTCTGCAAGCTCAACTTGTACCTGCCCACCTCCCTTTCATTCCCCAGCCTCAGTATAAATGTGGTTTTCCCTGAGAAGCTTCCCTGGCTGGCCCCCAATGCCACCACGTCCCCGGGACTAACCAAGACTCACAGCCACACTTTCCCACCCCTCCAGTTACTTCTTTCACTCACTGGACTCTCAATTCCAAGTTCCATTTTTGTCATCCACACTGGAATGTCAGTACCATTAGAGCAGGGCACTGTTGGGACAGTGCCCGGCAAATGATATGAAAAAATAAAATTCTGTTAAATTGCTGAATTGGCCTAGCCTGGAGACAGGCTGTGTGGCGTGACCACCTAAGTTGTTTAGATGGTCGACTATTGTTAACAGGGAGCCACCAATGCTGGAAGCATCAGCTTAAAGACCTAGAAAGATGGCAGGGAAGAGGGTGTACAGAGAATGGGGTATCTGCTGGCTTCAACCAGGTAGGGAAGAAACAAGTCTGACCTGCCACAGTGGCAGTGTGAATGCAGATGAGAGACGAAAGCCATTCAGAAAATAAACTCAGCAGCAAAGGGAAGTAAAGAGGGAGGAGTCTAGGATGACCCCAGGTCTGGTGGCCAGGTAGGTGATGGGCTTAGGAAAAAAAAAAATTCAGAATATGAATCTGGAAATGGTGTCCAATCTGTGCTCCTGTTAAATAGAAGTGTGTGTGAGACACACAGGTGGAAATATCCCACAGGCAGCTAGAGATTAGACTGGTTTCCGGGAAAGGCCAGACACATAAATTGGGGAGTTAGTGGTCCAAAGGCTAAAATCACTGAAGTGGAAGGAAATAGTCCTTGGTGTCTATGCAGAGCCAGAAGAGAACAGTTTGTGACAAAACTCTGAAAAATATGAGCCTTTAAAGAAACCAGAGAGGAGTAACTGCCTTTCTTAAACTTCTGCCAACACACCAGCCCTCATTAGCTGGCCCTGTGTCTGCTTACTTATTGATAATATTACTCATTTTTGCACCAGCAAACTTAATAAATATGCTAATTTAATATAATTTTATTAAGTGCCTACTTAGTTAAGGGGTTGGCTCTCCTTCCTGGGGGCACCCATACATAGTACTCTGTGTACCTTCACCAGAGCTCATCACTGTCTACTACGATCTTTTTATTTGTCTTTCCATTAAATTATGAGCTCCTTGAGTCAAAAATTATGGATTTCAGGACTCCTAGCCCTGCCTACAGAGTGTTTACTCAATGAATGCATGAGTGAAGTTTACCATCAGATAGGGAGGAAAGATAGATGAAAATAACTTTAAAGGATAAAACTGCTCTCCTCAAGGTCGTAATTCATTTGCTACTAGTCAGACTCACAGCATGTCTTTGACACTGAAAATCTGGCTAACTTCATATGGTTAATTCTGTCTTCTTTAAAATCTCTCCCTATGTTTTATGGACACCAGTCTCGCTTGACTTATACTCTCCTTCCATTGATGTGTCTCCTTCTCAACCTTCTCACCTCCCCTCCTACTTAATCTTTGATGTCCCCCAAATCCATAGACTTATCAGTCCTTAATCATACCCACCCTAGGAAATCGGCACACAGAGTCCTCATGTGTCATTTGCAAGCAATGATTACAAAAGCGTCGTCTTCAGCTCAGAACTCCCCTGCACCCAGCTCCCTTCTGGTCTTGTGTCATCTTCCGTCCTGTCCTAAGTCCCATTTGTCATCCTGTATCACCTAATTACCTCAATGGAAAAAAAAGTGGAAGTGTTAATTGCTCAGTTGTGTCCGACTCTTTGTGACCCCTTAGACTATATAGCTCACCATCCTTCTCTGTCCATGGAATTCTCCAGACAAGAACACTAGAGTCTGTATCCATTCCCTTCTCCAGAGAATCTTCCCAACTCAGGAATCAAACCTGGGTCTCCTGCACTGCAGGTGGATTCTTCACTGAACCACCAGGGAAGCCCTAGTTACCTCATTGAGTGAAGTCACTCAGTCGCGTCTAGCTCTTTGCGACCCCATGGACTGCAGCCCACCACGCTCCTCCCTCCATGGGATTCTCCAAGCAAGAGTACTGGAGTGGGTTGCCATTTCCTTCTCCAGGGGATCTTCCCGACCAGGGATCGAACCCGTGTCTCCTGCATTCCAGGCAGACGCTTTAACCTCTGAGCTACCAGGGAAGTTACCTCATTACCCATGCCCAAAATATGCGAGTTGCTCTAGAGGCACTCCTGTTAGTGCCAGTTCCTGTGCCCAACGCACAGTGAGTCCAAAGAAACTGAAACGTCGGAGTGTGGAGCAGAGAAAGGCTTACTGCAGGGGCCATGCGAGGAGACCGTTGGCTCAGGCCCTAAAGAGCCGAGCGCTGCTGGAAGGATTTTCACAAAGAGCTTTTAAAGGGCAGATGATGGAGAGGGGTGTGTGATCAGCTTGTGCACAATTCTGTGCTTGGCTGATGGTGAGGGAACAGGACAGGGTCACAGGGGTTAACTTCATCGGTCCTTAGGCTCCAGGAGGCCTGGGGCAATGTGCTCAGGGTCATCAAGTAGTTAACATCTTCCATTTGGGGAGGGGGGTTCACATCTGCAAAACAACTCAGGAAACGTGCATAGAATACTATATCTGGGTACTTCAGAGAGGAGCTAAAGCAGAGGATATAGGGGAAGGTCCCTAGAGTCCTGCTCCATCACACTCCTCGCCCCCCTGCCCCCCTAGATAAAACTGATGACAACAAGCTGTCATCTCTTCCTTCTAAGCCCCTTTCTGCATGACTCCCGCCTTCAGTGAGTGCTTACACTGGATGAATGTAATAGACTGCTACAAAGTCATTACATCCTCACCTATTTTTCAAATCACCTGCCCACGCGGGTGTCCCATGATACAAACCTACCCCGTGGCCTTCCTGTCTTCCTCCTGAGGTTTCGTCTCTTGTTTGAGATAAAGTGAAAATTCCTTAAAAGGATTCCGACACTACCAGGGAGGGCATTAGTATCAATTACTGAATTTTTAAATGCCGCCCCATAGACCCCACTTCAGATCTACCGACTCAGAAAGTTGAGCAGGTACACCCCAATTATATGCTGCTGCCTGTTTCCAAAACTCCAGAAGCTATCATGAGGCACCTTACCAGTGGACTGTCATTTGAAACCCACATAGATAATCCATTTATTTGTAAAATTCCCAGTCTCTCTCCTTGGGAAGTTCCAAGGCAACCAGTGCCCCAGCGTATCATGATCCCAGAAACCAAGCTCATGCAACACAACTTGCCTTCTCATCACAAAGGGGTACAAGAGGAGGTACCAGGCTCAAGCTGACCAAAGCGATTTCCTTTTGGAAAGAGTTTGTATGAACAGAGAGAGGCACTCAATCTTTCCAGGTGGATCTACGTGTAAGATGTAAGATCTCAGACAATGGTCTTATCCTCTGTGCCCATCACTGCATTTAAAAAAAAGGGGATGAGCAATTCTGCAGAATGAGGGCAATAAAAACCCACAAAGAGGACAGAAGGATGGAGTGGAGGTCCCTGGTGGTATCCCTGTCCTATTTTTGAGGCCAAGTTGTAGCCTCACATGTACTCCAGGAAAATATTCAGTGTTTATAAGCAAGTTTCCTTCCTTCCTGAGTTGGTTTCTACACATAAATTCAAAGTAGCACAGACTAATAACCATGGACTTTGAGTGCTTCGTGAAGTCGACTTCTGTCTTACTTGTCTACCATCATCCCCAACTCTTCTCCTCCCCAGTGCCCTCCACCTCCACCGTCCTTACCTCCTTGTCATGACCACTGGTACCTTCTTCTCCTGCGCATGCTACCGTGTGACACAGATCTACAGTCCCTCCCTCTACATTCTTTATCTGGGCAATTAGCCTTCTCATCCAAGAAGATTCAGTTCAAGGACCACCTCCTCTAGAAACCCCCTACCGGGATGTTTAAATCTAGAAAAGGCATTCTTTTCCCATGTCTTAGAAGGGCTTGTGCTCACATCCAACACAGCTTTTGTCACATGGCATTTAGAAACATTGGTTGACTTGTCTGCTTTCCCGCAAGGACTTGAAAATGAAGGGTAAGGGGCCTGCTGACAACCTTAGCTCTCTGTCATTTAGCAAAGCTCTGGACTCAAGAGAATGGCCTCATTTAATGTTTATTAAATGAAGGGCTGAACTGATTTCATTAACGAATCAGTTATTAGTTACTAAATAATCAGAAGATGGTGCCAAATGAAGCAAAGGTCAGAAAAGTGACTGTCTACGGCCAGTAATGACTCACTATCTGACTTCTAAACCAGATTCTCTTATTCTGGAACTATTGCTCTCAACTATGCTGCAGAGGACATGACCATGTTTCAGTCTTAGGGGGGAGAAAGGCAGGTCAGATGGAAAAAGGCTCTCTTAAAACTTGACTCCAGAGCATTGCCCCAAGACAGTTTAACCCATCTCTTCAGGGAGGACGCCTCAGTTCTGGGAGGGTGCTGCATCTTCTCTGGGGCACACACTCCAGCCCCAGTTGCACCGCATGCACGAATAGAGCTGAACGGGTCACTTGACCGATTTATTGTGCAGTATCGGTTTTCCTTGTAACTGAGGCCAATGTTTTTGCTCAGTTTAGGCAGTGTGTGCATCACACCTGGAGAAGGGCAGGACAATCGACTCCAATATTCCAGCCTGGAGAATCCCCATGGACAGAGGAGCCTGGCGGGCTACAGTCCATGGGGTCTCAAAGAGTCGGACACAACTGAGCGACTCACACACACACACACACACACGCATAAACACACACACACACACATCACCCCTATAGAATGTGATCTATCAGGTAACTGGGTCTAGGATTTACCCCCACACATTCTAAAATCAGACAAAGATTCACAACAAAATATTCTTTTTCTTCTTTTTGAGTAAAGTGTGCATGTGGAAAATAGTTTATAGAGCTCAGTCTCTGCCTCATAGGAGATGAAAATGTGATCCTTTGCTAGCTCAGACAAAATCCTCCATGCTACATTAGGCTTGATAGCAAATTTTGTACTTGCAAGCTTTTATCAAAACTGTATATCTGAAATCTTAATAACACAGGAAGGTGGATTCTATTTCTCCTTTCTTTTCAGGTTTACATCAACAGACTCAGAACTAATTCCTGATTTGAAACTCAGCAGTTTTAGCAGGGTCTGTAAGAATCTTATGTCAAGGTCCTGCAGAGGATTGAAGGGACCTGATTTCATTACACACACACACACACACACACACACACACACACACACACACAAATACCCTCATGCACCAAACTTACTATCTTAACAAAAAGAATCTAAAATAATTGAGTATATCCACTGACAGAAAGAATACCTTGGTCAAATATTGGTCACCTTAAAAAAAGTATGAAACAAATAAATGGAAATTTAAACCCACATTCTAGAGTATACTATAGCTGATACATTCTCTGTTTGTTCCAGTTACAGACATTCACATATGCAATACGGCCACGAAGAGCATCAGACTTAGATTTAGGTTAGGAAGTGAGTCAGATTCAGATTTCAGTTCAAATTTAGAATTTGCCATTTACCAGCTATAAGACTTGAAATTGTTTTAAAAAATAGCCTAGGGGTCTTTTTGTCTATACAATGTAGTGAATAAGACATATTTTGTTGAACATATGGTTACTTATAAGGATCTAAATTAATATGAGGATCTAAATCACCATTTTAGCTACATATACTAACAGCAGGGAGTAATGGCTATATTGTGCCAAGTATCTTCAGCTTCTCTATAGGAAAGGGTCATATATTTCACCTCTGACACTGACCTCAGTCCAGGCCATCCGACTTGCTTTGGCCAATGCAATGGGAATAGAAATCTCTTGTGTCACTATGAAATGAAAGCTTTAAGAGACATCATGTGTTTCTGTCACTCTTTTCTCTCTGGAGTCATACTGTACGTCCCAATTAAACCTACTCCTTCAAACTGTGGTCCAGGAATTAAAGAAATAACTGGATGGGGTGGGGCAGAGAAAGAGAGGGGAGGATGGAGCAGTGTTTGTGAATACATATAAATACATACATATACATCTACATCTATCCCATCTGCCTACGCATACATCTGTATCAGTAGGCACATAAAGAATGTACACAGAGTTGTAAGCCATCATTGTTGTAAGCCACTGACATATTGGGGACATTTGTTATTGCAGCATAACTTAGCCAAAGCTGACTAATACACATTAGTATCCCTCTTAACTAATTTTCATTGAAATACCCCATCAGATTAACTGATGCTCTCTATTTCCTCTGCAAAACATACCAAAAGTCCAAAGTTCTTAGACTAATACTTAGTATATTAGCACTTTTCTGATCCTACAAGTTAGGCAAATAATTGCCGAGAATCAATTTCTTTTTACCATACAGAACTACTGTAATTTCATGCTGTAATCTCATTCTATGAAGTGTACGTTCAGTACATTGTTAAGACTTGATAAAAACTAATCACTAAATACATTAAAAATCAAATGGGAAAATGTATATCAAAGTGTATATCAAATAAATTACAAATTGCTGTGTTGATATATGAGTTGATATCAATTTGTCAATTAGCATGTTTTTGAGCAGCTACTCTTTGTTAGACACCATGCTGGGAATAACATGAAGCGTGTAACACAGAATTAATTTCAAAGGACTTTAGCCCAGAATATTGTAAAAGGAAACCAGCATCCTAACCAGCAACATATCTCAGTGACTGAGCCTAGTACCAATAAACAGCACTGCATCCATTAAAACAAACAAAAAAAATTGTATAGAATGTTCCAGCCCCAGTATATCTGAGTTAACGAGGTCAGGAAGATGGTGCCTCTTTCTATTTTATTTCATGTTTCTATTATCTTCGTTTATTTATCCATTCCAAAACAATGCAAGTTCATTACAACAGGCTTAAAATAAGGAAATATATTAAAGTTTTTGGTGTAATGATTTAGTTATTGAAAGCCTACTTAAAACAGAGGACTTTTGCTAGAAGCGTCCTTGTCGGAGCACTTTTTGCCAAAGACCAGCTGCCTAACTGCCTCTACTGCCAATCAATTCATCAGACCCTAAAAACTGTTAAAATCAAGGCACTGAGAATGGGACCACACATCAATTTCTCTAGAGAATCCCTGATTTAAATGGATGAGTCAACTTTCATTTCTCTGACTTGGGGGGATAAAAATCTGATCTCGGCCGAAAGAGGTGATGACAAAACCCATAACCCTACCTCACAATGTCTAGAAGCATCGTTCACGTGAAATGCTTTCACAAAGAAAAGCCATCGCCAATCAATATGTCATCAGGCCACAAGGAATAGCTCCATTTTAACTCAGAATCCCATTTCAAGATGGAAGAAAGGAAAGGACAATGCCGTATCCCCAGAATTGCCCAGCAGAAAGCCAAACATGAAGAACACCAGCTCCCTGGGGACAGTGGGCTAGAGCTGGACATGCCAGTGCAAAGCGTCCACTGCCAGGTCAGCTTGAGGAAAGCGAGATGCGAACACACTCTCCTTAAGGGCAGACATCACCCTGGAGACGTCTACAGGTTTCCAGTGCTGAACTCCCTGCCTGACATGTAACTAGTGCTCAGTAATTACTCCCTAAGTATAGCAACCAGCGCTTGATGGATTGAGTATCCAAGTGAATAAAGCAAGACATCAGAGTACCTTGATTTTTCAGCCTTACCATCAAATGTCAAGCATCTGGATGATTTGATAGAAGCCTAAATTATATAAGTATTCTATTGCCTGAATGGGTGAAATTTGTATTGTAATAGTTTCCTTATACCCAACCCATCATTCAAGGCATAGCTCAAAGGTCACCTCCTCAATAAAGTCTTTCCTGTTACTCAGCATGTGGTCTAGGGCTCCAGTCTCTTTCAACACTGACAAGAGTAAGTTATTTTCAAATTCTGTTTTGCAACCCATAGGTTTTGCTGCAAAAACACTTTAATAGGTCAAATCAAATTAAGAAACAGGATAGAATAGGATAGGATGAAAAAGAGAAAACAGGGAATGGGATGGAATGGAATAGAATAGAGTAGAAGGATAGAATAGAACAGAACAGAACAGACTAGAAGTACGTTAGCAAGATTCACATATAAATACTTCTGTTGTCTATGTGAGTGTGTGTGTGCATGCATACATGTGTGAGTGCTTATCTGTACAGCATTATAATTCGAATATGCTTATTTCTATGGGTGGATAGAAAGAATTTTGTAAATCACTGCTGAAGATTTAAAAAAAAAAAAAAAAGCCAGGTAGAGTATAGTAATATCTTGTCTCTACCAGTTGTTAACTTTGAACAAAAGACTCTGCCTTTTGGAGCATTGGTTTCCTCGTCTATAAAATGGGAGATCAGCCACTTATTTTTCAATATTAAATTAAAATAAATTAATTAAACAGGACAGGATTAAAATAAATAAAATAATGTAAGTGAGGTTCATATGCCATAACAGTGCTTTAGCAAAAGTTTATTCTCCCTTATTTCTCCTTGATTTACCTTAAACACTGCAACTTTTAAAGGTAGTCAATATAGTCATTTTTGCCTTATTAATTATCTGAGTATGTGTTTACTAGCAGATTTCTGCTTACAAGCATTTAAGTTTTTTTTAAAAGCAACAAATAAGAATCATTTATTAATTCAATGAATACTTACTGAACCCCTTTTACAGTCAGACACTGTTCTAGGCAACAGGGAGACAGCTACAAACACAAGCAGTAAAAAGTCCTGGACTTCATGAGTTTTAATCCTAAATGAGTAAGATGAGCAAAAAACAAAGAAGTAATATGCTGGTAGATAACATGTTAATTGCTGTTGTTTAGTCGCTAAGTCATATCTAATTCCTTGCGACCCCATGGACCCCACTAGGCTTCTCTATCCATTGGATTTCTGAGGCAAGAATACTGGCATGGATTGCCATTTCATTCACCAGGGGATCTTCCAGACCCAGAGATCAAACCCACGTCTCCTGCTTTGGCAGGCAGATTCGTTACCGCTGAGACAACAAGCAAGCCACAGCTAATATGTTAAATAAAACATTAAAACATACGTGAAGGACAGAAAGTGCTCAGTGGAAGGAATTTTTATTTTAGGATGGTTAGGAAAAGTCTCACTCTGGGGAAGTTATGTACATATGTGTCCCATATACTTCATGACATAACAAATGTTTAATGAATCAGCTTGCAAATAAATAACACTGGACCCAATCTTATATCATACACAAAAATCAACTTAAAATGGATTAAAGACTTGAACATACACCTAAAAACTGGAAAAGCCCTAGAACAAAACATAGAAAGTAAATTCTTGACACTGGTCTTGGCAATGAGTTTTTAGATCTGACACCAAACACAAAGGCAAAAAGGCGCAAATAAACAAGGGAGATTATATCAAACTAAAACAACCAGCACACAGCAAAAGAGACTCTTAGCAAAATAAAAGAGCAACCTATAGAATTGAGGAAGTACTTCCAATCATGCATCTGATAAGGGATTAATAAAAACTGTACAAGACAAAATGTACACAATTAAAACTGAAAAAACAAGAATCAAATCAAGACCTGGGCAAAGGACTAAAACAGACATTTTTCCCAAAGAAGACATACAGTTGGCCAACAGGCACATAAAAAGGTGCTCAACATTACTAACCATCAGAAAAATACAAATCAAAATCACGATGAGACACCACCTCACACCTGATGCTACTGTGCTCAGTCATGGCCGACACTTTGCAACCCCATGGACTGTAGCCCACCAGGCTCTTCTGTCCATGGGATTCTTTACTGTCTGAGCCACCAGGGAAGCCCTATCAAAAACTGAGAGATGACAAATCCTGAGGAGGATATGCAGAAAAGGGATATGCACTGTTGGTGGGATATAAACTGGTACAATCGCTGTGGAAAACAGCATAGAGGTTCCCGAAGAAACTAAAAAAAAAGCTACCATCCAGTCCAGTTCAGTTGCTCAGTGGTGTCCGACTCTTTGCCACCTCATGGACTGCAGCACACCAGGGTTCCCTGTCCATCACCAACTCCTGGAGCTTACTCAAACTCATGCCTGTTGTGTCACCGATGCCATCCAATCATCTGATCCTCTGTCATCCCCTTCTCCTCCCGCCTTCAATCTTTCCCAGCATCAGGGTCTTTTCCAATGAGTCAGTTCTTTGCATCAGGCAGCTAAAGTATTTTAGCTTAAGCTTCAACATCAGTCCTCCCAATGAACATTCAGAACTGATTTCCTTCAGGATTGACTGGTTGGATCTCCTTGCAGTCCAAGGGACTCTCAAGAGTCTTCTCCAGCACCACAGTTCAAAAGCATCACTTCTTCGGCACTCAGCTTTCTTTACAGTCCAACTCTCACATCCATACATGACTACTGGAAAAACCACAGCTTTGACTATAAGGACTTTTGTCGGCAAAGTAATGTTTCTGCTTTTTAATGTGCTGTCTAGTTTTTCTGCCAAGGAGCAAGCATCTTTTAATTTCATGACTGTAGTCACCACCTGCAGTGATTTTGGAGCCCCCCAAAATAACGTCTGTCACTGTTTCCATTGTTTCCCCATCTATTTGCCATGAAGTGATGGGACCAGATGCCATGATCTTCGTTTTCTTAATGCTGAAACTTTTTCACTCTCCTCTTTCACTTTCATCAAGAGTCTCTTTAGTTCTTCTTCACTTTGTGCCATAAGGGTGGTGTCATCTGCACATCTGAGGTCATTGATATTTCTCCCAGCAATCTTGATTCCAGCTTGTGCTTCATCCAGCCCGGCATTTCAAATGATGTACTCTGCATATATGTTAAATAAGCAGAGTGACCATATACAGCTTTGATGTACTCCTTTCACAATTTCAAACCAGTCTGTTGTTCTATGTCCAGTTCTAACTGTTGCTTCTAGACCTACATACAGATTTCTCAGGAGGCAGGTAAGGTGGTCGGTTTTTCCCATCTTGAAGAATTTTCCACAGTTTGTTGAGATCCACACAGTCAAACGCTTTGGCATAGTCAATAAAACAGAAGTAGATGTTTTTCTGGAACTCTTCTGCTTTTTCAATGATCCAAGGGATGTTGTCAATTTGATCTCTGATTTCAGGGCAGAGGAACCAGAGAGCTACCATATCAATCCCACTTCTGAGTACATATCCAAAGGAAACCATTATCTGGAAGAGACACCTGTATTCCCATGTCCATTCAAACATTAGTTTCAACAGTCCAGGCATAGAAATGTAACAGGAAGAACAAATCTAACTCCATATGGGATCTGTTCCTTTACTGTAACCCTTGTGCTTTGTGCCTGTGCTTGGTCATGATGACCCTGCACCTTTTGTAAAAGAACGTTGCCTGCAAGCCTGAAATATACAGGAAAGCCCACTCCCAGGGCTCTGCCCTTTAAGGGTATAACACTTTTCCATTCATAAAGAGATTAAAAAAAAACATAGAGCAGAACAGAGAATAACATTTGTTTTGCTGGAGGTTTACAGGAACCTCATGAACTGACCTCTGCTGTAAGAACAAAGGATTCCCACATGAAGTTTGCAGCAAGCAACCACACACCTTCCTCACCTTGTCTTTAAAGATGCTTTGCTGAAAACAGTCAGGGAGTTGGGTTTCTTAGGGTACAAATAACTCCTCTCTTTGCAGAACCCTGAAGTAAACTTTCCTCTGATTTAAACTCTGATGTTTACGTTTGTTTGGCCTCACTACGCACTGGGGACAGGAACTTGTCTCCTGTAACAGAAATAACCTAAGTGCCTGTCGACGGTTGAATGGATCAAGACTATGTGACAAATATATGCATAGGGTTAGCCATAAAGTTTGCTCTGGTTTTTGCATATGTTATAGAAAATGAACTTTTTGGTTAACCCTATATATATACACATATACAGTTCTGTGTATATGTATTTTTATATAATTTAACATAATTTATATTGTCACCCTGCTTATTTAACTTATATGCAGAGTACATCATGAGAAACGCTGGGCTGGATAAAGCACAAGCTGGAATCAAGATTGCCGGGAGAAATATCAATAACCTCAGATATGCAGATGACACCACCCTTATGGCAGAAAGTGAAGAGGAACTAAAAAGCCTCTTGATGAAAGTGAAAGAGGAGAGTGAAAAAGTTGGCTTAAAGCTCAACATTCAGAAAACGAAGATCATGGCATCTGGCCCCATCACTTCATGGGAAATAGATGGGGAAACAGTGGAAACAGTGTCAGACTTTATTTTTGGGGGGCTCCAAAATCACTGCAGATGGTGACTGCAGCCATGAAATTAAAAGACGCTTACTCCTTGGAAGGAAAGTTATGACCAACCTAGATAGCATATTCAAAAGCAGAGACATTACTTTGCCAACAAAGGTCCATCTAGTCAAGGCTATGGTTTTTCCTGTGGTCATGTATGGATGTGAGAGTTGTACTGTGAAGAAAGCTGAGCGCCAAAGAATTGATGTTTTTGAACTGTGGTGTTGGAGAAGACTCCTGAGAGTCCCTTGAACTGCAAGGAGATCCAATCAGTCCATTCTAAAGGATATCAGCCCTGGGTATTCTTTGGAAGGAATGATGCTAAAGCTGAAACTCCAGTACTTTAGCCACCTCATGCGAAGAGTTGACTCATTGGAAAAGACTCTGATGCTGGGAGACATTGGGAGCAGGAGGAGAAGGGGACGACAGAGGATGAGATGGCTGGATGGCATCACTGACTCGATGACTCCGGGAGTTGGTGATGGACAGGGAGGCCTGGCATGCTGTGATTCATGGGGTTGCAAAGAGTCGGACACGACTGAGTGACTGAACTGAACTGATAAATAATTTAATATATGATATTTCACTAAATATATACATCTATTTATATATTTTATACATATATATATATATATATATGTATGTATGTATCCCACTCTTTGCAACCCCATGGATGAGGCTCCTCTGTCCACAGGGATTCTCCAGGCAAGAATACTGGGGTGGGTTGCCATGCCCTCCTCCAGGGGATCTTCCCAACCCAAGGATTGAACCCAGGTCTCCTGCATTGCAGGCGGATTCTTCACCATCTGAGCCACCAGGGAAGCCCATTTTATGTATAATTTTATATATACTATTCCACTATTTATACATTCATATATATATATTCAACCTTCAAAAAGAAGTGAAATCCTGTCATTAGTGACAACATGGGTGAACTTGGAAGGCATTGTGTCAAGTGAAATAAGTCACACAGAGAAAAACAATTACCGCATGGCATGACTTAGATGTGAAAACTAAAAAATAAGTGAAAGTTAAATGAAAGTGAAGGTCATTCACTATATCATCCACGGAATTCTCCAGGCCAGAATACTGGAGTGGTTAGCCTTTCCCAACCCAGGGATCGAACCCAGGTCTCCAACCAAAAAAATCTCACAGAAACATAGAATCAAAAATTGCTGCCAGGGGCTGAAGTGGGGTGGGTGGGGGTGTGGAGGGATGGTGGGAGAAATAGGGAGAAGTTGGAAAAAGAAATAAGCTTTCCAGGTATAAGATAAATAAAGTCTGAAGGTCTAATGTGTAAGTTGGTGACCAATTTACATGTTGATAACACTGTGTTGTTTAATTGAAATTTGCAGTAAGCGTAGAACTTAACTGTCCTCATTAAAAAATTTAGGCAAAAATGTGAGATAATGGATATGTTAAGTAACTTAATAGGGAGAATCTTTTCTTAATGTATTTTTCTGTTGTTGTTATTTTTCAGTCACCAAGTCCTGTCTAATTCTTTGTGACCCTATGAACTGTAGCACACCAGCCTTCCCTGTCCCTCACCACCTCCCAGAGTTTGCCCAAGTTTATGTCCATTGAATCGGTGATGCCATCTAACCATTTCATCCTCTGTCACCTGTTCTCCTTCTGCCTTAAATCTGTCCCAGCATCAGGATCTTTTCCAATGAGCCAGCTGTTTGCATCAGATGGCCAAAGTAGTAGAGCTTCAGCTTCAGCATCAGTCCTTCCAAAGAGTAGTCAGGACTGATTTCCTTTAAGACTGACTGGTTTGATCTCCTTGCAGTCCAAGGGACTCTCAAGAGTCTTCTCCGACACCACAGTTCGAAAGCACAATGCATATGCATGTCAAATAATCACACTGCACAGTTTAAATGCGTTACAACCTTATTTGTCAATAATACCTCAATAATGTTGGAAACTAGTTTAATCAACTGAAAAAAATAAGTGGAGGGGAAAAGAAGCAAACACTATAAATAAGTACAGAAATGGAAAGGAACAAAACAAGCCCTTTATTATTCTTTCTGTGGTCTGAAATACGACTTAAAATCTGGGAAAAGTAAAACCAAGCTTCTGTGAGAAGTATATTTAAAAGCAGGTGTGTATAAGAAGGATGCCAAACCCATCACAGCAGATGACTTTCATCCGATTTTTGCTATGCTATTTTATGTTAACAGCCAGCACAGACATGTCCTTGGAGGCTACATCTTTAGTGGCCAAAGGACCTGTCAGGGTTGATGTTTCAACTTTGAAACAGTTTCCAATAGACCAGATGGGGTTCTTTGGAAAAGACTGTAGGTTTCCTGAGAGATCTTTTTAATTCAGACAAAAATCAGACCCAAAGAGATTCAGCATCGTTCAATCCAAAACAGGGTCAGATTTCAAAGGTCCCTGACTCCAAGGAGAAAAAAGCAAGAATAGTGATCCATTTATCCTGTGCTTATTAAGTGGTTACTGGGTACTTTGAGGGCTAACTTGAATAATTGCCAGGAGCCTGCAAGACTCCTAGGTCCATGGGATTCTCCATGCAAAAATGCTGGAGTGGGTTACCACTCCCTTCTCCAGGGGATCTTCCCAACCCTGGCATCAAACCCGGGTCTCTTATGTCTAACCTGCACTGGCAGTTGGGTTCTTTCCCACTAGGGCCACCTAGGAAGCTCTGCAAACTTGGAAGTCACATATTAAATGGCAACAGCTCACTATGCAGCATCGCTGAGTGACCTCAAAAGGTGCAATTTACCCCAGAAGCACCACCTTGAAGCTGGGCTGTGGTGGTCAATGAAACAGAGAGAGGGGGCGAGAAGGCTGGGGAACTCTGTTTTGCAATAGCAGGACATTTGGTACAACTGTCATTCTGGATAACTTCAAAGGCAAACTCACTGCCTGCTGAGCCGATAACTATAGAGAAATGGACTGAAAATGCCAAAATACCCATGTGTATTCATCACTTCTCCCTGTTTTCACCAAAGATTACAAGAAAGAGACCAGCTCAGGAAAGAATGTACCAGTTTCAAGAAGATATTGAAATGAGAAAGAGACTCTAGAATGACCTTAATGTAACCACATAAAGTTGAGAGAGAGGAGCATGGGGGCACAGAAGGAAGGAAAGAAGATTGGCTTGAAAGTGACATTGTTATGACTTTGATATTTTTTCATGTGGCAAATGGATCTGTCTGAAAACAAACAGCAATATTTATTGCGCTTCTGAAGCAATCGTGTAGCCAAAGAAACTCTGGGTCTACTCTGAAAGAGCCCATGACTGTAAAACAGCTGCCAAGCTCCCCAACACATCCTAACAGGGAAGAAGCTATGTAAACCCCTCAGCCTCAGGCAGGTGCTCCACAGTGTTGACTACAGACGCAGTCACAGAGAACATGGCACAAAGAACTGCCCAGAGGAGTGAGATTTCCAAAGTGCAGGACCAAGAAATTCCTCCAGGGAACAGCATCTGAGAACAGAGTGTCTCCAAGTGCCAGGACGTGGGTACCACTACCACCGTGGACCAGTAACTGCTCTGTATCTCCAATTCTCCTTCTTTCCAAATTCTAAAACCCCTAAACACCCACTGTGAGGATCCTCTCCGGCAAGCCATTAAAAAGGATGCTATAAATGGTAGCAACCTTTATCACTCTTGTGGCTGTTGTTCAGTCGCTAGGTCCTGTCCAACTCTTTGCGACCCCACGGAATGCACCACACCAGGCTCCCCTGTCCTTCACTGTCTCCCGGAGATTCCTCAAATTCATGGCCATAGGTCACGGTCACTTCTTCATGAAAAACTGTGTCTAGTCATGAAGACAGGGAGTAAATACGACCAAGTGAGCTTGGACTTTGAGCTGGATGCAATAGCTGGATTGGGGCTGTGTGTTCTCAATATGTGAATGAGGGTACCAATGGGTGTTTGGTTACAATACTGTAGCTACAATGACCAGCTACTACACACCAAAATACATTTCCCATTTTTTTCTTGGCATTAGGCTAGACTCCTTTCCTCAGGCTCTGCAGTCAGTGACTGCACTTTAGCTAAAGAAATGTGAAAAAAAAAAAAAAGACCTGTAATATCATGACCCTTGAGAACCTCCAACATGTAGTTCTCTGTGGGCCTCCTCTGGGTTTGGCTGGAAGGCTGATCTTAAATGTCACAAGTTCATGGCAGCAGAAACTTGTCTGCCTGGGTCCCCGAGAGTGAGGAGCAGAAGCTCTCACCTCACCAACAATCAGAAACACTTATTTCAGTGGATGTGTGCTCACTCACTTCAGTCGTGTCCAACTCCGTGACCCCCTGGAATGCAGCCCACCAGGCTCCCCTGTCCATGAGATTCTCCAGGCAAGAATACCGAGTGGGTTGCCATTTCCTCCTCCAGAGATAGAACCCACATCTCTCGTGGCAGCTGGATTCTTTACCCACTGAGACAAAGATTGACAAAATTGTAAAACCAGGGGCTTGATACTATTTAAGCACTGAACATAATCCTGATAACCACCCATCTCTGTCTCCCCAGCTCCAGCATCTCCTCTCGGTGCACCCACAATCAACCAAAGACTGAAGACACACTAGCAGTCATTAAGAAAAGGGTCTACTGGGGTCAAGATAAACCAGTCTTTTCCCACCTTCAGATGTTAGGTAGGTTTGTTTTCATCTCCAGCTTAGGGCATGAGTTTTCTCCCAAGAATTACTGGAAAAAAACATTATTTTTCTCTAAATCAGTAAGGAGACAGTCAGGACTTAGTATGGAAACAAAAAGAAAAAGAAAAACAAAATCTGGGTGAGCCCTACATGCTAAAGGAAAGATCCCCACCCCTCAACCTCTGATTCCACAGGGATTCTTTAGGTAAACGCACATCATAAGCCATTTGATCCTGAAAGTTTTTCTGCAGAAAGGCAAGATTGGGTCCTCTCTTTGTATTAAACCTTGCCTTGATTAAATTGGCTTTTTCCCTTAGTTTCCAAAGCACTGAGTAACTAACAAGAAAAGGTTTTAATAGGGCCCTAGATTCTAAAGCCATCGGCAAAACGGTCTGGGTCCTTTATGATGTGTAATGAATAAAAGGACTCAAATCATTGCTTTTTAAAGTCATCTATGTAAGAAGTATAATAATCTCCCTCTTTTCTCCACCCTCCCTTCCTTTCATTGTATACATCCCCAGTGTTGCTAGCTTTGAAGGGTACATATTAGAGAAGCAGATACTCTGGTTTTCACAGAAGAGCATCCCTCCTGGGAGGACCCTCTCCTCTGGGCAGATCCCCTTGCATGGCCGCAGCTGTTTGTGCAATCTGAGAAGCAGTTATATCTAGCCCATTCCCCCCTCTGCTCCCCTCCCCTTCCCCCTTCCTCCTTTCCCTTCCTTTCCTATCCTCTGGCTCCTTTTATCTTTGCCTGTGCTCCTTCCTCCTCTTTACACTGTCACTCTCTGCGCCTTCTGTTATAAAGAAACCCCACACTGGTGAGGATCGCAAACTCTTCTCCAATCAGGGCAGATGCCTGCGTGTGTGCATGCTGAGTCAGTGGTCGTGTCCAACTCTCTGAGACCCCAATGAACTGTAACCCGCCAGCCTTCTCTGTCCAAGGGATTCTCCAGGGAAAATACTGGAGTAGTCATTTCCTTCTCCAGGAGATCTTTCTGACCAAGGGATCGAATCCATGTCTCTTGCATTGGCAGGCGGATTCTTGGGCTTCCCAGGCGGCTCATGGTCATCAGGGCAAGTTCCTTCGTATAAATGACAAAAAGGAGGACATAAAGCCCTCCTTTGCCTGGTAAGGCTGCTGTTGCTGCCCAGCGCCATTCATCCACAGTCGTGGCTCATCCTCTTCTTGGCCCTCAAGGTGGATGGGCAGTCTCAGACCCAATTTCAAGTTGTGGTTTTGGGGGTTTATATCCTCTCTTTTCCGAAACCCTTGAGCACATGTACGGTGATCTGAAACGAGCTAGAACAATTTCCAAACGCTATCCCAGCATAAAATACTGAATATTCTAACGAGAGAAGAAACAAGGATGCAATGTGTCTGCTCTGGGCTTCTCTTGCCACAGAGACACTGCAGAGGTGCCAGAAACACAGAGAAGGCAGAACATTTCCATAAAAGTGTTTTATTGTAATTGCTCAAACAGCTTCATGCCAATGAATCACTCCTCGGTGGAGGAAGAAATGCCTGCAGAGAGATTCATCAAGACCACTCCAGCCCTGTGATTGGAGAGAGCGAGGGAGGGACTGCAGGGGGCTTCCAGAGAGTTCCTGGTCCATCAGAGACACACTCGAGCATTCCAGGTGGAAAAACTGTGCCTATTTAACACCTATGCAACCTGAAACAACTTTATTCCTCTCTTCCTTGGGCCTCAACAGGTAGCCTTAAAAAATCTGGAGCAAAAAGATACTGAGCATCACTAAACTGCCCAAATTGTTCAGGACACAATCCACCTTAGTATTGCATCTGAAACCATATTTACTGAATGCCTGACATGCCAAATCTCACTTCCCTCCCTACATCAAAACAAATAGATCCCAATAGGGATTAGTGAGGTTGTAAAATAATCAGCAGATTTTAACTTACTGTAAACACATACACTTGTACACGCACACACATGCTCACTATCCTTCCAAATTGCAGAGCATGAAATCCACTGTAAGTAACAGGCAGGAAGAGGTTTGTAGAACAAGTATTAATCTTCCTAGCAATAATAGATTCTGATTCAAACTCTAGTCTTTGAAAATACATCGGGCTACTTGCAAGGTCAACTCTTGCTCTACTCTGCACCCCAGTTGGCCACAGCTTGCTCATGCTTCTGCTGTAGGATTTATCACACTGGATTATATTGGTTTATCTCCTTTTCTATCACTGAACTGAGTGTCTTAAGGGCCACAATCAAAGCTTTTTCTGTTAATAAATCAGGGGCTCAGCACAGTGCTTGGAACCTAGGAGGTCCTTCATTAACTATTGGGAATTAAACTAATATATAAAATGATGGTGTGGTCCCCCACTTGTTTTTGAGAGTACGGTGAAAAGTCACTTCATTTCTATATGGAACACTGGAAAATGTGAGTAATTATCCCTTTCTAATTTTATTTTTAAAACATTTTCAATTGAAGTATAGTTGATTTACAATGGTGTGTTAGTTTCAGGTATACAATAATGCTATTCAGGTGTGTGCAAATATATGTGCATGTCTGCTCAGTCATGTCCAAATCTTTGCATCCCCATGGACTGTAGCCTGTCAGGCTCCTCTGTCCATGAGATTTCCATCACAAGAATACCCAAGTAGGTTGCCATTTCTTCCTCCAGAGGCTCTTCCTGACCCAGGGATCAAACCCAAGGCTCTTATATCTCTTGCACTGGCAAGTGGGTTCTTTACCACTGAACCACTTGTGAAGCTGTCAGATCAGATCAGTCACTCAGTCGTGTCCGACTCTTTGCGACCCCATGAATCGCAGCACGCCAGGCCTCCCTGTCCATCACCAACTCCCGGAGTCATCGAGTCAGTGATGCCATCCAGCCATCTCATCCTCTGTCGTCCCCTTCTCCTCCTGCCCCCTATCCCTCCCAGCATCAGAGTCTTTTCCAATGAGTCAACTCTTCGCATGAGGTAGCCAAAGTACTGGAGTTTCAGCTTTGGCATCATTCCTTCCAAAGAAATCCCAGGGCTGATCTCCTTCAGAATGGACTGGTTGGATCTCCTTGCAGTCCAAGGGACTCTCAAGAGTCTTCTCCAACACCACAGTTCAAAAGCATCAATTCTTCGGCACTCAGCCTTCCTCACAGTCCAACTCTCACATCCATACATGACCACAGGAAAAACCATAGCCTTGACTAGACGAACCTTTGTTGGAAAAGTAATGTCTCTGCTTTTGAATATGCTATCTAGGTTGGTCATAACTTTCCTTCCAAGGAGTAAGCGTCTTTTCATTTCATGGCTTCAGTCACCATCTGTAGTGATTTTGGAGCCCCAAAAAATAAAGTCTGACACTGTTTCCACTGTTTCCCCATCTATTTCCCATGAAGTGGTGGGACCGGATGCCATGATCTTCGTTTTCTGAAGATTGAGCTTTAACCCAACTTTTTTACTCTCCACTTTCACTTTCATCAAGAGGCTTTTGAGTTCCTCTTCACTTTCAGCCATAAGGATGGTGTCATCTGCATATCTGAGGTTATTGAGATTTCTCCCGGCAATCTTGATTCCAGCTTGTGTTTCTTCCAGTCAAGCATTTCTCATGATGTACTCTGCATATAAGTTAAATAAACAGGGTGACAATATACAGCCTTGAAGAACTCCTTTTCCTATTTGGAACCAGTCTGTTGTTCCATGTCCAGTTCTAACTGTTGCTTCCTGACCTGCATACAAATTTCTCCAAGAGGCAGATCAGGTGGTCTGGTATTCCCATCTCTTTCAGATTTTTCCACAGTTTATTGTGATCTACACAGTCAAAGGCTTTGGCATAGTCAATAAAGGAGAAATAGATGTTTTTCTGGAACTCTCTTGCTTTTTCCATGATCCAGCGGATGTTGGCAATTTGATCTCTGGTTCCTCTGCCTTTTCTAAAACCAGCTTGAACATCAGGAAGTTCACGGTTCACATATTGCTGAAGCTGTATATATATATATATATATATATATATATATATATATACACACATACATACACATTTATATGTATTTGTGTGTGTGCTTTTTAATTCTTTTCCATTATATGCTATTATAAGATACTGAATACAGTTTCCTGTGCTATAAAGAAAATCCTTGTTTATCTACTGTAAGTATAGAGTTTGTGTCTACTAATCCCATACTCCAAATTTATCCCTCCTCCACTCCCTTTCCCCTTTGGTAACTGTAAGTTTTCTTTTTATGTCTGTCAGTCTGTTTCTAAATAAGTTTATTTGTACTTTTTTTTAATTCCACATATAAGTGACATGATATGATATTTGTCTTTAACTTCAATGGCACCCCACTTCAGTACTCTTGCCTGGAAAATCCCATGGATGGAGGAGCCTGGTGGGCTGCAGTCCATGGGGTCACGAAGAGTCAGACACGACTGAGTGACTTCACTTTCACTTTTCACTTTCATGCATTGGAGAAGGAAATGGCAACCCACTCCAGTGTTCTTGCCTGGAGAAACCCAGGGACGGGGGAGCCTGGTAGGCTACCGTCTATGGGGTCACACAGAGTCGGACACGACTGAAGTGACTTAGCAAAGCATAGCATCATTTAGTATCATAATCTCTAGATCCATTCATGTCGCCACAAATGGCATTATTTCATCCTTTTTTATGACTGAGTAGCACTCCATTGTGTATATGTATCACACTTTCCTAATCCATTCATCTATCAATGGACATTTAAGCTGCTTCCATGTCTTGGCTATTGTAAATAGTGTTGCTATGAACACTAGGGTACACATATCTTTTCAAATTAGAGCTTTGTCTTTTCCAGATCTATGCCTAGGAGTGGGTCTGCTGGATCTTATGGTAAATTCATTTTTAAAGATGATTCTTTGTTTGATATTCTATACGTAAGTCATCATTAGATAATTTGGGAGATGTTAGAGGAAATCAATAGAGATGATTCAATTCAGTTTCCTTCTTTTAATTAAAATTTCCATTTCCAAATAGGTGTCTGGCAAACAGACATTGGTTACATCTACCACGGCCACTGTGTCTTCCCTGGTGGCTCAGACTGTAAAACATCTGTCTGCAATGCTGGAGACCTGGGTTCCATCCCTGGGTCAGGAAGATCCCCTGGAGAAGGAAATGGCACCCCACTCCAGTACTCTTGCCTGGAAAATCCCATGGACAGAGGAGCCTGGTAGGCTACAGTCCATGGGGTTGGAAAGAGTGGGACACAACTGAGCTACTTTACTTTACTTACCAGGGCCAATAAAGCACCATCACTCAAGTTGAGTTTGACTTCACAGCAGAACCCAGCATCTCAGAGGCTATACAGGAAGTTAGTAAATTCATCCTGCTCTGGACACATATGCAAGACATCACTTTGCCAACAGCTTATCTACCGGATAAGGTCTGGCTGCCAATCCAGTGAAAGTGAAAGTCATTCAGTCCTGTCCGATTCTTTTCGATCCAATGGACTATACAGTCCATGGAATTCTCCAGGCCAGAATACTGGAGTGGGTAGCTTTCCCTTCTCCAGGGGATCTCCCCAACCCAGGGATCAAACCCAGGTCTCCCGCATTGCAGGCAGATTCTTTACCAACTGAGCTTTCAGCGAAGCCCTTACAAATGACCAACTCTTATTTCAAAATACATGAATGGAAGGAACCAAGGCAACCACATATTCTAATAATACCAAATTTCCTGACATCCATTGCTTCTACTTTCTTCTCTCTGATCCTTTTTCCTCTTCAATTAACTTTAAAACTATAGTCTGTGTGGTTTCTGTAATGAGTTGTATATTAGTAAGAGGAAACTCAAATATGACTCAGTTTACTCAGCAGTAGTAAAGTCAGAAAGTTGCCTTTCTGGTCCTACATGCTCATCTTTATTAATTAACACGGGCAAAGAGCAGTGAGCTCCTTGTTCAGAATGGCCCGCCATATTCACGAAGGGCTATTATCATTAATTGCCATTAGTAATTAGATGTCACCAGCTCCATTATCATATCCACAGATTTTTGAATGTTTCAGCCATAAAGTCTGAAAGTAAAAGCACTGTCAAAAATGAATGTCAAATATTTTTCAATGTCACACCGTCTTCTGGGTAGAAAGAATGACATCTTAGTACCTGGTGCTTTCTGGCCGCTTTTGAGTTAATAATGAGGCAAGTGTCTCTCAAACAGCCTCAAACAATCACCCCTTATTGGATTACCAGATAATGAATTAATGGCCACAGAGAGCCTGCCTGATCAAATCTTAATTAAGCGGGGGCAGTTGAGAGGGTTCTGTAGCTCCCTTTCATCGCACCTCCATAATTCTTGTAGGCTGCCCTTTCCTTTGGTCAGAGATTTGTCCAGTTTCCTGATGCCAACAGAGCAAAACACCTAGATCACTACAAAGGGTTGGCAAGGACCACTGGTTTCTTGAAACCTTATGAAAGTACCATGCCACTTGCTAATGATGCCATTGCACATCTGCTTCAGTTGAAATCTCAGTCTTAGCATGTCCTGAAATCTAAGAAATGGGCAGCCTTACCTCTGCTCTTCATCAGGGAGATTGACTGAGTACCCAGTAAGTAAACCGGGGCACAGTAGCGAGTCTCATAGTCAAGTCCAGCTAGGAAATCTTGACTTTCTGTGTTTCAGGGTGCAGCCTGGACAGAACGGAATAGGACTGCAGCCTGCCAGGCTCCTATGTCCATGGGATTCTCCAGGCAAGAATACTGGAGTGGGTTTCCATTTCCTCCTCCCGAGGATCTTCCTGACCCAGGGATCAAATCCACGTTCCCTGCATCTTCTGCATTGCATGTGGATTCTTCACTGCTGAGCCACCCGGAAAGCCTCCAACTTTTCTAGAGACGTGAGGAAGTGTTAAAATCAAAAGAATATCTGGAAAGCCCCTTAACTTCACAGACCCACGAGTCCTACACATGCTTCCTAACTATGTTCCAATGTGTGACCCCAGCATGTCACCCTCTCTCTGAGCCTCAGAGCCCCCACTTGAAAAATGAGGGAATTAGACCAGAACCCTGACAAGAGGCATGTTTCCTAAACCGCATTCCAGGCCACTTGTTTGCCCCAGATGTTAATAGGTGTTTCTGATGAAAGGGTTTCCGAGTCAGGTACGGATACACTCAAGGATGCAGGGGAGAAACTAGGTCAAACATGCATGAATGCACCTCAGAACCGAAGGATCCCACACAGCCTTCCATGCACTAGTGCACACTGCCATTCTCCGGGCGCTGGTTATATAAGCAGCTTCTGAACACTTAACATCCTAAGGAAGCCTATTCTGATAGAGTACATGTGAGGCTGGTTGAGGAACTAATACCAGAAATAATAGGGTTCCAGACATGTTCCATAAATCCCTCAGGTTCTGATGGGGGCGGGGTGGCCTCCAGGACAGGGTCAGGTGAAGAAGGAAGGCCTCCAACTGCACCTGCCCTTAGCCACCACGGGGCTACTAGGGTTTTTTTCTTCTGATTTTGTCTGTTAGCTTTCACTTCTTAATATTAGATAAGATCAGTTCATAAGAACAGATTCTCTGACCAAACTTATTTGAAGTCCTCCCCACTGCAAACGTTCTATGAGTCTATCACTGTTTTGAAGGAGTGTGAGTGCGATGCTCAGTCATGTCTGATTCTTTTCAACCCCCTGGACTATAGCCTGCCAGACTCCTCATGGAATTTTCCAGGCAAGAATACTGGAGCGGGTTGCCATTCTCTCCTCCAGGGGATCTTCCTGACTCAGGGATCGAACCCGCAACTCTTACATCTCCTGCACTGGCAGGCAGATTCTTTAAAACTGCGCCACCTGGGAAACTCTTTCTGTTCTGAAGAAAGATATGTGATAACAAAATACCCAAATGACTAACTTCCTGGAGTTCTCTGGACTCAAAGTATTACTATTTTGTTCCAAGTAATCCCGCCTCCACAACTGCTTCTTCCAAGGTCACACCTTCTATTCCAAAGTATAAATTCTGCTTTACTTTCTAAGCAGGCTTTTTATCTCAGCTGCAGAAATGATGTGCATTCTCATTCTTAACATTCCAGAAGGTACATGGAAGCCTGACTGCACACACCCCTGCTTTCCTCCTGAGCACCCAGAGCCCCCGGGTATCAGTCCAGCTCCCTCCAGCACACACCCTCCTGATTCTGCAACCATTCTGGGCAACTTTCTCTTCTCTTTGGCTCATGATTGATTTGCTCCAAAAATTATTTGGTGCTGTGCTTGCCTATCAGAGGCCACATCATGCTGCATTGTTAATCACGCCTAGAGAATGGAGACTGGGCACCACCCTCTTCATTTTCTTTCTTGAAAGCATCTCACATTGCATTGAGTGACCAAGGTTTGCACTTCAGATCTCCATGGGACACCATATTTTTATGGGATGAAGCCAAAAGAAACAAAATCTCCTGTGTGTGACTATTTTATGATGCCAGCCCTTACTGGATATATTTATACCAGCCATTTACCACCTCATACGAACACTGTGTGCAAATGGCTTTAGATATTCAAGGTTAAGAGTAAACATGTCATACAACATCACTTACATGTGGAATAAAAAACGGGATACAAATGAACTTATTTGCAAAACAGAAATAGAGGCACTGACCTAGAAGACAAACTTGTGGTTACCAAGGGGAAAGAGTAGGGGTGGGTATTAACTCGAGATAGAGATTGACATCGGAGAAGGCAATGGCACCCCACTCCAGTTCTCTTGCCTGGAAAATCCCATGGACGGAGGAGCCTGGTAGGCTGCAGTCCATGGGGTCGCTAAGAATCAGACATGACTGAGCGACTTCACTTTCACTTTTCACTTTCATGCATTGGAGAAGGAAATGGCAACCTGCTCCAGTGTTCTTGCCTGGAGAATCCCAGGGACGGGGGAGCCTGGTGGGCTGCCATCCATGGGGTTGCACAGAGTCGGACATGACTGAAGCAACTTAGCAGCAGCAGCAGCCGAGATTGTCATATACACACTACTATATAAAAATAGGTAACTAATAAGGACCTACTATATAGCACAGAGAGCTCTACTCAATACTCTGTAATGATCTGTAGGGAAAAAGAATTTTAAAAGAGTGGATCTCTGTGTGTATATATAACAGATTAATGTTGCTGTACGCTTGAAACTAACACAACGTTTTCAACTATACTCCAATAAAAGTTTTTTTTTTTTTTAAGAGTAAGCTCATTAATGAACTTGCCAGACCTTAAAACCAAAACCTCTTTTTCCTTTATGTGAAGGAAGCAACTGCTCAAGAATGCTATGACTTCCACTGCCCAGGGCTGAAGAAGCAAGCAAGCTGCACCTGAGTGATGGGTAGGACCCACTCTGAGGGCAATCAAAACACACAGAACCACCGAACAGGAACAGAAAGCCCTTGCTGGACATGCACCAGCTCACTGCCTTCACAAGAGGACAAGCAGATGCTCCTGGAAAAGCACAACCCATGGAGAGACAAAGCCTAGCCCTGAAGGCACAAGAGGCAGAAACTGTTAAGCTTAGTCGGCTTTTTTTGTTCTTCCATTAAACATGCAGAAAACTCGTCCGCTGTTCTCCAGCTCTATCAAACCTGGTGGTGAGAGGGATGGCCAAGAACAATCAATGTGCTTCTGAGGGCTGGGCACCGGGGCCTCCGTGTGTTATATGCCAAATAGGTTTGATTTCCAATATACATGCATGCATAGAAAGCATCCGACGGACGGGGCTGACATTTATCTTCTGCAGGAGGACTGGCGGGGCTGGTCACCCCCTGCTCAGGAGTGGAAGTAAATGTCAGCAGAGATTAGCGGCCATGTGCTACCCACACACTCATAACCTCATCCGTGGCGTATCACTCCTGCTGCTCCTCATTTAGGTAACAGTTGTGGGAAATTTAACATGCTTGTGCTCAGAGAGAGCAAAGTTAGGGAAATGGGAGCTGTATTAGTACGTGGGCATCTTTGCCAGAATTTTTTTTTTTTTTTTTTACTACTCCCTACATTGGCTTGTTTCCCTCTGTAAATTAGAAACAGAGGCATGGGGAAGACTTTGAATTCTGAGAGTATGCCCTCAAACTGCAGACCCTGGAGCTGCAGAGTGCATATGGACTTGGTTATTTACACCAGTAATTGGATCCATGGGTTGTGAATGCGGTTACCCCTCAGCCAGGAGGGGCTGGAGCAAAGAGGATGATTCTGCCGCATCCTTCCGAGTTACCTGTGTGTTATCCAGGGTGCCCATCTCATAGAGCCAGAAACCATGAACAAGAAAGGAAGAATTTAGAAAACTGAATGTATCAGATGATTTCTCTTCTGAATGAGAAGAGAACATGGAAAACTATGAGGTGTAAACGGCAGCTTCTAGACAAGAGCTGACTGACAGCTGTCCAGCAAACCAGACTCCCTCCCACCAGCCCGACTGGAGACAGGAAAGGAACAATAAGGATCAGAACAATTCATCGCCTCCACTCACCTGTTTCCACATCCAAGCCCACCCACGGCCCTGCTCTCACTGCTTTGACTTTATGCCATTATATCAAAAGCCAATATATGCATTCAAGATTCTCCAGAATTACAAAAATGAAAAAGATCAACAATTAAACTGCACCAATGATACACTCTAAATACATTAAGGCCACTTAATTATTTTTGCAAAGGTAACAAGACCCCGTGGACACAGGCCAGGGCCCCCTGAGGACGTCTGGCTGTTGGCCTGGCAGCGTAGGGTTCTGATGAAACAGCTGTGGGGTCGCTGGTCTAGGCCATCTCATCCCTCATCCTGCACAGAGAACACCACAAAGCTCTCCATGATAAATGACAGGAAATTCTGGGCAGAACTTTCCCCTTTCCTGGTGACAGTGCGTGCATGCTCAGTAGCACAGTCGTGTCTGGGATCGAACCTGAGTCCCTGGTGTCTCCTGCACTGGCAGGTGGATTCTTTACCACTTTCATCCTACTGACCTCTTATATCAGGAACAGAGGGCAGAGGTAATCTGGCCATGACAGCCCTGTAGGAAACCTGGAGTCCATTTTAATGAGCTTAAAGTTCTTCTCGGGGTCCTGATGACCCAGCAGACTGGTAAATGCACAGCATTTATTCCACGTTAATTTGTTTGCTCTACATGTATCTGTCGGTTTATTCATTGTTTTGAATCGGTTCAGCTTAGAGAGTGCACAATGGTTTAAACCTCTCTGACAGAGTTGGTTTTAAAAATGACTCTCTGCCTCAAATGGACAAACTCAGAATGACAAAGCCGACTCACAATTCACTCAACAGTGCATGAAAATCATTAGACATTCTTTCATTTAGAATGATACAGTGAAATTGGCAAGTGGTGCTTATTTTTAATCCTTAAAAATATCTTAATTGACTGCCCCTGATACTATGCCTGGAAATTTCCACAAGAGCAAAAGATGTACCAGTTTACAGTCTAACAACAGAGGAAGAAAATGTGGTAAGTGTTTTGGTCCAGGAGAGCTTCTGAGAATCTTACGGAAACCATGAGATGTGTGCCACATGCACCGCCAGCACAACAGGGATCCAGGAGAAAGAATGCAGAGGAAGAGGAAAAGCATCCTCCTGGGTGCTGAGGGTACAGTGCAGCACAAGCCCAGGAACAGCAGACGGATGGAACAGGCGAGAGAGCTCAGAAAAATAACCGAGTACGCGCAGGAACTCGGCACAGGAACAGGAGCTCCACAAAGCCACAGGATGACTGGCTGTTTAGTAGATGGTCCGAGAAAGAACACTGGCTCACACCATGGGGAAAAACCAAAGCTAGATCCTTACGTTCCGTTACATCAAGGTTATACTATGTTAAGGTGGGCTTCATATTAATTACCTCAATGGGAACAGTGTAAAGCCAAGAAAAAAATATATTTGCTTTCACTGCAAAAATACACACACAGAGTTTTTTTCTTTACAAATGTAAAATCATTTAATCCCAAATAAAGACGGTAACTTTAGTATGCCCATTTTATAGACAGAAAACAGAGGAGCATCACTAAAGCCACATAGTTAGGATTTGAACCTAGGCAGTTGGGTTACAGCATATACACTCTTTATACTCTTAATCACCATATAAGGCACCATTGACAAAAGTTTATATATATATATATATATATGTGTGTGTGTGTGTGTGTGTGTGTGTGTGTGTATGTGTGTATATATATATATATATATGTATATTACTTTTGTCAATGGTGCCTTATATGGTGATTAAGAGTATAAAGAGTGTATATGCTGTAACCCAACTGCCTAGGTTCAAAATATATATATACACATATTGAAGGAGACCCAGGTTTGATCCCTGGGTCAGGAAGATCTCCTGGAGAAGGGAATGGCTGCCCACTCCAGTACTCTTGTGGGCGACAGCCCATGGAGTTGCAGAGTCGGATACAACTGAGCAACTAGCACACACACACACACATACATATATATTTTTCTTAACATCTGAAGCTCAATAAATTAATATCTGGAATAACAAAAAAAATTCTTACAGATCTCTAAGAAAAAGGCAGCAAAATTAAACAAAATAAGCAAAAGAATCTCTGCCTCATACCAAAGAAAAAGCCATAAAGCAAACAAGTCCATGAAGAGAGGCTTCCACTCAGCAGTAAACTGAGAATTACAAAAGAAAGTAATGACGAGCTAACTCTGCGCCCATGAGCATGGTATACAAAAACAGCAATCAGGAAGTAGATAAGAGTAAGTGTTGGTGAGCAAGTGGCAGATGGGAGCTCACAGTGTATGGAGGAGTGTAGACGTGTAATGCCTCATGGAAAAGCAATATGGCAGCTCTTACTACAAGTCAGCATGTGCAGTCCCGTCACTCAGCCATGCCATCACTGGTTCTGCTTTCTAGAAGCACTAGGAAAGAGTGTGTGAAAGGGGGTGCCCGTCATGGGATTGTGTGGGATACAAGGAAGTTGGAAAGAGCCCTGAAGAATCAGAGGAATGGATCCATCAGTGACATGCACATGCAGTACACATCATGCTTCATGCACATCCATGCACATTTAATGAGATTTAAAGAACACATTCACATGGGGGAATAGGGGGCAGGAGGGAATATGGGAAAAGGACAACAGGAGTGAAACTGGAGATGAGGGAAAATAAGGAAGTGTTTTTCAGGGGTCAGATCAGATCAGATCAGTCACTCAGTCGTGTCTGACTCTGCGACCCCATGAATCGCAGCTTGCCAGGCCTCCCTGTCCATCACCAACTCCCGGAGTTCACCCAGACTCACATCCATCGAGTCAGTGATGCCATCCAGCCATCTCATCCTCTGCCATCCCCTTCTCTTCCTGCCCCCTATCCCTCCCAGGATCAGAGTCTTTTCCAATGAGTCAACTCTTCGCATGAGGTGGCCAAAGTACTGGAGTTTCAGCTTTGGCATCATTCCTTCCAAAGAAATCCCAGGGCTGATCTCCTTCAGAATGGACTGGTTGGATCTCCTTGCAGTCCAAGGGACTCTCAAGAGTCTTCTCCAACATCACAGTTCAAAAGCATCAATTCTTTGGCGCTCAGCCTTCTTCACAGTCCAACTCTCACATCCATAAAAGACCACAGGAAAAACCATAGCCTTGACTAGACAAACCTTTGTTGGCAAAGTAATGTTTCTGCTTTTGAATATGCTGTCTAGGTTGGTCATAACTTTCCTTCCAAGGAGTAAGCGTCTTTTCATTTCATGGCTGCAGTCACCATCTGCAGTGATTTTGGAGCCCAGAAAAATAAAGTCTGACACTATTTCCACTGTTTCCCCATCTATTTCCCATGAAGTGATGGGACCGGATGCCATGATCTTCGTTTTCTGAATGTTGAGCTTTAAGCCAACTTTTTCACTCTCCATTTTCACTTTCATCAAGAGGCCTTTGAGTTCCTCTTCACTTTCTGCCATAAGGGTGGTGTCATCTGCATATCTGAGGTTACTGATATTTCTCCCAGCAGTCTTGATTCCAGCTTGTGTTTCTTCCAGTCAAGCATTTCTCATGATGTACTCTGCATATAAGTTAAATAAGCAGGGTGACAATATACAGCCTTGAAGAACTCCTTTTCCTATTTGGAACCAGTCTGTTGTTCCATGTCCAGTTCTAACTGTTGCTTCCTGACCTGCATACAAATTTCTCAAGAGGCAGATCAGGTGGTCTGGTATTCCCATCTCTTTCAGAATTTTCCACACTTTATTGTGATCCACACAGTCAAAGGCTTTGGCATAGTCAATAAAGCAGAATAGATGTTTTTCTGGAACTCTCTTGCTTTTTCCATGATCCAGCGGATGTTGGCAATTTGATCTCTGGTTCCTCTGCCTTTTCTAAAACCAGCTTGAACATCAGGAAGTTCATGGTTCACATATTGCTGAAGCCTGGCTTGCAGAATTCTGAGCATTACTTTACTAGCGTGTGAGATGAGTGCAATTGTGTGGTAGTTTGAGCATTCTTTGGCATTGCCTTTCTTTGAGATTGGAATGAAAACTGACTTTTTCCAGTCCTGTGGCCACTGCTGAGTTTTCCAAATTTGCTGGCCTATTGAGTGCAGCACTTTCACAGCATCATCTTTCAGGATTTGGAATAGCTCAACTGGAATTCCATCACCTCCCCTAGCTTTGTTCATAGTGATGCTTTCTAAGGCCCACTTGACTTCACATTCCAGGATGTCTGGCTCTAGGTCAGTGATCACACCATCGTGATTATCTGGGTCGTGACGATCTTTTTTGTACAGTTCTTCTGTGTATTCTTGCCATCTCTTCTTAATATCTTCTGCTTCTGTTAGGTCCATACCATTTCTGCCCTTTCTCGAGCTCATCTTTGCATGAAATGTTCCTTTGGTATCTCTGATTTTCTTGAAGAGATCCCTAGTCTTTCCCATTCTGTTGTTTTCCTCTATTTCTTTGCATTGATCACTGAAGAAGGCTTTCTTATCTCTTCTTGCTATTCTTTGGAACTCTGCATTCAGGAGTGAAAGTGTGCTGTGTACTGAGGAATGAGATTAGCTCAGCCCTCGGCCACCCGACATCTGTATGTAAATAATGAAGAATAATGAGAGGACGAGGTAACCTGCGGCTTGGTGACAATAGTTAATAACACTATTTTGCATATTTGAAAGATGCTAACAGAGTAGATCTTAAAAGTTCTCACGGCAAGAAAAACAATGTGTAACCATGTTCGGTGACCAGTGTTCACTGGGCTTACTCTGGTGATTACTTAGCAATATACACATATGTGAAAGCACTAAGTTGTACACCTAGGATGAATATAACTGTGGTGTGTCCATTATACATCAATAAGAACAATATAAAAGACTCATGAGTGGGTTAGGGATGGATAACGAGGTAAGAGCCCAGGAGGAGAAACTGGAACACCAGTCGTGGTCGAACAAGATGCAAGGGTGAACATTGCTGACTCCCAAAATCGGGGACCACAAGACTGTAAGCAGCTGCTGCCTCCACCTAGGAGTCTTGAGAACTGGGAGCAGACAGGTAGGAATCAAGCAGCACAGCTGGGGAAGGATAAAGTCCGTAGGAAAGTGATGATGACATCAGGCATGACAGGTGAATGACAACCGGGGTGAGAGAACTGGAAGGTCTGTGTGGAGTCAGAGTTTACTCTGTGCAGAATTGGAAAGAGGCCCAGAGGAAATGAACTTCACTCCAAGCTCACTGGCAGCTAGAACATGGAAGCAGACAGGAAACGCACAGTCGAATCTCATGAACGATACGAGCAGAGCTAAGGAGAGACACAAGGAAAACCGGAGCCATGGTGAATGTCTTTCTGTGACAGGAAGAACAAATCTGACTCTGTAATAGATCTGTTCCTTTTCCTGTGCTTAGTCATGTTGGCTCCGCACGTTTTGTGAAAGAATGTTGCCTGTAGCCTGAAACGGGGCTTCCCAGGTGGCACTAGCGGTAAAGAATTCATCTGCCAAAGCAGGAGACAAAAGAAAAGCAGGTTCAATTCCTGGGTCAGGAAGATGCCCTGGAGAACGGCATGGCAACCCCCTCCGGTATTTTTGCCTACAGAATCCCATGGACACAGGAGCCCAGTGGGCTACAGTACACAGAGTCACAAAGAGTCAGACACAACCGGAGCGACTTAGCACCCATGCATAGCCTGAAACAAAGGGATATCTCATTCTTAAGACTCTGGCCTTTAAGGGGATAACACTTTCCCACTAACATAGAGATAAAAAGTTGCAGAATAGAAAATGACATTTTTCTTGTTGGAGGTTTACCTGTGTGGATGGTTGCAAAAACAAAGGATTCCAACACCAAGAAGTTTGCAACAACTAACCACACCGCTCCCTCACGAGGCCTTGAAAGATGCTTTGCTGAAACCCTCCAGGGGTTTGGTGGGTACAAGCCACTCCTCTCCTTGAAGGACCCTGCAATAAGCCTTTCTTTGCTCCAAACTCCAACGTCCCGGTTTGTTTTGCCTCACTGTGTGTGAGGCACACACACGTGCATTTGGTAACACTTCAAGTCTTTCCTGACCTGGACTCAGGAAGACAATTATGATCTAGTTGCGATAAGGCATGGGTGAAGTCTCTACCTGCATTACTTTCACAGCCTTTATAAATGAATTATCGTTTTTCTCCTTATGGGTGCTCAGACGCTCAGTTGTAACTGACTCTTTGCAACCCCATGGATGTAGCCTGCAAGGCTCCTGTCCTTGGGATTCTCTAGGCAAGAACACTCGAGTGAGTAGCCATTTCCTTCTCCATTCTCTCCTTATACTAAGATGAAAACATAGAAAGGGGAGAGAGGAGAGCGGATCCTGGCATTAGAGAGAAATTTCAGTCTAGAATAGGTTATCATTTTCAAAACGTAAAGAGTGTCCATTCTATGTAGTGCTTGAAATTAGACATAATAGGAGGACTTCAAACGCATAGATCTGCCAGTATATAAAGTACTTCTCTTCACATCCTTTGCCACTAAACCCCAAACAATGAACCCCTGACATTCATTATGGGGCTCTAATCCATAGTAAAAGGCATGGAAGATGTACCCTGCCCCTCCCCAGCTTCCAAAGTCAGCAGATTAAAAGACCCTGCTCTCTAGAGCTGATGGGCAAATGGTACAGGTCAAGAAGACATAGTTTTGAATAATTACAGGGACAAAAAAAAAAAGCATGAACAAGTACACATAATTCATACAGAGTAGAGCTAAAAGAATGGAGTAGAGTTGAGGTTAGGAAGACAAAAGCCTTGAAAGGTCCTGGGGAATGAAGCATGCCTTCAACCACTGAGCACTCTCAGGGAACCCAACAAAGACACCTGGCTTCTTACTTCACTTCTGATTAAATTCTCCTATAAAGACTTTGGCCTTTGTCCTGCTATTCCTTAAATGGCCTACCTCCCAAATGGAAAACAGAATTAGTCCTCTTCTGTTTTTAATCTTGAATTGCATTGCTAATTGATTTTTAAAAGCCCTGCCGCTGCACTGCCTTTGCCCTAGAATTAACTGTGTTTGATCACAATGTTTCAGGGACAGAGGTGGAGTCTCCTTGCTTGCTGACAAACAAATCCATCAGGTGGGTCTCCAACATCACTGGTCTTCAACAGGCACAAAGTGCAGTGGAGAGACAGTTAGGGAAGCAGCTGAAATCCTCATCCAGAGAAATCAAGGGCGTGGAAGGCTGCCTGTGTTCCGTCAACTAAATTCAAAATGCCTCTAGGGGAGGAAACGTGTGATTTGGGCTTCCCAGGTGGCGCTAGAGGTAAAGAACCCACCCACCAATGGAGGAGACAAAAGAGATGCGGGTTCCATCCCTGCGTCGGGAAGATCCCCTGGAGAAGGACATGGCAACTCACTCCAGTATTCCAGCCTGGAGAATCCCATGGACAGAGGAGCCCGGTGGGCTGTGGTCCATATGGTCATAAAGAGTCGGACACGACTGAAGCGACTGAGCATGCGTGTGCATGTGTGATTTAGGACAATGAAAAAAGAATTCCACCCCCATGCCCTACTAAGATCTGAGGAGGCTGATGGATAATAGTCCATGGCATTGCAAAAGAGTGGGACTTGTCTTAGTGACTAAATAGCAAAAGAATTCCAGTTGGAAAGGCCACTATTCTCTCACTACATCACCTGGCCAGCCAGGAAGACCTGGCGGCAAAATGCACAGCATGGGGAAGACGAGGATGTGACCAGATGAGGAGACAGGGCGTGTGTGGATAAGAACACAGTATAATTCCTACCCTTGGACCTGACGCCTGGCAACTGCTATTTGACCAACACGGGGGCCATGTTTAACCCCCTTGTAGGCTTGGAGATCGCCTTTGCAGGCCCATTTGTGGGTGATGGCAGTGACCAGCCACACTTCAGTGTTATATTTTCAAGAAACAGTTGTCAAGTATGGAGCTGAGGGGAGAGGATTATGCACCCTCTAGCCTGAGCATGCTCTAAACACCCGGCCCGGTGTACTCAGTGTTGTGGCTCCTCTGCGGGCAGCACACGCTCCGGAAAAGCAGATCTCAGCTTTGCAAACTGGGTCAGTTCCCAGTTCTGTTTCTCTGTGATGCAAGTAAGTCACTTCACCTGGTTAGGACCAACTTTCTCTGTTCTCAGTAAAAGAGGGAAACCTTCCTCATTTATGTCAAAGGATCATTGTGATTCTTCATTGTGATAAGGTATATAAAAGTGATTTTATGTCTGTGTCTCTATTCCTGCCCTACAAATAGGTTTGTAGATTCTAGATTTCATCTAGATCATCACATATATGTCTTAATATACCATATTTGTATTTCTCTTTCTGACTTACTTCACTCTGTATGACAGACTCTAGGTCCGTCCACATCAGTACAAATGACTCAATTCTGTTCTTTTTTATTGGTTGAGTAACACTGCATTGTATATACGTACCAGGGAGCTCAGCTCAGTGCTCTGTGGTGACCTAGAGGGGTGCATGGGGCGGAGCGGGGAGAGGGGAGGAGGCTCAAGAAGGAGCGGATATATGTATACTTACAGCTGATTCATGTTGCTGTACAGCAGAAACTAACACAACGTGGTAAATCAATTATACCCCCATAATAAAAACTTTAAAAAGTGATTTTAAACCATAAAGCATTCTTCTTAGTCAAATAGAAGCTAGCATGTGTCATGACAAGGCTAGATACTACACTGTGTTCCTTCTCATCTATCCCATACAAGGTGAGATGACTACAATTATTTAGTCTGGGGGGCCTCGGGGATACAGCAATCCCATCTTTCCATCAGGATGGACTCAGCTCTGTCTCACAAGTTTTCTCTGAACGTGCCAAACAGTTAATGGAAAGAGCAAGCTTCTCATGCCCCTTGGTTCAGACAGGAATTTTCTGAGACATTGAAAACTCTCTTTTCCTTTCCAGCTGCTGTCAGCTATGCCCCCAGGAAGCAAAGCATTAGAAACCATAGCCATGCCTCAAGCAGTTAAGAGAGAGAGAGAGAACACATAAAACCCTTTTTTAGGCTTAAATTATGTTTTCTATTCTATTGATCTGGTGATTTCTGTTTTGAAATGGGTAGAAGGGAAAATTGGTTTTGCCGCCTTTTCCCTTCTCCCGTTTATCTAGCCCCTCCATCCCTGCCCAGGCCTGGTCTGCCGCAGGCCCCCGCTGCCCCTGCACGCGGCTACTGCACAGGCTCGCCACTGCCCCTCCCTGGGGCATCCCCATGGGACCACCAGAGCAGCATTTGTATAAAACAGGCAAACAAAGGTGCCCGGGAAACAAGCCCTGCTGAGATTCTGTGACTCCTAATCCCCAAAAATATTCATAGCTCCCCATCGATCCAAACTGAAGTTTCAAGCCATGGGCACGGCAGATGAGCCCATCCGTGATGTGTGGACCTCTCTCCTCTCTCTGGCTGCCTCTCCTCGTTTCATGGTTTTAAATCCCTACTACGTGCTTATGACTCCACACGGGAAGCCTCCTGCTGGGTCCTCTCCCTAAGGTCCAGCCTCTTTATATTCATCTGCCCACCTGACATCTCCACTTGGGTGTCTAATTGTCAAAGAATCCTGCACAAAATAGCTCCAAAGCCTTGCCAACAAACTCGAGTTACCCACAATATTTCCACCCCGGATATTGGAAACTTGAACATAAAAAGCCTAGGGTTACCTTTGACCCCCACGTTTCTCTCACACTCTGTGTCTAACCCATCAGACAATCTTACCAGCTCTCCCTTCTAAGCACACCCAGAATCTGGTCATGGGTAGCAGAGCCCACCAGAGCCACCTTCCTTAAAACAGTCAGCTGCTCGAGCCACTGTAATATCCCCACAGCTAACCTCACACCCGCCCCCACAAAGCGGCCAGATTAACCCTTTCCAGACAAGCACCACTCCTCTGCTTCAAATAGGCCAGTGCTCCTTGTTTCCCTCAAGGCTTGACATGCTCTGGACTCCTGGCCCCTCTCCCACCTCCAGCCTCACCAAGCGCATGTCGCCACACTGGCCTTCTGCCCTCGAGTCCTCAGGCAGCCTGTTCTCGCTACCTGGAATTCATCCCCAACACAAGATGCCAGTCAAATGTCACCTTCCTAATAACTTACTTTCAATGCGCTGTCTGGGTCTGCTCCTGTTTGCTGCTTACCCTCCACCCCCATGCAAGGTGGCTTCCCTCGTGGCTCAGATGGTAAAGAATGTGCCTGCAATGCAGAAGACCCAGGTTTGAACCCTGGGTCAGGAAGTTCCCCTTGAGAAGGAAATGGCAACCCACTCCAGTAATCTTGCCTGGGAAATCCCATGGCCCGGGGACCCTGGTGGGATTTTTGACAGTCCATGGTTTGCAAACAGTCAGGCACGACTAAGCAACTAACATTTTCCACCCCCAAGCATTTAGTACCTCTCACATTCTGTATAATTTATTTATATGTTTATCCCCTGCTTCTCTTCACTAGAAGATAAGATCCAAAGGTCAGGTGTTTCATTCACTGTCAGGCCCTAAGCCTCTTTAGCAATGCCCTCCATAGCAGTCACTCTGTAGATTTTCCTTGACTGAATGAACGAACTACAAGTCCCGGTTCTGCTTTAGCAACCTCACCTTCCACTATTCTCTTCCCTCTAGAGTCTAACTAGAAAGAATTACTTGTCATTCTTTTATCACATAAATACACACCCCGTCCTTTTGAGGATGTTACTCAGCCTCAAATAACTCTTCCTCCCACCATCATCCCCAGAAAAATATAATTTATTCTTTTAGATTCAGCTCAAGCACAATTCCTTCCCTTCCTCCCTTCTTTTCTCCCTTCATCCTTCACCTCCTCCCTGCCTCCCTCCATCTCCTCCTTCTTTCTACAAATATTTTAGCATACTTTATGCAGGATATACGATGTTATAGACAAGGGAGACTTTTTTTTTTAATCAGATAGCCCACTTTTAATGAGCTTACAGTTCACTAAAGGTTTCTCCAATGACTCTGGATGAATAAATCACTCTGAAGCTTCACTTGGTGGGTGGCAGCCTGAGATGGTGAAGGGAACACACAGTCTTAGGGGTCAAGAGAAACCGAGTGCATATTCCAGCTCTGGCATTTATCAACTGGCTTATGCAGGACGTCCAACCTTTCTAAGCTTACATTTCTACACATTTAAGGTGAGGATTATAATTCTACCTAGATAATTCAACTAAATAACAATTAATAAATAACTGCAGCATATCATATACTATGTAATAATATAATTAATGTCAGATAAGGAAACCGAACAGTACCAGATGCCCTTGTAGCAGAGTTGACAGTCAAGCATTAAGGCCCTTCCCCTCCCCAAGGGCAAGCAGTTACCTCACTTCTGTGTCATGACCTTATTTTATTTGCCTCATTCTCTGATGGCTTTGACGGTAAAGAGTCTGCCTGCAATGTGGGAGACCTGGGTTCAATCTCTGGGTCAGGAAGATCTGCTGGAGAAGGAAATGCCCACCCACTCCAATATTCCTGCCTGGGAAATCCCATGGACAGAAGAGCCTGGCAGGCTACAGTCCATGGGGTCGCAAAGAGTCGGACACGACTGAGAGACTAATGCTATAGTATTTAGTTGTCTGTTGCCCATGAGTCGTGAGCCACTTGAGACATCCCCAAAGGACAGAGCTTTGCATGCATGTCCTTTCATGACAGTTAAGAATGGCCTTGTGGACTCAGTGGAGAAGGAGCGGGTGGGACGAACTGAGAGAGTAACACTGACATATACATACGCTACACGTGAACAGCAGTTTTAGTGGGAAGCTGCTGTACAGCACGGGAAGCTCAGCTCAGTGCTCAGTGATGACCTAGAGGGGTGAGACTGGGGGTGGGGCGGGAGGGAGGCTTGAGAAGGACGGAATATATGTATACACATAGCTGATTCACAATGTTGCACAGTAGAAATTAACACAATGTTGTAAAGCGATTATACCCCAATTTTTTTAAAAAAGAAATAAATCTCCTATCCTTCCTGCATTGTCCTTGTGTTCCCGTATCCTTTCAACTGTCTTCGCTCTTTGCCAAACCCCTTTCCCCATCACTTTATTATTCATTTCATGGAACCTAAAAATTCTCTCTCCCTGTCTCTCGCTATGTTCTCCCTGGACCCACGCCTCCCCCATCACCGCCTCATGCCCCCTCCCTTCTCCGGTTCCCCAGGTTGCAGCACAACCTTCCCTTCTCTCTCCCCCTGGTCATCACTCTCTGTCAGGCTCCTGTCCGCTCAGACCGGCCAGGGGAAGTTTTATTGATCTCTCTGTAATGCCCGAGCGCCTCTGAAGGTTAAGGTCAACAAGACTAAAGCGTCGTGCTGAACCAAAGGACCTAAACCTGACTTCTGTGTGCGGGGTATCAATTATTCAGAGTTGTCAGATCACAGGGCACTTGCCACCTGGGGCTGCCGGCTGGGAAAAGGACGAAAGATCACAGGGAAGGTTAGGGTGCGGAAGATCAGAGTATTCAGCTAGTGCTCACACCCTGGGGAGCCCAACAGTGCGCCAGGAGGTGGACAGCAAGTAAGGTCTACCAATGGTCATGGGAAGCGAGGCCACCAAAGAAGCTAGTAACACCCAGTCTTCTGGGCTTAGGAAAGTTTTCTTCTCTCCCATAACCCCATGCATGGCTGACCTTAATTTCTCTGGTCACTAAATAATTATGAAAGTGTGAAAATGTTAATCGCTCAGTCATTACTGATTCTTTGTGACCCCATGGACTGTAGCCTACCAGGTTCCTCTGTCTATGGGATTCTCCAGGAAAGCATACTGGAGTGGGTAGCCATTTCCTCCTCCAGAGAATTTTCCTGAACCAGGGACTGAATCCAGGTCGCCTGTATTGCAGGTGGATTCTTTACCATCTGAGCCACCAGGGAAACCCCAAAATAATTAGGCTGCTACTGCTGCTAAGTCGCTTCAGTCGTGTCCGACTCTGTGCAACCCCATAGACAGCAGCCCACTAGGCTCCGCCATCCAAGGGATTCTCCAGGCAAGAACACTGGAGTGGGTTGCCATTTCCTTCTCCAATGCATGAAAGTGAAAAGTGAAAGTGAAGTCGCTCAGTTGTGCCCGACTCTTAGCGACCCCATAGACTACAGCCTACCAGGCTCCTCCGTCCATGGGATTCAGTCCTTCATAAATCAAAATAAACTCAGATAATGGTGGATTTTGCTTGTCATTTCCACCGTGCCATGGCTTATTTTGCTGACATTTTAAAGGCTCCTGAGCAACAGTTAGAACTGGACATGGAACAACAGACTGGTTCCAAATAGGAAAAGGAGTATGTCAAGGCTGTATATTGTCACCCTGCTTATTTAACTTATATGCAGAGTACATCACGAGAAATGCTGGGCTAGAAGAAGCACAAGCTGGAATCAAGACTGCTGGGAGAAATCTCAATAACTTCAGATATGCAGATGACACCGCCCTTATGGCAGAAAGTGAAGAGGAACTAAAAAGACCCTTCATGAAAGTGAAAGAGGAGAGTGAAAAAGTTAGCTTAAAGCTCAACATTCAGAAAACGAAGATCATGGCATCTGGTCCCATCACTTCATGGGAAATAGATGGGGAAACAGTGGAAACAGTGTCAGACTTTATTTTTGGGGGCTCCAAAATCACTACAGATGGTGACTGCAGCCATGAAATTAAAAGACACTTACTCCTTGGAAGAAAAGTTATGACCAACCTAGACAGCATATTCAAAAGCAAAGACATTACTTTGCCAACAAAGGTTTGTCTAGTCAAGGCTATGGTTTTTCCTGTGGTCATGTATGGATGTGAGAGTTGGACTGTGAAGAAGGCTGAGTGCCAAAGAATTGATGCTTTTGAACTGTGGTGTTGGAGAAGACTCTTGAGAGTCCCTTGGACTGCAAGGAGATCCAACCAGTCCATTCTAAAGGAGATTAGCCCTGGGATTTCTTTGGAAGGAATGATGCTAAAGCTGAAACTCCAGTACTTTGGCCACCTCATGTGAAGAGTTGACTCATTGGAAAAGACTCTGATGCTGGGAGAGATTGGGGGCAGGAGGAGAAGGGGACGACAGAGGATGAGATGGCTGGATGGCATCACTGACTCTATGGACATGAGTCTGGGTGAACTCCGGGAGTTGGTGATGGACAGGGAGGCCTGGTGTGCTGCGATTCATGGGGTCACAAAGAGTCGGACACGACTGAGTGACTGAACTGAACTGAGCCATCTCAACAATAAATGTATAGCACAGGGAATTCTGTTCAATATTATTAATGTATAGCAATCTAAATGGGAAAAGAATTTGAAGAAAAATAGATACATGTATATGTATAACTGAATTACTTCACTGTACACCTAAAACTGTCACAACATTGTCAATTAACTATTGCTGTTGCTTATTCACTCAATCGTGTCAGACTCTTTTCGACTCCATGGACTGTAGCCCACCGGGCTCCTCTGTCCACGGAATTTTCCAGGCAAGAATACTGGAGTGGGTTGCCATTCCCTCCACCAAGGGATCTTCCTGACCCAGATCGGAACTTGCATCTCCTGCATTGGCAGTTGGGTTCTTTACCACTGAGCCACCAAGGAAGCCCCTTGATCAACTATACTTAAATAAAAAAGTAAAGGTTTTAAAACATAAAGCTTCCCTAAAAATAAAATAAATGTATGGATAATTTTAGTTAAAAATACATATAAAACAAAGAGCTGTGAGTTAGAATTCTGGGGGAAATCTCATCAACCTGACTCATTCTAAAGAAACCTGCACTTCAGAATAATTGACCCATCAAAGCAAATGTTATTATCATGAACTATCTCAGCTCACCGCCAATGCTTTCGCACACGCAGTTTCCCTACTGGAAAATCTCTCCTCCCACCTCCACGTGGTTAGTACCTAATCATCCTCCAGCCATGCTCTTACAGGTCACTTCCTCTGGGATGCCCTTCAGTCTGGCCCAGAAGCTCCTCCTAAAGGAGCCATAAATCACAATTCATGATACTATGTGACAATTCCACCAGAAGAAGCCGGACACCAAGTGATCAGACACCCAGACTCGAGACACTGCCTGGTTTGAATCCTGACTCCATCTCAGTGTCAGCTTTCTCATCTGTACACAGAGCAATAATAATAGTAGTTTCCACCTCAAGGTGTCATTTAAAAATGACTAAAATGCACGATACTTACAAAAGGCCTGGGACGTAATTCGTCCTGTGAAAGTGCAGCTGTCACCATTGTTATTTTGCCTGCAGAAGCTCTACCATGGAAGAAAAACAGAGCTATGCTATCTATTGGGCTTCCCAGGTGGCTCAGTGGGCAAAGAATCTGCCAGCAATGCAGGAGACACAGGAGATGCGGGTCTGATCCCTGGGTAGGGAAGATCCCCTGGAGAAGGGAATGGCACCCACTCCAGTATTCTTACCTGGAGAATCCCATGGACAGAGGAGCCTAGTGGGCAACAGAGCATAGGGTTGCAAAGAGTCAGACGTGACTGAGCATGCACACATGCAAGCTATTTCTTATAGATTCTGTGCCTCTTCTAGAGCCTACAACATCCTAGTAACTAGCCATTGAATGAAAGGAGGCTCTCAAGTCAGGACTAGCACTCCAACAGTCATCTGGCCAGTGCCTCTGGCTTGAATCCTTTTACAAGTTTTCAGGGAAAAAGAAAACTGTCACGGTCACTTGCATTTCTGCACATCTTTACAAACAGAGGCCCCGGAAGGCTTTTCACAGATGTTTGCAGAGTGAATAACCTTGGAAGACAGAGCTAGTACCTTCCTCCAGAGCAGAGTAAATATATTCTTTGCTGTCCTGTATAATAAAGACAAGGTTTCCCTCCTAGGTATATGTTAGGGAGGTTTGCTTTTAGAGCAAGAGACCCAGATTCCCTGAGCATGGGGTTACACAGCTGTGATGCCATACCCTGGATGCACAACACCCCGGCTGGCTGCTCTGTGTCACAGTTGTGGACTTGGGAAGCATGGGAAGCTGGTGTGAGTGGGAGGCTTGTGTATATGCTGTGGTGGAGGAATGAAGTCCTCTGCTTCTGGCCCAGGGGGGTCTCATGTTTCCCATCAGCACCCATGAGCCTGTGGCTGGCTTCCCTGTTAGCATGAAAGTTCAACTCCCAGACCCTACAGTTCCTGACAACAGACTGTGTCTCTTCCAGGAAAGATATCATCCCTTTCCAGCCATTTATCGGATAATGAGCAGGACAAAATGAATGAGGCTTTTACACAAGCCCTTCCTGAGAATTCAAGGTGGTGCTCTGACCATTCCTGAGCATGGCATCTCTCCTTCCCAGAGCAGCAAGCCCAGGCCAGCAGGTTGGTCCATCCTCCAGCAGAAGCCTGACCAAAGGGAATCTAGAGGGTTCAAACTTGATTCTGGTCAACCTCCTGATTCTCCTGTTGGACTGACGAAGTCCAGGATCAAAAGGAAAATGGCCACATGGCTCCATACTCTCTCGCCTGAACCCCTCCACCATGGCTCACACGGGTTAACGTGGGGACATAGTGCATCTTTGTAACTTTCATAACGATGTCCACCATGCTCTTACACCTGACTCTTCCAGATGAAAGACCTAGGTGCAGACAGGCGATGACTGGAAAAGGTGAAGTTATAGCTGCTGGACATGACATTCCAATTTTTTGGAGGTAGGGAGCAAAAACCCAGGCACCTGGGAGGGGACACCCCAGGCCCTCCTGGAAAGGACAGGGAAGAAGCAACACAAGTCACCTGCTTGTCTTTTAAAGCCACCAGTGGAGGACTTCCCTGGGAGTCCAGTGGTTAAGAATCTGCCTGCCAATGCAGGGAACAGGGTTCGATCACTGGTCTGGGAAGATCCCACCTGTCACAAGGTAGCTTAACTTGTGTGCCACAATTACTGAGCCCATGCTGTAGAGCCCAGGAGCCACAGCTCCTTAAGTCCTAGAGCCGGAGCCCCACCACCAGAGAAGCCACCACCACAAGGACCTCGTCCACTGCAACCAGAGAGTAGCCCGTGCTCGCCGCAACCAGAGAAAGTGCACGTGCAGTGATGAAGACCCAGCACAGCCCAAAATAAAAGACAGACACATAAAAATAAAACTAGTAAAAAATAAAGCCACCCACAGAGCCTTCTTCACAAGGAAAATGACCAGGCGCAACTCTCCTAAACTGCTGTCAATACCTTAATTCAACTGACTACCAATCTGCCATCACGTGCGATGGCCCAGACCACAGTTTGATTGATACTCCCCAGAACCTTCTGAAAAGCTTATCAGGATGGCAGGCGATAGCGCTGCTCCTGCAAGGCCCTCACTACACACCTGTCAACACCACTTTGTCTCCCCACCTCTCTCCCAAAGTCAGGCAAACTGCCTGAACATCCACTTGGGCCACACTCATCGCCCTCCAAGGACTTAAAAAACCAACGGGATTGATGGGAATTTGAAGGGCAAGCTGCTCACTCTGCCAAGAGTCATGACATCCTTAATCTCTGGCCCAGAGGTTTCGTGTGCCCCGTCAGCACCCAGGAGGCAGGATATCTTGTCTTAGTAGGGCAGTCATAGGTCTCTGCTCTGGGGGTTTCTGCTTGTCCTCCAGAAGATGCCATTCTCCCAGCAACATAAATCTGACCCTAAATCTGACCAAATGTCCACAGCAAATGACAAGGATTCCTTAGAGCAGGACAAAAGCAATGCAAGCAGGCAAGTTCCAGGGCTTCCCTCCACGCGCCTCTGAATACATGCTGAGGTGCTTGACTTCACGTTACAGAACAGAACTTCACTCATCCAAATTTAACTTATCATCTTCAAAGCTCTTTTGTTTCTGATACAGAAAACAAATCAGGGTGGAAGGCGAGCTGTCTGTATGTGTGTTTGTGTGCACGCGTGTGTGTGCGTGTCTCTGAGATCAAAGCCATTGATTTCAGGTTGACATTGCAGAAGTTCTTGATACAAATACATTTTGTTTTTTCTAATGTGATTTTTCTCCTTGATGAACAGAGGTATATGGGGGAGTTGTTGCAGTCAGTGCTAAATAATGAACTCAGGTCGGATACCTGCAGTGAGGGCTTACCTGTGGGTAATCTTTGAGGCCAGGAAGACTCATTTCCATCCTGAATGGTTGCTACTCTTACCACCCAGTGGGGCCTGGAACTTCCTATCAAAGTTGCTGTGGGCGAGTAAAGGCGGGTCCCCTGCCCAGTGCTCCTTTCCCTGTGGCACTGAGGCTCCCAGGATGCTTTCCAAGTGCCTTTTATGTTCTGTGGCTCTAAAGACTGCTAAATTGGGTCGGATGTGTGGGATTAAGCTCACCTCATAAAATTTTCTTGAGAAAATCTCAGATCCATTAATGCTTCATAAAAATTTTACAAGGTTTCTGCTAAAGGAAGGAAAACAAACAGAGGTGGTGTCGGCATCCAGGCGCTCTTTAAATCAAACATTCCCTCTAATGCATTTTTTTTATGGCACCAATCAGAAAAGCAATCAACCATGAAGCCTGAGGCTTCTCCTGCTTCCATTCCTAAAGCAAAATTTCCAAGATCTTTAAACACTTTACATGAAGCCATGGGAGAGTGTGTGTGTGTGTGCGTGTATGAGTATGTGTGTGTGTGTGTCTCAACCTGCCTATCCATCCATCATTCATCTTCTACATCATCCTCTGGAAAAAGTCTGTCTCTAAAAAAGTACATTAATATTAAAATTTCATACCCTCTGATTTCAGATTAAGAAAAGAGGATAAGATGATAAAATAATCTTCCATATTTCAAAATGTTCCAGAGTGGCAGAAGAATAGAAAGGGTGGATGTTTAAGATAAGTGGGATGGCCATCAAAATACTCTTACGTTTATTATACTTATTCTTACTTGGGTTGTTTCAACAATAAATAAAAAGAATTCAAGAGTAAGAAGTAGTGTCCAGGGTCTGAGGATGCATGAACCCTGAAATGATGTAATAAGATAATTCAGAGTGACTTTAACATAAGCGATCATAAGCTAAAGGGAAGCTGAGCCCAGCCAGGAGCGGCTGGCCTTCTGTAGTCAGAGAAGGGTTGTGGCCAAAGGTCCAGTTTGACAAGTGGACCTGTGGAATGAGGCCAGAGTGGAACTGGTCTCCTGGGATGAAAAAAGAAACTCCAATTCCCCCTCCCTCTATTTCTCCTAGTCCTTTCCTTCAAAGCCAGGGTCTCTGAAAACTTGCCTTTTCATAACAGACAGGCAACTAGAATACAGACGCAATCACAACAGTCCCTGACAATGGCCAGACTGTTTTCTTTTATCTTCATATATATTACAATCATCCACTCTTCAACCACAGTACCTTGAAAAGCAAATAAGAGCTGTGCTAAAATAAAAACTGGTATTTGTTTAACTCCTACACAGCCACCTCGTAGCTCCTGTGACCACAGACCTCTACAAATCTCAGTTACCAGGTATGTAAATTAGTGATGCTATTCCCTACTTAACATAAGAAAGATGACCAAGATTAAATGAGATAACTTCTTACAGGGCTTCCCTGGTGGCTCAGAAGGTAACGAATCTGCCTGCAATGCAGGATACCTGGGTTCAATCCCTGGGTCAGGAAGATTCTCTGGAGAAGGGAAAGGCAACCCACTCCAGTATTCTTGCCTGGAGAATCCCATGGACAGAGGAGCTTGGCAGGCTACAGTTCATGGAATCCCAAGGAGTCCAACATGACTGAGTGACTAACACGCAAAGGGCAAAAAGTTATTGTTGTCCAGTTGCTCAGTTGTGTCTGACTCTTTGGGACTCCATGGACTGCAGCACACCAGGGCCTATGTGCCCTTCACCATCTCCCGGAGCCTACCCAAACTCATGTCCATTGAGTAAGTGATGCCATCCAACCATCTCATCCTCTATCATTCCCTTCTCTTCCTGCCTTCCATCTTTCCCAGCATCAGGGTCTTTTCCAGTGAGTCAGCTCTTTGCATCAGGTGGCCAAAGTATTGGGGTTTCAGCTTCAGCATCAGTCCTTCCAATGACTATTCACAGTTGATTTCCTTTAGGATTGACTGGTTTGGTCTCCTTGGAGTCCAAGAGACTCTCAAGAGTCTTATCTAACACCACAGTTCAAAAGCATCAATTCTTCAACACTCATCTCTCTTTATGGTCCAACTCTCACATCCATACATGACTACTGGAAAAACCATAGCTTTGACTATAGGGACCTTTGTTGGCAAAGTAATGTCTCTACTTTTTAATATGCTGTCTAGGTTTGTCATAAAGTAGACAGTGCAAAATAGATGCTTAAGGATTAAAAGTACACACATCAATCCTTTTGAAGAGTTAGGGGATATGATTAATGATACAGAGCTACTTAGCTGCAGACCCTGGGATTCAATTCTGAGCCCCACACAGGTGTGTGCTGACCTTGCCGAGAAGGGGGAAGGCCAGGTACTTGTGCCTACTTTCCCTCAGTTAAAGGAAAGATACTAGGAGCGAAATGCAAGTTTTAAAGGAATGCAAGGGAAGAGTGTGAATGTGAAGAGAGAGCATGGTTCCTGAGCTGGAAGGACCACCCTGCATGGAGCCTTCTCTGAACTGTGGCCCAACCACAGGGAGAAAGATGTTGAGAAGAAGCTGTGCTCGGTGGTGCCTGAAGGCCAGGGGGCTTCTCCAGATTTCCTCCTCCTAAGATCCTCCCCACTTGGCAAAAGTGAAAAATCTGGCCAGAGGCCCAAAGTAATGATAGAGTATCTTAAATTATCTGAGAAAGCCCGCTGAAAGCACCACTGTTGAGAAGAAATCAATTCAAACATCAAGCCCATCATCTTTTCCCATCTCCCTCCTCCCATTCCCAAATGCCTTTTTAATGCAGATGGATATAAGTGTGTCTTTAACAGTCAGGCCTTTCAGATGCTCTGGGGTCACCGTTCAGATTGAGGTGTGGGAGCATGTGTCTTCTCCCCACCATTCAGACACGGAAGTGAAAAGAAGCAACCATCCACAGAGAGGTGAAACCAGCACGTGGGGTTCCCCTGTCCTCTCTGCCTGCCTCTGGGCAGGTCTCTGGAGGGCTGGCTAATGCAGGTTTGTGGCATTTGCAGAGAGCTCTATTCTGGAGAAAATCAATGGCAGACTCCCCGACTCCAAGTATGAGACACTGGCTTCCCCACCAGGCCCTGAGAGTTCTGGAGCACGGTGTTCAGACAGGAAATGCCTTCACGCGGCCCCTGCCCCACAGGTTTTGTAAATAATTCAGCAAGACAAGGACAGAACAAGCTGACTTGCCCCAGGATTTTTAGACGTCACCGAGTGCTGCTCTGGTCATTTCCTGCCATTATTTTTAAAAGCTAAAGCACGGACTGTATATTTAGGAGACGAATGTTTTGGTTCCAGTGAGTTAGGGGAGGACGTGTCACTGGTGGGAACGCTAGCACAAAACCACTGTTGTGAAGTCACGGTGGCGCACTGAACGCGGGTCTGGCTGGGAGGACTGGAGGGTGTGCTTTTCTTGATCATCTAATGAGCGGATGATCTAATGAGTGGATTTCCCAAACCATCTAATGAGTGGATTTCCCAGACAATCTGTTCTTTTTATTATTCATGTGTCTTTTGAGCCGTTGCCTTCCTGAGAACTAGGAGAATTGCCCTCGGTTTGTAATTTGCCTCTCTATTCGTCATATTATATTTTAAAATATTTTTTTGAACACATGAGGCATCCTTGCTACCTGACCTCTCACCAAGGAGAGGGAAAGCCTAATGGTTGCTATAGCTCCAGACAGGGGCTGAGCCAGGATTTACCTGTGCAGGTAACTAGGCAAAAAGATCAGTGCTTCAAGCAACAGGTGGAGAAAAGTGCAAACTCATTACTATGACAGGAAATGCAATCTGAAACAATGACCTGGCATGCCTACCTAACAAACGAGCAATGCCAACAAAATGAGGGCAGCAGTCCGCAAGCGCGGATGGGGTGGGTATCAAGGGAAGCTGTGGGGCTGCGAGGCCCTTCCGCTAGCCGGGCGCAGCAACACCCCCCTGGGCAGCCTGACAGCAGACCCCAAGAAGTCCTGGGGGTCTGCACACTCTCTGCTACAGCGCCACTTGGAAGGACGCTTCCTGGAAAGAACTCTGGTTGTGAACAGACTCAAAAGCGAAGATGTTCATTTGAATGGTATTTACAACAGCAAAACCATAGGAAATAACCTAACTGTCCAGCCATGAGGATTACTAGTTAAATGAACAATGATCCCTTCATAAAACAGGATTTTTGTAGCCACAACATATAATTTATAAAATATTAAATAACACAGAAATATGTTCTATATTATATTATAAATATAACATGTATAATTCTACCTTACACATATAAATATGTTATATATGATATATAAAATATATTGTATATTATACATATTATTTTATACATATTATATATAACATACACATAATATATAATTGTAACATATATGTATTATGTATAATACATATACATATTATATATAACAGATGTTACATATCTTATTGCATATATTACATGCTATATATTATATACTACGCTGGCCATTCTGAAGGAGATCAGCCCTGGGATTTCTTTGGAAGGAATGATGCCAAAGCTGAAACTCCAGTACTTTGGCCACCTCATGCGAAGAGTTGACTCATTGGAAAAGACTCTGATGCTGGGAGAGATTGGGGGCAGGAGGAGAAGGGTACGACAGAGGATGAGATGGCTGGATGGCATCACTGACTCGATGGCCGTGAGTCTGAGTGAACTCCGGGAGTTAGTGATGGACAGGGAGGCCTAGCGTGCTGCGATGCATGGGGTCGCAAAGAGTCGGGCACAACTGAGCGACTGAACTGAACTGAACTGACACATATATGTAAAACATATATCAATACATAATATTATGTTATATGATATATACATACTCTATATGTAACAAAAGATTGTGTAAGGTAGAGATTAATTTTTGTAAATGAAAATTATAATTAGACATATAACTGCATAAAGACTGAAAGCATACACATGACTAACAGTGATGAACTGTGGAGGATAAATTGCAAATAGTTTTAATTGTATACGCACGTGTGTGTCTGTTTTCTTATCAGTGTTTCCTAAAACTTCCCGCAACAAACATAATGATTTGTTAAAAAAACACCACACAATTTACTCTAGAAAAGCTGACTGAGTATGCACGTAGTTTCAGGCATGACAGGGAGAAATTATTTCTATCAGGCAAGCAGGCTTGGGAGGTCCTAGTGGAAGGACCCGCACCATCCTGCCGCAGCCCCGCCAGCCCTGAGCAAGCCACTGGTTGGCTGAACGTGAACCTCATGAAGTACTCAGGAACAGCAGGGTCACCTCCTCCCTGCACAGCTGGGGCTTCCACCCACGTCCAGGGAAGGCCCAGCCGGCAGCCTGGGTTCTGCAGAGCCTCAGCAGGGGCCAGAGGACAGCAGGATGGTCCTGCCCCCCCACACTGCTCCCCATAAGTCTACCGGGACTCCTGGTTCAGTGAGAGAAGCCCCCTGTGCTGCTTGCAACGCCTGTGTCACTCCCGTTCCCCAAACTGCTGACCTCTGAGTCCCAGGCTCCCTTTGGTGCCAGGAAGCATCCTCCAAGGGGCTGTCTTAGGGAAAGGAGGTCCTGCCTTAAATCACAGCACTGACAGCATCTCAGCCCTGAGAACGCTGCCAGAAGATGCTGCTGCAACCCTCTGATTTGACTAACTTAATTACAAGTCTTTAAATAAAAGGAACTTACTTCTCTGTCCTGACAGACAAATGGAGAGCACCAGAGGCCCTGGTGGCTCCAGAGACCAAGGCATGCCCTGAACTTGTCCCCTCTCAAGAGTGCCTTGGCGAACCAGACTCCCCACACAGGGCTTGCTTCTCACCTACTCTCCTCTTTGTTCTCACCTGTGATCCCTCTATCTTTTCTTTTCTCAGTTTATCCAGCTCTTTTTAGCCTATCAGCAATTTGCCGTTCTTCTTATGCTCTCCTCCTTCTTTTTCATTAAAATCTGAATTGCTATAGAGTTGACTATTTTACATTAAGCCCAGACTCCTGGGGCCATTTTGTACTTTGTCCGGCACTGAGCCTCAATCAGACCTAGTGCCCACCAGACTAGTGAAAGTGAAAGTCGCTCAGTGGTGTCCAACTCTTTGCAACCCCATGGACTATACAGTCCATGGAATTCTCCAGGCCAGAATATTGAAGTGGGTTGCCTTTCCCTTCTCCAGGGGATCTTCCCAACTCAGGGATCAAACCCAGGTCTCCTGCACTGTGGGCAGATTCTTTACCATCTGAGCCACAAGAGAAGCCCAAGAATACTGGAGTGGGTAGGCTATGTCTTCTCCAGCAGATCTTCCCGACCCAGGAATCAAACTGAGGTCTCCTGCATTGCAGGCAATTCTTTACCAACTGAGCTATCAGGGAAGCCAGATCAGACTAGCAACACCACAGAAAACCAACCACACAGAGCCTCCAAGTCAAGGGAATCACTTACCTAGAGAAAGTGCCTTTCTTTGGGTTTGGAGGCAGAACTACCCACTTTCCCCAAAATTTAACATGATTTTAATACACACTTCACTGTACTTCATGCCGCTAGGTAGATGAAGTGGTCTTCAGAGTCTGTTTTCAGTACTAAGTGCACACACACTCACTCACACACACTCACACTCACTCCACATGGACTTGGCTTCCACCATTCTAAATGTCCTGGCTATTACATCCACCACCATTCCCACCCCCCACAACCAGGAAAAATGATCTCAATTCTTACTCCTAAGATATGGGGTGAAAATATCTTACAAAAATAATGGAGAAAAACAGGATATATTATGCCTCTATTTTTGGACAACTTAGTACCTCATCTTCCACGTTTATTGCAACATCAAAGAAGTGTTGCCAGGACAACAGACCATCCGGTCTTCCTGATGCCTGAACCCAGCCAGAATCTGACTCCGCCACCTCAGGCTCTTCCTTGCCAGCAGCTGGAGGAACCTGAATAGGAATCTGATGATGGACTATGTTCTGCCGTTGAAAAATTGATAAAACAGACCCCAAATAAGTTGGCATGAGTTACTAGGATCAGGGACCTTAGAGTTACATGCCATCTCACTTAGCAGAAGCACAACAACTTTGTCTTTCTTCCCTTTACCCTGGTGGATCTTCAGCAAAGGTAAGAAGAGAGAACAGCAGTGATGTACCAACCTGCAGTCAGAGGGACCACGCCTGTGAACAGGTGGGCCTATTGATGAGTGTAACTTGCAATAAGGATCTTCACAGTAGAATAAGGGATGTCCTCTTTTTTAATGAAAACTGAGTTCACTGCTTTTGTGTTCTGCCAAAATCCGAGTTGAAAAATGCAGCCACGCTTTCTAAAAGATAACAGAATCTAATTCTTGACAACCAGATAATGAGCAGTGACAGCTCATGGAGCTGCTTCACAAATACAGACACCTGTTTGCCTATATACAGAAAGGATTTAAGTTCACTATGGGGCGGGTGTTGGGGGATACAGTTAAAATGTCTGTGAGTTTGCATGCATTGGTTTAAAAAATATTTCCTGTATTTGTGCATACTGATATGTATGCTCACAGATAAACTACAAGTCAGGTTAAACTTGTAGGAAATAGAAAGATGCTTTCCAAGAACCTAGATGTTAGAAGGAAGGCACACACACAAATAATTCATAATACAAGTGGGAAGGTGGGAAGTACCATGAAAATTATGATGAGATTCAGAGTGTGGGCGCTCAGAGGAGGATGTGCTGGGTCAGTGGCAACAGATAGTAATGTGGAGAGTCTGACATGTTTGCAGGCGGGCAGGGACACTTAGGCTGGTCCTTGGATAGTGCGTAGGACTTGTGGGTTAGCAGGGAGGCATTCCTGGAGGAGGAATTCATAAACGAGGACATAAATGCAAGAAAAGGGAGGTGACAGAGAAAGAGAACTGTCATATGACATTCCTTATATGTGGAATCTAAGAAGAAATGATACAAACGAACTTATCTACAAAATACAAACAGACTTGTAGACTTAGAGAATGAGTTTACGATTGCCAGAGGGGAAGGACAGGGGGAAGGGATAGTTTGGGATGGACATGTCCACACTGCTATATTTAAAATGGATAACGAACAAGGACCTACTCTAGAGCAAAGAGAACTCTGCTCACTGATATGTGGAGTCTAGATGAGAGGGGAGTTTGGGGGAGAATGGATACATGCATTTGAGTCCTTTTGTTGTCCACCTCACCTGAAACTATCATGGCATGGTTAATCAGCTATACTCCAGTATAAAATTTAAAAATCTGAAAAAAAAAAAGAACATGGGGGCACAAAGGTGAATCAGACTTGATAGGAGTAAGACGCGGGTGAGGCTTCCTTGTTCTGAGCTTGTGAAGGTTCTGTACCCGCGTTAGAACTAAGAGCAACTTCTGACCCATCAAAGCAGACATAACCTTGCACCTCTGGGTTGAAGTCCTTGTCTTCCTGGTAGGGGGCATGTAGGGGGCAGGCGTGGGAGGAAGCTGGACTTTGACCACTGGGCCCATCCCCTCTCTCCAGAGTCCAGACAGCTCTCTCCAGGCCTCTCCTGGTTTCCACGTGGAAGGCTCCTTATTCCTGGATCAGGTTAACGGGGTAGAGAGGGAGCATCTGCTTCAGAGGAGGCCGTCGAGTGAAAGGCAGTAATGCTGTCTCCAAACCAGCTTTTCATAGGCTCTTACTTATCATTTAATTTGGCTGCAGTGTATGGAATTAGGCTAATGGCTGTTAAGTGGCTAAGGCACAAACATGGTCCATCTGCCGAGAAGGCTCCAGGCCATTGTCTATTTCAAAGGCTAAGGAAAAAAGATGAGCCAGACATACTGTTACACTGAGAGCCTCATCAAATGCCTTTTTATTCACCCTCAGATCTTATTTCTTTCAAAGCTAGTGATTTTCCTGGTACCATATTAAGAGCTCAAAATCAGGGCCTAGCTGCTGGGCCATTACCACAGTGGAAAATAGGCTATCTTTACCTAATCTGCAGGATATTGTGATAGAAAAAAAGCCTGCATAGCAGCAAAATGATTTAGTCCGTTAAAAAATATATATATGGAGCAACTGTAATGTTCAGAGTGTCACACGGAACACAAGAAAAGATCCCTGACTTCAAGGCGTTTCTCATCTTAGATGGACAGGAGGGAATAGAGTGTGTGTAGGAAGAGTTCTAATGCATGGCCAGCATTGCCATGACTTCCAAGAGGACAGAAAGGAAGAAGGGAAGCCGTGTCTGGGAAAACTGGAGGGCAGAGTTGGCAGAGTGAAATTTTTTGAATGGGGCTTTGAAGAGAAATAATAGCTCATATTTATGGGACTGCCTCTATGCCAAACCATTCATACATAAGATTTTACTTAACAATATCCTGATAAGACAGGTGTCATTATTCCCTGACCTTTGACAGATTTTTAAACTAAACATAAGCTCAGGGAAGAGCTATCCCCTGACCAAGCAGACTCAGGACTTGCCCAGATTCCAAGTTCTTTTTAAGCTGGACATGAGTTTGCGTGAACTCCAGGAAATAGTGGAGGACAGGGAAGCCTGGCGTGCTGCAGTCCATGGGGCCGCAAATAGTCAGACGTGATTTAGTGACTGGCAACCACAGTAGCATTTTCTGATATCTGCTAGGGCAAATCAGTCTCCCTACTCTTTTTTTCACGTATTTTCTAGGCAGGTTACCAGCATTTATTCTTCTAATATTACGAGATCGTTTTAAAAATGTAAAGAAAAACAAAAGTCTAATGTGACCAACCTGATTATAATTGTTGGCTTCCCTGGTGGCCCAGACTGTAAAGAATCTGCCTGCAATGCAGGAGAACCGGCTTCAATCCTTGGGTCTGGAAAATCCCCTGGAGAAGGGAATGGCAACCCACTCCAGCAGTCTTGCCTGGCGAATCCCATGGACAGAGGAGCCTGGAGGGCTACAGTCCATGGGGTCCCAAAGAGTCGGCACGACTGAGCAACTAACACAACAACAGGACCTAACTATGTAAAGAAAGGGATGAGGTTAAAGGGAAGTGATATTGTATCTTGCCCAGAGCAGCACCTATAGCCTTAAGGCCAGAGACAAAATTGCATTTAAAATCTTGCCACTCAATAATAAGATAGTAATACTATTAATAAAAATAATAGAAATCCTTGAGAACACACTCATAGGAATGTTGATTTCAATGTGTTGCTTTTTTAAGAATTGTTTGTTGGCTTTAATCAAGAGTGCTGGAGGAAATAAAAGCAAAAATTAAAACAAAAAAAAAAGAAATCCTACTAGCCGAGGTTGACATTTATCAGATGCTTATTTCATACCAGGCTCTGTGTCAAAGGCTTTAAATACATTCTCCCATTTCAACTTCACTAACCTAAGGAGGAAAACTGAGGCTTAAAAAGGTAAATTAAACCAATAACTAACTAATACGTGGTCTGGCCATTAGTCACATTCAGATCTGACTGCTGTCAAAGCCCACGTGATTAAGGGGTACGCCAGCTTCCCCCCATGTGGGTAACTGGATGGATAGGGCTCTGAAGGGACATGGTCCAGGCTGCTGATGCACTTGAACAAGACCACCAAACCGGAATCAAGGAGAGCCCTTGACGTCCCAGCATCCCACAGATGTTACATGCATTCCAAATGCTTGGTGCATCCTTGGAGTGTCCCTGCTTGTCTCCCCTCTCCCTTTAGGCTTTCTTCCCTCACCAGCCACTTCCTGAGAGCTTCTATTTATTTGCCAGGCTCTCTGCCAGGTGCAGGGATCCAGTGAAGGTGGACAGACGCAGTGCTGAAGACAGGAACACAGACCCTACGGACCATGAAGATAGAGATCAGACCCACAGGGCAAAGAAAGTTCCTCCAGTGGACCGTGACATTATCCCACACTTAATGTGTGCAGTGAGGATGGAAAATAGAATGAGGTCTGAGGCACCCAGCTCATCAGTGTCAGGTATGGGAGGAAATCATGGGAGAGCATCGAATAAAAAAGCAAGGAAAGGCGGAAGCTGTACATGGAGTCCAGACGCACCAGAGAAGCCACGGAGCAGTTTCCTCTGCGAGAACAACGCAGCGTAGAACTGCCCGGCGACAGTCTGGCAACTCAGTGAAACAAACGAGAGTCCAGACTTTGTCCCAGACACATACAGTCATTTTTATACAACTGAGATGGCAATTCCAATCCAAGGAGGAGATAGATTACTTAATAAATGACGCTGGGGATGTGAGCCCATTTATACGAAAGATAAGCTTGATCCTCCTCCTGATATAAGACACATTTCAGATGGATCAACAATTTAAATATAAAATTAAATCCGTAAAGACCATTAGGAAACTATTATAATTCATAGTGTTCAATATCTTGAGGAGGAGAAGGAAAAGATCCCATGAACTCAGAAGTCATAAAGGCAAAGTTTTCTGACTACGTAGAAATAAAGTAGTTTATGTAGAAAAATATATCTGATAAACAAAATAAGACTGCAAACAACCAAATGGTAATTTATAATATACATGACAATTATCAAATCACCTTAACATATTATGTACTCTCACAAATCAATATTAAAAAGACGAAAAAACAGATAAGTAAGCAAACAATATAAAAAAGCAAAGATAATAAAATAAAAATGCCCAGTGACTCTATGAAAAGACATTTAACTTTATAGTTAAAGAAATATAAATTAGCCATTTCTCACAGTCTGGTGAATGTAAAAAGCCATATTTTCTGGAAACTTTCATACACAGTCAGTGAGATTGCACATTACAACAACCTCTCTTTTTGCAATTTTACAATATTTCTTAAACTTTTAATTTGCATACCATTGATCTCAGAAATTCCATATCTAGAAGTTTTCCTTATATAGACACATGTATCCACCCAGATGCTCTCAGTGGCCTTGTTTGGCAGAGCAGAGGAAAGAGAAACAACTTGCATGTGAATTTATAAGGAACTAGCGGATGCACTGGAGAAGGAAATGGCTGAGTACCCACTCCAGTAGTCATGCCTGGAAGATTCCAGGAACGGGGGAGCCTGATGGGCTGCTGTCTATGGGGTCGCACAGAGTCGGACACGACTGAAGCGACTTAGCAGCAGCAGCAGCAGTGAAATACAGGATGGCGTCTTAGAAAATAGCATATTGTTCATCAAGGTAAAAGAAGTAAGACTAATTTATTCACGCTGGCAAGGACGCATACAGCCAAAATGCTGTTTGTAAATGAAAGAAACCACAGATAAATACATATAACACATTTCATTGTGTACGATTCATACTGTATTCATCATATTGGGTAAAAATTAATGTGAAAATACATGCAAACTTACAGACTCCTCTGAAAAGGAGGAAAAAGACCTCTCTAAGCAAACCTTCCCTAATTCTTAAAATAATGTTTAGGTTTTCATAATGAGCATAAGTCCTTTTCCCCCTTTCTTCTTCTTTTCCTTCTTTTAAACAATAATAGTAAACATTTTTCTTTTCATTTTAGAAACAACAAAGGTGAGGAAATATGCCCCTTTGACTTTTGATACAATTTATTTTAGCTAGGTGCTTTCTATCTAAAATACGGGCCTTGGCATTTACAACATGGATGGATCTAGAGATTGTCATACTGAGTGAAATAAGTCAGAGAAGGAGAAATATCAGATGACATTCCTTATATGTGAAATATAAAACGAAGTGATACAAAAGTGAACTTACTTACAACACAGAAACAGATTCACAGACTTAGAGAATGAATTTGTGGTTGGGGGAGGAAGAAAGCGGAGGGGGAGAGATAGTTAGGGAGTTTGGGATGGGCATGTACACACTTCTATATGTAAAATGGACAACCGACAAGGACCTAGTGTACAGCACAGGGAACTCTGCTCTAATGTAGCCTGGATAGGAGGAATGTTAGGGGAGGAATGGATACAGGTATGGTTGAGTCCCTTGGCTGTTCACCTGAAACTATCACAGCATTGTTAATCAGCTATATCCCAATATAAAATAAAAAGTTTAAAGTCTCAGAAAAAAATAAAGGGTGGTTTATTTAAATAAATAATAAAAATAAATAAAAAAATAAAACAAGGGACTTGGTACGATTTTTCACATCTTTTCAGGCGACTGTTTCTAGGATTCAGAAAGAAGATTCCCTTCTAAAAAGCACATATGGCTGCCCAGCCCAAGTCTGCTGAGGATGGAAAGCTGTGCAGCATCCATCAGTGGTCCGTTTCCTCGTTTCACCCTGCTTCCTGAGATCTCTCATGCTGCCGGCAAGCCCCCGCCTCCCAGGCCTGTTTATAACCGCCTTCCATCTGATTTGTCTCCCCTCCAGCCCGATTCCCTGGACGGCTTTCTCATTCTCCTTCTGGCCAGAGTCTGGCTGTGACTTCTGGGTTCTATCCGTCTTCCTTTTAAGCAAGCATCCCCAGTTCATTAGCTGTATACAAAGTACAGATACATTCCATCCATCACCCCATGCCACGCCGGTGGCCGTGCCTGGAATGTAAGTGTCTGCCTGCAGTGGGAGACACTTAATAGGCAAGATTGCTTATCGCTGGCAGCGAGTGATCTGCCAGACGCCATCTATTCATTTTAATACTTCTGTCTCCCAGAGATTTCAGGGTGGACGCACCACAGCTAGCGATTACATTTACCCTTCCGTGTGGGACTCCAGGAGGGTATCAGGAGGTCACTGCACGATTCAGAGGCTACCTCTCAGGGGCAATTAACCAGGCTATGGACCCTATTTGCCTTTTCTTTTTGACAAACTTTGGCTGGCTGATAATTCCCTCTGAGGTTAATTCCTCAAATTATTTTGGAAATATTGAGGCAAAAAACTTGGAACACCCGTTTAACATTTTCCTCTTGGGCTTTCAGCTCCTACTATGTGTAAAGAGCAGTACCTGCTTGCATGAGTTTAAGGCCACATTCTAGATTCTCTAACGTCACTTTAATTGCCAATGGACCAGAAAGGACAGCTGAGGATGCCCAGGGGGTCAAGAAGCTGCCCCCAACCAGGCCTGGTGGAATGAAGGGTTCTAAGTGAGCTCCAGGCTGGATATGCCCAGATGTGTGAGGATACTCAGGTTCTGGCTTCTGGCACTGCTTCAAATTAAACACCTGGATGCATCGTTAAGTGTCACAGCAGACCTCCGGCTGTGCCCATGTTGTGTACCTGTGAGACAGGAGATGCTGAGGAAATAGGGCAAGGAAGACTTTGTCTTGCACATGTATTTAAAAATCAGACTCAATTAATACTCTTTTGTGAGTCTCTCTATAAGGAAAACCTAGAAAACACATCCTGCTGTCTTCCTGGATTTGTACTTGGAGATAGGAGAAAACCAAGCAAAAACAATGAAATCCTGCAACACACCAATGGGACTGTGTTTAGTTCAAAACTCCAGGCATGCAGCACAAATAGATGCAGGCTGGGCTTCATCCTTACACAACAGGGCGGGTGATAAAACTCATGTGCTTAGTCCTGCATCACGAGAGCCAAATGACTCCAAACTCAGCTAATCCCATTCTCTCCCAGTAACAGTGTTTTGATTCTACACGCTACATGTGTCAACAGCATGGTGATGCTGTGGAATGATGCATTTCCACGAGACCCCTTTCACTTGATCAGGCATACACCCCAACACATAAACGCTCTGTATACATTTGTTTACATAAATAATTCATGACACTGCAAATACCTATCCCTGAGCAGCTTCCAACTCTTAAGCTCGGTAAGCATGCTCATGCTCATCTTAAACAGGAGGAGATGAAGTGCATGATGCAATTCAGATGGAGGGGATGCCAACCCACAGGGACCCATTTCGAATTAGTGAGGAGTGAGCTACTGGATATCAAGAGCAGCAGGCGGGATTTTATTTCAAGGGCAAAATGCTGAGATTACAAGCTGATAGCATCGCTCCTTGAGTGGAAGCAAAGCTAGGGCAAGGATGGGATGTGGAAGTTCAAATCGCTGGGTGCATTCCCAACATCTCCTGTGTGGACCAGAGAATTGCCCAAGCTCTCAGCCCACAACACAGGTTATTTGGTGACCCAAACACAGTTCATTAAGAATTCACCGCTCACCAGCAGCCCCTTCCTCCCGTGTCGAACGCAAAATGAACGAAGGATTAATAGGCACAGAACAGACTCAACTACCTCAAGTCCGTGTCAGGTGATATTTTTTTTTTCTTAACAAATGAAGAATTTTACTCAGTGCCTGGTAATTCTGGATATATAGCCCTTCATATTTTCCAGGCAAGTTGTCTTCACCCGAGACAGGGGCATTTATCTGCTACCAAAAGCATATCACTGTCACATATGTTTGAAAATCGCCAGGCCGTAAGAAACGAATTGCCAGTCCAGGTTTGATGCAGAATACAGGAAGCTTGGGGCTGGTGCACGGGGATGACCCAGAGGGATGGTATGGGGAGGGAGGTGGGAGGGGGTTCAGGATGGGGAACACGTGTACACCCGTGGCGGATGCATGTTGATGTATGGCAAAACCAATACACAATATTGTAAAGTAAAAATAATAATAATAATAATAAAAAGAAAGAAAATCGCCAGGCCTTTTCTAAGCTTTCACAAAAAAGCCGGGGGGAGGTGGGGAAGAAAACTTGTTTCAGAAAAGTTTATAAGCAGGACAAGCTCAATTTTCACATACAAGTAATGCTCAAATATGATTTTTATAAAGTTCCTCCAAGAAAGAATCTTCTTTAAGGAATATCAATCTAAGAGGTAATTTTTTTCCCCTTTTAGGGAAAAAAAAAAAAATGTGAGTCAGAATTAGAATGTGTTGCCAGACAGTAAAGGGAGCAGCTCTGGGCCGTCACCGTGGATGTGGATCGAATGATCAGATTCTGACGCTGTGCTTTTGATTATCTGCATTTTGAAGGATAGTCTTGGCTTATTTGTGATCTAATTTGGCAAGACATTTCTAATGACAGAACTGGCATCTGCAGAGAAAAAGAAAGGCAGAAACTTGCATTTCTCAATGGTTTTAGCCCTGTTAAGGGGACCGATGTGATGGGAAGGTATGGGGCAGAGAAGAGGCCTGAGCTCAGAGGGCAGAGGGAAACAAGAGAGGCAGCTGAGCGGCAGCCCGCAGGGCCCTCACTGGCCTCCCTGGACCACCCTGGATGAGAGTCTATGCATTTATGTCCCTCCTCCCTCTCTTTCCTATTCTTTACGTTTTTCAGGTAATGAGGTAGCACAGAGGCTCTCCACGTGTGGTCCCTGAACCAGCAGCACCCAGCATCATCTGGGAACTTGTCAGAGATGTAAATTCCCAGCCCCACCCCTGCCCCCAGGCCTAGTGAATCAGAAACTCTGAGGGTGAACTCAGCAGGGAGAAAGGGGTAAAGCGGAGATTCCCGGTGATTCTCACCCTGCAGCATCCATCAGACGCACCTGAAGAGTTTGCTAAGATGCAGAGTCCTTAGCCATCCCCTGCCTGCCCGCTCTGGAGAGCTTCTGGCATCTAGCCACCCTGCTCCTCCTCTACGTCACAGCCCAAAGTTGACATCTCAGACATGGCTTTGGTTATGATGAGCCTAGATCATGTGTCCACACCCAAGGTGCCAGGGAATGAGCAGGGCAAGTACAGGAGTGGGCGTACAGAGGGGAGATGGACCCATGGCTGGGCCACAGCACACACCACAGAGACCCTCCAACAGGAGAGGAGTCTGGAGGCTGGGTAATCAAACTGTAAATACCCACCACGAGGCAGGATGGTGGCAAGAAGGTTCAGGAAGAGGACTCAAGGATGCTCCTGAAAGGCCCCTTCCCCTGAGAACCCCATTCCCAACTGTGTCAGAGTGGCAAAGGCACAGGGCCCAGTCCCCTGTGAGTCTCTGCCTGGGATGCCCAGCCACTCTGTCTCATGGCTGGAGCCTGCGTATCCCTCAAGAGCTGGGACAAACACGGCCCCATGGAGTCTTTCCAAGACTCCAGACTCCTGCTTTTGCTCTCAGTGAAACAACATTCCCTGTGCACACACACTGTTGTGTGTCCACCAAACCATGATCACTTTCCTCCTGGGCCCAGAGCCAGAATGCCTTTTTCCAGTCCCTTTGCATCGAAGTGAGGACATGCTACAGTTCTGGGCTCCACTTTCAGGCCTGGACCCAAGAGGGATACATAATTCCCTCTCCTCTCTCCTGTGTCCACCTGCAAGGAAGTGAAGGAGCCAACAAAAATGAGTCACCGGATGGAACGAGCCCAGGTCCCTGAGTCATCACCCAGAAGAGGCCACTCAGGAGACCCATGTCACCTGCAGTGGACGCTGCAGGAGGAAGAAATTAATTTGCACCATGCTAGCTCACTAGGATTTGGAAGTTGTTTATTACAGCAGCTAGTAATAGTTACGCACTAATCAACCCTCCCTTCCATTCCTGCCAAGCAGTTTGTACCTGCCTCTGCTCTCTCACTTCCCATTTACATCATGGTTAGTTTTTAAAGTGCCCATCTTCCCATAAAATTACAGGTTTCTTTACTTTTTTTTTTCATCTCCAGCAAACATTAAAACCCTGGCATAAAATAGATCATTGATAAATGCATGCAGAAGGGAAGAGAAGATGCCGGGAAAAGGAAACAAGTAAAGAAAGGAAAATCAGCTATATACAATGGGATGACGCTCAGGAACTATAAGTGTGCTCCTTAATGTGGATTCATATGCAGCCAACACCTGCCCATTTGAATAGACCTACACTTCACTTAGATTGAAGGGCAATGGAGTCGAGTGGAAACACAAGAAGTGAGTTGAGAGCTCAAATCGATTATGCGGGTTCTTTTTTTATTTTGTTTTGATCACTCTGAGTGAATAAGACCAGCTCCCAAGTACTAATAGTAGGAACCTGTGTTTGTTGAGCTGTGTTAGGTGCTTGCCAAGCTTTACCCCAGTCCTCCTGACATCGCTCAGACTTGTGGCTGGAGTGAAATGGAGTCTGAGATGCCTAAACCTGCCTCTGTCCTACAATGCTGGGGGCCAGGAGCCCTGCCGCGCTCTGGAGATGCAGAGACCAGACATGCACTCCCTGTTCTCCAGGTGCTAAGAGTCTCAGGGGAGAGGGAGAAGTAAAGAGACTCTGAGGAGATGCTTCACAGGCTGGAAAGTGCTGCACGGATGCAGGAAGCCGCTAGCCCATGTCCAGCTTGGGGACCCAGACGAGCAGGGGCCTGGGGTTCAGGCAGGTTTGGATTTGAAATCCAGGTCCCAACTGGTTAGAGACAGGACCTGAATCCCTACCCCTGGGCTATTTTCCTTGTGCTCTTCTGAATCCCCAAAGGAGCCGGGGCTGGAAAGAGAGAGGTGGTCAGAGATGCAGCCCCAGCTCTGGGCCAAGCAGATGCTGCTCTGCCCACAAATACAAACTGGAAAAATGCCAGACCATGAGTGGAATCAGAGCGACAGATGTATGAGTGACTGCCCTTTAAAAAATATGCAAATACAAATATAATGTGCGAGAAACTGTCAAATGTGTCTCTCCTCTCTTTAGCCTCTAGGGCAGGGGTCTCCAAACTCTGATATCTAATGCCTGATGATCTGAGGGCAAACTGACGTAATCATAATAGAGATAATATGCACAAGAAACGAAATGCGCTTGAATCATCCCCAACCTCCCTCCCCGCACCCAGACTGTGGAAAAAACTGTCTTCCAAGAAACTGGTCCCCGGGGCCAAAAAGGTTGGGGACCCCTGCTCTAGGGTATTCTTACCCTCTACTCTTGAACCCACCCACATGCTGTGTTCATTCCATCATGTGACCTTATCTTTCTGGTCAATAGAATCAATTAAAAATAAAATTTTAATGTATTTGATGGGATGGGTTCACCTTGATAAAACATTTTGGTAACTTGCATACATATTCATAAATGACATCTTTTTAAAAAAGCACTGTGCCAACTCATAAACTGATTATGTCCTCAAAATAAGGTTAGTCAATTTATCTAAATAATTTTCATGCTTCAAGGATGCGGCAACATTAGGATAACATGCAAGATTCAGCATCAAATCTCCCTTTCACACTCATTAATAACATTTGTTGGGTACAGAGAGTGATTGAGCCTGTGTTTGGCGTGAGGCACTCAAAGATTCCAGTAAACTTACCCAGAATCAGAAAGAAGGCATCCTGTCTCTAAGAATCACAAAAACTTGTTTAAAGAGATAAAATAAAGAAACATTGCTGAAAGCTTTGGGACAATCATTTGGGATAAAAGTGTCTGTAAACATCTGAGACTCACAGTGTCTGGGTACATCTGAGACTCAAGTTAGTGAACTATGTCTGTAAGATGCTCCCCAATAAATGGAATGCTAGATAACAGTGTAAACACCAAGCATGGAAATCTGCTCATACGTATACTTGGTATTATCTGGAAAACACTTGGGACAACCAAGTAAACACAGGCCCCCATCCAGTAAATTTATCCAGTAAATTATACGAATTAATGTTTTACTCGTTTGATCTCCAACCAGCATTCCCCATACCCATTCTTCTGCAATCAACCATTCCTGGGAATAGCCTACAATATTACGTTGCTGCTGCTAAGTCACTTCAGTCCTGTCCGACTCTGGGCGACCCCATAGGCGGCAGCCCACCAGGCTCCCCTGTCCCTGGGATTCTCCAGGCAAGAACACTGGAGTGGGTTGCCATTTCCTTCTCCAATGCATGAAAGTGAAAAGTGAAAGTGAAGTCACTCAGTTGTATCTGACTCTTAGTGACCCCATGGACTGCAGCCCACCAGGCTCCTCCATCCATGGGATTTTCCAGGCAAGAGTACTGGAGCTAATCTACTATATTATACAGCGCTATGTTATGTTATAATATATTAGGTTATACAATAATAAAACTGCACAGGAGCTGCAGATGACACTTTCCATTAAGTCAAAACTGAAACTAAGAAACCATAATCAATCAGAGTCTGGTAAGGGTTTCACCTTGGAGACTGAATATAAGACACATCAGATCTCTTCAAACTTGTCCATCCTAAGTTGGGGTCAATGAAGTTAAAATCAGGGAGGAAAGTTTTCTGAAGTGAGATGTTCTACACACAGTTTAAAACAGACTTCTTTTGGTACAGCTCAGATTCATACAACAAACTATTCAAACAAGAAGAGAAGATGCAGGTAAAAATCTCCACAGTAATGAAGAAGCCCATGGTGGCTTTCCTTGAATCAAACTTGGTAAGTCACCCCTTGGTACCCACAGGGCATTGGTTCTAGGACCTCCACAGATACAAAATCCAAAGATGCTTCCAAATCCCTTCCTCAGCCCTTCATATCCACAGGTTGCACATCCACGGACACAGATGGAAGATTCTACTATCCTCACACATCAACATCACCAAGTCACATCCAACCGCATCCTACTGAAATGTGGTACCCAGCCCACCTCCTGTCTTAAGTTGCCCCGATGTCCACAAAACATGGTATCATCGTTTCAAGGGAGTAAAAGAGGAATCTTAAAAATCCACTTCATGCGCTAAATTCCTCATACTCCCAACTATCTCATTGGCAAATGGGTAAAAATATGCAGTGAAATTGTCCCAGCTAAGTTGTTTATAACAATGTGAGGACTTCCCTGGTGGTTCAGTGCTTAAGAACCCACCTGTCAATGCCGGGGTGGGGGGGTGGGCCGTGGGTTCAACCCCTCTTCTGGGCAGAGTCCACTCACCACAGGGCAACTGAGCCCGTGCTCCACAACTACTGAGCCTGTGCTCTAGAGCCCGTGTGCCAAAACGAGAGAAGCCACCACAATGAGAAGCCCACACCACAACTGGAGGAGTCCCTGCTGGCCCCAAGTAGAGAAAGCCCCTGCTTAGCAACGGAGACCCAGCTCAGCCAAAAATAAATACATAAATAAAGACTTTAAAGAGAAGAATAGGGGTGGAGATTCTGAGAGAGGAAATCATCGTCACACTGAGGGTACACACTAGATTCCCTCAAAGGCCTGCCCTGTACTTACACTTGCCTCTCACCTCTGCCCTCCCGCATCGCAATTACCCCGTCTCTACTATAACTTCCTCACCTGCAGGCAATTAAACTCTTGTTAGCGTGTCTGAACACATAAACAAACACACAATAACTTTTATTTGATTTACTTCTCCAATTACCTCCATCTGTTTTTGCAGTCCTGACCTACTGCTCACCTGAAATCCCTACTGCCACCATCACTAAGCCTTCATCTCATTTAATTGCTACAGAGTCCTCAAGCTCGTTCTACTTGCCACACAGCAGACCAGAGAGATGAGTTGTTGAGTCAAGAAATAGCGAGTTTATATGGAAACCAGTGCGTTTATTCAGAAGATGGTGTCCTAACGTCCCACAGAACCATCTTCCATGAGTGAGAATTCAGGCATCTTTTAAACTAAGAGGGGAGGTGGTAGGGTTGGTTGTTGAAACTCCTTGGTGTCGGAATCCCTTGTTCTTGCAGCTGTCCATTTAGGTCTGATCACAGTGTTCCTATAAACCTCCAACAAGACGAATTATTCTCTGTTCTATAACTTTTATCTCTCAATGAATGGAAAAATGTTAATCCCCTTAAAGGTCAAGCTTTGGGAATGGGCTACCTTGCATATTACAGGCTCTAGGCAACATTCTTTTAATGATTCATCTGGAGCAAAGGCAACAGAATGCAAAGTTTAAAGTAAAAGGAAAAGATCCAGTATGGAGTCAGATTTGTCCTCCGGTACGACACAATGCCATGGATGTGTCCATTTTCCCGTTTTTCAGACTCCTGGTTGCGGCAGCATCCCACAAGGTTGGTAACTCCCTATGAGAACATCTTCTGCTCCGGTCCCTTCGATTCCACACTCTCCTGGTTTTCTCCCTGCTTGACTGGCCGCTGACTCTGTATGTTTTCTTTTCCTCTGTCAGACTCTAATCCTTGATCCTTCACTTCAGAGATATCCTCTCCTTATTTTGATGGTTTTATCCAGCTTCAAGTCTCTAAAAACAAATAGAAGTTGATCTCCCCCAAATTTATATCCGCAACTCTCATCTTTTTTCCCGAGTTCTACGCTCGTAAATTCACTTGAAAACTCCTCTTGATCCTAAATCTTGCACTGAGCAAACCTCAGATGGCCCTCTCACTTCCTCCTCTCCTCCCCGCACCTACGTCTTCTCATCTTGTCCACTTCAGTAAAAGAATCGCAATCCATCAAGTGCTCTAGTCAAGCAGCTGGAAGTCATCCTTGAGTCCTTCTATTCTCTCATTGCAAATTCCAGTATAGCATCCTACGACTCTCCTCCAAAACACATATTTCCATATCTACCTTTCTTTATATTCACTGCCACGTCCTTGGTCCAAGCTGCCACCTCTCCCTCTCGTTGGCATGACCACAGAGCCTCCACAGTGATGATTTATCCTTGCTCCCTCCCACTTTGCATTAAATGTAGAGCAGCCAGAGTATTTCAGAAATAGACACATGGCTGAGCCATTTTTTGGCTTAACACCTCTACTTCTTTCCATTGCACCCAAAGAAAACGCAGAGGCTCCTCCCTGGCCGGCAGGGCAGGGCGGGAGCTGGTGCCTGCCTGGCTACCTGGCCTCTCTTACGGCATCATCATTCTTGTCACTGTGCTCGGCCACAGTGACATCTTCTATCTTCCCCACAAGATGACACACAAGTCCAGACATACAAGCTCCGTACTTATTTGCTCCTCATTAGAATTCCATCCTTCCTTCCAGGTTCTCTGCCTGGCCAGCTCCCTCCCACCCCTCAAGGCTCACTTCAATGACTTCCACCATCAGAGTCCATTCCAGGCTACCCTGATCCACTTATTTCCCATCACATCACTGGCTCCTCTTCTTCTCAGCCCTTGTTTAATTCTGTGCTTATCATCTGCTTTTCCCATGAAAATGCTAAGATGTGAGCCTTCACGAAGGTGAGGACTTTCCGGCTGTGTATCTTGATCACCTGTGTACTCCCCCCACCTGGACGAATGCCAGTACACAGTAAGCCCTCAGTGAGTGTTAGGTAAGTGAATAAATGAAGGAAAGAACCATGTCAGCTAAACTGATAGCTAGATGCCTATCTTCACCAAGACATAACAAAGAGCCTAGTTTTCATTACTCCCTGGTGACTCAGATGGTGGAGAATCCGCCTGCAATGCGGGAGACTTGGGTTCAATCCCTGGGTTGGGAAGATCCCCTGGAGGAGAGCATGGCAACCCATTTCAGTATTCTTGCCTGGAGAATTGCACTGACAGAGGAGCCTGGCAGGCAACCGTCCATGGGGTCACAGAGTCAGATACGACTGAGAGACTAAGCATAACACAGCACACAATCTTAGACAAGAAGCAGTCAAGTATAGAGGACAGGCTATGTACAACCCCAAAGAATTTTTCATCATTTCTCTGCCCATTGAGTCATTTTGCTGAATACTCCCTAGAAAATAACCTTAATCCACACCTCACACGCTTTATTATAACTCCAACACAGGGGCTATCTCTCTAAATGGAGTGCTGGATATAAAGAAATTATTATTTATTTCTACAGTTAGAACCAGATTATCATGCTATTAAGTGCAAAGCATCCCCTTGCCTAGGTCAGTGGATAACTAGAGAAATGGGAATGGACCTGACTGAGAAGTCACTTTCAGATGAAGAAGTCTGCATCATCCATGAATGACTTTGTGATTCCGTTCCCCTCTGCCCAAGAAACTACCCGGAAGACCTCAATCACGTTTGCAGTGATGAGAAGATCTCAGCGCGTCTCACACCATCTACCTACTGCACCCTCCCACAGAACACAGACCGCTGTCAGTCTGTGCGTTTCAGAAGAGTCCATCCATGGATGCCCAGAGCACTTCACACTCTTTCTCCCTGTCATATCTGTCTAATAGAATAAGAATAATACACAGAAAATGAAAAAAAAAACATTAATAGCCATAATAAATTATTAATTCAATTAAAGGAGTAGCCCAATAATGATTCTTTTTCACTGCGTTTATTAAAAGGGATAATTAATTGCTATGATAGTATTAAAAACACACACATAAACTGCTGACTTCAGTCCTAAGTGAAAGTGCAGAGCTTCTGTTTCTGCGGGAATAACAGCGGAGGCCCTAGATGCAGTCACAGACGGGCACTCACAGTACCTCTCCCTGCCTCTCTCCAGTTTCACAGCTGAAACCTAGCGAGTTAAGATAGTAGGGTGGACGCTTTCCTTATGACCTCAGACAAGAATCTCCTTGGGAACTATAAAGGAAACCTGGTCACTGGGGTGGGGGGGTCATGTTATTTACTTCTCCGAGCTTCAATTTCCTCACCTATTGTTGCTGTTGTGTAGTCACTAAGCTGTGTCCCACTCTCTTGCCATCCCACGGACTGTGGCCTGCCAGGCTCCTCTGTCCATGGGATGCTCAGGCATGAGTACTGGAGTGGGTTGTCATTTCCTTCTCCAGGGGATCTTCCAACCCAGGGATCGAACCCGCATCTCCCGCATTGCAGGCGGATTCTTTACCACTCAGCCACCAGGGAAGCCCCTCCTTAACTACGGAGTGGTAATAATAGTTGAATCTATTGTATAGATTGTCATGAGATAGATGTAAACACCAGAACTGGTACATGGAAAGTGACTGACAAATGCTGGTATTAACTCTGCATAAAATCTACGTGCTCCTTGGTTCCAGTACTGACACATCAGAGGTAGGGTCTCTTTTTCAGCAATGGCTGATCTTGAGAACTAGCTCCTTTTGGCCAGTGGTTTGATAATCCACCACTTAGCATATCTAAGGCTTGAGAAAAAGACACTCAAGGGAACAACTTGCTTAAAAGATACTCAAACCTAAAAGAGATTAAAAACATGCATTTTCCAGCAATACCTCAGTTTGCTGGTATCATGTAGAGGAGTGCAATGTATCATATAAATGAATGTTGAGACAAACTGAAGTTTAATTCTATATGCGCTGAAATGATCACCTTAATTTTAACCGACTTTGATGACAAATTGCTGAAAATATATGACTCCCTTCAATGCCTCGGGAGACCGAATAGGCTGAATGTAATTTAATATATTTTAAAGTGTTGATGTCTCGGGTTCTTCATTCCAAACACCAATTTTTACATTGATACTTTTAGGAGTTAATGAGATATTTAAGAATCTGCTCTCTATATACAAGTACAGCTATGATTTCCTTGATTCTTCTCTTTTTACCATTCCTAGTTATTGCAATACCTGAGCAAAATTACCATTCTGGTACTTTAACACTGATTACACAAAAGAACAAAATATCAGAATTAATGACAGTGAATGCCAGTATTTTATTAAAAAGTGAGCTTGTCACAGTCTTTGTCTGCCCACCTTTTGCTCTTTGTTCTACAGGAGACAGGGCTGAGTCTCCTCTGTCCTCCTGGACTAAAACTCTGCAGGTAAGAAGACTCGAGAAAGAGACCCTAAGTAAACTCTATTATTCTATGTAAGAATAAACCAGGTCCACAGAAAAGAAATCTGACCCTGGGAGTAAACAGGAGGGCTGCAGAGGGAATTTGATGAATCAGGACAGGGAATTCTCCCCCTTCCTTCCCCTCCTCACCAAATCCCTATCGTATCCTCTTCTTGGGCTTCCCGAGTGGTGCTACTAGTAAAGAACCCACTTGCCAATGCAGGAGACATAAGAAAGCTGCATTCAATCCCTGTGTCAGGAAGGTCCCCTGGAGGAGGGTATGGCAGCCCACTCTAATATTCTTGCCTGGAGAATGTCATGGACAGAGGAACCTGGTGGGCTACAGTCCATGGGTTCACAAAGAGTTGGACATAACTGAAGTGACTTAGCTTGCATGCACCCTCTTCCTATTTCCCTTAATTATCTGTGGTCAGCACACACACACACACACACACACACACCACTCCAATTCCAAAATAACTCTATCAGGAAATTTGGATATGGACTTAAGACACCAAATCACCAAATGACTTTCAGGACAATATTTAACTGGGATGACCCTGAGAGATGGGATGGGGAGGGAGGTGGGAGGGAGGGTCAGGATGGGGAACACATGTATACCCATGGCTGATTCATGTGAATGTATGGCAAAACCACCACAATATTGTAAAGTAATTAGCCTCCAATTAAAATGAAAAGAAAAAAAAAAGAATCTCAATTTCATAAGTAAAGTAGAGAAAGGGAGTAAAAACCAAAAATAGGTGCCCCTGAATGGATTTTAAGTAGTGGAGGTGGGGCGATGCTTTCTAAATCAGAACATCCATGTTTGATTCAAAGCAGTGATATGGCAAATCATTTTCTGGGTGTATCTCAAAATGTAAATAATTCATCATGGAAACACCACCATAATGAAAGTCCAATAAAACCACAGTGTTCTGTTATTTTAAAGTAACACAGAGTACAAGTATGATAGTCAGTCACACCCATTAGCCTAGTCTGCTTAACCATCAAACACATCTGTAGCATCTCTCAATCTTAATGCCTCCCCACTGTCAAATCTGCTGCCAGCTCTCACCTGGATTTCTCATAACCTCTACAGGTAACAGAGTTTCCAATTCTCAGCCTAATAGACCAACCCCCAAATGACCCCAGCAGCATCTTGTTGTAACTGAGGCCTTGCCACGGTTCTATTTAACGTGCTCCCACAGCAGGGACTTCCCTGGAGCTCGAGTAGTCCATCGGAAAGACTTCACCTTCCAATGCAGGAAGTGCAGGTTTGATTCCTGGTCCGGAAATTAAGACCCTACATGCCTTGCAGCCAAAAAATAAAACATAAAACAGAAGCAATACTGTAAAAAATCCAGTAAAGACTTTTTAAAAATTGCCCACATTAAAAAAAAATCTTAAGAATAAAAGAAAATGCTCCCATAGCGTGCTGTCATTTAAAGAAAGGAGACAGAAATCCAGTACCTAACTTCCAGAGCCTTGCCCATCTGACCCCTCCCACCTCATTCTGCATTCCTCCCCTCTGTCCACTCACTCCAGACACAACGACCTCGTTTCTCTTCCTCCAGCAAATGAAGCCCGTCCTTCATGCCTGGAGGGGTCCATTCCCACACCATTGGATCCCCATTGGATCTCAGCTCAAATGTCACTTCCTCTCAAGAGACTGTCACTAACCCACCAACCTACAGCAACCCCTCAGGTGACCCTGATCATAGCACTTCCTGGGAGCTCATATATCTGTATAGGTCTGTTTGCTGGTTTCCTCAAGAGAACAGAAGCTCCAACGACATATTATGTCTCCTAGTCACAGCAGAATCCACACCACATGCGTGTAATAAATATTTCAATGAGAAAATGAATGTTTATTCTGCACCAGGTACTGCTAAATACTTTATATGGGCTATTTTATTTAATCCTTAGGACATCCCTACAAGGTAGTTTCTATTAATTACTATTCTTGTGTTACCAGAGAGGTTAAGTAAATTTCCCAGCTGACACCCGAGTCCATTCTCATAATCATTCCTCTATATTCTCTCTATATTAACTATAATATCCTGTAGAGCAGCAGCTCCCCTACTTTTTGGCACCAGGGACTGGTTTCATGGAAGACAATTTTGCTCTGGGCTGTGGGTGGAGGGATGATTTCAAGGTGACTCAAACATATTGCATTTATACCGCAATTTATTTCTATTATTATTACATCAGCTCCACCTCAGATCATCAGGCACTAGATCCCGGAGGTTTGTGGACCCCTGTCTAGGGAATAATGTCCCTCATGGGTCTCCCCAATACTATAAAAAGCCTCCCCCTTCATTGGAAAAAGATCAAAGCTAGTCCCTTCGTTTTCGTGTGGGGTTTATTTTATGGTGTCCTAACTTCTTTAAGGGTCTCCCAGGTAGCAATAGTGGTAAAGAACCCATCTGCCAATGCAGGAGATATAAGAGCTGCAGGTTCCATCCCTGGGTTGGGAAGATGCCCTGGAGGAGGGCATGACAACCTACTCCAGTATTCTTGCCTGGAGAATCCCATAGACAGAGGAGCCTAGTGGGCTACAGTCCATGGGGTTGCAAAGAGTAACACAAAACTGAAGGGATTTAACATGCAGCCACACACACACACACTTCTTTAAAATCAGTGACTCCGTACCTAGCACACATGGAACCTACAATTTCAGAAGCCTAAGGCAGTTGCCAGGAGCACCAGGAATCAATGGTTGGTGATTAAACCCCTTCCTCCAGGCTTTAGGCATGAGACCTTGAGCAGCTTGTAGAAGTGTCTGTACTTCTGACCTTCATTTGTAAAACAGGGATGGACACACAGCTGTGAGTGTTAAGTGAGGTACTATGTATGGCAGGTGGACAGAGCAGGACCAAAAAACAGCAAGACTTCACCAATGTTCACTAGAAATTTTATTATTACTAAACACATCTCTACCTACTTAATTACCCAGTCCATCCACATTCTCACCGAGCTCCATCACCTAGATTACAATAACCCCCATGTACTTACTGCCCATGGCACTTTCCTATTAAGACAAATCCTTCCTCTTCCTCTGCTTTTTTCTTGGGTATAGGTTAAGAATCCTGAAGCTGGGCGGCAGAGCATAGGGAAGCGCTAACTATTTAATAAAGATCAATGATGAGACCTGGGCGAATCCACACACAGTCCTGAACCATTTGTCTTATGCTCTGAAGGAGGAATCTGTATGCATAACATTAAATAATCAACGGGCAGCCGGAGCAGAAAACAGCAAGTTTGGTATCTTGGGCCTAGATAAATAAATGTCTCTTCCTTAACAAGAGTAAAGCTACTGGGGGAAACCCAAGGATCAGGGACCTGGAATTCCTACCTAAAACACTAAGGTGTTTGGAAAACTGCAGCCTGGGTTTTTAACCTGGGATTCAGGACAAGCAGGAAAGAGCAAGACCTCCCCCAATCATCTGAGTACACTTGAGACAGGCTGGGACCTGGGATCCTTAGCTGCAATGTATGTACCTCGACACACCTCTCCTCGAGCTACAAAATGCAAAGAAGCTGTATGGGACGAAAAACAACGTGTGCATGCGAGTGCATGCCTGCTCAGTCACTCAGTCATATCTGACTCTTTGTGACCCCATGGACTGTGCACAGTTGGGGCAAATTCTGTACCCAAAAGATGCAAAGAGACCAAAAAACCTAACTGCCACTTTTGAGTAGCCTGAAGCAAAAACAGAGTGTCGGGAGGAAAAGCAGGGCACTGCACATGCCCCCTGCACTCAATACCACCAGAGGAGTAGGCAGACCACCTGGGCCACCCCTCCAGCCCGACCGACTCCTGGACCCACCCCTCCCCCTCACCCCGTATGTGGAACAAGCCCAGCTCACCGCAGGGAGCAGGCAGGGAACCTGTTGTTTGTTCTCGCTCCCCTCTGCTGTAGCAGATGCCCGACTAAAGCCTAGCCTGAATTTCCTGTCTGGCCTCTGGTCAATTCCTATTGATTGGTTCAGGCCAAGAACCCTGGTCGGTAACACAACCGGAAGTGCTGAGCCTATAGGAAGCTGTGGGCCAACAGGATCGGAGCTGCATGGGACACAGGGACATGGGCACACAGGCCTCCCCGAGCCCCCCTGACAGTCCGTCCAAGGCCAGGGAGCCAACTGGCAGTGGCCGCTACGGTCACAGAGAAACAGCGCGGCCCTGCCAGCTCTCAGTGACAAAAGGAGTGTTTATCGCAGGCGCGCTGACAGCTGTCCGAGTGCCACATTTATTTACAAAATGTTAGTTAAATTACTGACAGTTGGCGCCGTGGAGGAGAAGCTGAGAGGAAAGCTGACATTTCTTGATCTGGCGGGTGCTCACAGCTCGGGTTCTGCTCCCCTATCCACTTATTAACGCCTTTATCTGCTGGTTGGTTTATCTATTTACAACTCCTGCCTTATTCCCCTGCCATTGCTTTCAAGAGGTTATAAGGCATCCCAGCAGTTAAACTGCCCCATGCAAAGTGGTTCCAAAGGCCCCTGAGCTAAATGCTGCCCTGAGGATGGACTGGACCACCCCTGGCTCTGCACCGGCCCAGACCAGCCTCAGAAGCTTCCAGAAAGCTTCCTGAGGACAGCTGTGCATCTCCAGCCAGTTCTCTGCAGCGCCCATGCACCGACGAGATGTCTACGCTCATGAAGTCATGAATAATCCCACCATCAGCACCATCTCATTACTCCTCATGTGCTGATCAGAGACAGGTCTCCCGTGATGAAGCTGGACAAAGCTCTTCCATTTTTTATTCTTTCTGGCAGCAGCAATTAAGACAGAGGAAGAAGAGCGTGGCTGACAAGTGAGTATCAGCACTGTGGCTGCAGAGAGTGTTAGACACTGGGACATATTTCTAATACACGTGCACAACAGCCTTTCCGCAAAGGCGGAAAAAAGTATGCACTGCCTTAAATGGTGTCTTTCACTTTTGCCCTAATGCATTTCTTCTGATGTCCAAATAATGTGTTTTCATTGACCATTTAAAATATACAGGTACGTGAAGAGTAACCCCATAGGCCTTGTCTGACATCGACTTGAAATCGTGGCTTTCACCCCTTCCCTAGCTCCCCACACTCCATCTTCTCCGCAGCCCACAGCACCAGCTAATATTGATAGAATCCAGATTTTGTATGGACAGTAGGTCCCCTACATACAAACCTTCAAGTTGCAAACTTTCAAAGACATGAACATGCATCCCATCACTGTCAGATGTGGGTGAAACTGCAGCCTGCCCACCGTCTCCTATTGCTTACAATCCTTCAGCTCTAGCATCTCACATCTCCTTCCCTTCTCCAGTCAGTAGCTCTTCTTGTCTGTTCACTGGAGGCCAGCCCCTGTGTGCCTGCTGTTATATGTACTAGTGTATTTTTCAAGGTACTGTAAGATTTAAAATGCTTTATTTTTGTCTTTGTTTTTTTATGTATTATTTGCGTGAAAAGTATTATAAACCTATTAGAGTGCAGTACTAAACAGTCAATTGTGTTAGTTGGGTACCTAGGCCAACTGTGCTGGACTTAACGACAAACTGGTCTTAACAAATGCGCTCTCAGAGTGGAACCTGTTTGTACATAGACCACTTACTGGATCTTGTTTCTGTTTGTCTCCTTCTCCCAGAAGAAAGCTCCATGAGGGCAGGGACTGTCTGGTTTACTAGCAGATTCCACAGCGGCTAGAATTCTGCCTGGCACATGGCTGGCAGACAATCAATATCTGCTGAGTAAAATCAAAGGTGACCTGGCCACACACAGAATCCACTGCTTAGTCTGTGTCTGGGCAGACCCCAGACACTGATTCAGATGTGAAATGGGCCAGGTCATGGCTGTGGGGAACAGACCAACCAGCCCAGAAAGCCCAGATCCCCTCCAGGAGAGGGACAGCTTGAGTGAGCTACTGCTGCTGTTACAAGCACTGTCGTGCTCTGGCCTTACAGCCCAGCCACCGGCAGCCCCCTCTGGCCTCCTCTCTGATGCCCCAAGTCCCCTTCTGTGCCCCACAATGTGCCCCTCCCACAACCCATGCCACAACTGGCTCCCAGACCAGCAGTGGGGTCCTTCTCCAACTCTTCCCATGCCCTGATTCTGGTGAGGCTGGAGGCTTGTCGAGGAAAGGCACCATGCCCTATTTATCCTGGTAGACCACACGGGGCCCACCAAAACCCCCCACACAGTATAGTATGTGTCCAAAAAGCCCTAAGACCCAGATGGAGCATCATGGGCTCAAAGGGTAGGCTATTTTTACTTTTATTCGATTTTACATTGGCCTTTTTCCAGTTTCGGAAAACCAAAATTTAATTTGTTTTAATTTAATAAATACAGAAAACGCAAGAGGAAAATCAAAGTCACTTATAATTCCCCGACCCTGAAGCTGTATGAGCATCATCATGCTGGTAGAAAGGCCTTCCGCTGCTTATTATTTTTCGCAGGCATTTGTGTGCACACACTCACATTCCAGGGCTTTGAACCATTTTTGATTGATGAATTATAGACCAGTTAATTATCTGAAATGACTTAGAGGTCTGCCTTTATGCATACTCAGATGATATTAATCTCAAATTATTAAAAAATGCCTAATGTTAAATGAAAAACACTTGCAGGATAATAAATAAAATTTATTTTTACACAAAGAAAAAACAAAACTGTATCCAAAACAATATACTATTTAAGTATATTTACAGATTTGGTAAAACTTTTAAAAAAGGAATGAAATGATCTAAAAGTTCAGGGCTGTGGTCAGCTCCTCAGAGACAAGGTATAAAATAATGGGAACATAGGAGGTTTCACAGCTTTTGAAAGAATGAGGGGACATAAGCGAACAACTAGTTATGTTTTTAAAACACAAACATGATACATGTACTTGATGTATAAAATGTTTCATAATAAAAAGGAAAATAATCCATGTTTGGCTCGGAGGATTCATAAAATATTGTGCTACTCAAGTAAACATTGCATCAAACCAGTACTAAGGGCCTGTCACAAGCCAGGCCCATTGTGAGGGGCTGTGAGGATCTAGCAGACCTCACAATGAATACAGAGGAAGGAGGACCAATCTCAGGTCAAGGAGTGATGCTCATCCTTCATCACACCCACCAGCTTGGTCCATGACCCACCCCCACTTTCTGTGCCGTGCTTAGTCGCTCAGTCGTGTCCGACTCTTTGCGACCCCGTGGACTGTGGCCCACCAGGCTCCTCTGTCCATGGGATTCTCCAGGCAAGAATACTGGAGTGGGTAGCCTATCCCTTCTCCAGGGGATGTTCCTGATCCCCACTTTCTAGTAGAAAAGAACTGACAGTCAGTCCAGTGGCAAAGACTCAGTTGCCAATGCAAAGGGCACAGGTTCAATCCTTGGTCAGAGAACTAAGAGCCCACATGCTGTGCAGCATGGCCAATAAAATGTACTTTTTAATTATATCATAATCTACCATTTAAAACAATTAATAGAAAATAAAGAACAAATTACAAAATTAATAGAAATTATAGAATTAATGATACTTTCTACGTGGCGCTAGTAGTAAAGAATCTGCCTGCCAATACAGGATATTTATGAGACTCAAGTTTGATCTCTGAGTCAGGAAGATTCCCCTGGGGAGGGCATGGCAATCCACTCCAGTATTCTTGCCTGGAGTATCCCATGGACAGACGGGCCTGGTGGGCTACAGAGTTGTAAAGAGTCAGCCATGACTGAAGTGACTTAGCACTCATAGAAATAATGGAATAGTTAAAAATATATTTCTGATAGGAACTATATGTAAAAAGATAAAAACAAGAGTATGTTTAATTAATATTTTATCAGCAACTCAGCAGCATTATTGTGAAATACAGACCAAAAACACCATCAGTGCAGACCATAGAGTTCATCAACAACCCAGCATCAGCCAAGGTAATAATTACAAAGCAAATGAATAATAATTATCTATTTTTTAAAATTAGTGAAAAAAGTTTCAATTAAAATAATAAAATAAGAATAGCAGATTTATGGCCTTTCTGCTGAAGCATTTATCACAAATCATTCTTCCAGGACATTTCATCAACTTCAACCATCATAAGACCATGAGCGACAGGGGCCTGGTGAGGTGGCCAAGGCTTTGATCATAAATGAGAATGAAAATCTAGTGACAGCACACTGTTTATTCACCCAAGAAACCAGTGGCCTTGAACTTGGGGGAATTTCTTGATCCATCAAGGACATCCTCACAATGTAACAGCTGGAAGTGGCTTCTTACTTTGGGAGTCATTGTGAGTCTAACCAAAGACAGAGACGCAGGAAAAGAGCTGATATGACAAGGGGTTCAGGTGATTGAGGGTCTGGAGAGCTCACTAAGCCTGGTGTGGGCTCTGGCCAGTCCTGACACAGGATGCATGTCATACACGGGCTTGGCCTTACAGTTAAACAAGGGTGGGACATGAAAATAATCATAAAATAAGGTTAGAAAAATGTATTAATATGCAGCAACCAAAATGATCAAACTGCTCCGGTGGTTTCCAAAACACAAAGGCCAAACTGGGAAGTGGTCGCTGTGGACACTGAGATGACCGCGGCTAAGATCTCAGCTCCGCCCTCCTCTCCTCTGTCTGCTGGAGTCAAGGATGCCCTGACCTGTGCACCTGGGTATGGGCTGTGTTTCTGTCGGGAACATCCTCCCCACGTCTACATACACACACTCCCTTCACTAGGTCAGTTCTCACTCAAAGGTCCTGTCTCAGAAAAACCTCCAACCAGTGTCTCAAATTACCACCTACTCTCCACTTTCCTGGAGTTATTTAAGCCCCACTGCACAGATAAGAAATGTAAAGGCTCAGAGAGGTTTAACGGTTTCCCAGATCAAGCTGAGTTCCAGCTCAAAGCTACCCAACTCTGAGTCCATCGTCTTTTTCCCATTTGTAATTTTCATTTTGCTTTCCATTTAGCTTCCCCATTTTTGCCCAAGTTTCTTTTTCGCTCATTTTCAATGATTTTTATTGAAGTATAGTTGATTTACAAAAACCTCTATGGATTCCATCTTTTTTCCACTACAGAACACATTCTCAATGAGCATGTTTTATGCAGACGGACAAGAATTGAGAAGCCTCTACATTTAGGCTCTGCATTTATGTATTATACCCAACCAGGCTATAAAGAAAACCCACAGGGCAGGCATCTGACTATCAGAAGCTGACCTGTGCCGACCCGTCTCCTTTAAGTCCTATAATTTCAGGTCTGTGTTACGGCTTCAAACAGTCAGCCCTTCTCGGGGTCAAATTCCACACCATCAAGGGGCCCACCTTTCGTAATGCTTTCCTTTCTGTTAGTCAGGAAAACCTGAATAGGCTGTGAATAGGATTTTGTTGTGAATAGGATTTTGAAAGTCTGTTGAAAACGTAGGTTTGAAGGGACAGTATAAACAGAGTGAGCCTCAGCCAAGTGCATTTGGTCCAACTGGACAGACGGGCAGCTCTAACATACCTTAGGTGAAAACAGAAGGCAGTAGAGAAATCATCTGTTTCGGGTACAAATTCAAAACATTATATATCTAAACCTCTCATCTAGGCTAATTCTCCAAGTCTTCCAACCAGCACTCTCGAAGGTCAGGCCTGTCTGTCCTACAGACTAGGGGCTGTCTTGGGAGGGGGCAGGACCTGGCATCTGATGACTCCTGCCACCTGGTCGGAGCCAGTCCAGCAGCCCCGGGGGCTGCTTAGAGCCAGGCAACAGTTATTTTCCATATAAACGGTACAAGCTAAGCAACTATTTTTTCAATACCAAGATCACCCTAAGGGCAGGGAAATGTCAACCTGGATGGTTAATAAAGTTGGTGCAAAATGCTCCAGAGGTCCGATGTTAAATTCTCGGGCACACACGGAGATGATCCAAGGAGAGAAGAGATGTAAAGACCTCACCCTCTTAGCATACTCAGTGTGGAGGCTTGATTACCGAACAGAGATATGAAATATGTGCTAAATAATTCTTCTCAACAGCTCATTAGGCCTAATCCATCTCTGATTTCTACAAGTCCATTAATTCCAAATATGTGTCTGCTATACACACACACATTTGCACACGGTCGTAAAACGCCGGCTTAACTTCACGATGTAATATCCTGGAAATGGCAACAGGTAAGAAGTCAGATCAGATATTGGGCAGATTTTAAATGTTTATACTTTTCGTATGTGATAAATGAAGATGACAAAGAACATGAACCCAAGAAAGATGACATTACAGTTGAAAACCACGAGACTCACACGACTAGACATGTGTGAGGTGGGATCCAGACAGCAAGTACCAGCTGCTACACAACCACGCTGTGAGAGGCTGGACAGTCTCCACTAGGAAACTTCACATGGGAAGTGACATCGACACAGGTGCTGGATTTGTTCGGGTAGGATTTTTATTTATTTTCTCATCTCCTAAAGTTGAAGATGCTTTCATCATGTGCTTCTTCATTCTGATGTTATTCTATTTCCCGAAGACACTCAGCATCCTAAATCCGCCTTTTCTCATGCCTTCAGTTTTGAGACCGCCTCCTTCTCACCCTGCTCTTCTTACACTAGATCATGAAACTTGCCGATTCCTCTGCCTAGAATGTGTTTCCTGCTGATCCCCATAGAGCTGTCCCCACTATTAGGCCCTGGACCACCCTGCAAATGCCCCTGCACCGCACCCATATTTAGCTTTTCACCACGCAGCATGTTGTTTGTCTACTGATTTCCGTGTTGACAGCTGGTGCCCGTCTGGTACAGTCGTGCAGGTTGTGCACTGCTCAAAGAGCACCAAGTAGAAGAAGTTGCATTAGTGCAGGTCTGTCTCTCCAAGTCCTAGTGAACGCGTCAGGCTGGAAGAAGAGCGCCTATGGCTAAGTGGTCGCTGCAAGTTGCAGGCTGGGAGAAGATTACTCTCCTTCACTCTGTACAACCTGTAGCTCCTGCTCCCCTGTGGGGAGAGAGGGACTGGGGCCTAGAACAATGCCTGGCCCACAGGAGATGCACAGTAAGTGGTGCCCAAGTGACACATGGATACAGTGCAGATTCAGGAAGCTCCTAGTGGTACAGTGGTAAAGAACCTGCCTTCTCTGCAGGGGATGCGGGTTCGATCCCTGGGGTGGGCAGACTCCCTGGAAAATAAAATGGTAATCCACACCAGTATTCTTGCCTGCGAAATCCCATGGGCAGAGGAGCCTGGTGGGGTACTGTCCACGGGGTGGCAAAGAGCTGGACAGGACTTAGTAACTAAACAACAACAGGAAGCGCCCATCCTGTGCCAGCCACTGTTTATCATCCTGAAACAACAATGAAAGCAAAGGGATCGCGCCTCTGGACCGCGAAATCCTGGCGTGGAACCACTTCTCACCCGCGGTCTCTGCTTGGCCTCTGGTTCCTACAGACCTGCCCCCACAACACCTTTCTCTCTCCCCTTGTCCCTGTCCCCAAAGCCACAGGTGACGGCCCCACCACCCGGCTGCTCTTTTAAAATCTGCCCTCTGACAGCAATTCTCTCCTTCCTCTTCAACATTTTAAAGAACAAGCCTAAAAATCATCCCATCTGTCTCTTTTGTGTGTCAATTAAAACACTGAATGTTAGAATATCTCCAGCACAAAAGGTTACTCTAAATAAGACACCTCCAGCCATTAATGAGCAATTTGTCATCTAAAAGGTATCTCCACTAATTACAGCATGTCTCGAACCGCAGCCATTACAGACATGTGCTAATTTACTTCAAGGTAGAACTTTTCTTTGTCACTGGTTTTCACAAACTTGTAGAGTAAAGCAGACATGTGACTTGGTTCAGAGATGTAAAGACTCAAGCAAAGGGAAATCAAACATCTGCAGCTTCAGTTTGAAAAGGCCAAAGTTCCTCCTTTCAGACACAGGCAAAAACCACCAAAAGCCTGGCCAAGAAATTTTAATAAGTGCTTAAGTTTGGATTAAAAAAAAGAAAATAGATCCATGTATTTCTATGCTGCTGAAATCAGACAATATGACTTACAACAGTTGTGCTGAATTAGAGAGAGTAAAGCTAGCTATCGTAACAAATGAACTCCAGAATCACAGAAGCTTATCACAAAGGAAGTATATTTTAGTACATTTTTCCCTCATGCACTAATCTAAGGAGTGAGGTTCTGGGTCAGCTGGCAGGGCGGGGGCTGAAGCCCTCTCTATGAGAACATTCAATCACTTGGCTCATGAACCATCTGCCAAATAGGCCACAGTTCCCAAGGTAATTTTGGGCACCAACATCCAGATGGTGCAAGGCGAAACAGTCTGAAGTATTTCACGTGGGAGGTTTTTAGGGGCCAATCCAACATCACTTTTGCTCACCTTTGGGTAGAACTCTGTCATCTGGCCACAGCTAAACTCAAAACAGGCTGGGAAACACAGTCAAGCTTTGTGGCAGAAGGTGGGTAAAAAACTTTATATATATATCTATATATCTACATATAGATATAATAGATCTATATATATATATATATATATATATATATATAGTATATATCTATCTGCTGTATGTGCTTAGTCGCTCAGTTATGTCCGACTCTTTGCAACGCTACGGACTGTAGCCCATCAGGTTCCTCTGTCTACGGAATTTCCCAGGCCAGAATACTAGAGTGGGTAGCCATTCCCTTCTCCAGGGGATCTTCCCAACCCAGGGATTGAACCCAGGTCTCCCACATTGCAGGAGGATTATTTATCATCTGAGCCACCAGGGAAGCACCTACAATCCAATAAGAATTCTTTTTAGAAAAAGATGTAATCAGTCTCTACAACTTAGATATGTGTCAACAGCTAAGAATCTCTTCCTCAGATGTAAGAAACTGAACGGAGCAGAATGGATCTGTTCCCCTCCCCACGCGGGAAAGCGGCAGGACTGGGAACACTGATTTTCTCAGCAGCATCTCATGGTGGGTTGTGACAGAGCCGCGACTAAAACTCAGGTCACCCTAGCCCCAAACCACCGCTCACATTCACAAGACATTGAAATTTGCCAGGACTCTTCAAAATCCTCCACCACAAAGATGCCCCTGAAACGGCAGGTCTGCACCAACCAATGCCAGCTTGGGCTCCAGAGCCCCAATTCCTGGTCCACATGCCTCTCGGCAGCACCCCTGGGGTCACAGGACACATCAGCACGCTGGGCCCACAGTGGAGACGCTCCGCGCTCCATCCTTCCCCAGCTAAACAACGCTAACACTTCCTGAGTGCTGGACACTGCTCACACTGCCCCATACTTCACTCAGGGGTCAGCATTCCTATGATCAGTTCCCTTAAACAATGACAAAACGGAGGCCCAGGGAGGTGGATCAACGTGCCGAAGGTCACACAACTGCAGAGTGAGATAGAATCAGGACTGGAACCCCAGAGAACGGTCTGGCCCCAGACTCCGCACTCCATCCACGTGCTCCACAGCCTCAAGGTACAATTCCCTTCTTCAGGAAAGTGTCAGACAAAATAATGGACATTGAACAATGTGTTAACTTTCAGGCTCACAGGCTGCTTTCTGCCTGACTGCCACTTCCTTCCCTCCTCCCCAGCCCAAGTTTATAGGCTTTAAGCTAGAAACTAATCCCAATTTTCAAGTGTTTATTAGATTTTCTATAAAACCTCCTGTGAAGCTGGAATTGTAAAGGTCCTCTTGATTCTGGATGTGTAGACTTTATGAAGTGTGTCACGCTACCCCGCGACTCCGTCCACAAGGCCTGACCCACCTGCTGTCTAGAAAACAAGGCTGAGTCCCATACACCCTCCTCTGAGCTCTGTGTAAAAACCCCAAACCTAGGCCAAGAAAGAATTACTCCTGAGTCACCTCTTTCCAATAAAAGATAAATACTTCTCACTATTAGCAGCTTACTATGATTCCTAATAAAGTTCTCATTCACTCGAAAAATACTCCTTGATCTATGCCATGTTCCAGGCGGTAATTTAGCCACTATAAATGAGCGTAATAAAACCAATGGCCTTGGGGATCTCACATTTTAGTGGAAGAGGCAATAAATAACTATCAGATAAATAAATAACAGAATTTCTGAAGTGTTTAGGGCTATAGAGAAAGTTGAAGGTAGGTAGGGTGATGGAGTGATGTGAGAGTATAACTATTTCATATAGCATGGTCTGGAAGGTCCTCTCTGAGAATGGGAGACTGGAGCAGACACGTGAGTGCCATGAAGGAGCCACCCTAGTGGGTCCTGGGAGAGGAAAGAACGTGTCCTCAGCAAGAATGGACTTGCTGGGTTCAAGGAACAACAAGGAAGGTTGGTGAGCAGGGCAGGGAGGATAGAGGGATAGGTGCACACCAGGTAACACAGTCTTTTACACGCATTTCATTCTCAATATAACCGGAAGCCACTATAGGACTTTAAACAGAGGGACAAGATTCCATTCATGTTCTGAAATGATACCTTGACCTACTAGGTGAGAATGGACTCTGGGAGAACAGACATAGAGGCAGGAAGACCAGATGAGGTACCCCTGGAATGGTCCTGGAGAGAGCTGATAGTGGCTTTCACTAGGGCACCCATGTTCCAGATGGGGAAAGTGATCTAATTCAGGATGTGTCTTAAAGACACAGGATTTACTGATGGACTAGATATCACATGGGAGAAAAAGAAAAACCATCGTATCTCTTAGGTGTTGGGACACAGCAGCTGGATGAACGGTGGTGTCTGTGCCCAAGATGGGGCAGACTGAAGGAAGATCAGGTTGTCGTTGGCTGGCAATGAGTCACATGGGGCTGGTATCGAAAACACCACTTGGGGCAGAGTTTGAAACATCTGAGTCATGAAAGTTGATGCATGGATTAACACTAGGATGGACAGCCTGGAGCTCCAGAGTGAGGAAGGCGAGTCAGGACAGACAGCAGACACGGCAGCAAGAAGCAGGCTGAGGGTACACAGCGTGTGCTACAGTGTAATAGGATTCCGAGAGATGGGGAAGAAATATCCATAAGCCATGACGAACAGCAAGAAGAACATCTCTTCACATTTCAGACCTCATGGAAGCAAGGACATGGGAAAAAAAAAAATCACCACTGATTCGACTCTGAAAAGTGTTAGTCGCTCAGTTGTGTTTGATTCTTTGCGACCCTGTCGACCATAGCCTGCCAGGGACCCCTGTCCATGGATTTCCCAGGCAAGAATACTGGACTGGGTTGCCATTCCCTTCTCCAGAAGATCTTCCTGACCCAGGGATCAAACCCGGGTCTCCTGTATTAAATGCAGATTCTTTACCATCTGAGCCACCAGGGAAGCCTATGATCTGACTCTAGGAGTGGAAATCAGACAGGAAACAGCCAAGTTTCAGATGAAGCAAAAGCTGGGGGAACATTCAGAGAAGAGACTGGGGATGTGAGGCTATCCCCAGATATGATGTGACAGATCATAAAGACCAGAGGATGATAAAAAGGTTCAGGAGATTAGAGAGAGGTTTGCAACCAGGTCAGATTATTGATGGACAGAACCGTATGGTGATTAGAATCTAAAAAATGATACACAGTCTGGGACATCTCTGACTTCTGAGGTGGCTAAGATCACTGAGAAGTAAGATGCAGTGGGGTTTGTCCTGATGGTCCATTAAGAAAAAGGAGTAATCAATTCCAACTGCATCACTACCCTGGCTTAGCCTCCTAGATGTGTGCGATGAAGGCTAGGACCTGATAACCAGGAGAGGAACAGTCAGACCATAAGCATCATATGTGATGATTTATTTAAGACATCTCTCTATAACACCCACGTGTATCAGTTTCTGGGGCTGTTATAACAGTGCATTACAAGCTGCACAGCCTGAAACAACAGAAACATACATCTCACAGTTTAGGAGGCCAGAATTCTGAAATCAAGGTGCTGCAGACACGCTCCCTATGAAACCTATAGGACACAATTCCTCCCTGCCCCTTCTGAGCTCTGCGGCTTTCAGGCAACCTCTGGCATTCCTTGGCTTGCCGCCCCATTGCTCCAATCTGTCTTCATCATCACATAGTTAGCTCCCTGTGCGTCTACCACGTCTCCACACGTCACCTTCCCATCAGGACACCAGTTGCACTGCACTGGGCTCCCACTGGACTCCAGTGCGAACTCTTCTTTATAACTACTTCCAAAGCAGGTCACATTCTGAAGTTCCGGATGTGAGGACTTCAGTAGAATTGTTGACTGGGAGGGAGTGATGCAATTCAATTCATGACACCAAAGTGCTATTTTTTTCCAGTTTTCATGTATGACGGCTGAATCTAATTAAAAATATTTTGCATATATCTCTTTCTTACTTTCTTCCTCCTGGGTTCTGACCAGTTAGAATTGTTTTGGATTGAGCTTTCCTGATAAGTAAATTTGTCCAAAGATGATTATTCTGAGGGCAAGAGCACTTTTCCACTCATCCACTATATTACAGCCTGTTTGAAAGGCAGAGAAGATCAAGAAATTATTTCACACAAACATATCTCACTTTCCTCTGTGGGGCCAACAAAGCTTTATCTGAAGGTTGATGTCAGTTTTGTCATTTTCCATCAGTCTCATGGTTGCTGCTGCTTTCATTAAAAATTCTATTATTTTTAAAAATCCATCAGCAAGATGGTAAGATTAATTCATATGTACATAGTACAAGACAAATCTAACCTCTCTAAAGCTTTCTAAGCCAAAACATCTCACACTGACAAGGCAGCAAGTTGGCCAAATACACCCAAATCAACCCAAATAACTCAACCACATGAATCAATGAGATTTGGGAGAAACAGATCATGAACAACTCAGACTGCTATCTATAATTTAAACTATTTTGAACCCTGTGGCACAGAGTTGCAACGAGAAGGATGGTTTCTATGGTTCCTTTAGTTCTAACATCAATTTCTATGGGCTTCCCTGTGGCTCAGGCAATAAAGAATCTGCCCGCAATGCAGGAGACCCAGGTTCGATCCCTGGGTCGGGAAGATCCCCTGGAGAAGTGAATGGCAACCAACTCCAGGGTTCTTGCCTGGAAAATCCCATAGACAGAGGAGCCTAGGAGGCTACAGTCTATGGGGTCGCAAAGAGTCAGACACAACTAAGTGACTGACACTTTCAAGATCAATTTCTCAGGCCAGGCACACTGGTCTTATCCCAGAACTGTACCAGAGAAAAACTACCAAATGCAGAGAGACCCTTTTATATTTTCACCATTGATATGGGGGTCCTGAGATGGCCTCTCAGTGAAGAGGTGAGGATGAGGGGAAATGCAATCTCAGGGCTTCAAAGCTGGAAGAGCTTAATCTCTCTGCCCCACTTAAGTGTCATCCCTACCCTGCTTTGCCAGCTGACTCCAATGGACCTGTCATGGAAGAATCAGTCTTCCATGGTAAAAAGGTCTACAAATCCTAAATCTGTACATCAACTCCTGACCCCACTATTTGTGCCAGGTAACCTGTGCCAGGTAGGTTGGACAGAAAGGAGATCCAACCAGTTCATCCTAAAGGAAATCAGTCCTGAATATTCATTGGAAGGACTGATGCTGAAGCTGAAACTCCAGTACTTTGGCCACCTGCTGATGCGAAAAACAGACTCATTGGAAAAGACCCTGATGCTGGGAAAGATTGAAGGCAGGAGAAGGGGATTACAGAGGATGAGATGGTTAGATGGTATCACCAACTCAATGGCCATAAGTCTGAGTAAACTCCAGGAGTGGGTAATGGACAGGGAGGCCTGGTGTGCTGCAGTCCATGGAGCTGCAGAAGCAGACACGAATGAGCAACTGAACTGAACTGGGCTCCAAAGATCCTTTAGCATAATTTTCTGTTTTTGGTAGGAAATTCATCTTGAGAGCCATGAACTGTCATAACTTGCTATCCAAGAATCTGTGATGAAAAATAAAGACCTTTCTCCTCACTCCATCTCTGATATAAAATAGCTCAAGAAAGTATGTGAACAGAAGATTCCTAGGATCTAAGCAGATGTGTAGGAGAAACATCCAGAGAAGTATGAGCTGGATGAAGAGGCATTCTTCTCCTCATAGATCTTCCAGAAGCCAGCTGTAGTTCATCCACCAAAGTGTGGGCAGTGTTTAAACTGCAATAGGTTTTAATGAAAATTGCAACATGTGTTACTATTATGTATATGCATACATTCATATACTTATATGCTTATACACACACACAGGCACACACACACACACACAGAAAGAGAGCTATAATTCTAGACTAAACTTTGTATACATTATTTCATTTTAACCCAAAACAACCCTTTGAGGTAGGAAGTGGCTATCTTCCTTATACAGAAGAATTTGTAAAAACAGCCCAAGATGACACAGAGAAAGTCAGACTTAGCAGAATCCTGTCTCCCAGGCCATGTTCTCTCTGGCACACCACTCCTGCAGGAATATGAATTAGAAAGATCTTGTCTTGTGAAGAGCTATTTCTCCTTCAATTGCACTCCCTTTAAACACTCCTACTGTCTCCTCCCTGCCTTTGGTTCCCACCTGTGACTTGAACTTGCATCTTAACCCCAACTAATTCTTCCTTTCCTAAAAATATTATCACTTGATCATTTAAAAGATGTTAATGGTATTATTGATTCCTTATAGCAGGATTCTATCAACCTGCTCCTGAAGAAGCAAAATAATCTCAAAGAATGCAAGAATAACGTTACATTTTACCCTTCAGTGGAGACTCTGAACTTAAAGAAATATGATGTTCATATTACTTAAAATTTTTTCAAGTTTCCCCAGGAGAGACGCCAATGGCCCTATTTCTAATACAACAAAGAAGGGCATTAATAGGTTGAGCTGTTACCTATTCACCTCCAACGCCTGGGCAGCCAGACAGACTGGCTTGTGGAGTCCTCACAGACTCATGTTTCCATTGAAATGTGTTCAATGTGAACTCTCTGTGAGAGAGCCCAAGACTGCTAATATCTGAAGCAAAAGGCTGGTGGAAGAACCTGGAATAAAATTCTTACTCTGAACAATCTATGGAGATTTTATTTTTCTCTGATGAGAAGGGACCTCTAGAGGCCAGCTGGGTCATTCCTTATGCCTCCAGGTCACATCAAACGTTACACAACCCCATGATGCCACAGACCACACGAAACCTTACACATTCCCTCATGCCACAGACCACACCAAAACTTACACACTCCATCATGCCATAGACCACACCAAACCCAACATACTCCATCATGCCACAGACCACACCAAACCTTACACACTCCCATGAAGCCACAGACCACACCCTTACACACTCCATCATGCCACTGACCACACCAAACCTTACACAATCCCATGAAGCCACAGACAATACCCTTACACACTCCATCATGCCACAGATCACACCAAGCCTTACACACTCCATCACGCCACAGACCACACCAAACCTTACACATTCCCATGAAGCCACAGACCACACCAAAACTTACACACTCCATCATGCCACAGACCACACCAAACCTTACACACTCCATCATGCCACAGACCACACCAAACTTTACACACTCCATCATGCCACAGACCACACCAAACTGTATACACCCCCCATACCCAATTCCTAAAACACTTTCAAAAAGGGGGTTCTTGTGCCCAGGACAAAGAAGAACAAAAAATGCACTTGGTTTCTGGGAGGAGATGAAACTAACGACGAAGAAAAGAAACAGAATGAGGAAAGTCCTTTGTTACAAAAAGAGAGGGAGCCTAGAAAACAGACAAAACCTGTCCAAGTCCCAGCCCCTGTCTCCATCTGACCGTGTGGAAATTGCTGGGAAACGGCTCTCTCTGCCTTCCCGTCCTTTGCCTTCCTGATGTGTAAAACTGGAATGATAACTGGCTCTGGCTCATGGAGCAGCTCCGAGTGTTCAGTACGTCTCTACTGGTAGGGTGCTCAGCGCCTGCCTGACACATTGTCCCACAGAGTCGCAGGCAGAGCTGATACAGGCTAAGAATGCTGACTTTAGTGGCCGAGGGAAGAAGCAGTTAGGAGAGAGCTTGGTGGTAAACGCTGGCCAGGTCCGTCGGCGCATCCCAGGTGGCGTGAGGCCTGTGCACTTAGTAGTACAAGCTGACCTTGTCTCAGGCACACAGGTAAGCAAGGGCTCCCAGTGTGTGACGCAGTGTGGGCTGGGGGTCAGCTCCTCCTCACTCTGCAGGAAGCCTCCTTGTGTGAGCTGATGTCACCAGTCTCACTATCTGGAAAACTAGATGGCTGAACCCCCTGGTCTCTGCCATTCTTTCTCAAAAGAAAAGAGAAGCATTTCTGCAAACCACCTAATCTTATAGGTGAGGAGTCCCTGAGAAACAGGCTGTCGCTCTGCACCTTCTTCGGGCTCTCCTATGAACTCACATGTCCTTTTCCTTCTGTCCAGCATTTGGCTGGGTTTTCAGCTTTCCCATTTTAGTTTTTGGCTCCTTAACAGGCTGAGTGTGCTTCCAGGAGCCTCTCTCCACAGTCCCATCTGTCCAGGCTCTTCTGAGCCTCGGTCCCCCAGCAGGATGCCTGGCGAAGTGAGTGCACAGAGGTCCATCCTGGGAGGGGCCAGGGCAGCACCCGCTTCCCAAGTGGCATTGCTGTTCTGCAGGAGTTAACTCAGAAGCATCGAATCAATAGTTACCCGACCAGACACCATAGTTACCCGACCAGACACCCACTGACAGCAGACTCCAAACAGACAGAAAGAAGGATGGGCAGAGAGGCGCCTCTCTGTGCCCCTCTTTATCTTGAAAATGCTCATTTCCCTGAGATCTACCTAAGGCTGAGTACATCCTCAGAGAGCAGCAGCTCTTCAAAAGCTTAAGGACTGGGCAGGAAAGTGACCTGGCAGAAACATAGCATGTGTCATGGGCGCAGTTATGAAATAGCAGACAATTGACACAGACCATCTGCGATCTGGACAGAAGGACACCAGTTCAATGACTTCTGTGTAGCTGTGCCCTTCTCAAGAGCACCCTCATGCCCAACACAGCACGACCCAGACAGAAATGACACTGAGCCAGGAACACACCCAGGCCCAGGACAACTCTGGACAACTGAGGACAGAGGGCAGAGAGGGCAAGGAGATGGTGATCTCAGACCCATGTGTCTTCCTCCACTCATGCAAGAGCTACATCCTGAGCACCTAGCATCTCCCAGATACTGCACAGGATAAGACAGGAAAAGACAGAGAAGACACCAAGCCTCAAGGAAGTTACAACCTGCTTGGGGAAGACAAACCCACGAGCACATAACCAGACAAACGAATGGAAAAACTGCTCTGAAAATAATCCAGGATGACATGCCAGCCCAAGCCTGGTGGAAGTGCTAGGGAATCACTTTTATCTGGGTGTCAGGCTAGAGGGAGGGAATTCCATCTGAGCTGAGGCCAAAATGATGAACAGCCACCACCGTGGGAAGAGCTGAAAGAGGGGCATCACCACAAAGGGAGCCACACGTGGGAAGGCTCTCTAGCAAGAGTAATCTTTCTGTGTTCAAGAAACAGAAAGAAGGTCAGGGTGTTCACAGCACAGAGAGGGAGGCAAGCCAGGCTTTATTAGCAAAAACCCTGGTCCAAGTCATGCACTAGGAACTAGAAACGGAAACCTGAAAGCGGCATGATTCTGGTTTCAAGAGGCCGCGCAGTAGTTGGAGAGACTCACAGAGGACCCACCAGCTTTGAGAATGAAATGTTAAAGGCTTTCCAAACCTGAGTAACACACGCTTCTTGCAGCGGAAGAGGCCCCTCGGGGTTCCTCAAGTATGGAAATCACATTGTTCTCTGCTATCCCCTGGAACTGTTATATGAAACCCCACTTCCGTCTTGTAAATTTCTCACTTTTTTTCTTTTAAATAAAACATCCCGCAGTGGCAAAGCCTCGAGTCTAGGGACAGGACAGAAAGTATAGTTCAGCTCTGATACCCACTTACCAGATCTCACCCAAGGAGACAACTGACTTCACCAGTTGCCTCATTTGGGGAATCTATGAAAACGTGACATGCATTCATCAAAGTTGTCAAGTGACATGGTGACATTTAGTGATAGTCTAATTAATGAGAGCCACACAGCTGATATCTCAGGCTCCCCTGATCCCATCAGAGCAGCACAGTCATGTCCACTGGGAGTAAGATACTGTTCTCTGACCACAGGCAGACCACCCACCCACCCATTAATGGACACAACGTCCTCCACGATTGATGACCTCTTCGACCTCTGCGCCCACAGCCCAGCCTTGTGAGTTGGACCCAAGGTCCTGGGTGAGAAGCTTCAGCCTCAAGCCTTTCCACACCCAACATCCAGCTCACGCCCTTCAAGTAAGAACCATTCCACACATCTTGGCTGGACCACAGTTGTATGGAGACTGGGTGATATTCTGTTTTGTTTTGTTTTTAGCCATCTCATCTGTTCAATGGACATCTGGGGGCACATGGCGCTCCGGACACAACATGGCACATGGCGCTCCTGCTTCCAAGAGCTCGCTGCCCCCCAACCACAAGGAGAGGGAAAAGGGAGATGAATGCCACTGCAAGACAGGGCAAGAGAGAAAATGAGTGGGGAGACACCAACCACTTGAGAAGAGCCATCAGGGGAGCATAGGACGCGCTGGGGAAAGCTGGTCCTGCAAAGTCAAGGACTCGGCATTCCACTAACTCGGCCACTCACTAACGTGTGATCTTAGGTAAACTCCCCTCTCTGCGTCTCAGCATCCTCATCTATAAAACGGAGACGCATGTGTGTGTGCTAAAGTCACTTCAATCACGTCTGACTCTTTGTGGCCCCATGGACTGTAGCCGACCAGGCTCCTCTGTCCATGGAATTCTCCAGGCAAGAATACTGGAGTGGGTTGCCTTGCCCACCTCCAGGAGACCTTCCTGACTCAGGAATCGAACACACGTCTCTTACATCTCCTGTATTAGCGGATTCTTTACAACTAGCACTGCCACTTGGGAAGCCCAAAATGGAGACTTCGGGCTTGTAATTTGAGATGTAATAGATTATTAGATCTATTTCAGAGAGTTGTTGTGAGGATTCATTGCGAATAACTGACCAGTAACTGATAGTACTATGCATTTATTTTGGAGAAGGAAATGGCAACCCACTCCAGTATTCTTGCCTGGAGAATCCCACAGACAGAAGAGTCTGGCAGGCTATGGTTCAGAGAGTTGGACATGACTGAAGCGACATGCATGCATCTATTTAACATTATTACTACTGCTGCATAATCTGGCTTCCAAATCTCCTAGCTGTGCACCCTTAATCAAATGATATAAACTCTCCAAGCCTCAGTTTTAGCATCTGTAAAATGGGGGTTGATCATGGCACCTACAATCAGAGGGGTGGCATTAGGGTTAAATGTTTATGTTATGAGTTTGGTGATAGGTGAAACAGTATATAAAACACCTAGAGTACTCCTTCAGACATAGTGAGCACCCAAGAAACTTAGGTTCATATTATTATTATTATTTCACAGTCTATTGTATGAAACCTCACTCTTTTATAAAAATATGCATACAGACTATTGGCAGGAGGGCAGAAGGAGTGGGAGACTGCAAATTGTCTGTAATTCTATTCAGACTGTGGATGCCATACTAGGTGAAAGGTCTCCTGGTTCTTCCACAAGGATCATTAGAGCTAATTGGAGGAAATAAAACCTCCTAAAAAGTTCCCTCACATTAGAATCTGCTGCTGAAGCATGCATTCTTTGGGGACTGCAAAAGATCCTCAAAAAAAAAAAAAAAAAAAAAAACGAAACTGGTGAGAACAAAGCAGAATAATATGAAATTAGAGCAAAAAGTCCTCTGCTGGTTGAGGAGAAAACTACAAGCGTAAACCTCATGGTCACCCACGGTGACTTGAGGAGGGTGGCTCCCCTGGCAGGGCTGGGGTGGTCAGGGCCAGCCTGACTGGGGTGGGTAGCTTGGTGACATGTTGAATCAAGAAATAAGGAAGGGAGGAAAGAAGGAAGGAGGGAAAGGGAGGGAGGACAAAAGAAAGAAGAGACCAACATACACACAATAAAACCCAAAGGGAAATAACCCAGAGCCCTGAACCACTACAGTGTTGCAACCTGAAATCAGGTTACATGCAAATTTCGCAATTTCTGTGCAAACAAAATACATTCTGAGATTTCCTACTTGCTTCTCTGCACAGAGAATCACAAGAGGCCAAGCCCATGTCTGAGGGCTTAAGGGCTTCTCCACGGAAGTGCACCCCACCATGGTGGCCCTTCCTCGTCCAGTGAGGGAGGGCGTGCGGAGGACCAAGCTCATCCTACAGAGATTCGAGCACCCCCGTTCCCTGCGGCCCAGCTCACATCCCCACTCAGGCCCGCGGCCAGTGGGCTGGCATCAGACAGATCCCCGTTCCTCTAACCCCTGCCCTGGAGGGCTCCCTCCACTGGGAGGGTCTCTCTGCTGCGTGATGAGAAGACAGTCGGCCCCAGGGGCTGCCTAAGTGTCAGGGGAAGCTCCAGGAGGGCCTCTGCGCCAGAGCTGGGCTGTGGAAGCCCCACAGTATCCCACTTCTTCCATCTACAACCAGTCAAGACCAGTGAGTCCAAACACACGTCAAAATGCAAACAAACGTGAGAGCAAGAGAGAGACGGAGAGAAAGGCCCAGAGAAAGCCAGCAAGAGGCACGGTAGTGAAGACAAAGAGAGAGAAGCCAGCAGGTACACAATCATGCGATTTTTCAAGAGGAGCTGCTCCTACCCAGGCCTGGCCCCGGGTGGAGCATATGCTGGCGGGGTCCTGATTCTCCTGAGCCTGGGGGCTGCCTGCCGAAGACCACACCCCGGCCCACCCATATCCCCTCACTGTTCCTATACTATGGGAGCTACTGACTGCAAGACCTCTTGGTCTTGCTTCTTTATCTCCTAATGTCTACAGAGCTGACTACCTTCCACCTTCTTGAAAGTACCATTCCATTCATGTCTACAGTGTTCTCCGGTACGACTGTCTCTGTCTTATCTCCTGGGGGCTACACCTTGCAGCCAAAGGTTGGGGGACAAAGGGCACATGCAGAGGACACTACATGCCATTCACTATATTGCTTCAGAGGCTTGTTTTTGTGTTTCTTTCTAAACAGTCTGAGATCAGGACACATTTGAAGCGTCCACAAAATCCTTTACAAAGCAGACACACAGCTATTTCGGGTATGAGGCAGTCAAATCTTTAACCTTTGCTCAAAATCATCCCTAACTCAGGGTTCCGTGGAAGAGGTGGATCCCAGAACCAAAGAAAACCTAGCAATCCTTGGGGGCATGGGTGTTAGCTTGCCAGAGACAAAGGAGCATGGGCGCCTACAGGCTTCGACAGGCCCTTAAATCACACCCCTCCTCCGGCAACATCCTGACAAGTCAGCTTTGTAACCCATGCCCCTTCCTCAACATTTTCTATCCTGTGGGTATTGCCTCATGCATCATCCATAAACCTTAGAAGGACAGTCACAGAAGGGGTAAAACAGTGGCTACCAGCTCCAAGGTTGTCTCTCCAAGAATCTTCACGCACAGAGAATGGAATACTGCCACACTACCGTGCAGTCAGCTCAGCGGTGGCCCAGTCTGGGAAACTTTATTTAAGCAAGCACATCATTCTTTCCACGAACCTTCTTAACTTCTACCTCCTGCGGACTCTCATCAAATTCCAGAGCATAAGATCCCCGCTTACAATCACTGACGTTCTGTGTGGCCCTCCTGTGTGTGGTATGGTTTGTAGACACTGGAAATTGGAGTTAGCATTTCAGGAGGCAGGGTAGAAAGAGAGACAGGCTCATCCTACCTCACACAAAACATAGCCAAGATTCTTCTTCTCTTCTTCCTCCAGCTCCTATCAGCCTGAACCCCAGAAGTCCATCAGGACCCAACTCAACAATGAAATCCCCTTTCCGTTGGGTAGATGAGCTTTGCACACACTGCTGTGGAGGACAGCACCACTGAGAGAGCAAGTGATATTTTCCAAGGAGAAGTCAGACTCATGTCCATGGCTTCGATCTCAGGGCCATGTTCAGATAGAGAAAGCATGTCCCTCTGGTCACCAGCTCGAGGCTCGAAGGTGCCCCAAGAAAGCCCAGACAGTCAGACCCAGGACAAAACAGCCGCTCGACCAGAGTATGGGAGCTGGCTGGCAACTTCCCATGGCATGGGCAGAGTGATGGCATTCACAGGAAGCCAGACCCGACCTCTGGGACTCATTAACTTCAGAGAAGACTGCTCACGCTGAGCCCCAGCCAGGCCCCCAGTCACCACACCACCAGCTTCAGGCAACAGACAGCGCTCAGGACCCTGGCCTCCATATCAGAGACCCCCTGGCCCAGCGCCCCTCCTGCTTACCAAGTCCTGAGCCAAGGAGGCCAGGTTTGGGAAACAGCTCATCTCTGGAACCGCTGAACGTTTCCCCATGACCACCACCTTTCCAGGCAGAACACCCAGTTCAGCCATGAAGTGGGCAGCCCAGCGAAGCAGCGAAGCCTCCCTGCAGCAGCTCCACGGTACGCACCTGCACCCCGAGCGCTCTCCCCCCACGTCCCCTCCACAAATCACTGTCGATTCAGAGAGGGATGGCGGCTCCCTACCTGAGGGTGGCGCTCTCCCCCTGCCGGACCGTCACGTTGTCCATCGCCTTGGGGAAGGTGGCATCTCCGCTGCGCACGGGCACTCCTGTGGGTACAAGGAACAGCAGCCTGAGAGACACGACCACGAGGCACTTCCAGGGCAGGAACAGGGACCCACAGACCCCCATCCTCGACAGCCACAACTTCCCAGAACTCCGGCGGCGGCTCGGCACACGCCCCCCAGGCGCGCACAGGAAGTGGGTGGGGTGGGGGAGCGAGCACGGGGACCCGGAGGCGCGGGCTGGAGAAAAAGCGCGCAGACTCCTCCAAGTCGGGTGTTCCTCCCCAAATCGAGCCTCAGCGCTCCAGCCTCGGAGAAGCGGTTTCCACGGAGGACATCCAAAGGGGGCTGCCTCTGTGCTGCTTGGCCGAGAAGGTGGCCGAGAGAGGAGAAGCGCCAGACAGGTGCGAAGGTGCGGGCACGTCTCAGGAGCCCCTTCCTTGCGTTAACAGTTCAGGCATGGCACTTGGGAGAGGAGTAAGCACTTTGGTACTAGAAGGGGACAGGGGTGGGTTGGATCCGGCCACCCAGAGATGATCTGAATTCCTCAGTTCCAACAAGGGCAGGTCCAATACTTTCTTTGTAAGTTTCGGAAGAAGGATGGCCAGCAAATAAGTCTGTAACAATAGCAGAGCCTAAAAGTGGAGCACGCAGAAGGCGCAGGGGTGAGCCAGCAGGAGAGGGAGGCTACGCCGGGCTTCGTGCGATCCGGACGGGGGTTGCTGCGGCAGCCGCCTCGGTCAACTTCCTCCGAGCCCAAATGCGCGCTGCAGCCGCCGCGATGCGGCCGGTCTAGCCTGGGCGGTCTCTGCAGCGGCGGCCCTTCGCTCGCTCGCTCGCTCGCTCGCTCGCTCGCTGGGCAAGGCGAGGCGCTGCCGGCCCCGGAGCCGTGCGGACGCCAAGCTCAGCGGCCGCCCCCGGCCTCCGCGCCGCCGGCCTCCCGGGAGCAGCCCCGACGCGCGCGGGCCCCGACCGCCGGGGTTGTCATGGCAGCAGCTCCATCACTGACCGCCGCTCTCCGCGGTGCCGGCGCCGAGCAAGCGGGCGGACCGCGCGCATCCCTGCGGGCGGCGGGCGCGGGGCGCGGGGCGCGGGCGCCCACCTTAACCCCCGCCGCGCCGCGCTGCGGCCGTGCACGAGCCCGGGCGAGGAATTTAACCATTTCCCCCCTTGAGGAGCTGTCATTTCCAAATTAAGAAGAAAGGCAAAGTTACCAAGCGGTCTTAATAAGCCCGAGACATCTTAATAAGGGTCACAAACTAATTAACTAGGAAAGGAAAACCCTGAAGCATGCACGTGTGCACGTTTAAAATTATCAGATTAATTCATTAGCGTTTAGAGTAAATTTAAAGTGTTGGGAGGATGTTCTAGAATAATTCCATTTATTATTCAATAGTCAACGCCCACCCCCCCAACAGCCGCCACCCCCCCCCCCCGCCAAAAGCTCCTTCAAACATCATTCTAAATAGAGATCTTCCATGTATAAAACCACTGCAAAATCACAGAAGCCTCTTAGCGTGCGAATCTGGCAAAACCACATCAAAATGTTGGTCAAGTTCCGACACTGACTTACATTCTCTATTCTTGTTCTGTCGACATGAAAAGATGCTGGCCCTGCAGAGTGCTCATTTCAGATGAATGAGTGTGAGCCCCTGGCATTACTGATACCGAAGATTCCCAAGTGCCCAGGGCTTCACACTCTTGCAGAGCCGGTTTCATCTTAAGAGGTGTGTTTCTCAAATTCTTGAAACTCAGGGGGAAGCTGCACTGGCCTCAGTTCCTGTCACTTCTCCTCTCTGGCTGCTGTGTGCCCACCTTTGTATGTTTCCTCTTACTTCAGCTCCGATGGAATGTGGCTCCTTCCCTCCTGGGCCAGGCTCCTGAGCAAGGGGGGAGCCCCGAGCTGCACACAGCCCACCCTGCATGCTAACACCAACATGATTCTCTGCTTGGGGACTCCTGTCTGAGCTCCCTGCACTGACCCAGATTCTCCCTGGGGAAAGAGAAGAGGCAGTGTGGCTTTGTTTTTCCCCTGGACTTTCTCCCAAATCCAACCAGGAGGCTTTTTTTTAAACAACTGTTAAAAAGCAACAATAACAACAAAAAATGTGTTCTTCCCAGAGTCATCCAGCCACCACCAAAAAGAAACTGAATTATTCCAACTAAGTCACTGTCATGTAAGGGTCCTGGTGCCATAAAGTCCGTGTATCTTTCAACCAATCATCCCAGGTACGTGTAGATAACACGTGTGTGAATGATGCACAAGCATTTCACTCCTCATACCCCGTGCCCACAACTGCCCTGGGTTGGAAGGGATGGAGGTGGGTGTGCAGATGTGGAAGCCAAGCAAGGTAACAAAGAAAGACTGAGAAGGTATGGCTTCCTCTTTTAACAGGTAATCAGAAAGTGTGCATGCGTGCATGCTCAGTCGCTTCAGTCATGTCTGACTCTGCAACCCCATGGACTGTAGCCATCCAGGTCCCTCTGTCCACAGGATTCCCCAGGCTAGAATACTGGAGTGGGTTGGTCATGCCCTCCTGCAGGGGATCTTCCCAACCCAGGGATGGACCCCGGGTCTGCTACATTGCAGATGGATTCTTCACCCACTGAGTCACCTGGGAAGCCCCCAGAAAATGTACTACCAGGTAAAGTTGAGCAACTCACACTGAAGATCAAACTTAATCCATCATTAGGCCCATTTCCCCCTCGTTTCCTCCACTGACTTTTCTAATATTAAATTCTCAGGGAAATCCATCTGCTACTTTTAGCTGGTGGGGCCATTTGATATATAACACCAAAAAAAGAAAAATCAATTGTCAACTTGTGACCACAAAGGATGACTTTGCTCTCAGGAAAACCAAAAATGATGTCTATGGGGAGCAGGAGATTTTGTTTATGTTTTTGAAAGAAGAAGAGAATTAACCGATTTCAGCACCAGTCCATTCTTGCCAGACCCTATTTTGTCTCGATATTTGCAGTGGGAAATCTCGGGGAAATAGGAAATCGCATGATTTCCCCGAGCTCAAATGTTATATGATAGCAGACGTTAGGTGTGAGATCATGATTGCTGACCTCAGTCTGCTGAATTTGGGATTCTCCCGTAGAGCTAAGGAGTTACCTCTGACCATCCACCACCACTGTAACCACCCCTCCAATTCCTCTTGGTAAACAGGTCTTAGCACCTCAAGTAGAAACAAGCACAGCAGTGGAGAAGGGAGAGGGACTCTTTCTGGGGTTTGGAGTCATTTTCCTCCAGACTTGAGAATGGCAGGCATGACTCCTTTCATGATAAATTCTCATCCTGGCTCTTGCATCTAATTCCCAGGTAGGTACAAATGAGCATTAGTTTTTGCATCTCGGAATGTGCGTAATGACAACAGCCAGCCTTCCCGAGGGGCCTACAGACATGATTAACTCTACGGTAAAATACTTAGAAATCCATTTAAGGTAGAAGATGGTTTATTAATATATTTTGCCTGCCACTGCTTCATTATTATAGCCAGGCAGAAAAAGAACTCTTCTCACAGGCTCTGTAGGATGTTCGGCTTATACCAGTCTGCGGGCTCTTGGTCTGAGATAGACACACCGTCTTTGTGTCTGGCTGGGGAAGGGACAGTGGTGAGCCGCAGCCTCCTGGCCTGGCCAACAGGAAACCCAGCAGAGATCAGGGTGGACAAAGAAAAGCCACTGGCAACCTCATAGCTGCTTCGTGGACCCAGGGATCCAAACTTCATTCAAAAATGGAAGTTGAGAAAGCGGTGAGAGGTCAGAGATGCCGGCACAATTAACAAGGCAGAATCCGTTTTATTGAAACTCGTGATTGAAGCGGTTTGAATAGATGAAGATCAAAATCATATGTCAGCTCCCGTCTCATCGCCTAATCCCTAAATATAACCAACACTTGGTGGCTTATCTTATATCCTGTCTCTTGCTTCATAAAAACTGCTGGATTTATTTTATTTATTTTATTTTTTTTTATTTTTTGCCCAGCATATCCGAGTTAATGAAAAAGGAATGACAGTCAGAGCAATTTCATTATTTGTGTTCTTTATAGAAACAACTTCCTTTCTACCTACTGGAAAGAGGATTCCTAACGAGCGCCCACCTCCACCTTCTCCCCTCCGTGCCCCCGCCCCATCTCTCTCTGCACCCCCCTCTTCCCTCCTGCATACACATATACTGTATACATAAATCAACTTGTCACAGCTTGTCTCTGTGCTGACAGCTGTAATTGCTGCAGGTTATAAAAATATCTGTAGGACAATGCCTTTCAAGCTCTCAGGCACACACATACACACTCACACAAACTGTCTGAATGAAAGAAAACAATCATATTCCTTTAATAATCCTGGGACTGCAAAGGAGGGGGCACGGAGGAGCTTGCCGTGTGGACTGGAGGGCTGGCAGGCAGGTGAGGACGTGGGGGAGATGAAGACTCCCAGCAGTGGCGCATCTCCACACTAAAGAAGGGATGGAGAAGGGAACACTTGCCAATGGAAGGGAAATCGGCTGTTTTTGTTTTTCCCTGTGTTGCCTACAGCAAGCTGGGGTTGGTTGAAGAGCAGTGAATTCTCCATACACACAAGAGACCGAAAGAAGAGCTCTAGCCTGAGACATGCCTGTGCTGCTGCTGCCTTCTCTAAAAAGGCGAAAGGCCCCCCTCTCCTGGTGGAGATTCCAAATAGGAGCTCAGACGAGAAGATGTTGCTTGCAGGGTGGTTACAGAGAATGGGGTGGCACCAAATGGACAGCAGGATGTTTAATCAGGAGGGGCGGGGTCCATCTGAATCAGTGATGGCTCTAGGGGAGTGAGGAAGGGCTGGGCTCTAGAAGAATACGTGCTCTTCTGTCCTGCAGAGGATCAAAAAATCATTGTTCATCTGGGCTAGAGTCTGGTGTGTGAGGATTTCAGAGGGAAGAGCCAAAGAGCAGCTTGAAGAAGGGAAAGAAGCATCAGAGGAAAAGAAAGCAGTCATGAATGGAGAGAACTGAGGAGGAAGGGAACAGGGCAAAGGTGAGGCTGCTCCTGGATTGTGAGAGCCGTGAAACTTTGTAAGTTACATCAAGAGGAGAGGTTGTCAGCAGAGTAATAGGCAGACAGAAAAGGAAAGAAGCGACAGGCAAATGAGCAAAATCAAAGTGACGTCAAAGCAAACACCAGATACCCAGAGGGGAACAGGACTAGAGTCAGGGGTCCTGAGGGGAACCATCTCTCTTCTTCTACGTTTGGGGTCATCTTAAGACCCTGGAGTCAGAGAATGACAGAATGCTAGGGTCACAGGGCACCTTGAAAGACATGTAACCCACTCATTTCATAAGGAGGTAGGGAGGGAACCCAGCAGAGAGGACCCATTGTCATGGGAATAAAGTTAACAACTGGTAAATCAAGACTAGAACTCAGGGCTGCTGGCCACTGCCCTGTTCTCTTGGCCGTACCTGGCAAGTAAGGACACTGCTTAAGAACCAAATGATAAAATATGTCCCATGGCTGCTACATCTGTGCAAGAGAGAACCACAGAAGTGTTACTATTATTTTGCCCGGTACTGATGCTTCTGAGTGTCTGATTATTCAACTGAATTCAATATAGCCAGGAAATGTTGAAGGTAACCAAGTAGACTTTGAGCTCTTCCTATGGAGCAGAAAGTTAGAGATACAAAGATGAAAGACATCACCCTGCCCTCAATTTGCCTACAGTTGAGTGCTATCGGAGTAGTCCATGGTTCTTTTTGCATTTATGTCCCAGGAAGCCCCTGAGAACAGTCTTATTGCCAAGAATGAGCTGGGATGTGCCTCCTAGTTGGGAACAGTCGATCCTGTTTCATGTGTCCAGATTTCCAGCTAAGCTTCATTGGAAGTGGCATTAGGGTCTCCCTAGTGGTTCAGTGATGAAGACCCCCTTCCAGTGCACGGGGTTGGGGAGCTAAGATCTCACATGACTCATGGCCAAAAAAATCAAACTTGAAACAGAAACAATATTGTAACAAGTTTGATAAAGACTTTAAAAATGGTCCACATCAAAAAAAAAATCTTTAAAAAAACAAAAATAAGTGGCATCAGAGGTGGTGGAGTACTCTCAAGGATGTTAAAATTGTAGGGAAAACATTCATCTACTTGACAAACCGCGTTTTTAGTGCACACTAAATGCCAGCAACGCACTAGGTGCTGGATTTCAGCTGTGGGCGAGAGAGACAAAAACAAAAACCATCCTGTGTCTAACCCTCATTAAGGACACTGTCCAGCAGGGGAGACAGATGTGAAAGTAAGAACTTCACAAGACGTAGACGTGATGGTGATCAGCACTGTGGGGAAGTGGAAGAACAGGCATGCTAGAAGGCTCTCACAGAATGGGGAAGATCGGGAGATGAAACTGGGGCTCCATAGTGAGAAGGAGTTGAGTGTGCAGGTGGTGTGGGCCGGAATCTAGTTACAGGCTCGCCAGAATGTGCACAACCAGGGACTGGAAGGAGGCTGGGCCAAAGTTGCCTTTTATATTCAGACTGTGCTCCCTTAGACTGAGGGTGGGGACGTCTGAAGTGCTCTGTCTGATTGGAAAGCCCTAACTGCTTCTTCGCCCTGTGTCCCTGCATTCATTGATTCATTCAGTACATATTTATCAATTAAGGATGACCAGTGGTTTTGGACTCAGACAGACCAGAAGTCAAACTTCGTCTCCATCACTAACTGTGTGACCTTGCGGGAATAACCCAATTTGCAAAATAGTGCTCAAAATGGTACCTACCGCGAAGGGGAGGTATGAGGATGCTATGAGGGTCTGATGGACAGAGGGTAGCAGAGGGCCTGGCAGCTGCAAGCCTCCCATGGGGGGACCAAAAGGGGGCCACGCGTGTGCTCCCCTCCTTCAGAGGGGCCTCGGTGGGATATTCATCCTGAGAACCCAGGAGCTGCCGTCTCAGTGTCGGGAACCATCCCTGGGCACATCCTGAGGGTGTCGTTCCTGGAGCAGGGCAGAAACTTCAACTGAGATGTGGTCAGAAAGGGCAGTCGCTGAGCTTCAAACCAAGGCAGGAGGAAATGGGTGACCCTCCTGTTCCCACCCCAAGGTCTTGAGAAGCACACAGGATCCAGGCCCATGGGAAGCAGCCTGAAGCTTGAGAAAGAGGACGGGGCTGCTTCTCTGTGTGGCAGCCTGGGTACCTTTGTCTGTTCAGGCTCCCACATACACCGGGAAAGGAAACCACCTGAGAAAAGGCGAGACGCCTCCTCCGAGCAGCAAATGAGTAGTGCCTCTGACCACTTGCATGCAGCTTGGGTCCCTCTTTGCTCCTGTGGGCCTGGCAGTGGAGCCCAAAGCCCCCTACCCATCCTAGGGTCTAGATTTACACTAGTCAATGGATATTATTACTACCATGTAGCTTCGGCCTCATTGCTCCCACTTCCCACCACTGAGCACCCCAGTGCCTCATAGCCTCGTGGAAGTGAGCAGGGGTGACCTGCACACACCTGCCTGCACACACACACAGACTCCAGTTCCAAGGTTAGATGATGCAGCCTAACCAGGGTCAGTAGCGGCTGTCTCAGAGAAAGAGCCTTTGGATGGCAACCGGCCAACCCCAAACTTGAAGCTTCAACCCCAAATGTACCCTTAGAGGAGCTTGGCTTGCCTAGCCATGCCCTGATGCCTTTCTCCCTAATCAGTTACCTTCAAGTCTCTCTTTAACCTTCTGTCTGCATTTTTTGCATTTTCTCCCCAGCCAGGAGCAACTGCAGAAGACAAAAACTGTAATGAGACAAGAATTTGCTCGACAACATACAGGTTCCATTGTACTTCTTACCGGACATGGCATTTTGTAAACATCATTTTGTAAACCAGAGTATCCGGATCCAAGTCTTAACTCTGGCCAACATTAGACAAGTCTCTTGTTTGTTTGTTTGTGCTTATTTGTTTTCAGAAAAACCAACATCTCCATGAAATGTAGGTCTTTGAGAAGATCTAGTGCCAACCAATACATCCAAATGGGCTAATGCACTTTTGAAAGCTGAAAGCACTGTTCTGTGGTAAGATAATGGATGGTATCATTGACTCAATGGGCATGAGTCTGAGCAAATTCTGGGAGATAGTGAAAGACAGGGAAGCCTGGCATGCTGCAGTCTGTGGGCTCACAAAGAGTAGGATACAACTTAGCTACTGAACAGCAACAGTAGGGTGATAGCTCGTAGAAGGCTGGGGTCAAGGGTAAAGCATTTGCCACTCCCCAAGTCTGTCACTTACAGGCTGTATGGAGTTGCCCAAATCACGTCTAGTTTCCCTCTAAGTGAGGAGTTGGGATTAAACAACCTCATAGTCCCCTTCCCGCTTCCCCTGTGGCTCAGACAGCAAAGACCCCACCTGCCAATGCAAGAGACATAAGAGATGCGGGTTCAATCCCTGTGTTGGGAAGACCCCCTGGAGAAGGGCATGACAACCCACTCCAGTATTCTTGCCTGGAGAATCCCATGGACAGAGGAGCCTGGCAGGCTACGGTCCATAGGGTCGCAGTATCGAACCCGACTAATGCAACTTAGCATGCACAGTCCCCTTCCAACTCTCAGTCTTTGGTTTTATTGCTTCTAACACTCTTCTCGAAATCAGGTTATCCTTCCTATTTGCTCATCGGTTCCTATTATTGAGAAACTGCCCTCCTCACCCTGTCCTTCCATTGTTCCCACTCACCAAGGTGTCCATTTCAAAACTCAGAAAACGGTGGCGCAAAGTAATTAATGAGCTGCACTGGATCTAAGGCAGGCAATGGAAGAGCCAGGATGATTAAAAGTCTTCCGATAAAGGGTTTCTTTAAAGAAAAGAAAATCCCACAATGCAACCAGCAATGTTAATCTTCAATAAATAGGCTGTTAATATTTAACTGGCATTTATTTAAACTTACAGTAACTGTCCTATTAAATCTAAATTAATTGCCCGTTTGGGACTCTCCCCCTACAGCCTAGCTGGGACATGGCTGCCTGGATCATAGTGTGTGCTAGGCATCCAGCCATAAAGAGGAGAGTTCAGCCTCCTTCTAAGACTGGAAGATTACAATAGCATGCTTGGAAGGGCTTTAGAGGTCAACTGGACCAGGAAGTTTTATACCCTGTGTTTTGGGGCTTTCAGGGGCCCATTTTCCCCATCTCTTCAGTAAGGGCGTCAATGTGTGTTCTTATCTCTGCATCTGCTTCTCTCCACTGTCGTCTTTCCATTTTGAATTTCTCTTTCCTTTCTGCTGGTGACTTTCTTCTTTTACATCTCATATTTTACACTCATTCTGCAGTGGTTTTGTCTCAGTCTTTCTTTGAGTTTGTTAAGAGAGGCCATTTAAGTAAAATACATAGCAATTTCTGTGTTTGTGAACATGTGTGCATGTGTGTGTATGTGTGTGTGTGTATACACATATATATGCTATATATATATATATATACACACACACTAGTGGAAGAATCCGCCTGCAGTGTGGGAGACCGGGGCTCGATCCCTGAGTTGGGAGGAGGGCATGGCAACCCACTCCAGTATTCTTGCCTGGAGAATCCTAGGGACAGAGGTGTATGGTGGGGAGTCGCAGAGTCAGATATGACTGAGCAAGTAAGCATAGCATGTGTATATGTGTGTGTGTGTGTGTGTGTGTATAATTGAATGTGTCATAAAGAACATTTTATAATGGCAGTAGTATACAAAAGACCAAGAGCTGTGAAATAATCCCTGAGTCACACAGCTTTAGAAGGGGCAGCGAGAGTGTAATTGGGTAGGACTGATCTTTGCTATCCCTGAAATCAATCAATATTTTTTATTATAAATGTTGTCACAGCAAAACCTCTGGAATGCTATTTTGCTATGATTTTAACACATTCACAGCATTTCACACACACGCACACACACACATATTCATTGCTTTCAGTTTATTAGTGAAATGTGGATTAAAGATAAACACCTCATCAGATGGGTTAGCGTTGAAGCTAAGTTTCCTCAAGAAGTGGGAGCTGGTTGAGACTAAATTATCTCACCCTGAAGTTTCTGAGGGTGTAGGTCCCTGATTTAGACATATGAAGGCTCACTGTCTGCCTTGCAGGGCCTGGAGAGGCCTAGTGATGGAGAAGGGATGTGGTGTAAGATGGATTTAGGGAGGAGGAATACAGGGTGGAGCCGAGGGCAGGTGGGCAGGTGAGAAGGCATGTTACACATTCTTAAGGGGACTAAATGTATTCTCAACTGTTCGCTCGTGAAAGGCTTTACTGTGTGCTGCTTAGAAAACCCGTGTTTCTTTGTGTTTCTAACTAATGCACAAACCATCCATTTCCTTTTTGCTCCCTTACTTCAATCATCATCAGGTTACACTAGAGATCCTCACAGTGTCTTCAGTTGGAAAACAAATCCTCTGTTTTATTTAAAGAATAAAGCATCTTTATTCTTTATTTTATTGAACCTTATAAATTCAAAAACTAATGGAACACATTTCTGCATGTTCATGCATCTCCCTGGCCTTCCCCGTGTCCATCTTTCATTGTGCATTTGCCTTTGGAAGTCCAGGGTCTTTTAAGACAAAGCAATGGCAGTGACAGATATAACCTCACATCCTCACAAACTGGGAGCTGATGTGGGCCTTCCCTCCTAGAACGGAACAATTTCCCTGAAACCTGTGTACGCTTTCTTCATCTAGGATACCAGAAAGCTACAAGAGGCGCTGCAGGTAATGAGACAGTCAGTGACCTGGGAGTGGCCTGGGAGAGGGGACTTTGATGTGGTTCAGGTATCCCTGATCCTGGGGAGGGAGAGCAGGGAAAATGTTGTAAGCGGACATGGGAACATGGACAACACAAGGAAATAAGTCACCTAAGCTTTCACGGGAATGCCCACAAGGTGTCAGGATCAAAGGTGCCTTAAAGAGAAAGTGGTTAATGAAGATACTATCTTTTTCTTTCAAAAGTAGAGCATTGAGCTTAAAGCTAAGATGGAAATCAAGACCCAGATTGACATGTTTCTATCTGGAGAAGCACTGGCACCAGATTCTCCAGGGGAGAGTTGCTGGGACAAACCAAATGTAGTATTTCTATCAACAATCTGCCGAAGGGGATTCATAGAGAACTGTCCCGCGTCTGCAAAAAACATTAGGTCCCCTTAAGTAAGTAAACCTTCAGTTGACACGATGAGCTATAAATAATCCACAAAGTTATGCAAGTGTGCAGAGAAGTGGGTGAAATGCAATGTCACATATTTTAGTAAAGATCATGGAAAATGCCTTGATCTTTGATACTTTTTCACCCTAGACTCTGGGCAGTAGGCTAGGAGCAGTGATGAGCAGTGGATGGAGGGGCACGGATGGTGAGGCTAATGGCTCTGACTTTTAGTCCAAGCTCCACAAGTGGCCAGCTTGACCTCAGATGATTTTCTTCCCTCTCAGAGCCTCAGTTTTCTCCTCTTGTTAAATAGGAATATGTCCTACTCCACATACTTGCTATGCGGGGCTAAATGAGATGGCAGATATATAGTACCCAGAGAAGGAGCTGGCGGGTGGCACAGCCTCCACGTGGGTAGCCAGGAAAACAATGCCAGAAACAGCCATGGCTAGTGGCTCCTGAGTTAGGGGACTTAAAGCGCATTTTTGGAATATAATAGTATCTTGTTAACAGGTATCAGGATTTTTTGCCAAAAAAGAAATATTGGGAGTAACATTTTATGAAAGCTCTTGGAAGAATATTGGAAACGGAAACAAAGAAGCATTTTATTTACTCAAAATCACTGTGTCTAAATTCTGCAAATGGCACTCATAGTACTTACTGTTACACCTCACAAAGCATCCAGGAACTTCACGGGCCCAGCCTCTGGTGAGGAATCGGGACCCACTCTTAATCTCCCCTGTTCTTACCACTGCCCACTCCCATGTGTTTCTGCAATTCCTTTCTCTCACGGGTTCTTCACCTTCAGTGTCCAGTCCTTTCCAAAGCCCCACTTACCTGCCTGAGCCATCTTATTTTCTTCCTTGGAATAATGAGACTCCCTCTTCCAGGGATTTCTTCCGTCAGCTCTTACCAGATCTATTTCAAGCTCCACTTTCAAATCAAGTTTTCCTGAAAACCTGACCACGTCTCCCCTCTCCCACTTCAGTCTTTAGTGGCTCCACGCAGTAATTTGAATAAAGCCCCGAATGCTTTCTGTGGTTTCTGAGCCTTCACGATGCGGCCTCGTTTGCTTTCGCCTTTTTCTCCTGGTGCCTCTTCCTTTATTGAGCCATGCCACTGTTTATTTTAATTGATGACTATTTTCATCCCTCAAAGGTTTCTCTTTCTCAACGTGGGGCCTTTGCAAATGCTGACTTCCTGTCACCAATACTGTCCCCACATTTTTCAGGCTAAATTCTATTCATCCTTCTACATTCTTATTCCCTCATAAAGACCATACCTATTCCATTCAATCAGGTAAAAGCCCACTGCATTGGCACCCTCTAACATTCGCAACACTTGTAAGAGTTTAAATTCGTATCCTCTTATATCCTTGATGTCTGGCACATATTAGGTTTTTGATAAATATTTATTGACTTTAAGTATAGCTGGGGGAAACTCAAAATTAAAATTATTTTCTGGCAGGGCAGGGACTTCCAAATGAAGGAATGTTAAGAAGATGAATATTTGGTATTCATGAAGTGTACGAACAGGGCGTACACACACTTAATGACCAATCTCTAGCTAGAAGTAACAACTCCAAGAAATTGAAAGATGGTGGTTTAAGGATAAAAACAAGCCTGTCTGTATAAAAGGTTAAACAGGCAGAAAATAATATCTAAATAGGATAAAGGGAAGTTTGGAAAAATTAATGGGTGACAGACCCGCTCTGGTTTATTAAGTTAGGGGTGTCTGATGTATATCTCTAACCTTTGAAGTATGATTCCCATGCAAAATGGCCACTGTCCAAAATGCGTAAGGAGGACATCTGAACTGATATGACCTGGGGTGCCTTTGTATTGTCACAATAACTTTGTTGTCCACGTTGCTGGGGATAATGGAAATATGATCATCTTTCTCCCTGCACACCTCACGGCAGCCCATTCTTCAACAGTTGTGTACACTTAGGAAGAACAATTTTGAGATGCTGCAAGAAAAGGTGAGTGCAATTTGTGTGAACGGTGACCCCCCAAGCAGGGGAAAAGCCCCCTTCACCCTTTAGGGAGAATTAGATGGACCACCTTCAGTTCTTACCTTCTGCTATTTGGCTATTTCCTTCCCGTCCAATTCCTGATTTCCACTCTTAACTATGGGAGACCTGCTCCATCCTGACCCACTGTCTCCTTGAACATCAACTCCCAAGTGCTTGGGCCGCTTGCTCACCTCTCCTGACTCCCTCTTTCTGATCCAGCTCAACTTCTAATAACCAGAAGATGTGGGTCGCAGCATGGGTCTTTAGACTCCTGGTCCCCTGGTCTTTCTCCTCCACCTTATTGCTTCCCTGTATCAGCCTACTTTCCCAGGGATGACGAAGGGCAATCAGTTTCTCATATCATTCTTTGTCTTTCCCTCTTGGGAAAGAGCACTATGACAGCCGTAGCCCAAAACAATAGGTAACACACAGACCTGTGTGCTGAGTTTACTCTCCATACAATTTGCTTCACCAGAAGGTTTCTAACTATAACTTCATTTGAGAATCTCTATTAGGCGCTTTCACTTCCTGAAGACACAGCTGAATCACATGGACAGGACCCCAGCATTTCAAGGACAGGGCAAACCCAAGACCAGAAGCACTCTAGGAAAGTTCCTCCCAAATAGAGAGAAGTTACTTTCAAGGAAGTTAGTTGGAAAGCTTGTTTCTGATCCACAGGGGCAATGAGTACAGTCTTCTCACACTGATTCAACAGGTGAGTACCAGGGCTGATGATATGATACAACAGGGATGGTCATAACCTCTGTCCAGACCCCAGGGCTACAGACAAACACTAGAAGTAACTGTACTAATAATCAATGAATCACAAGTGTGATGCACATGACAAAAGGACAGGGGAACAGAAAAAGGAAGGGATAGTGTCTTGTTTATAATCCCTCTATTTTTAGCACAAAACAGGGTAACATAGATGAAATCATATGGGAGTGTAAGAAGGATGGTTGAATGAATAAACATGTATGAACATCTAGAATCTAGCATCTCAGTATCTGTTCATGAGGCCAGGTGGTTGTCCTGCTCCATACACAGGCATCTCTCTGACCTTTTTCTTTCTTCCAAGAGGCAGTAGGTTCTAGGGATCTGGGGCACCCTTCCCAAGTTCTTGTTATTTATCAAACCAAAATAGGACACATTTGCATATCAGGTTATATAAATATTTTCAGGGCACTCATTTTGCTTTTGGCAAAGCCAGCTTATCACGCTGTCATAAAAAGTCCACTCTAATCCCAACATCCACATTATGACCTCCTACCACTCTCCACCCAAGAAGGACATTAATAATCACCCATTAGCCAGGGTGCTCAGTTTGAACTTAAAAATTGTGAAAAACGATCTTATAAATTATTTTCCAAGGATATCATCTTTAAGTATTAACAGGTACAACTGACTCAGAATTCTGGGAATTGAGCATAATTACATGGAAATTGGCAGGCCACAAATGCCAAGAATCCTGTTAACCTTTACTATCTTGAAAAACCTCTCCTTGTAATTATCTCTTCCCTTTGTCTCAAATGTTACTGATGAATATTTAGAGGCCTAAGCAAACACAGAAGTGGATGGATTGGAGAAATCTTGATCTGTGTTTGGAATCCTGGAGTTTTCTAGGCATTCTATGAAATATCGAGATGCTAAATGGAGCACTTGGAATTCGACAATTTCCAGAACTTGTTTCCATCTTTGTACTGGCTCTGCTCTAGTTCTCTGCTTATAATTCTCCACGCTGAGTAGAAGCTCCTTTGCATTAGTAATTACAGAGAAATGTAGGTCAGAGGCATTTGGTGTCTAATGCAATTCCTGACCTGTTCTATGTCTTTGGAAAAGTCACTGCATCTTTTCAGGGCTTCAGATTTCCTTTCTGGAAGTGAACATAAGGACATTCAACTCTAACAGCAGCAATATTTGCAAAGAGCTTGAAACCTCACCACCGACATCCCTTATCTCACTTGTGTGGGCATGTCTACTACATTTTCCCTCCTTTCCGGGCTCCACTGCAACCATGAAGTCTCCCCTTGTTTCTTTTCTCCACTATTTTAATTAAATCTTAACTCATCTCTCTGCCTCCAACTCTGCCTTTCCCTAAACCACTGTTTCCTTACAGGGGCAGGATAGACTCCTGGGGGGGAGGTTGATTGCCACTGTAATTACAGAGACACGTCAGCTTCCCATGCCTGTGGACCAGAGAGGCTGGACACTCAGCCATGCCTGGGACATTGTCACTGCTGTTGAATGCCCGCCTCACATCTAAGCGAGTAGCCTAAAATGAACTCTATTTGATATATCAGCACAGAATATTTTTACAAGGTTTTAGCAGTCACTAATCCTTTAGGAATGCAACTACCTGTCAGCTAAGGGAAGATTGTGCTTTGATTTATTCAGCTCTTCACCAAGAGTTGTTTACTAGTTTGAAAGATCACATGACCAATGGTAAAGCTCATTGTATTTGAGTTGCCAGTTCTCCAGCCCCGAGTCAGTGTGCGCAGCAGCCAATAGGTTCACAGAGATTCTATGTACAGACACAAGCTTCCACATTTCATCACATCATATGATGTCACTGTGCCTAAAGATTTATTTTAGGGACTTCCTTGGGGGTCCAGTGGTTAAGCCTTCACCTTCCAATGTAGGGGGTGTGTGTTCAATCCCTGGTCAAGGAGCTAAGATCCCACATACCCAAAAAACCAGAACATACAACAGGAACAATAGTGTCACAACTTCAATATGTTAAAAATGGTCTACATTAAAAAAAAAGAAAGATTTATCTTACACTAACTTGATTTTTAGTCATTTTCTATTTATGTATCTTACAGATCCAGCTAGGACATTAAATAGGTCATTTTTTCAAGTAGGTATATAGGAAGCTTATTTTTTCTATGAATTTAATGTTCATAGAAATAAAGGTATTACAAAATATTTTTAATAAGATTTGGATCAGATAAAGGAGATAACTCCTGATATAAACAATTTCATACACAAAAACCAGTTTTATCTTTCTGAAGCATAGCTCAGTTCAGGAAAATTCAATGGCTCCCCCACTTTTACATATAGCAAATTCTCGCGTCTGAGTAATCAAGACTCTTAGAAATATGTCAGCCTAACTGACTAGGCTCGGTCTGGTCTCTGTTGTGGCCCCATCCACAGCTTTATCTGCCACCCTGGGGCTCTTGAGCCTCTCTTTATTTCCAAGTCTAAGCATTTGCTTAGACTTCTACAGGGTCCCTTCTTTTCCATGCAGATTTCTAAATCCCATTCAAACTTCAGTGTGTTAGTCACTGAGTCCTGTCTGATTCTTTGCCACTCCCAGTACTGTAGCTCACCAGATTCCTCTGTCCATGGAGTTCTCCAGGCAAGAATACTGGACTGGGTTGCCATTTCCTCCTCCAGGGGATCTTCTTTACCATCTGAGCCAATAGGGAAGCCCTAAACTCAAGGACCAGTTAAAATTTAATTTTCTTTATAAAATATTACTTTTATTGAGTCCCCCATCCCTCTCCTCTATTGGTTAGAATCAAACACTTTTAGGATACATTTGTATGCATCTCATTAAGAAATAATTCAAAATATTGAGTTTATTATATATATTTGTATTGTAATTGACTGCCTATTCATCTGATCTCACCTAGAAGGCTGGAAGCTCTCTGAAGCCAGGTAACACTTCTTGTTCATCTTTGTACCTTCTCAGAGCTGAGCAAAGAGTGTGGCCCTGAGCATGAGTTCAATAAACAACCACCGAATTGAATGAGCAGCTCAGTTGTGGAGAGGGAAAGCTGGGGCACTATTTTCTTTACCTCAGCTTGAGGAAATTGAATTCTCAATGAGTTCTGAAAGTTTGCTGTACGCAGGGTATCACACGAGGCATGCTATGGAGGTAACCAGACTTCCCACATGGCGCAGTGGTAAAGAATTCACCTGCCAAGGCAGGAGATGTGGGTTCGATCCCTGGGGATCTGAAGGAGAAGATGGCAACCTGCTCCAGTATTCTTGCTTAGGAAATGCCACGGACAGGGGAGCCTGGCAGGCTGCAGTCCATGGGGTCTCAAAGAGCCGGACATGACTGAGCACACACGTGCAGGGAGGTAGACACCTAACACTACCTCATTTCAGCCTGCATCTAGGAGGACATCTAGAGGTTGGCCTACATTTTGCTGAAAGAAAACAGAACTTTTCATTGCTAGATTGGCTTTTCAATATAAGGGTTTGGATTATATCACAGTATACGCCACTGATGATGGAAAATCCATCCCGAAGACTTGGTTGCCAAGTAGAGCGGTAGGTGTCCACTTCACCAGACTACGTCCCCCGTGGAATGCAAGCAGAAACAAGTCATGGGTTTCCCAGAGCCCTCGGGCTCTCCCGGTGCTGGAAGGGTCAGCCTCCTGCTGTGCTCCCTGGCCCAGCTCCAGCCCTGAGCGAAGCCATCCATCACAGCCAAAGCCTGCCCTTCTCGCACGCTGCCTGAGCTGGAAATGGAAGTGGCCTTTTAACGGAACATTGTCTTAGCATTGTGTGAAGCAAGGCTGACAGAGAAAGGAAGATTCATTCCTGACACCAATCACACTAATATCTGTCACCGAAATGACATTTTCCCTTTAATGATGAAAAATGCATCAGAAAAGAGTGAGGAGCAGGAGCAAGCTCCATCAGCTGCTCCAGTCTGATGGGGAGGAAGTTCAGCAACCGGCTGGTGACTCAGGGAGAGGAGAGGAAGGGCGGCCAGTTGGTGATCAGCAAACACAGTTGGACCCTGGTTTGGAAGAGAGGGGTACAAGCAGATGGAAGCCCCTGGGTAGACAGTGTCCCTGAACATCTGACTAACGTCTCATTAGGCCTTCTGCCCGGGGTTTTCAATAGAACGGCCCCATTTCTATCAAGCCCAGGCAGGGCTGCATATCGGCTTTCAGGGCCACCATCCACGTACCACTTTCCTGGTGTTTCAGACAGTAAAGAATCTGCTCGCAAGGCAGGAGACCCAGGTTCAGTCCCTGGGTTGGGAAGATTCCCCCAGAGAAAGGCCTGGCAACCCACTCCAGTATTCTTGCCTGGAGAATCCCATGGACAGAGGAGCCTTGTGGGCTATGGTCCACAGGGTCGCAAAGAATCAGGCACGACTGAGGTGACAAACACCACATACACGTATTGTACCATATCCAGGTTTGCAGGGTTAGTCGGCCGACAAGATTGCAGAGCGGGTGGGCATCCCACAACCCTCATTCACGTGCGGTCTGTGTCATGGAAGGGGGACACCAGAGGAGCCCAGTCTACACCACAGGCGCCATATGCATGTCCAGGAGGGTCTGTTGCTGGGGAGGATCCATGTTTGGGAGAAGGAACTATGAGGCCAGCGCTCTGCAGCCTGCACGTACCGGGAGGCGGCACCGCAGAGAAGCTCGTTAGGCAGGCATATTGCTGGCAGCTAGAGGGAGGCTGCTCCGTCATCTCAGGTGTTCACAGAGTGAACATTCCCCAACAAATCGCAGATCTTTATCTACAAGCCCATTGCTCACAAAGACACCAGGTGCTGACAGCTTTATAAAATCCTTTTTCTCCCCTCCTTTCCTTTCTACTCTCTCATAACAGAGGCTAAAAATGCCAGCTAGTTGCCTTCTTATATCCATGGCTGACCACATCACATGCCCAGTAGATGGGCTGTCCTGCCCTCATCAAAAGATGTGTGTGCACTTGTCCAACTCCCTTTGCTCCTGCCTTTTTTTTTTTTTTTAAAGACCTTTACTCTTTATAAGAACTGACTCATTTGAAAAGACACTGATGCTGGGAAGGATTGAAGGCAGGAGGAGGAGGGGATAACAGAGGGTGAGATGGTTGGATGGCATCACCGACTCAATGGACGTGAGTTTGCGTAAACTCTGGGAGTTGGTGATGGACAGGGAGGCCTGGTGTCCTATATCCATGGGATCACAAAGAGTTGGACACGACTGAGCGACTGAACTGAACTGAGTGACTCTTTTTAAATTTTAAAACATTTTATTTAGCTGTGCCAGGTCTTTGTTGTAGCACGTGGGATCTTTGAACTTCGTTGCAGCAGGTGGGATTTAGTTCCCTGACCAGGATTTGAACCCCAGGCCCTGCCACACTGTGCATTGTGAGCATGGGGTCTTAGCCATTGGACCACCAGGGAAGTCCCTGCTCCTGTCTCTGATCACAGCCAGGTGATGGTATGAGGGCTGGAGAAAAGCAGCTGCTTCCCACTCATGGAATGATGACCCCATGTCTCAAGCATGATGGAGGCCAGCTGTGATATCCTGGGTCCCAGATGCTATTACTGAACTTTTGGTCACCCCACCTCTAGGCTTCTTTGAAGTCCTGATTTTCTAAGTTTCCATTACTAAGGGTTCAATTACTTGCAGCCCAAATCACCCTAAATATCGCATTGGCTTTTCATCAGGAAAACTGTGCTAATTTTATGAAGATGACAATCTATTTAGAATCCTTTACTCAGCCTTAAGGGCTTTTCTGGTGGCTCAGACAGTAAAGAATCTGCCTGCAACGCAGGTGCCGAGGGTCCGATCCCTGGGTGGGGAAGAACCCCTGGAGAAGGGAATGGGACCCCACTCCAGTATTCTTGCCAGGAAAATTCATGGACAGTGGAGCCTGGCAGGCTCCATGGGGCCACAAAGAGTCGGACACAGCTGAGTGACTAACACTTCCACTTTGCTTCCACTCAGCCTTGAATTGGTCTTGCTCTGTGTGCACACGTGTTCTGCTTCCTGCTGCCAGCTTTCTCTTACTCCTTCACTCATATTTATATGAATAAATACTGGCATACACAGGCTGACTCAGGCACCAAGAATTGTACTGCACCAGGGTGCTTCTAAAGTTTGCATGCTTTGCAATTCCATATGGCATTAATTAGCACAGCACCCACATGCTAGCTAACCTGCCAGAAAGCAACCACATCATTGTCCTCTTTTTGGAGAAGGAAACTGAGTCATGTAAGTCTCTATATCTGCATGAGTGGGCTTCCAGCTCCCTCTCCTCCCCCAACGTTCACACTTTTAAATATACTTTAGACCTTCAAACAGCCTTCATCTGAACAGTCATGCCCCCAAAGCAATTGATGCACAAGAGCATACTTTAAACACCTAACCCCATAGGACCCCTTGCAAATAACCAAGACCAACAGACAAATCCTCAGTTTCCAGCAAACATGTCTTTCTCTGATGTTCTAGGCCTTTTTTGCCTCCCTGTATCCTTTCAGTCAAGGAAGAATCCTCCAAGATAGGAGTCAATAATGCAAAGTGATGTTAAGTTCTAAAAATGATGCTAGAGCTCTGCCCTAGAGGAGAGAAAGGGCAAACGAGACTGTTCCCAGGGAAGGAGCAGCGGGGACAGGCAAGAAGCTTCCTTCTGCCCAGAAGCAAAGTGCCGACTCTATGGGCTCAGGCAGGTGGGGGCTTGCTGTGAAGCCCTGTCAGGGGAAGGATGCTCTTATTCTTTGAGGGTGTGGGCTGGCCTGAGAGCCACTGATGGTCCAGGATAAGGACCAGGCACCCTCCACAGCAGGGGTCTCCAACATCCAGGCCAAGGACTGGTAACCGCTGTCAGATCAGTGGTGGCATTAGATTAGAAATAAAGCACACAGTAAGTGCAATGTGCTTGAATCATCCCAAAACCATCCCCCCAACACCTCTGGTCCATGGAAAAATTGTCTTCCATGAAATCAGTCCCACGTGCCAAAAAGGTTGGGAACCACTACTCTACGAGATCACTCCTTAAGAGAAGGATAAAAGAGCAGGGACACCCAACACCCTTCAGTTCAGTTCAGTTCAGTCTCTCAGTCATGTCTGACTCTCTGTGACCCCATGGATTGCAGCACGCCAGGCTTCCCTGTCCATTACCAACTCCAAGAGCTTGCTCAAACTCATGGCCATTGAATCAGTGATGCCATCCAACTATCTCATCTTCTGTCATCCCCTTCTCCTCCTGCCTTCAATCTCGCGCAGCATCAGGGTCTTTTCCAATGAGTCAGTTTTTCGCACTAGGTAGCCAAAATATTGGAGTTTCAGCTTCAACATCAGTCCTTCCAATGAATATTCAGGACTGATTTCCTTGAGGATGGACTGGGTTGGATCTCCTTGCAGTCCAAGGGACTCTCAAGAGTCTCCTCCAACACCACAGTTCAAAAGCATCAATTCTTCAGCGCTCAGCTTCCTTTATGGTCCAGCTCTCGCATCCAACACCCTTCAGTTCCCTCCAGCATGGGAGTGCAGCCACCCAGAGAGCAAGACGTGGTGACTCTTCACAGTAGCCGTGCAGCCAAATGACCCCGAGGATCACCAGAGGAAGACAATTCACAGAGGCAAGCTCCGAATACCTGACTTAAGTTACAAATCAGCAGGAATACCTGACAGTAAAGGGAGTTGCAAACTGTCTGAAAGCAGCTATGTAATATGTACACATAATTTCAAATCAGATGTATTAACTTCTTTCATGGAATGGTTGATGAACTTATTAAGATGATAAAGATTCTCTCTCTCTGCACAGTTGGAACAACAATAATAGAAATCAAAATGTTGGATTTACAAAACAAATTCCCTTTCGTCCTGTAATCTGATTCTCTCACAAACTCCTTGTCCAGCAGAACCACTCCCTGCATCAAACGGATGAGCCAACCAAGGCTCGTGTGTGTAAAGGATAAGGTTCCCAGGGTAGAATAAGGAAGATCCAGGCTCACATCCAAACCTCTGACTCCAAATTTAAGACTCAAGTGAAAGTGTTAGTCTCTCAGTCGTGCCTGACTCTTTGCGTACACTGTAGTCCACCAGGCTCCTCTGTCATGGGATTCTTCAGGCAAGAATACTGGAGTGAGTAGCCATTCCCTTCTCCAGGGGATCTTCCTGGCCTAGGGTTCAAACCTAGATCTCCTGCATTGCAGGCAGTTTCTTTACCATCTAAGCCACCAGGGAAGCCAGGGAAGCTGCCTACACACACATAAGCCTTGGTTGGCTCATCTGTCAAACGGAGGCAGTGGTTCTGCTGGACAAGGAGTTTGAGAGACTCATTTGCAGGTTAATTAACTCACCTGCAGTTTATTGAAGGCAAGGACCCACCCTCTTTCCTTGTGGAATATCCCCTACGCCCAGGCTCACTGGGAGGGTAGGGGGCACATTGGCAGGATAAGGGAGATAACTCATGAGGGATGGGAGGACTCCCACAACTCAGGAGCAGATGTATGAGCATCAGAACCTTGTGCAGAAGTGGGCCCAGGGGCACAGTGAGGATAGGAAGGCAGTGCAGGGCATCTGAGCAGAGGAGCACCCGCCATTCATCTCCTGTTGCATCACCTTTCAGTGTCTGGAAAAGCAGCATGTGTTGTCTACAGAGCAGTAAGCAGGACTTACAGACACCGTGGGCTTGGGGAGCACAAATACAGCTCTACCATGAAGAACAAGGTGGGCGTTTCACAGGTGATCACTGGCCGCCCCGGCAGGGGCCAGCGGGAGGACCGGAGCCTGTTGTCTGGGGCTGTGTTTGTTCAGGACACAGCAGTCAGCCTCCCTGACCTCCTGGCAGCATGTGGCCCCCGGAAATACTCTCCTCCTTCTTGAAATGGTCTCAGTCTTTGGAATTCAAAGCACCATACCTTCTAGACTCCCCTTCCTCTCTTCCCAGGATTGCAATGTCACCATCACAGTGCAGGTGCCACCCTCGGCTCCATTTCTCCTGACTAAGTTCCCACTCCTCAAGATGCATTTCGAATGATGCCTCCTCCAGGCAGTCCCCGCTGGGTCATCTCACTGAAAAATGTCTTCCTCTTCTGGATTCTTTTTATGTCAATATTTTGTATCTTCTCCAGTATATAAGACTCCTCTGGGTGGCTCAGACAATAAGGAGTCTGCCTGCAATGCAGGAGACCTGGGTTTGATCCCTGGGTCAGGAAGATCCCCTGGAGAAGGATCTTCTCCGGCATATAAAACACATTGCCTTTCATTTTAAATGCTTATAAATACACATGATCTTCCCTACAAGAAGATAAGCCTATTGTCAGGAAGGTCTTTGTTTTTTTATTAAACCAATTCAATTTATTGTTGAAAAAAACCCATAGAGGTCATCCAGGTGAATGTCCTCCTCTTATAGGTGAGGAAAGACAAGCCTACAGATGAGTTTTCATACAGTTAGGCCAGATAGGAGCTGAAACTCATTTGCACCGTTAACTCCATGAGTTGCTTGCCTAGAATGAGGCTGGAGTGAAAGGCTATATGACCGATTCCTACAAATTCCCCCAGACTTGACATTCCCTGGCCGGAAGGTGTCCCACCAGAGACACGCAGGATCAGTATGGACCTCTCTGCCCAATTCACTTCAGAGAAACTTCATTTCATTCAGCACATGTCTGTTCCCATCCAAAGGGGTTTGCATGAGGGACTTGGAGCTTCTGAATAAGCGGTTGGGTGGTGATGCTTTTATGTAGTCAGCTGACCAGGGAAGAATGTTCTGCAGATTGTTATGCTTTAATACATTAAGGAAATGGACAGAAGATCAATGGAGCACTAATAAAAGATGATTGAAAATTGCTAATATAAACCCAATAGTGCAACCTTGCTTTACAAAAGCTGAGAATGCTTATGGATTTCCTGTACCGTCTGCTGTAAACACTGCCCAGGGCTCCAAGCCCACCTGTGCCTCCCCGCTGCACGCAGTAGGCTGCTGCCACGCTTATTATAGGCAGGCTGCCTTCCGATTAGCGCAGCAATGCCAATTAATTGCAGTAACGAGCAGGCTTCCCATTTAAAGACACTCACAGCCTGAGCCCTAGCAGCATTGATGGCCTCAAATTGTGTTGCGGAAGTTCTATTTCCAGGGTGTATAGTGTGTGTGTCTCCACAAAGAAGTGCAGGTTCTGAGGGTCAGGAGTGTGTGTGTGTGTGTGTGTGTGTGTGTGTGTGTGTGTGCCCACTTGCACATGAGGGCACTATCTCAGAAGGCCCAGAGCCTTCCTTTAGAAAAGGGAACTGGGTCAAGGGGGAGGGTCCTGAGAGAGGGAGGCAAGTGCTGCTGGAGAGGGAGGCAAGTGCTGCTGGAGAGGGAGGAGCTTTGCCCTTCTGGGAAGGAGTCTTGTGAGCAAGAAAAACGAGATGTGGGGTACAAGGAATCTGGAAAAGAGACTAAACACGTGCTTATGTGGGATATTTCCCAAGGTGGAGGGAGGGGGTTCCTGCAGGGCCCGCCTTGCTTTTAGAAACAATTCATCCCGCAAAAGAAGGCAATCAAGTGTGCTCTGGCCTCTCGTGTTCCTTTGCCTCCTTTCCTGTCTTCTTTGCTAAAGCCTTCCTGGACGTCCCCCTCCCCTTGCCCCACACCCTCCCTCTTCGCCTGCCTTCCCACCTCCCCGTAGGGGATGGGCAGTGGTGAAGGCAGGTAGGGCCGGAAATAGCTGCTGCTCCTGGAAGCACCAGCTCTGGGGTTCTGTTGTTAGGAATCCCATCGAAATCCCAAAAACCACCCCCAAAGGAACACTGGTTCCCTTTGAAGACATTCTAATGCATTTTTTTTTTAAACCCACACACTGGGCCGTCAAAGTCACGTGCGATGTGACAAAGTGGGTAATTATGTTTCACTTAGCGCACATCAGGGAACAAACGGCCGGAGAGCCTGTCCATGTGCAGCGGTGCGTGTGGTGGGAAGGCGGCCCTTGGTGGGGACAGCCAGCCACGGGTCTGGGTGCAGACAGCAGCCAGCACCCTCTTCCCCTAACCCACCCTGGATGGAAAGAAATGAGGCCGTGGGGCTTATTTAAATGTGGGGACATGTCTGGCCTTTCTCTCATCCTCCTTTGTTCGGTTTTCATGGAAACGTGTGTTTATGGGAAACTCCGAGCATGCTTGCTACAGACAGATGTTTCTGGACTCTGTCCCTCGTCTGGCTAAGAATGTTCCTGCTGGGAGATGAACTACTATTTTTTTTTTCGCTTGTCAATCGATGCAGGAGATGGATATAAAGCATCAAGGCTTCTGAAATGGTTTCTCTGGAAGCTAGGGAGTTCCAAGCAGCCTTCGGCAGGCTCACTAGCCAGAGGTGATGCAGGGCCTCACTGAAGGGGAGGCAGAACCAAAGGCACAGGTTGTATCCACCTTCAGCGTCACAGGTACGAAGCGGATTCCTGCTGGAGCTTGCACCACGGATGAGCAGTCCAGGCTCCTCTTCCATCCCCCAACCATCCCCACGCCGCCTTCCCTCCCTCTACGTTCCCCACTGGCTGGAAAACTTTGTCACTTTAACATCTGATTATATAAAATCCTACTCCCTTTACCCCCCGTAGATGAGTAATTGTTCTGCTATTTCTACAAAGCGCCACAGGAAATATGAAAATAGGAGGCAGGATCTGGAGCAAGACTGTGCCTGAGTGCCTGTGCTTAGACGCATCAGAGATGGCTGCATAGATTCTACATCTGTGACAGGGAAGCAGAAGGGACAGGAGGCAGTGAGAGAGGAGGATAGGCAGAGAAGAGACAGACAGAGCAAGCACCACCCAGGAACCTGGCCAGGATGCTGAAACGTGGCCTTTGGCCTAAAGGGGCTGAACCTGGGCCTAAACCCCGGCAGGCAGCCTGCACCTGTGCCGGACTCACTGCTGGAGGCAGGAGAGCTGGGCTGGCAGATGGGTCAGAAGTGAGTCATACGTTGGAGGGGATGAGCTGCACATTTCTCTGCATTCTGTGATCCCTTTCCAAAACAGGCTGGACAATGTCTATGGTCTCATTCATTCTTCCATCCAATATTCTATTCGGAAGCAGTGTTGAGCCATGACTCAAAGTTTAGGCACTGGAGCCAGAAGCTCTAATCACGCCTCTTTCACTTGTGTAGAAAAGTGGCAAATACCCTCTCCAGCCTTGATTTTCCCATCTGTAAAATGGGGCTGGAAATAACAGTGCTTCCTTTATACAAAGTGGCTGAAATGGTGTTATTCTAATGACATAAGAAGCAAGAAAGAACCAGCTCATTGGAAAAGACCCTGATGCTGGGAAAGATTGAGAGCAGGAGGAGAAGGGGGTGACAGAGGATAAGATGGTTGGATGGCATCATCTACTCAATGGACCTGAATCTGAGCAAATTCAGGGACATAGTGAAGGACAGGGAAGCTTGGTGTGCTACAGTCCATAAGATGGCAAAGAATCGGACACGACTGAGCGACAGAACAACAAATAAGCAACTGCAATGTAGCAAGCACTGCCCTAGACACAAGGGCTGCAGTGGTGTGTAAGAGCCTATGCCCACATTCCAGGGGCTCATAGCTTAGTAGAGGAGACAGATATGTGAACAAATTGCCAGCAGTGTGATGGGAGCTACAATAGTGATCATCTAGTGAGTCTGAAATTTTGGACCTGAGGCTCAAAGGACCTGGAGAACACTTAGCAGAAGGGCTGGGCTTTGTAAGGTAGGTAGTATGTCACCAATTGGAGAAGAGGGATCTATTTGCAGCAAACAACAGAAAGAATGAAGAAATAGAGATTTAAAAGATCAAGGCTTGTTTAAGAAAAAGTGAGGAATTGTTTGTGTCTGGGGAACAGTGGGAGAGGATGCTGAAGGACCCCACATGCTTTGGTAAAGAGTTTGGGTTCCACCTTTTTTTTTGAAAATGTGGATTCATTGGAGCTTCTAAGAAAGGGTAGAGGCATGATCCAGCTGAGTGATTTTACCCATTGTTATCATATTTTAATTGCTCTCCTATCTTTACAAATTCTTTATATAATAGATAATATCAATAACTCCTCCCCAGTGGTAAAAATTAGAGTAAAGCAACACAGAATTCTTAAGCAGCAGTGTATGGAGGACTGATGGGCAGGCAGAGAAGGAGTGGAGGCACTGACTGTTAAGAGACCCTTGTAGGGGAAAATGTGTGTTACTTAGTCATGTCTGACTCTTTGCTACCCCAAGGACTGCAGCCCTCTCCTCTGTCCATGGGATTCTCCAGGCAAGAATACTGGAGTTAGGTTGCCATGCCTTCCTCCAGGGGATCTTCCTGACCCAGGGATCAAACCCAGGTCTCCCGTATTACAGGCAGATTCTGTACCACCTGAGCCACCAGGGAAGCCCAAGGGGAAACAAATGTATGGGGCCAAAGGCAAGAAAGGTCAGCCCCTCCTCCACCATCACATGCCTGCTAAGTCACCCAGTCATGTCTGGCTCTTCATGACCCCATAGGGTATAGCCCGCCAGGCTTCTCTGTCCATGGGGATTCTTCAGGCAAGAATACTGGAGTGGGTTGCCATTTCCTCCTCCAGGGCATCTTCCTGACGCAGGGATCGAACCTGTGTCTCTTACGTCTCCTGCATTGACAGGCGGGTTCTTTATCACCAGTGCCACCTGAGAAGCCTGCATACATGTATATGCACGTCTGAGTCCCTTTGCTGTCCACCTGAAACCATCACAACATTGTTAATAGGCTATACTCCATTATGAATGAAAAGTTTAAAAAAAGTGACCTTGTAACAGAAAGTGTGAGTGGACATGGAGGCCTCTGTCTTTAAGGGCAGATTGAACATAAGAATTTCCTTCTAATGGTTTCTTCCCTGCCCTAGAAAAGTCCAAGTACGAGGAATGGGAAAGTGGATAACAGCAAGTTATCCACCAGCTAAGTGTTCTCCCCATTCTCCTCTCTCAGGATCTCAGGCTGGTTTAGGGGAGCACGGGCCTATCTAAGCACCGCCTTTCCCATCTCTCCTTATGCCAAAGGGCAGCACACGGTGAGGACCTGGCCAGTGACCCAAGAGTGGTAACTTCCTAGAGTTGCTTCCTCGTTCTGGCAACACTTCTTCCCCCGTCTAACTTATTTTTCTTCTTCCTCCTTGGAAATTCAAGTGAGGGTGAGGTTGAGGCACCATCTTTCCCCCATGAGGACAAGCATCTGACACTGAAGATTGCAGAGAAGACAGACAAGAGGCCCCTGGGGGGCTGATGCCGCCAGGTGGCTGGTCCTCATGATGGGCAGCCTGCCTACCTCTGGACTTCATGCTCCACAGGGACGCCTGTGAGCTTGGGCTTCTGTTATCTGCAGTGGAATGCAGACCCTGACACCAGGAGGCCATGTAGATGAAAGCCTCAGTGAATGTGCACTGCCAGAAAGGCACAGCTGCCAACACATCAGAAGCAAAATCCGTTTCTCTTTGGCACTTGGAAAAAAAGGGTCCATGTCTCACCAGCATTCCCTGTGTGTTAGTTACCGCAACCTAAATTCTTCTGTGTTATCCGATGGGAACCATAGATCAACTAGCCTGTGAAGGAAAATTTCCCTAGACCCCCCCAAGACTCGGCCACTGTGTGGCTCACCCCAGAAGAAAGGCTAAAAGTATCAGCATTAAAGGGTAAATGTTAGCCATGAAATGTTTGCAAAGTCAATAGGGGCCAAGGATGTGTCTTTCATGGAAAGAAGAAAGCAATCCCCTAAGGACATCAGAAGCTTGGTTTCCGGCTGGTCAAAGGGGGAATGGTCCCCTGAGGCCTGGACGGAAAGTTGCTGGGGAGATAAAGGTGGAGCTGCAAGGAAAGATGGCTCTGGTCTCCACCTGCAGTCCGGAAGCAGAAGTGGAGACTTATGCAAGGCATGGAGCTACACTGAGGTGAATTAACCAACACGGACCTTCTGTACAGCACAGGGAACTCTGTTCAATGGTTATGTGGCAGTCTGGATGGGAAAGGAGTTTAGAGGAGAATGGATACATGTATATGTATAGTTGAGTCCCTTTGCTGTGCACCTAAAATTACCACATCATTGCTGATCAGCTCTACTCCAATACAAAGTTAAAAGTTTAATAGAAAAAAATAAAATAATAGGTGAAGACCTCAATGCAAAATGATAGAAAAATCAGGGGCCTTGGAGTTTAACTGATGTGAGTTTGACCAGCTCATTGGCCTCGGGCATCACCTGACCACCTCAGCCTTAGGCTCCCAAGCTGTGAGCTAGAAAGAACAGTGCCCACGTACAGGTTTATCATGAGGACTAAATAGGACATTGCACACGAAGAGCCTGGCACACAGTAGGCACTCTGTGTATGAGAGCTCACAAGGAGGACAGAGGGGAAGGCAGCCTCAGGCGTGGTCGCCAGGGAACCCCAGCCCCAGGGACCCCCCAGAGATCCCCTCCTCCTTGCTGGAAAATGAAGGACAGCTGTTGGCTATCTTCATCACCCCTTCCTGTGCAGAATGTATCTTATTTGTTCCATAACTTAACCACAGCCTTAGTACACAAAGCCCTTTGGTTGCAGGGGAGCGGATAACACAATGAGATGCTGTCCCCTCGGTGAGCTAACAATGTTAGCGGACGATGACAGGTGGGTAGGAAGATGGGATGGGATGGGCGGGGGCAGCTGCGGCTCCCAGCTCCCTGCTCTTGGCTGTTTCTGCCGCTGCTCAGAGGAAGAATGTGGGCTGTTATCTATTAGTCTGCGCATCAGAAATCTCATCTAATTTCATAATGAAGATCTAACTCCATCAGATATGGAAGACGTGTCAGCAGAAATGCAGAAGGCCATTTTTATGTGTCAGCCGGCTCACCGCGGGGCCCCCACCCGCCTGGAAGAGTGTGAGAAGTGCAGGTTTGAGGGGATGGGGGCTGCCAGACCAGGCTGGTCCTGATGGGGGACGCTGGTTGCCTCGTCTTGCGAGTGGGTCCCGCCAGGCTGAAAGCTCTGTGAGGACAGGGGTTCTTTGTGCTCCCTGTATACACAGTGCAGGGAGCCTGGTGAGTGCCCCCAGCAGGTGGACCAAGGAATCCCATATGCCTGGCTCCCCAGGCAACGTGTGGTGACCAGCTTTCTTCTTATAATTGAGGTTTAATTGACATATGGTATTATATTAGTTTCAGGTGTATAATATAACGATTTGATGTTTGTATACAGTGCAAAATGGTCACCACAACACGTCTAGTTACCGTCCATCACCCTTATGGTGCCCAGTTTTTCTTTCTTTCATTGACGTATAGTTACAATGTTGTGTTAATTGCAGGTGTACAACAGTGATTCAGTTATACGTATATACGTATGTGCACGCTCAGTCACTTAGTCGTGTCTGACTCTTTGTGACTCCATAGACTGTAGCCTGCCAGACTCCTCTTTTCATGGGGTTTCCCAGGCAAGAGTACTGAAGCAAGGAAGCAGGCTATCATTTCCTCCTCAAGGGGATCTCCCTGACCCAGGATTCGAATGCACATCTCCTGTGTTTCCTGCATTGGCAGGCGGATTCTTCACCACTGAGCCACCTGGGAAGCCCATATATATGTATATATTTTTTCAGATTCATATCCATTATAGGCTATTACAAAACATATTGAGTATGGTTCCCTGCGCTATACAGTAGGTCCTTATTGGTTATCTATTTTATTTTTTTTTTCAGTTTTATTTCTTTATTTTACTTTACAATATTGCATTGGTTTTTCATACATTGACATGAGTCTGCCATGGGTGTACATGTGTTCCCCATCCTGAACCCCTCCTCCCACCTCCCTCCCCATCTCATCCCTCTGGGTCATCCCAGTGCACCAGCCCCGAGCACCCTGTATTATGCATCGAACCTGGACTGGCGATTTGCTTCACATATGATAATTTACATGTTTCAGTACCATTCTCCCATATCATCCTGCCCTCGCCCTTTCCCACAGAGTCCAAATAGAGTAATGTGGAGTCCAAATAGAGTAACCAAACTCCCTCCCTTCCCCCTTTGGTAACCATGTTTGTTCTCTATGTCTGTGAATCTACTTCTGTTCTGTAAATAAGTTCATTTGCGTCATATTTTAGATTCTACAGATAAATGATATCACATTCTGACATACTTCACTTAGGATGATAATCTGTAGGTCCATCCACATTCATGCAAGTTGGTGCCCGGTGTGTTTTTTGCAAGCCTGCTTACTCCTCAGAACCGAGACCTCCAGCCACCCTGGTCCCCTCCTGAGGACTAGTCTTTATGCTTGGATGAGGGATGGCAGAGCTCTGACCCAGCTCTGTAACTCTCAGGATTGAGTCAACACAGCTGTGACCTTGCTTATAAAGCTTCTGAAACTTTCTGAGCCCACTCAGCTTCCTCCTCTGGAAAGCAGAGGTGCCATAGTCCCTGTCTCATGCTTTGCTGTGAAGTTTGAATGAGGTGACACGTGCAAAAGGGCTGAGAACAGGATCTGGAGCTTGGAGGCACGTGAAAATTATCAGCCGTTATAAGGGTCTGAAAAGGGACATGAGTCTTCCTTCTCTGTATTTGGGTGCTTTGTCCTGGAAACCTGCTGGAGATATAGTTCCTCCGGGATTCGTCCGTCTGTCTCTCAAGGGCGCGATCCCATCACAAGCTCAAGACAGACTTGTTTACCTTCTTCCTTCACGATCCTCTCATCAAGACTTCCCATATTGTGCTCCCTCCTTAGAGCCTCTGGTATTTTATGAGGACTCCCGTATTCTCCTGTGCTAGACCCAGGGATCTCTTATCTGCAGAAGTCATGTTTTCACAGGTGGCATTTCCTCTAGCTCTCCACAGCTAGATGGGCATCTCGGGGTAGGAGCTGAGAGTCCTGCCTCCAAAGCCACAGATATCAACTTTGACGCTTTCTAGCTGTGTGACCCTGTCAGTGTGAATAACTTCAAACAACCCAGTTTCCTTATCTGTAAAACTGAGGCACTGAGTACCCAGCTCACAGGATTATTGTAGAGATCAAATAAGTTTAGGTGTTGGCCCAGTGGTTAAAAATCCACCTTCCAATGCAGGGGACAGGGGTTCGATCCCTGGTCCAGGAAGATTCCACATGCTGGAGCAACTAAGCCTGTGGGCCACAACTTCTGAGCCTGTGTTCCAGAGCCCATGCAACAAGAGAAGCCACCGCAATGAGAAGCCTGCTTACTGCATCGATGAATAGCCCCTGCTCACCACAATTATAGAGAGCCTGCCCAAAGCAATGAAGACCCAGTGCAGCCAAAAAAAAAAAAAAAAAATTAAATAGATTGATTCCCATGAGGGGCTTAGAATAGCTCCAGCTTTGTATTAAATATTCAATCAATGGTAAGTACTATTAATTATAAATACTATATAACACCCCCCAAACACACATGCAAGCAGGCATTTCATTATAGGTAAGACTCCTCCCATTTTATTTCATCTGCCTATGGATAGTAGGTCATTTCCACCTGCTATGAGGCTGTCTTTTCTCTTCTTTTGCTGTGCAAATGAGTTTTATGTTTTTTTATAGTAAATTACCTTGACGATATATCCCAGCTCAGCACGTTGGAGGAAAAGGCAGGGACACAGGCCTCTCTTTGGCACTTGTTCTTCTTCTACCACCCTTCTGCTTTACTGTTGCAGACGCTGGCTTTCGAACAGAAGCCAAGGAGAGTGCGCACCTGTCTGGGGTCATAAAACTGAATTCTAGTCTTAATTCTTTCACAAATTAGTGTGCAACGTGGAGAAAACCACTTCCCTCCAGACTCTGGTTCCCACATCTGAACAGTGATGGGAGCACGCTGGATGCTGCTTGGGTCCTTCTCTGTTCTCAGACTCTGTGAACGTGACCATAACTCCAAGTTCTCTGAGAGTCTAACAGTCTGGCCACAATGGGGCAGAAACCTTGAGACAGGATGCGTTGGCCTATGACCTCTGCTTGGATCGTATGATGGGAAGGCTGCAAGCCCTCTATCACCAGCTTTGGAAAGCTGAGTGGAGACATCCTGACCTTTGAACATGAGATATTAATGTTTCAACTGTTCCTTTTTAATTGTGTGAGATGCACTGTTATTGGCATGACAAGGTTGCACGCTGATGTGTAGATCATGGCCGTCAGGAAACAGCGGACGAGAAGCCTCTGGTTCTCGCCTTCCCGGGGACTGCCTGGGCTGCCTCCTGAGCTCAGGGCTGAGGACCAGCCCCTCTAGCTCCCCATCCTCCAGAGGGACATGCACCAGGATTTACCACGTGTTTTCTATCCCAGGGAGTATGGCTTAAGTGCCTTTAATGCAGCCTGACTCATCACTCATGATTTTCTTGAATGTTTCTGACTTCTGTGTCCTCTTAGGAAAAACAAGAAAGAATAAAATGAAGTAGGTAGTCTTAACTCTTATCGGTTTTTTATTGCATCCAGCTTGCATTTTCCAACATGGTCTTCAAGGCTCTCTGTACTGAGGTTAAGAATCGCCTGCCTCAGCACCCATCCCAAATCTGCAGAGAATATCTGCTCTCCCTTGTTTTCTACTCTGCAGACACGAACTCCTTCATGTCACTTGTAAATTGTCCTTCCCCTTGGTTCCCTGACTGATGTGAGGCTTAGTCCAAACCCACTGTGTGTGAGACACTTTAGAGGGAAGGAGTGTACTAAGCATGTGTGTTAGGAAGTGACTTCTCCGTGGTGCTGGGACAGTTAGTATTCTGTATCAACTTGGCTGAGTCACAGCACCCAGACATCTGGACAAACGTTAAGTCTATATGGTTCTTTGGAGGTTGCTTTCAGATGAAATAGAGTCAGCGGACTTTGAGCAAAGCAGATTACCCTCCATGACGTAGGTGGGCCTCATGCAATCAGATGAAGGTTCTATGAGGAAAAGTCTGTGTTTCACCAAGAAGAGGGGATTGTGCCAGGAGACAGCCTTCAAACTCAAGCAGCAGCATTGACTCTGCCTGGTGGTTTGCCTTATTTTGAACTTACATCCATGATCCTGTGTGCCAATCCTTTGAAATAAAACCCTCTTTCTTTACATATGCATCCTAGTGAATATATACACCATCACTTACATCCCATTAGTTCTGTCTTTCTGAGGAACCCTAATGTATAGCATAGTGTGATGTAACATTATCGTTTCCCTGTAGGCAAAATGTTCTCTGGGCACATTCATTTGTTGGATGTGAAGCTTTCTGGATTTCAAAAGATAAAGTCTCACATTCAAGTCCTTATTTTTTTCCTTCTATTCCCCCTAACACTTTTATTGAGGAGATAAAACACAGATAATATTTTAATCAGTAACAGTTATCACCAGAATGTTCTTCCTATTGCTTCTATTATCTTCTGAACATCCAACACCACCACTCCCCCAGCCACCCACCCACCAAATCTGACTCAGGGCCCTATATCTCTGCACACCGGGATAAGCACCCCAGGCTGGATATTAGTTCTCAAACTTGAGTGTAGCTTCCCTGGTGGCTCAGATGGTAAAGAATCTGACTGCAATGCCAGAGACCCAGGTTCAATCCCTGGGTCAGGAAGATCCCCTGGAGAAGGGAATGGCTACCCACTAGAGTATTCCTGCCTGGAGAATCCCATGGACAGAGGAGGCTGGTGGGCTACAGTCCATGGGGTTGCAAAGAGTTGGACAAGGCTGAGCTTCTTTCACTTACTCGCTCCCAACTTTGGGAACCAAAAGAAAAGAGTTGATCTTTCAACAACACAAAGGATCAAACATGAAGAATTTGTCTCCTAAACATCCAGGTTGGAAATTAAATGCTTGGGGCTTCCCAGTTGGCTCAGTGGTATAGAATCCACCTGCCAATGCAGAGGACGCATATTTGATCCCTGATCCAGGAAGATCCCACATGTTGTGGAGCAACTAAGCCTGTGTGCCCCAACTCTGAGCTGTGCTCTCGAGCCTGGAAGCACAACTACTGAGCCCACACTCCCCAACTACCGAGGCCTGTGCACCCTAGAGCCCTTGCTCCACATCAAGAGAAGCCACCACAATGAGAAGCCAATGCACTGCAACCAGAGAAAAGCCCAGGCAGCAACAAAGACCCAGCACACCCCAAAATAAATAAATACATAAATAAAAGAAAAAGAAATTAAATGCCTGAGGCAAAGGGGTTTGTGTGGCTGCCGCCCTAGGAATACATATAATGACCAGAAAGCTTCAGGTCAGCCCCTGTGACCCAGATTCCCGTGAATCTGGCAGGAATCCCTGAGGGCACTGATTACCATGCGTCAGTCCCTGGCACCTGGCACTGGACCCCAGAGTCCAGAACAGGAAGCTCTGTGTGGGGAGCTTCTCTGCTAATCCCCCGTCTGAACTTCTCTTCCTCAGCTCCAGGCCACTGCCCCTGGTCCCAGCACCTGCTGAGCAAACCAATAATCCTCTTCCCTCATTTGTGTTGTTACCTTGGAGGTATGTTTAGCCTGTGATCATCTGCCCCTGAGCGCTCTCCCTGAGTAGATGGTAACTTAACATCAGACCCAGATCTGCCAACTGTGAAACTGAGCACGTCTGGGAGTTCTGGGGCTAGAGCTGGTGCTGGGAAGAATCTGGAAGCCTCGTTCAGGCTTCAGCAGTGGTTCAGAAGAGGGGGGAAGGCCACTCTTGGAACTGGCCCTCTTGATTCTCTTAACGAGTTTTATGGTTTGTCTGTTGGGTTAACAGAGATTTAGAGATTTGCTCAGATGTCTGCGTGCGTGTGTGTGCATGTATGTGTCTGTATGCATGTGTGCATACCCGTGCATCGCCGGGTAGATGAGAAAGAAGAGGAAAAAGAGGGACACTGGTTTTGCTGTGTCTCCAGCATCTAGCTTTCTGGCCCTGTGGCTCCTCTCCTCTATCATAATTCTTGAAGATGACAAAACCAAAAACTAAAAAAAAAATCAAAAAATGAAAATCTCAAACACTACACACAAAAATCCTGAAAGAGCCTTTTTAAAACATAGATGATTCTTTCAGCTTTTCAAGACTCTGAGGCCATAGAGCATTGAAACATGAAGAAGACTATATATGGAATCTAAAGAGAAGAAAGGAATTTGGGACAATCTGTTTAAAAGACAGCAGGAGAAGACCTATGCCTTGAGCCAAGGATTTGGGGAGGAATTTATCCATAAGACTCTAAGTAGCTGGAATCATCTCTATGATCCAGAGGGTAAAAAATTAAAAATATTTTTCAAATAGATATTTTTGAAAAATCAAACTGAGTATATTTTGAGTTTGAGACCCATCAGGTCCTCCTAAGACCTCACTAGGGTACTAAGCTGGCAGGTTAGAAGAGTTCCCATTCCCACCTGGAGGGACCTCTCTATTTTGCAAATTTATAGCTGAATTAACCTCAGTGACCTTACTTCAGTTTGAGTGTAAGAGTGTTGAAGACTGGATCTGGGGAGTGCGGTGTGTTGTCTAAATGATTTGCTGCTGCTGCTGCTAAGTCGCTTCAGTTGTGTCCGACTCTATGCAACCCCATAGACGGCAGCCCACCAGGCTCCCCTGTCCCTGGGATTCTCCAGGCAAGAACACTGGAGTGGGTTGCCATTTCCTTCTCCAATGCGTGAAAGTGAAAAGTGAAAGTGAAGTCGCCCAGTCGTGTCCAACTCTTAGCAACCCCATGGACTGCAGCCTACCAGGCTCCTCCGTCCATGGGATTTTCCAGGCAAGAGTACTGGAGTGGGGTGCCATTGCCTTCTCCCTGGTGTGGTCTTTTTCGTGTTGATTTCAGTAAAGTTTTTGACACAGTGAAGAACCCTGGAAGGACCAATTTGCTAAGGAACGAAGCTTAACATCTCCAAGTGGGACATAGGAGACTCGTGCTTCCTGACCTGTGGCAACATTGCTTCTGTGATATTCCTGCCAAGAATGTACCACCTGCGACCGGTGAAAAACAAAGGCGGGCAGAGCAGGTTCAAAGTCATGCTTTGGAATGAGAGGTCTGGATACCCTTGACGTTTGATAAGGGCATGAAAGACAGAAGGACACACCACTGCTTCAAACTGAAGGAGACTGTGAGTTATGGCAATTGAGTTTCATGTGTGCTCCTGGAGAAGCTCCTGGGCAGGAGAGGAAGAAGAAATATTGTTACGACTGTTGGCAACATGAATGAGTTCCTTGTATGGCAAGGTTATTTTGGCATCATACTGACCTCGATCCCTGGGCCGGGAAGATCCTCTGGAGAAGGAAACGGCACCCCACTCCAGTACTCTTGCCTGGAAAATCCCATGGATGGAAGAGCCTGGTAGGCTACAGTCCATGAGGTCGCAAAGAGTCAGACACGACTGAGTGACTTCACCTCACCTTTATATACTGGTCAGGAAGATAGAATTTTTGTTTGGGGGAAATAAACACTGGAGGTCCCTTAGAGAGGATGGGCCTCATTATTAGGCACATTTTTCTCTCTTTCAAGAGACTCTGGACCCAGAAGAATGGAGCAGGAAACAAGTAGGCGAAGTCTATCTCACCAAGCAAAACTGCCAAGCTTGCCGACTCCACTCTAGCCCCCTTTTCTGCTTACTTCCTCCTGAGCACTCTCCCTCTCTCCATCTCTAGCCACTCCCCCATATCTTCTTCTTACAAGGTGCTTCTTTCAATTTGGCTATTACATAATTTCCAGTCTCTGTGATAGCAGTTTTTCTTTCTGGGGATATAAGAATCTCAATAAGGAACGCTTGAAAAGAACATGCCTCCAAGGCTCAAAGGAATTAATCTCTAAACATAGAATTTCCCACACGGGAAGTAGGTGATGAAACGCTGACTTATCTTTCTCCACAAGTGTCATGAGATTCTTGCCATTTGGGAAGCAGCTAGCCCTGCCCTGATAACCCGAGATTCCTCAGACCACCTGGAAGAGTTGGGCATTCTCCTCATCATCTCTGGACCCTTAACTCAAAAGGATGCTCTTCCCTTTTGGTGCTGAAGATAGTTTGATACAGAGGATGGAATCACCCCATTAAGTAAAATTCCACAACAGAGTGTTAAAAAGACATGATAAAATATACACGAGTTATTAAATATTGTCATCAAGATGAGCAATAAATCAGACATTTTATGGTTTCTGATTATAAATTCCATTTATTCCACAAGCATTTCTAGAAAAAAAATGCAGATGCAACAGAGATTTAAGCATGCCTGGGATGGGTGCATTTTTTCTTTGCTATGAGGCTGCTGCCTCCCTAGGGAAGTATGAAGGGCCCTCTTGGGGCCATCAGGTACCAGCTGAGGTCTATCTGGGACTCAGAGAGCAGCATCTGAGAATATTCCTATGAAGTTTTTGCGAGTCAGGAATTCCAGCCAGATTTCCTTGTGGAGGTGAACTTGAAGATAGCCTGTCCGTTCCAAGCCCCAGACCAAGCTGAAGGAGAGGAGCCAGGTGGCAAGAATCCATGCGGGTCCTGGCAGGCAGCGCTGACCAGTACAGATTGTTAACAGGGGAGTCAGGACAAGGCTCTCAGGGCTTCCCAGGTGGCTCAGTGGTAAAGAATATGCTTGCAGTGCGGGAGATGCAAGAGATGCAGGTTCAATCCCTGAGTTGGGAAGATCTCGTGAAGAAGGAAATGGCAACCCACTCCAGTGTTCTTGCGCTGGCAAACCCCATGGAAAGAGGAGCCTGGAGGGCTACAGACCATAGGGTCACAGAGAGTCAGACATGACTGAGCACACACAACACTCATGCACAGGACATGAACTCTCCGGAAGAGAGCCCACTGAAGACCAGGGAGTGAGGCGATCCCGGGGAGTGTGGTGAGCATCAGTCAACACTGACCTTTGCGTTCTTCAGCACTTCACACTTTGCATCTCATTTCTTCACATCTGACATGACCCCTCCAGCATAGCCATAGTGGTTTTCATCCTATAGACAGAGCATCTTATAGATGTCTCACTCACACAAGTGGGCCTTTCTCAGCTCCTGCTGATGCTGTGCTCCTGCTAATTTCTCTTTAAAGTGGTTCTAGCTCATGGAAAGAAGACAAAAGCAGGGCATGTCATGACATTCCTCGTGATGGGATTTGACCTGCTTCTGGTTTGGGAATGACTCATGTTATTCCTTTAACAGATCTCTCTTGTTCTGTTTGGCTTGGTCTTTTTGTGATCACACATTGGGAGGTGAATAGGGCTTGTTACCTGAGGACAAGCCAGAGTGTCAAGACAAGCTGTGGGTCATCTGCAGGCCAGGTGGCCCAAAGGAAGAGGCAGGTAAGTGGAGTGGACCTGAGTGGGCCTCTACCCATGCGCCCTGCAACTGGTTTAGTGCCTGGGATCTCATCACGAGGTTTATGTGACAGTGCTCAGCCTCCTGAGTCCCAGCTGCTCACACACACACACACACACACACACACACACCGTATACACACAAACCCCACACTGATTGAGGGGCACGGATGTGCATCTTTGTACAACACTCACAGTGTTTGCTAGACACTGGGGAGCATTGGCTTTTGGAAAAAGACAAGATAAATCACTCTGGAGAGGGAGAAAAGGAAAAAAAGATGATAAAGAAAAAAACCTGCTTTCTCCCCCCTTTCAAATGCCACAGGAAAATGTCAAGGAAATTGCTTTACTGGAAATAACAGAGAGGTTCAAAACAAAATTGTCAAGTGTCATCCCTTGGCCTGACTTTCTCTTCACACAGGGCTCCTCTCCCCCTGCCTATTAGCTGCCTTCCTGCCTCTGCCTCCAGACCTCTCAGGAAGCCACTTCTCCAGCCTCCAGAGGAGGATGAACTGAAAAACAGCCCTTGGAAAGCCTGTCACTATGGAGAATAATAGATAATAAATAAAAGGTCAAAGAAGTGGGTGAGAGATCTTCCTTGGCCTGCTGGCTATGCCCAACTCTGGGACAATGTCCACCAGGGACCACATGGGGGAATTTTATCATCATTTTCAGTGTCCTCATTATCCAAGCCTTTATTACGCGAATTGATTGTGAGAGGTTATGCCCAGGTCACTGTCAACAGGAAATAACATACAGATACTTCTGCCTTCTTGTAGCTTAAAATCCTACAAAAACCTTCCCTGAATTACTGTTTATTCTAGGGCTTCCCTGGTGGCTCAGATGGTAAAGAATCTGCCTGCAGTGCAGGATAGCCAGGCCCAATTCCTTGGTGGGAAGATCCCCCGAAGAAGGGAATGTCTACTCACTCCAGCATTCTTGCTTGGAGAATTCCATGGACAGAGGAGCCTGGCAGGCTACAGTCCATGGGGCTGCAGAGAGTTAGACACAACTGAGTAACTAACACTTTCACTTTTTTCTCTACTTCTATTATAACAGCAACCACAACAGTCCTTGGCTGTGAGACACAGGACAGGAGAGTTTTTGGATAATTATAGATTCATTTATTCCAAAATCAATTCAGAGCTTCTGTGTTATACACCAGGTCCTTGGCTGGGCTCTCCAGACAGAGCAATAGACAAAATATGGATTCTGCCCTCAAGGAACTCACAGATGCTATGAACTGTTATATTCGATTTTTGGTTTCTTCTAAAGTGTAGGAAAACTACCTTTAAAGAAAATGTTTCAAGAAAGCCCAAGACATCTGAGACTAAGAAATCAAGGTTTTTGGTTACATGGAAAGAGTGGATGGAGAAAACTTGTAAAAGAGAGAGTATAAAACCCAGTCTATGCATAGTGAAAAAGCCTCAGGGAAGTCTGCTAATTTTTTTTTTTTTTTTTAGTCCCTAAGTCATATCTGACTCTTTTGTGACACCACGGACTAGAGACTGCCAGGCTTCTCCGTCCTTGGGATTTCCCAGGCAAGAATACCAGAGTGGGTTTCCATTTCTTTTTCCAGGGAATCTTCCTGACCCAGCGATAGAACTGGTGTCTCCTGCATTGGCAAGTGGTTTCTTTACCACTGGGGAAGCTCTTGGTAATTTTTTTATCCCACAGTTGACCAGTGGAGAACACAGGATGTGGTAGTGATTCTGCTGGAGCTCAAAGTCTTTCTCCTGCTTCCCCCCTGGGTCCTAGAATACAACAGGGAAGGAAAGCCAGCTCCTGTCCCCACTGAGCTCATCCTCTGCAGAAATGACAGATGTCAAGGTTTTCTCAAATCACGACTGACAACAATGCTTTTCATTTCTGCAGCCCTATTCCTGATACGGAATATCCAAGCTGGGACTGGGAATCAATATTCTGATCCTTTACCTGGATCAGAAGGAGAACTCTGGCAAAATAAAGCCCTTAACCAATCATTTGGTGGACTTTAATAAGCCAAACCCAAAAGACCCTAAGTGTTCGTCATATGTATATAAACTAGATTAGAGTATTATACTATAATATAAGCAGTTTTAGAAGGAAAGGAGAAAGATTTGCCCAACAAACAGAATACTCAAGAAGCAGCAAAATAGTTGAGACGTAACTTGTTGTTCAGTTACTAAGTCATGTCTGATTCTTTGCAACCCCATTCTACAGCAGGCCAGGTTCCTCTGTCCACTCTCTCCTGGAGTTTGCTCAAATTTATGTTCATTGAGTCAGTGAGGCTAACTTACCATCTCATCCTCTGTCGTTCCCTTCTCCTGCCCTCAATCTTTTCCAGCATCAGGGTCTTTTCCAATGAGTTGGCTCTTCGCATCAGGGGGCCAAAGTAAGATGTATCTACAACCCTCAAAATCAAGGTGTATAATTTTTTTAATATTGCAATTAAGAAACTTGACCAATTAATTATATAGAATTCTAGATTTAATTTTCTTCATATAGTACTTAGTGATGTTTATTTAATGGAGAACAACTTACTGTTATTTACTGCTGATGCTCTCCTTTTTGCTTTTAATAATGGTAACTAGAAAACTAAATGTCATGATGAAAACAAATCAGCTCAAAAGAAATCCCTGAACCTCAGGATGAAAAACATGATTCTCCCAGCATGCCACCTGCCACACGTTCATGGCTCCAGTTCTTTGTCTCGCTGGACTGTCAGTCGAAGTGATTGACACCATTTGTTCAGAAGGAGAGGTGAGGACCACATCCTCCCCAACCTATATAAACCATGGGAGCCTGAGTGAGACCAAGAAGGCCTTTATCTCCTAATTATTTCCCCACTGAACCACCAAGACACCATGCTAAGCACTCTTACAGTTTTGAGTGCCACTGCTGCCCACTTTAAATCTGGCCCAACACCCAAGCATAATTCATTAATACGATCTCCATGGTCCCGGCTTTCAATAGTGCCACCATCCACTGATGGGAAAATAAATATCACCAGGTTGGATATGCTCTGAAATACTCCAGTTGTATCTGTGCTCATTATATGCATCACCCCATCCTTCCAATGACATCTGCTCATAGGCCCATAGATAGACCAACTTTACTGAGTTATTTTCAAATTTATAAAAATTTGATAAAGCAAACCAGAACACAGTGAGTGACCGTTTGATAATACGAATAGGAGGGCTGTTGTGAGAAGGAGGAACGAGAGGCATGGATCTTGGTGGAACCAGCCAGTACATGAGACAGTCACTTCAGGTGATCAAGACGGGCGGAAACACGGAAGAAGGACACCGAGAAATTGACAAATATGGTCATTCCTAAGTGTGTTGGTATCTATCTGTGCTTTTTATAAACTTTCTGAATCCTCCCACCCAAAGCTGGATCCTGTGGAGCCCCAGGGAAATTTAAAGGAGGACTTCCTCAGAACTAATCGAAGGCTGGCCAAAGTGCCTGAGCTCTGTGTCCTCACATGCTGAAGAATAATTTGCACCAGATCTGCTGAATCTACTCTGCTTTTGCTGAAGGGGGTCTGGGATTTGGCAGAGGGGTGCCCAGCGGGGGAAAGCTTTGGTAATAAGAAGTCCTAGGTGCATTAGCACGCAATCCAGTGGCAGGGAAGACTGAATGAAGCTTGTGAACGTGCCAAGGGAATTCTAGGGATGTGTACAGCATGTGTTCACAAGGAGACTTGAAATCCCTTAAAGGCACTGACAGGTTTTCCCAGTTTTAGGACTGAAATTGGCTGAGCCACTTCATCTTTAATTGGGAGAAACTGCAGAAGCTTCAGGGAAACAAGAGGAGGAAGAAGACAAGGTACATGATGAGAAAGGAAGGACCTAGGAGACCAAGAGTTGAAAACGCAAAGGAAGAGAGAGGAAAAAGTCTCCCCGGAGAACCCAGGTCAGGATGCCACACAGGACACAAACAGTGTGGGCTGAGATCCAGAGGAGGAATAGACCGAGGATGCAAAGTTGTCCCTCTCTTACTTACTCCTTAGATTAATTGCAAGAAAACAAGCCCATAGATGCAAAGGATTTGTGTTGAAAAACTCTGTATGTCAGCTTATACAAATCAATTAATAAACATACAAGAGGCAACAATGCATAAGCTATATTTCATAGTTAGTAGTTATCGTTTTAGCATCAAAGTATAAAAGCCCATTATAATGCTATCCAGTCCCGCTGCGTCTGCCTGCCTACAATACCTCCCGACTCTCAGAAGTCACTCATTGCCTCAGTAGCTTTATTTATTTACTCTTGATTTATATTCCACCTACCTAGAAAAAAGGGTCTGAGACAGCTTGTGATGTTAAAATATATAGAAAGCGGAAAAGCTAAAAATGAAAACAGGAACACTAACCCGTCAAAATGAACAAGGGAGGAAACGCAAGCAGCACCACCTGGGCTGGGGAACGAGAGCGAGTGAACTTCAAATGTAGCTGCCAAGCCGGAGGAGAACACGTATGCAGACTTGAATGTCCTCAGTGATGGAAACAGGAGGAAATCAGCTCACGTGATCACACAGACTCTTTCTGGGCACCTTTTGGCATGTGCAGCAACAGATAATAAGCTGACTCTATTTTAGCTACAGATTTACAGCATTTATAGCGTGCCTTCTGATGGGCTTTCTTATGTCTGCTCCCTGTAGATGGCAGCTTGCCGGTCCTCTGTTGAGCAGGGTCAGGTTCTTAAATAGGCTCATCACAGCACCTTCTACCAGGCCCAGCATGGTGGTTCTGAAACAGGGATACTTTTCAACCACAGATCTGAGTTCCCAGCAAACATTATGATGGAATGGGATTCAGTGGAGGGGGAGAGCTCAAAGATATCTTTAAAATACAATGTTATGTGGCAACCTGGATGGGAGGGGAGTTTGGGGGAGAATGGATACAAGTATATGTATGGCTGAGTCCCTTTGCTGTCCACGTGAAACTATCACACTGTTGTTAATTGGCTATATTCCAATATAAAATAAAAAATTTGAATATATATACATGGCAGTACCCACAGGTCATTTCTGATGCTCATATCTATACTCCGGGTTGAAAGGGTTTTATTTCAATCATTTTCTCTCTGAGAATAAGCTTCTAAATTTTGCAAGTTGGTGTCTTTCTATCAGCATGTTCTCACCTTGAAAGTTCAAGGGAACTAGAAGGCCTTGAACCTTGGAAATGGTAATGTGCCTCGTACCCCATGGGGAGGGGAGACTGAGGTCCGGCTCAAAGCTACAAAGGGACACAGCTTAAAGAGGAGCCCCACCGGCTCGCAGCCTGGTGTCAGATCCTGGGCTAAGTTCCAGAGACGCACCAACCAGGACAGGTGCGCCCACCAACAAAGTGAGGATTTTGGAACTTCTACTCAAAGGGAAGAAGCTGACACTTAGTCTTCACCAGACACCACTGCCAGGCATTCCACACCGAGAACTTCAGCTCATGTGCTATTTTTTTTTTTTGAAATAGCATTATTATCCTGTTTTACTATTTAAAAAAAAAAAAAAAACAGGCTCAGAAAAGTTAAAACAACCTCAAGATCACACAAGTCATTGCTAAAACCAGGATTCAACTCAGCTCCATTTACACCCAAAGCCCACCCGCCCCCTTTCTGCTGTTTTTCACTGAGGAAATATGTTCCCTCCTCTGGGTTGTGCCTTCGCCAGAGCTCAGCAGCATGGACTTGTTAAAGGCCAAGTCTCTGAAGTCAGAATTCCCAGGCTCACGTCTTAGCCTCAGCTCTTGAAGGCTGCAGACCTTTAGGCGAGTTACTTTCACTTTTCATGTCTCAGTTCTTCCATCTTGTGTGATTGGCATGTACCCTGCAGAATGATGCCAGTGGTCAAGAACCCGAGACGTAAGAGACACAGGTTTACCCTCACTTGGGAAGAGCCCCTGGAGGAGGCACGGCAACTCAGTCCAGTATTCCTGCCAGAGAATCCCATGGACAGAGGAGTCTGTTGAGCCACAGTCCGTGGGGTCACAAAGAGTTGGACACGACTGAAGCAACATAGCACTCACACACACTGCAGAGAGGTGGCCTAAATCAAATGTGATGACTTCTGCACAGCACATAGTCAGTAATCAGCAAATGCCAGCTGATCTAGACCTCTAGCAAGGATGAAGACCCTTGGGTTTAGGGAAGATGGATTAAGCAACTGGCAGTGCTCACGTTGTAGTGATGGCTCCCACCTGGATGACGAGGCAAGGCCTTGGAGTTAACCCTGTTCCCAACAGGAATTCCAAGCGCTATCTTGGGTGAGGAGGACGGGGACAGGAGAGAAAGGATGTGACGATGGCAGCTGACTTGAGCTCCACAATTAAGTCTTCTAAATTACCACTGAAGTTTCCTTCTGTTTCTAAAAGTCTATATAATCTTACTAAGAATAAAATAAAATGAGAACATAAATTTTTAGAAATAGCATTTGGAAGCCTGAAAGCTGGCATCGACTAAGCCATCTGAAATAATGTTAAATTTTATTTGGCTTAAAAGAGGAGCAAGGAAAGGACGGGCCAGCTTTTCGGGGAAGTTCAGGAGCATTAACAGATGTCAGAGGCTGCAGAGCTTCTTGGGTCCTGGTTTACATCCACAGCCCCTGGAAGGGGACGAGAAAAATGGTCAAGCTAGGAAGGGTAGGAAGAGCCATGTTAGATGACACAGTGAGGCATGCTCCTGGAAGGGACTTTCTTTCTCTGAAACAATGATGCTCTCATGAACTGGAGGAAAGGAGAGGAGAGTGGGCGAGAGTTTGAGCCAAGAGATGAGTCCCACCCTCCCTCCCACAGCTGCCCCTGATGGCATAGGGCGGACAGGGAAGACTTGTCAGTCCCGAGGGGACAAGACAAAGGGGTTCAAAACAAATGACTGAGCCCACCACTGCCCCCAGTTAGGAGCTGAGGAAACTGAAGGCAGAAGGGAAATGTCAGTGGAAAAAGATGGGGGTCTCTTGTCTCTTGTTTCTGGACTGGGGGAGAGATCACCATCAACCTCCTCAAATTGAAGCTTAGCTAAGGAAAAAGCATATAGAGGTAAACGTTTCTGTTCATCTACCCAAGGGCTCTACTGAGTTCCCAGGTGGAATAGTGGTGGGAACAGGAAGTGAGTCGCCTTCATGGTGGGGGTGAGGTCTGCAAGGAACCACAGGCAGTGTGGAAGCGGGGGCAGGTTGCAGGGCAGGGCGCCCAGGGAGGTCCGAGCTGGGAGTGGAGGCTGCGAGATCAGGTCAGCGGGGTGCTTCATGGAGCAGGCGGCTCATGAGGGGGGATTTGAAGGGATTGGGGCATCTGGAGATGGAACAGAAGGATGAATTTAAACACACACATAGAATGATGGAGAGAGAGGCCGACAGAGCTCAGAGTGGGGGAGGGGAGGGAGGGAGCTCAGCCTGGCTCTGGAAGGAGCAGTGCAGAGGTGGCAGGACGGGAAGATGTGTTGTCTCCAGGCGAGGCGGGCTGGCAGCTGAGATGCCGGGGCCACAGATGCAATCGCAGAGTTGCGCTTAGGGAAGATTAACCTCCTGGCAGCAGGCAAGATGAGGTGGGAGTCAGAGAGACTGTGGGCAGAGACCCCAAGGAGAGAACTAGGTGAGGTCCCCCTGGGAAGTAGTGAAGGGCTTTCCCGGAGGGGAGGGATGAGGAGAAGGGAGAGATGCTTTGATAAAGCCTGACAGACAGAAGGACTAGAGGGAAAGAGTAGGAGAGAGGAAGCCCAGGTAATGCAGCCCCACGACCTCCCCTGTGAAACCACGGGCACCCCACGTTCCCAGCTGCTCCCAGACTGTAAGGTTCTCACTGTGATGCATCCGGAGGGCCGGTGAGGAGGGAACAAAAGGAGGTCCCTTAGTGCAGGCGCTTCAATCAGCATTAAAGCACACAGGCTCCTTCGTGGAGAAACAGAGCTGCTAGGTGTGTTCAAGGTTTCCTCAGGCTCCATGCTCTCCATGCAGATGGGGTGTGATGTCCCTTAATCCCTGCATTCAACGCTGTCTTCCCCTCTAGGTCTCTAGCAATCCAGGCGTCGCCTCCTTCAAACTCGTACCTACAGCGCCATCTGCTGGTGTGGAATCCTGTGGCCTCTGGGTTTGTGCTAAATCTTCGATCTGTGCCCTCAACACGCCCTCACCCACCACACCTATTCCCTACCCGTCTCACCCACCCGCCCACGCACACACATACACAGACACACAGCACACATATACACACACAGACACACAGATGCACCTACAGAGATGGACACACAGAACAGATGCCGATGCACACGCTAGTGGACACACACACACACGCGCGCGGCCGGCTCTTTCCCTCTTCGACGCCCGGTCGTAAATGCACCTCCTGCCCGCCTGGCCTCCTGCTCTCGCTTCCGCTTTGTGCTTCCGCTCTGTGCTCCCCAGCCCCCGAGCTCTGCTCCCTAGCATGACCAGGAACTGAAGCTGAGCCTCACTTTCCCAGCCCTGCTGCAAAGTGGAACCAGCAGACGGGTAAGACTGCAGGATTTGAGAGGACAACCAGCTGGGCGTCTGAGAAGTTAATCTGCTGGTTAATTTGCTTGCAGACTGCTAACTGTTCCTGTGATTCCCTCTGACCCTCGGCTCCCCCATCCCAGGGGCCCGGGAGGAGAGAGGCTGGCCCTTCTTCCCACCCACCAGTGTCCTGCTGTCTGTCTTGGCATCTGCACACACCGTGCCCTGCTCATTCCAGAAGATTCCGGAAGACAACCTGGCTCCTCCACACGCATTTCCTATTAACCTACTTTCCCAAAGATATTGGTTTGTCTAAAGGATCCCAAGTTCAGATGGATTTTATTTCTAAACCAGAAAAATCATGGCACTATTGAAAATAACTGCCTTTTTTTTTTAACCTTTTAAGAAAAATGCCATTCCCTGCCACATCTCTTAATAGCTGCCTCTTGGCAGTAGCCTAAATGATGAATCTACCAACCTGTTTAAAATGTACGGGAGGTTCTTTCAAAAGTAATCCAAGGGTCATTTCTGACTGCAAATGTGAAATCTTTTGTCAGTGGTCTCTGGTCCCATGGAGTGCACAGGTATTTTTAGTCCACACAGATTTGAGGGGGGGCGGCGAAACACAAGTACACACACTGAATTCATGCAAGGTAGGTTCTTGGTTCTGAACATTCATTCCTCCAGGCTTTGGATATCCATGGAGAATAGGTGCTCTGTACCTGCAGACAGGTGGGTCCAGGTCTCTGATGCTCTGCTCCCTGGGTTAGTATCAGCCTCCGGGTCCCCAGCATCCCCATCCCCCAGTGAGAAGCACACCCCAACCGCCCATCGCATTGTCACAACTCACTTGCCCAGGCAGTTCCCAAGTCCCAGCCGCAGTCTATTGATGACGCTGAGGAATACTGGCCCTCACCTCCAAAAGGCATTCATGTTTTTGCTCTGTGTTGCTTTTGCCCAGGTAAATTTGGGACAAGACTCCAGAGAAAAAAAGGATGAAAAGACAAAAGTGTGTGTGTGTGTGTGTGTGTGTGTGTGTGTGCACGCATGCGCGCGTGCCCATGCATGTAGAAACAGGGAGAGTGTGGAGGAGGGAGCTAGCTCCCTAGGCAGGGCCAAGCAGTGGGTATGAGTATACTCAGGCTCTGCTGGCATTGTTCTCAATTGTTTGTTTTAAACAGCTCTCAAATGCAAAGCGGGAGGAAGGAGTTAGGCTAGTTGAACAAAGTATAGGGACTATCTCTGGAAGAGCTCAGGTTGCTAACCGATCAGCTAACCTATATAAACATAACATATTTTGGATTTTCCTGAGTGGCTGTCTTCAGAGGCACGTTTCTAGTTGGTAAGCCATGTAATCCACGTCTTTGTCCAGTGTGACGCAGGAAAACCTGCTTTGGAGTCCAACAGAGAGTCACTTGAATGTTGGCTTCTGCCATGTACCAGCTGTGTGACCTTGAGTAACCTAGGTAATGTTTTCTGAGCCTCCGCATGATTGGAAAGTGGAGACATGAATGTCTGCTTTCCAGAGCATGTACACACTGTCTCACAGTAGAGCATGTCACAAAGCACAGTAAATGAAGTATATACCGTCTGTCTCCCTGGCTGTCCAGGAGAGGCAGGATGACAAGAGGAAGAGCCTCAGCACCTCAAGCCCAAGACAGATGGGCAGTCCAGGTGGCAGATCCCCTGGGCAGAGGGCAATGAGATACAGCAGCAGTCCTGTCCCCCAAGTGCAGGTACTGCTGAAATCAGACAACCTTGGGTTGTTGAAACCCAGAAACCTTTAGAACAAGGCAGAACTGAGACTAATGGAAATTAGCAAGAGGCAGAGGTCAGCTCAGCCTTAGGAGAGATGTTCTGACTGCCAGAGCTCTCCAACAAAGGACCCGGAGGTAATAAGCTCCCTGTCGCAGGGTGTGCTCAAACAAAGTCAGGTAATCCCAGCCAGGGACGGCGTGGAGGGAAACCTTTTGATGCAGCGGAAGGTCCAACTCTATCAAAATTGAAATCGAAATGTTCTCCCAATGCTAAGTCTTTGTTTCTGTGAAAGAGAAAGAGAGAATCGCTGAGCCTATGTTCCCTTGAAACCCAACACTCTGGAAGTCCCTGGTCCCTGCTGGAGGCAAAGAATTAATAGGGAACCTCTGGAGTTTCAGAGCCTTGTGCTGGGGCCATTAAGCAATCCGTACAGAGCAAGAGGGAGAGTGTGTCTGGGAGGAAGGTTTAAAGTAATAATTAGCCTCTGTTACAGCCTTAATTGAAACTGGTGAGTCCAAAGAGAGGATCTCAGGTCGACCTTGCCTGTCCCTCTCACCAGCAGCAGTGGAAAGATGCCCTCCAAACACCAGCGGCCAGAAGCCCTGCGTTGGGCAGAGGAGTAACCTGAGGTTTCTCTCCTGGTGTGTTCTGTACTCATTGATATGCTTTGTCTCTCGCTGAATTGCTTTCCTTTCTCCCTCCTTTTCTTCCCTACCTGCTTGCACTTCCAGAAGGATGCATGACATTCCAAAGGATACAGTCCTGTGTCTTGAATGCCAGGTAATTCTGGGGTTGGGTGATCTTACCCTGCACTGTCACTTCCCTTCCATCTCTTCTTACCCTTCCTTTCTTGCCTCTCACAAATCGAGGTACCTCATGCATTTCATCCCCTTTTTGAAAATTATTTTTGATTTTTTTTTTAATTGGAGGACAATTGCTTTACAATGTGTTGGTTTCTGCCACACAACAACGTGAATCAGCTGTGGATAAACATACATCCCCTTCCCCCTGAGCCTCAGTCATGTCTGACTCTTTGCGACCCCATGGACCGTAGCCTGCCAGGCTCCTTTATCCATGGAATTCCATTCTCCAGGCCAGAATACTGGAGTGGGTAGCCATTCCCTTCTCCAGGGGATCTTCCTGACCCAGGGATCGAACCCAGGTCTCCCGCATTGCAGGCAGATTCTTTACTGTCTGAGGCACTAGGGAAGCCCACTCCCCATTAGCCATCTGTTTCACACACGCTGGTGTAGGACAGTGCTACTCTCGATTCATCGCACCCTCTCCCTCCCCCACTGTGTACGTGTCTGTTCTCTACGCCTGCATCTCTATTCCTGCCCTCCAAGTAGGTTCGTCAGCACCATTTTTTAGATTCCATATATATGCGTTAATATCCTGATTTCATGCACCCCTTTCTACAGGAACCCCGAACTCATCAGGTTCACCCTCAGGCCCTGCACTGGTTTATCCGAAGTCTGATTATATTGGGTCCCTTGAGATTAGTAGCTAAGGATGCATCAGAATGCTACCTTAATTTAACCAGTTCCACGAGTTTAGGATGACCCTCCAGCCCCAGCGGCAGCCTGCGCTCATGGTGTCTTTTTAGGGAAGAGAAGGTGGACAGGAAGAGGGAGGGGGCCTGTTCTAATAGTGGAAATCGGCTGGGAAGGCTGAGTCTCCATGGCCGTGGTTTGCAGGCTGGGCTCAGACAGAAGGAAAGGGGAGCCCTCCCCTCGTGCTGTTATCAGCCTGCAACCCCGGTTTCCACGTGGGTTCCTGTTTCTGCAGCTCCAAGGCTGGGTGGCAGGGAGTCAGTGCAGGGAAGCGGTGGCTAGCTGACTTCCATGGTCCCTTCTTGGGGACACTCTGAAGAGCCTCAGCCCACTGTCCCATGGCATCAATAGGACTCCGAGCGCATCGACTGACATAGGTTTTCGATAAAGGACGAGAAGGTCCAGGCACTGGGAGACAAAGATGGAAACATGGAGAAACGTGAATGAGGGTCTCGCAGAGGCAGGCTTGGAGGAAGCCACGTCAGTGACAGGACAGAGCCGCCTGGGATTCAGAGGCAACCCCACTTGTCCACGCCCTTCTTTCCTCACTGCCTGGTGGGCTGCCTGAACACACATTAGAGAGGCCTCCATCTCCCAGAGAGCCATTCACAAGAGAAGCACAAGTTTACAAAAAGAAGAAGCCACGACGAGAGAGAGGCCTGAGACTCTGGGGCAGGCAGGTTGCTCATGTACTAACTACTTGAGGAAAGCCACCTCCGTTTCCCCACTTGGCAAGAAAACCCCACGTCATGACTTCAATATGCTTTCCAGCTTTGAAAACCTAAAATCCTTTTTGGATATTTGTGGGACATACAAGCTGAGCGCCTTCTCCCTGAAGGACTTGAGAGCTTGTCTCCACACATCTCAGTTAATGCAGCTCGGTTTTTACCTAAACCGTGAGGCAAATGTCCAATAACTCGCATTACTGGATTTGGAGCCATCTTGCCTTGAAATAGAAAACCAGTGTGCGGTGTCCTGTGAGAGGATCAGTTGCAGCCTTGGCTGTCTGTCTAAAACCCCGATGTGAGCAATATATGGATGTCAGGACCTGTTTTGAAACTAGATACTTAGATATGGAAACTTCCTTTAAAAATAACTTTATTCTCAGAAAGGAAGCCTCAATCCATAATAAGGAGGCTGTTCAGTTCAGAGTGCGGGCTTCAAAGGTTAGTTCTGTCTATGAAATTAATACATCAATAAATATGCTGAGTGAACAATAAATGAGCCTTCTACCTGAAACATAAGACCCTTGAATAGAAGGTTCCCAGGGTCACTCTGCTCCCTGAAGACCCCTCAGGGACTAGGAAGCACTGTCTTATCTGGTGGTTTATTTTTTAGTGTGGGGGATAGAAAAGGTCATTTAAAAAGGACTCCCCTAGGGACTTCCCTGGGGGTCCAGTGGTTAAGACTTCAGCTTCCAATGCAGGAGGTACAGGTTTAATTCCTGATCTGGGTGCTAAGATTCCACATGCCTCACAGTCAAAAAGACCAAAATATAAAACAGGGAATATTGTAACAAACTCAGTAAAGGCTTTAAAAGTGGTCCACATCAAAGAAAACAACAAAACTTAAAGAAAATGACTTTCCTAAGTCAGGGGCAACTTTAACTGTGTGTTCCCTGTACCCTCCGCCCCAGTGAAGCCAGAAATACAAACTCTTCTCCGTACACGGTTCTCTGCCTGTCAGGCACATCCCCCAACTTTATCAGAATCCGAGAGCCCCTAGATCAACTCATCACTGGATTTGCAATGCATGTCCCTGCCCCCACCCCCTCCCCACCCCACCCTCACCCCCCACTGCTGCCAAATTCCTTATATATCCAGCTTCTAAGTTGCATCCGACTCTTTGTGACTCCATGAACTACACGTAACCCGCCAGGCTCCTCTGTCCATGGGATTCTCCAGGCAAGAATACAGAAGTGGGTTGCCATTTCCTTCTCCAGGGGATCTTTCTGACCCAGGAGTTGAATCTGCATCTCCTGCTGGGCAGGTGGATTCTTTACCACTGGAGCCAGCTGGGAAGCTCCATATTTTATTTAGGCTGATATTAAACTGAACTTGTAGTCCTTGAGCCCATACTGAGGGCAGCCAGTGGGGAGAAAGGAGAGCTACATGCCCGACTTGGGGTTTAAGAATGGGCTCCAGATGTGCAGAGGGGACACAGAAGGGCACACCGTCCCTGCGGGCACTGAAGACGATGCCTGAGCATCTCTAATGCAGAGTGGAGACAGGACTAAGCAGCGCCCACTCGTCTCGAGCCACTGCCTGGGGCAGTGATCTGAGTCGGGCCAGTAACACTGCGAGCAGCTGGGTGGCCTATGCCACCTTTTTTTCCCCCCATCTAAGACATATTCATTAGTGAAATATCAGAAACCTCAGGGGCAGCATGTGCTTCTAATTCATTTTCCAATTGTATAATGAGCCAGAAGTGAAATTTTTAGGGTGAATTTAATTGACCTTTACAGCAACATCAGGCAGATTGGCTTAAATGCTATTAAAGCAAAATGTAACCCGGTGAGACTTTCTGGAAGGTTATTGGAAAATCTATCAAGTTGTTTTTTTCTTAATTTTCATCAAGAAAGGAAAGATAGATAGAGGACACAGAAGGAGGAATAGACAGAGAGGGAAAGGGGTGAGAATTAAAGCCAGGATGAGATGGGAAGGGAGGCTGGAAGGGCAGGGAGGATTGGGGGGGGTGCTGCCCACAACCTTGTTGCCCCGTTGCTGGGGGTGATGTTTTAATTTAGAAGGAGAATGTGCAATCAAGCCACAGGTCCAAGTGGTCTGAGAGTAGTTCCAGCACTTGGGGATGGGATAGTGTGGTCCTCACTCTGTTAATATTTGGTGTTGATGTTTAGAACTTCTCTAGTGCTGTCATGGAACTGAAGGGACATCTCTGGGAGTTGGCAGGGGGGCTTCTTTCTAACCCCATTGTCCCTTTCACCAAAGACAGGTTCAGTCTCAGCATCAACATACCCCTGGGAAGTCAGGGAGCCAGGCGTGTCATTGAGGGGCTCCTCCAGTGCTAAGGTGGCACCCTCAGAGAAGAGCTGATTAGTAGTGGACAGAGTGCTAAAGCTTGTGGCAAGCTGGGCTAAACTCTAACTATTGTCAGGTCAGATGGTGGTGGCCAGTGTGTTAGGGGCACGGCAGTACTGGGCGTTGGGGCTTCCCTGGTGGCTCACAGAGTAAAGAATCTGCCTGCAATGCAGGAAACCTAGGTCCAGTTCCTGGGTCAGGAAGATCCTCTGGAGGAGGGAATGGCAACCCACTCCAGTATTCTTGCCTGGAGAATTCCCTGGACAAAGGAGCCTGGTGGGGTACAGTTCATGGGGTCTCAAAGAGTTGGACACAACTGAGTGACTAACAGATTTTTTCACAGCGCTGGGCATCGGAACCAGTCTACATCAGCTCACTTACCACTGGCATTAGCAGGGTGTGTGTGTGTGTGTGTGTGTGTGTGTGTGTGTGTGTGTGTGTGTGTTAGTCGCTCAGTCATGCCAGACTCTTTGCGACCCCATGGACTGCAGCCCGCCAGGCTTCTCTATCCATGGGATTTTCCAGGCAAGAATACTGGAGTGGGTTGCCATTTCCTTCTCCAGGAGAGCTTCCTGACCCAGGGATCAAACCTGGGTCTCCTGGCATTAGCAGAGTCACTGGCAACCAGGAAGCCAGGAAGATAAGGGGAAAAAGAGGTGTGTCCAAGAAGGGTGTGAAAATAAGGGAAAAGATGTAGGCCCATCACCACCTGAGGAGGAGCAGGTAAGGACTCAGGAGGCAGGTGATCTGAGGCAGAGATTCATGCCTGACGGAGAACAGGGGTATGTGGTGGGGGGGATGCAGCTGTGGGGGTGCTGAGGCTGACCCAGAAGACTGGGAACCCCCTGTGGTTCCTGTGGGGTCTTCAGTAGCCAGAGGCTCTGCCTAGACCGCAGCCCTCCCAATAAACTCCCCTCCCCGGGAGGACTGGCCAACATGTAAGAACACTAGTGTTTTCTAGGGAAGGGTTGCCCTTTGGTGCAGAAAGGAGAGGACACAGCAGGCCCAAGGCCACTGTGGCTAGAGAGGCCCATTTGCAAGGCTGGCCCTTGGCTGGCGTCTGGGAACTTGGTTCTCAGAGTGTCCCCATCACTGTTAACATAAGGCTTATTTTCGGTGCCTGGACTCTTTGTGCAGACAACACGATTTATGCTGAACACCTGCTTTCCTTTCGGGAGTCTGGGGTGTCAGTGTGAGGCAGAGGGTGCCCACGTGAGCAGCCCCCGGAGGACAGCCCTGAGCTCTGAGTCCCTGCTGGGCTCCCTGGGCTGACACCTCCCAGGCGTGTATCCGGGGAAGAGAGAGCTCCGCATGACCCCTCATGGGGGGATGGGAGCCCAGGAAGCCTCACGGAGTCTCCTCTTGTGCCACCTGCATCTTTTTCCCTTAGGACTCGCTGTGAGTCCCTACTGCCTGTGTGGCGAGGTGACTTAGGAGCTCAGTGCACGCCAAGTCCCCTGAGTCCTCCCGGGGACTCTCCAGACGGGAGGGCGTCTGAGGGACCCTCTACACATCTCCTCCCAGAGAAAACTCTCCAGCTGCTTCTTGTCCTACCCTCAACCCTGAAGCCCGCAGCTGCTTCTGAGATTTATTTTTGATACTGACAGCGGCGACAGCTATGAGCTGTGCCCCAATATAGACGCCTCACCCCCAGCGGTGACTAAGCTCTCCCCACCCAGAGGACTCGAATAGACGTTCAGTTACTCACAGATAAGAAACACATGTTTCTTCTTACCTAGGAGCCTACAGAGTTGGGGGAGTTGGGGGGAGGAGGTGAGAAAGGAGGGGAAAATGTCCTTACTAATGAGAATAACTTTTAATAGTCTCAGAAAGAGAGAAAGAGGAAAAAAAGGTGGGGGCTCCTAAAATGGAAATGCAGAATGTCTCAGAATCCATCTTTAGTACCATGGTCAGCAACACCGTCCTCTTCAGAGTTGTGAGCTGAGCATTTAGTGCACACGAGGTGTGTGCAAAGCCCATTACATACATAGATCTCAGCTAAAAATTCATACTGGGGTGTAACAGCTAATGGGTGATATTATTATCCCTCTTTTTAGATGATGAAACTAAGGAACAGAGAATTCAAGTAATGTGTCCAAGTCACAAAACTGGTCAGTGGAGTCCAGGTCCCACACAGGCGTGCTCCGCATGAAGACAAGGTAAGTCTCAGACATAGTGGCATCCTCTCACTCAATATTGTCAGCCTTACAGAAATATGGTTGAGAAGGAGATGATAAAACAGAGCAAGGCCCCTGAGGAGACCCTGTTTCAGGGACAAGAGGCAGTCTTACCTCTGACCCTCCTTTAACAAGCACATGGGGAAAGCCTCCAAGATACCAGGGGTATTGTCCGTTAGCTCCAGATTGTCAATCCTCGACACCAGGCTTCCCCAAACTCCATGCCTTGGACCTGTGCCTCCTGTCAGCTTCGGCATCAGTTTAGAAGTAAAGTGCATGATAAATGCAATGGGTTTAATAATCCAAAATCCACCCCGCCACCCCCGGTGCATGGAAGAATTGTCTTCTGTGAAATCAGTCCCTGGTGCCAAAAAAGGTTGGGGACTGCTGCTCTGCACAATTTGAAAGAAATCTTAATTTTAAAAGATGTTAGCTTTCCTGCTGGTCAGGATTAATGGGTTTGCAAGGCACTTGCAAAGATGACACCAGTGCGCCTAACTCAAGGCTGCACCCCAGGGTGTGCAATGGATACGCTCTCTCATCAGCCCAAGAAGTCCTTCTTTCAGTCACTCAACAAATGTTCACTGGGCATCCACCATCTCTCAGGCACAGGGATCTGGCAGGGAACCCCATAGACCACTTCATACATAATCCAATTAAACAATGATTTTTGAGCATCTATTATGTGCCAGGCAGGAGGCTAGCGTCTAAAGACGTTAGGATAAATAAGGCATAGTCCCCATTCTCATGGAGGTCAAAGTTCATTGAGGAGATGAGGGTCTCAGATCTGTAAGGACCACAGATCTCCCAGTGCTGCCAATGGGAAAGAAGGAATAAGAACAGAGACCCCATTGTATTTGATCTTAGTGGATATTGACATAAAAATCCTTTAGACCAGGAGGGCCCCAGTCTCTGTGATCTAATGATGATCTGAGGTGGAAGTGATGAAATGATAATAGAAATAAAGTACACAATAAGTGTAACATACTTGAATCATCCCGAAACCATCCTGCCCCCGCCCGGGGAAAAACTGTCTTCCATGAAACCGGTCCCTGGTGCCAAAAAGGTTGGGGACCACTGCTTAGACAGATATTTCAATAGGGTTGTTGGGATGGAAAATCAAAGCCATTCTTTTAAGTGATAACAGACGGCAAGACCATGAAGACCAGCAGTTTAAAGAGGTTTTGTGGTCAAAGGAAAAAGAAAATGGTTTGGTCATTTGAAGATTGCCAGTGCCAAGTGAAAGATTTGCTTTTTGTTTCATGTTTGGTTTTGTTATATTTTGTTTATTTTTTGTTTGTTGGTTGGTTGAATGAGGAGGATCTGAGCTTGTAAGCAGGCAGTGGCAAATTTAAAATATGAACACTGCCAAGCAGGGTAACAGTGGAAGATTTTCAGTCCTCTACTGCTTTTGAAGTTGGTTTGGAGAAGCCATCATTCTTTCCTTCAAATTAATATCTCAATGTTATGTATGTTTCCAAAATAACCTAGTTTCCCTTAGCAACTCATTGCATGAACTTTCTTTTAACCTCTTTGCAGGCTGTCAGCCTGCACTCTGTATTGGAGTAACAAGTTTGTAGGGATTACTGCCTGCTGGATAAGAAGCACTTCATTTTAATTGTGGAAAATTCTGAGAGATGGGAATACCAGACCACCTGACCTGCCTCTTGAGAAACCTATATGCAGGTCAGGAAGCAACAGTTAGAACTGGACATGGAACAACAGACTGGTTCCAAATAGGAAAAGGAGTCCGTCAAGGCTGTATATTGCCACCCTGCTTATTTAACATATATGCAGAGTACATCATGAGAAACGCTGGGCTGGAAGAAGCACAAGCTGATATCAAGATTGCCGGGAGAAATATCAATAACCTCAGATATGCAGATGATACCACCCTTATGGCAGAAAGTGAAGAGGAACTAAAAAGCCTGTTGATGAAAGTGAAAGAGGAGAGTGAAAAAGTCGGCTTAAAGCTCAACATTCAGAAAACGAAGATCATGGCATCTGGTCCCATCACTTCATGGCAGATAGATGGGGAAACACTGGAAACAGTGTCAGACTTTATTTTGGGGGCTCCAAAATCACTTCAGATGGTGACTGCAGCCATGAAATGAAAAGACGCTTACTCCTTGGAAGGAAAGTTATGACCAACCTAGATAGCATATTCAAAAGCAGAAACATTACTTTGCCAACAAAGGTCCGTCTAAGTCAAGGCTATGGTTTTTCCAGTGGTCACGTATGGATGTGACAGTTGGACTGTGAAGAAGGCTGAGCACCGAAGAATTGATGCTTTTGAACTGTGGTGTTGGAGAAGACTCTTGAGAGTCCCTTGGACTGCAAGGAGATCCAACCAGTCCATTCTGAAGATCACCCCTGGGATTTCTTTGTAAGGAATGATGCTGAAGCTGAAACTCCAGTACTTTGGCCACCTCATGCGAAGAGTTGACTCACTGGAAAAGACTCTGATGCTGGGAGGGATTGGGGGCAGGAGGAGAAGGGGACGACAGAGGATGAGATGGCTGGATGGCATCACAGACTTGATGCACATGAGTTTGAGTGAACTCCAGGAGTTGGTGATGGACAGGGAGGCCTAGCGTGCTGCAATTCATGGGGTCGCAAAGAGTCGGACACGACTGAGCGACTAAACTGAACTGAACTGTCCTTTCTAAGTGCACATGGTGCCTCTTGGTTCTGATGATCCAGAACTGCCATCTGCATCCCCTGCCCAGCACTGTGACCGTCTGAGCCTCAGTCCCTAACTGGGGCCTCCCCTCCGGACCACAGGCTTCATCTCGGCTCCCACAGCTCACATTCCCTTCTCACTCTCCCAGTATGGATTCTCAACATGCTGCTGCAACCATCTTTTGCAAACGGAAATCATGTCACCACATTGCTCAAAATTAGGGAAAATGTTGAGTCCCAATTTACCTGTGATACCCACTGTCCAGAGGAGCTTAGGAAGAGTGCCTCCTCTCACTTTCAAAAGCAATCCTATTTGCACAATATATTGAATGTTCACTCTGCTTAAAAGCCTCCCGTGTCTTTCCATCACTGTTTTTTAAAAAAAGGTATATTATTCATTTTTTTGGCTACGTGGGTCTTAGTTTCAGCACACAGGATCTTTAGTTGCAGCACTCAGGATCTTTTTAATTGCAGCATGTGAACCCTCAGTTGCAGCATGTGGGATCTAGCTCCCTGACCAGGGATGGAACCTGGGCCCCCTGCATTGGGAGCTCGGAATCTTAACCACTGGACCACCAGGGAAATCCCTCCCTAGTTTCAAGGACCCTGGTCTCCACCTCCCTGAGCTCTCTCCACCCTCCCCACCCCTCACTGGGCTCAGACCACACGGGTCCCTCTGTTTTCCCAACATCCTTAGCCCACACTCATGTCAAGACCTGAGCCCTCGATGGCCCTCTGCCTAAAATACAGCTCCTTCTGATCTGGGAACACCAGTTTTCTCTCTTCTTACAGATCTCAACTCAAATGCTGCCTGCTCAGAAAGGCCTTCTTCTCTCACTCACCCATCATCCACAGGAGGCAATTCCCTCCCACATAAGTCATATACTTGTTTTCAGTACCTCCAAGTGCCCATGAGTGCAGGCATGATCTTTTTTTCTAAATTTGTGTTTTATTATCATACCCTTTCACTCAATGGTATTTTTTTATGGGAAGGATGTGGTGTGTGTTGTGTATTTCTGTATTCTGGTCACCTCTGACATCAGGAATACAGGTCAGAGATCCTCTCTGTATCTGCTGGGATGCATCCAGTCCTTATACATAGGAGCAACTTTAGAAAACATATCTAAACCACAACCACCATGGGCATTTGGGGGCTTCCCTCATAGCTCAGCCAGTAAAGAATCTGCCTGCAATGCAGGAGACCCAGGTTCAACTCCTGGGTTGGGAAGATCCCCTGGAGAAAGAAATGGCAACCCACTCCAGTATTCTTTCCTGGAGAATCCCATGGGCAGAGGAGCCTGGCAGGCTACTGCCCATGGGGTCACAAGAGTTGGATATGACTTAGTGACTAAACCACCACCACAATTCTATGCTGAGACTTCAGTGGTGAGAACCTTCTATTATTATTAATGCTTTCTTTGGGACCCTAAGAAATAGCCTTATCACAAAGGGTCTTGCTGCACCTGAGGTACTTTCCTGACTTGCTCACTTGCATCTTCCCTAGATCCTTCCATTGTATAATTTCTACTACTGCCATTTCCACATAATTCCAGAAAAAAAATAAATTATATTCAATAAGGGAACGTATAACTCATTCACATAATGTGCCATTCTATACAACCCAGGAGTGTATAAATCAGCCATCGTGGAAACAACCTCTTGCAATAACATGGCTTTCAAAAGATTCTGCTTCATAATATCTTTGAGGAAAGGCAAAGAGTTATCACACCTATTAGCGAATGAAAGAAGTCAAGTCAGAACAGCTGAACTGCTCGTGCAAAGTCCCTTATTCCCCGGGCCGAGATGCCAGGCCAGGTTCCCTGACTCCTACCTCCCAGCATGGTTCTTGGAACTGGCTTTATATATAGACAAAGTCGACAGCGCTCCAAGCACTCTCAAAATACAGCCAGGCAAATACTGTAGAGGCTTTCTACAAAAGCATTATAGAACCAACTCTGAGAAAATATGACCTAGAAAGGGACACACTTTCCCAGGCAGCCCACCAGGGCTTGGCACGAGTTTGGTCTCCCATGCACATTGCCCTTTCAAGGGGAGACACCCCTTGACTGCCAGATGTGGCTTCCCAGCTTCCTGTTGCTGCTTCAGTGTTCTTCAGTCATCATAGCTAATTTCCTTAGTTGCATGCTTATTTACTTCTTTATTAATTATTATTAGTTCAGGGAATATCCTATCACCATGACCACCTGGCCATAGTTAGTTTATCAGATCAGCTAGTCACTCTCGTGCAGGATTCTGAGAACCTCTGAAGACAGAAAAATACAGATGGATCAGAAGTCACAACCTGTTTAGAAGCATGGCTCCTAAGCTCTCCTGTGCCTTGGGATCATCTAGACAGTTTGTGAAAACACAGATTCTGTGTTGGGTAACAGGATATGACTCCTCCTGTTTCTGCTTCAGTGGATCAGGGAAGAGCTCAAGAATTTGCATTTCTGACAAGTCCCTGGGCGATGCTCAGGCCTCCTGGGTGGGCTTGGATGGGAGAACTGGGTCCACTTTGAGCACCACTCACAGAGAATCTGAGATGGCTGCAATGAGCTGAACAGCCAATCTGATTTGCCTGAGACTGAGGAATGTCCTAGGAAATGAGATTTTTCAGTGCTAAAACCCAGGAACTCCTGGGCAGTGCTGGGCACACCAGGATAAATAGGTCACCCTAGGTGGTGTGAAATCAGTACTCTGTGATGTAGGGCAGCAGGGGTGGGGTGGAGGTGGCCACAAGAGGAATTTGACGGACAGGTTAACCAACACAAATCAAAGGCAAGAGCATAACAGGGTGGCATAAAGTAGTAGTTTGCTTTGGGGTCTTTCCCTGTGTAGAATACATAAGGAACAAGGACAGGCCATATATTATCCTGTACTTGTTGCCAGCCTCTATCATAGCTTTGGGTGTATAGTAGGTCAACTTAAAGTGGACTATCTGCCTGCAAGTTCAAGTGAGTAGATGGAAGGGTGGGTGGTGAAATAGATAAATGGGTGGGGAGTAGATGATTGGTTGAAGGAGTGGATGGATGAGTGGATGGAGTGTTAGTCTCTCAGCCGTGTCCAACTCTTTGTAACCCCATGGATTCTAGCCCGCCAGGCTCTTCTGTCCATGGGATTCTCAGCTAGTCACTCTCATACAGGATTCTGAGAGCCTCTGAAGACAGAAAAATATGGATGGGTCAGAAGTCACAACCTGTTTAGAATTGTGGCTCCTAAGCTTTCAAGAATAATGGGGTGGCAAGAATAATGGGGTGGGTAGCCATTCCCTTCTTCAAGGGATCTTCCCGACTCAAGGATCAAATCTGGGTCTCTTGCATCACAGGCAGATTCTTTACCATCTGAGCCACCAGGGAAGGCAAATCCTATCTGTTTCCCAGGATAGTCCAAGATAAGCTTCTATACTTCAGCCCCTGAGTCAAGCAAATATTCTGAGGTATGTAGGTTTATGTCCATGCAGAGGGAGAAGACCTGCTCCTGACCCCCAGTGGGCATTCTATCTGAATTTGATTTCATGAGCATCTCAAGACAGGGCAGGACAGTGGATTTACTCTGCCAACCTGGCTTTCCTGGCTCTCCTTCTCCTGTTTCCTCCCTAGGGGACCTTCCAAAACCTAGAGAAAGGAAGGATTCAAAGTGAAGCAAAAAAAAAAAAAAAAAGGAAATAGTCAAGATGGGTAGTATTGAAATGTAAGGTTTTCTGTTTTAGAAAAACCAAGGGTGTGGGAGCCTCTGTTGTACTAAATGCTCTGTGTGTTCAGAGAATAAATGCCGTCTGCGAGCAGTCAGGAGATGAAGGTGGCAGGGAGAGCAGGTTTGAGCCCTGTTGGGTACTAATTTCCCGTAGATGATCTGTCTGTCCTCTCCTTGTTTGAAGTTCCCAAGGGGGAGGCTTCAAAGCAAGCAGACTGCCATCTGCACACAGCTCAGGGCTCCGCAGGGGGCCGTCCCCATACCCCTCTGCCGGTGTCTGCCTTTCTCTCCATTCCAGAACATCAAGGACAATTCTATCAGCCAGTCCAGCAGCTGGTGATAAAGCCAGCGTATCCAGCCTGGTGAGCCTCCGCACCCAGGCTGCAACAGGCAAATTGACTTAAAAGATGAAAAGGAAGTTGACCTAACCCTTCCTTAGAACTCCCACCAAAATGACAATTCTTGTCCTCCCTTTTGCTTCTCTCTCCCCCTTATTCTCTGTCCCACTCATTGCTTTTCTTTCATGTTACCAGAGCTTTGAGCAATGCACAGGCTGTTCTTCCACCTAGCGTTTGATTACAGCTATTTTAAATTATTGATGTTTGGCTGTTTCCTACTGGAGATAGTTCCTGCCCTCAAGCAGTTCACCGCCTGGTAGGACAACAGAGACATTATGTCCTAAAACTGCTCCTAGATATGTATGAAGTCACTCAGTCGTGTCCGACTCTTTGTGACACCATGGACTGTAGCCCACCAGGCTCCTCTGTCCATGGGATTTCCCAGGCAAGAATACTGGAGTGGATTGTCATTCCCTTCTCCAGGGGATCTTCCCGATTCAGGAATTAAACCTTGCTGTCCTGCATTCCAGGCAGATTCTTTACTGTCTGAGCCACCAGAGAAGTTGAGACATATCTACAGAAGAGGCACAGAAGAAGGCTGCTGAGCTGTGTTGCAGAACACAGAGGGGAGCATCTCAAAAGCACAAAGGCTGCCTGCTAGCTCCCCCTGCACCAGGCACCAGACACAGAACGCACGTTCCCTGTTCCTCCCAGACCCTGGAGCTTGTACTCCAGCTGTGGTGTGAACAGTTTGCAACTCAGCAAGGGACTCTGGGTACACAAGCAATTGGGGTGATCATCACAGGAAACACCACCCCTCTCCCCTGAATCTGGAGAGAATTATTCTCTAAGTATATTAGTTATTACTAATATACTAAGTATATTAGTATACTTAGTTATTCTCTAAGTATATTAAAGGATAAAGTCATGTTGGATGGAAATATCAACCAAAAAATACAAATAATATTTTTTTTTCACTAGAAAGAGCACTGAGTTGTGACCAGCGCATCACATAAGCACTTAGGGTTCCAACTTCACGTCTGTGAAATGCAGGTTCTGGACTCCATAGACTCTGAGCCTCTTTGCTGCCCAGTGTTGGACAGATCTGTGACTCTGAGGATACTGTTAATACACAGAACCAGAGATGTTGAATATCAGGATCTCTGCTGTAGCTTTACTTTCTGTTTTTTAAATTTATTTATTATTTTGGCTGTGCTGGGTCTTCACTGCTTTGCAGGTGGGTTTCTTTAGTTACAGTGAATGGGGGCTACTCTTTAGTTGCGGTGCACAGGCCTCTCATTGCGGTGGCTTGCCTGGTTGAGGAGCACAGGCTCTAGGGTTTGGGCTTCAGGAATTGTGGCTTGGCTGCCCCGCTGTATGTGGGATCTTCTGGGACCAGAGATTGAACCCGTGTCCTCTGCATTGGCAGGTGGATTCTTAACCACTGAACCACATGGGAAGTCCCGTAGCTTTACGTTCATTTAATCATTTATTTAGATCCATTTGACATCAATAATTATATAAAAGCAGAAATCAAAATACTCTCCTTGAGACTTGGCAAAGCAAGTAAAATGTGGTTCCCCTCAGATTAAAGCAAAGAACACCCCAGCTTACATGCAGATACTCATGGGTATCTCATGAGCATCGGCAGGTGCTCACTCAGTAACAGAACCAAGATGGCTGTGGTATGGATGGCAGCCTGCAAAGATGGGCAGACAAGCAGGAGGGCAGACAGCACAGCTCTGTGATCACCACTCAGCTCAGTAGGTGTATCTGTTGAAAGCCATCTGAGAAATAACCCACTGCCGATTGTTCTAATCAAGAAATCCCACGGGTCAGTGCCCTCTCCTCGGCCCACACCTGAATTAAAGATGGTGCACTTCGTTTATAGTCATTTCCTGCCAGGTCAGTTATCGACTGAACAATCCCAGCCAAATCCAATGGCGCGACCTGACCCGCTGACCCCTGTTTGAACATTGATTGCTGCTGTTCCCCTCATTAGACCATTTTCCTGAGAAGCCGCTGCCTACCCAAAGGAATTTTAGCTAATCCTTTTTTTGTTTGTTTGTTTCTGAGTTTTCTTTAAGCCAATTGAGAGCAGTGACCTCCAACTTTGAAGGACTAGCAGAACTTGCCTACCCAGGGAAGGAAACTAGTCCATCTGGTCACCCTCTCTGTTCTGAGTCTCCCTAATCAACGATGCTGCTCAAGGTCAATGAGGAAAGGTTATGTGCTGGTGTCCAGCAGCCTTGGAAACCTTGGAGCCAAGTGGAGAAGGCAAGGACATAGGGCTAGCTTTCTTTTCCTTGTGGCTACAAGGGGCTGATGCTGTGAAAGACTGAAGGCAAAAGGAGAAGGGAGCGACAGAGGATGAGATGGTTAGATAGCATCACTGACTCAGTGGCCATGAATGTGAGCAAACTTCAGGAGGTGGTAAAGGACAGGGAAGCCTGGAGTGCTGCGGTCCATGGGGTCACAAAGAGGCAGACACGACTTAGCGACTGAAGAACGACAAGGGGCTAATGTCCTTCAACAGCTTCGAGGGTACAGATTTAATCAAATGAATGGAGAAGATATTCATTGTCTATTATCAACTGTGCAGAAATCCTTCACTTCAAACCGTTTGGTTGCTAACCCAAATACCCAAAGCTGCCACTCTGAATGTGAAAGTGTGTTTTACCTGTCGAGAGAAATGATTTCCAATCTTTATGTTTTCACTAATATTAGCAAACCATTAAAACTAATCCAGGGCGTTAGCCTACTGTTAAAGGTCACTGCACCCTACACTTAGCATCCTGAGAGCAGGCCACAGGCCTCAAAATCAGAGGACGTCACGGGCATCCAAAGATGAGTTTTAGCTAATCTACAATTGCCCCTGAAATCCTATGCAACACTTTTTGTCAGTGGGAATTTTTCAAGGAAGTGCCATAGTGCTTAAAGGACCGAAAAACTACCTGATAAAAAACATACTAGGAAAAACTGCTTAACTTACGATCTTTCCTGGGTAGAGGTCTCCATCAGAGATCTCCATCTCCCTCTACACTCTTAGTTTGTCTAGCACTGGGCTTTGTTTGAAATATGCCATTGGAAGCCAAAATAGCTATGCTTAAAATCTTAACTACATTGAGTTCATTTAGTTTCATGTAACAATTATTATTAGGAGAAATGATTGTACAGCTATGTTACAGATGAGAAAGCTTAAGTTTTCTAAACAGTGAAACAGCTTGTACAAGAAACGTCAGTTATTTGGCAAGAAATTACTTGAGAGATACCCTTTCCTGGAAACATTGAAAAGTAGAGTAAGTCAAGTGACTTAGACAACAGACTTTAATTTATGAATAAGAAAACAGTGTTGGCACTTCACAGTGTGTTATGATGCAATTAAAAGAGCAAAGACTCAAGGGAGAAGATCTGAGTTCTAGTTCTGGTTCTGATATTTCTACAAGTGTGACTTAAGGCCAGTGTGATGCCTTCCAGAGCCCGGATGAGAACCAAGGGCAATGCCACATATGAGAGCTCTTTGTCAAATGTAAAGGTAGCCTAAATGTTAGTTATTAATAGTATTGTCAAAGTGAGCATGCATAGTAATAGTACTATCCAAGGTCAGAGGGAAGCAAAACTCTTCAGGAAACATGGGAGCGGAGGCTGATATGAGGCATCAATGTTTCCTGGGAGGCATGCATTCTCTGTGACAATATTGCTGTGACCTTCCTCAGGGCCACTCAGGCAGCTGATGGCCAGATTACCACTGATACCATCGCAAAGTCAGGAAAGAGACTTTCACGTAGAGAAGGATTCCAAATGGCCATAGGTTCATCTTATTAGTGGAGAAGAAAAGGGCTCAACTATTTAATAAGAACAGTAAAGGACGCCTCAACTTGACTATTACGACCACATGGGGGATTCCCTATCTTTATATACAGCTATCAAATTATTTCGTTTTTGCACCTGGTTTTATGTTCCTGGATATGTTCCAGTGTCTCCTAGCTTATGGGAACTTGAGTAGAATTTGTATCCTACTGGTGTATGAAAATTGTATATATCTTAATTATGTTGAATTGGTCACAGTGCTTTTCAAGCCTACTCTATCCTTCTACTTTTCTGTATATTCATTCTATTAAATTTTGAGAGTTTAATATTGAAACTCCAATGAAAAATCTTAATTTATCTACTTAAAAAAATTTTAATGTATAGTGGAACTATATGTAACTTTGTTCTGTATTTTCCAAGTCTCTTGTAAATATTATCATACTTTCATAATTTAAACAATAAAGATGAAAGAAAAAAATTATTTCTTTAGCCAGAATCCAATGGACAGATAAAAACGAGGTCTGTACTAAGAAAGAGGATTTAGATGAAATTAAGAAAATACATGTACAATCAAGTTACTTTGTATTGTTACACCAACTTTGTATCTGAAATTTAGAACCCATAAACAAATTTCCACTCAATGACACAATAGGTTTATATGATACTCAGCAAAATTTGCTTCAAAAGGAGAAAATAAAGAAGAGAGAGAAAAAATGTTTTGTTCATTCATGAAACATGATTCTAATATATAATGGACATTTCCTTTGTGTAGTAGCCAGCCTCTAATGACTCCCCCTACTCCCTTGCTGTCTATGATCTCAAGTAAACCCCTTCACTTCAGGATGGGTTGGACCTCTGGAATTCAGAGTCACAGACAAACTGTACAAAGAGATTAAAAATCTAAGAATTAGGAAAGAAGAGAATGAAGTGCATTGTAATGCTTTCTAATGATATGATTATCTGTGAAGAAAATCCAAGTAAATCAAAAGATTAATTAGGATTAATATGCAAGTTTAGAAAACTTGCTGAATCTAGGATCAATATAGAAATATTAATTAAATTTTCAAACACAGACTGCATGCACATAAAAAATTAATTAGGGAAGGCACTATTTATAATGGCAACAAAATAAGGTTTGTGGGAATTCCTGTATAAAACATATGTAAGAGACTTACATAATTACATAAGTACTTAATAATATTTTACCAGAAACCAAAAAATGAGACCTGAGGAAATGGAAGCACATTGTATGTCCATGGGGGGAAAAACTCAACATCATAAATATGTCAATTCACACCAAGTTATTCCACAAATTTCATTTCATACAATGCCAGTCTAAATCCCACAAGTTTTACACAGTACTAGATGTTAATTTTAGGAAGATGAACAAAGGGTCAGGAATAACTAAGATGAATTTGAAAAGCAAGATGGGAAGACTCAATTCTATCAGATAGCGAGATGTATTTTAAAGCTGCAATAATTAAGACATTGTGGTACGGGTTCTAAGAATAAATAAATGGACCAGCCGAACAGGATATAAGCACCAAACAGACCACATTATAATGGAGATTGGGTTTAGGAAAGAAATGACATTGCAGGTTCTTGGGAAATCAATAAATATGCTGGACCCTTTTCTCAACCATATACAAAAATCAATTGCAGACAGATAAAAGAGCTAAATATGAAAAGCAAAGCCTGTCATTTTTAGATTAGAAATATAAGCTAGAATACAAATATAAGTATTCTTATGTGCATCTGGTAGGAAATGATTTTTTATGCAAATACACATGCACACATACACATAAAGAAAAATATAATTTTACTTAGTCAAAACAAAACCAAAAAACCCTTTTCTACCCCACCCCACCACAAATAGAAGTAAAGTGGTAACACAAGTCACAGACTGGGAAAGACATTTTGCAATTGCAATGTACACAAATATAAAAGAATTAGTATCCAAAATATGATAAAGGAAAAAAAAGCAATAGGAAAAATGAGTAGTTCAGATAGAGGAAAATCAGATGGTCAATAAAAAAATTTTTTTTAATTTTATTTTATTTTTAAAATTTACATAATTGTATTAGTTTTGCCAAATATCAAAATGAATCCACCACAGGTATACATGTGTTCCCCATCCTGAACCCTCCTCCCTCCTCCCTCCCCATACCATCTCTCTGGGTCGTCCCAGTGCACTAGCCCCAAGCATCCAGTATTGTGCATCGAACCTGGACTGGCAACTCGTTTCTTACATGATATTTTACATGTTTCAATGTCATTCTCCCAAATCTTCCCACCCTCTCCCTCTCCCACAGAGTCCATAAGACTGTTCTATACATCAGTGTCTCTTTTGCTGTCTCGTACACAGGGTTATTGTTACCATCTTTCTAAATTCCATATATATGCGTTAGTATACTGTATTGATGTTTTTCCTTCTGGCTTACTTCACTCTGTATAATAGGCTCCAGTTTCATCCACCTCATTAGAACTGATTCAAATGTAGTCTTTTTAATGGCTGAATAATACTCCATTGTGTACATGTACCACAGCTTTCTTATCCACTCATCTGCTGATGGACATCTAGGTTGCTTCCATGTCCTGGCTATTATAAACAGTGCTGTGATGAACATTGGGGTACACGTGTCTCTTTCCCTTCTGGTTTCCTCAGTGTGTATGCCTAGCAGTGGGATTGCTGGATCATAAGGCAGTTCTATTTCCAGTTTTTTAAGGAATCTCCACACTGTTCTCCCTAGTGGCTGTACTAGTTTGCATTCCCACCAACAGTGTAAGAGGGTTCCCTTTTCTCTACACCCTCTCCAGCATTTATTATTTGTAGACTTTTGGATCGCAGCCATTCTGACTGGTGTGAAATGGTACCTCATAGTGGTTTTGATTTGCATTTCTCTGATAATGAGTGATGTTGAGCATCTTTTCATGTGTTTGTTAGCCATCTGTATGTCTTCTTTGGAGAAATGTCTATTTAGTTCTTTGGCCCATTTTTTGATTGGGTCATTTATTTTTCTGGAGTTGAGCTGTAGGAGTTGCTTGTATATTTTTGAGATTAGTTGTTTGTCAGTTGCTTCATTTGCTATTATTTTCTCCCATTCTGAAGGCTGTCTTTTCACCTTGCTAATAGTTTCCTTTGATGTGCAGAAGCTTTTAAGGTTAATTAGGCCCCATTTGTTTATTTTTGCTTTTATTTCCAATATTCTGGGAGGTGGGTCATAGAGGATCCTGCTGTGATGTATGTCAGAGAGTGTTTTGCCTATGTTCTCCTCTAGGAGTTTTATAGTTTCTGGTCTTACGTTGAGATCTTTAATCCATTTTGAGTTTATTTTTGTGTATGGTGTTAGAAAGTGGTCTAGTTTCATTCTTTTACAAGTGGTTGACCAGATTTCCCAGCACCACTTGTTAAAGAGATTGTCTTTAATCCATTGTATATTCTTGCCTCCTTTGTCAAAGATAAGGTGTCCATATGTGCGTGGATTTATCTCTGGGCTTTCTATTTTGTTCCATTGATCTATATTTCTGTCTTTGTGCCAGTACCATACTGTCTTGATAACTGTGGCTTTGTAGTAGAGCCTGAAGTCAGGTAGGTTGATTCCTCCAGTTCCATTCTTCTTTCTCAAGATCGCTTTGGCTATTTGAGGTTTGGTCAATAAATATTTTAAGTGATGCTCAATAACACTAGTAATCAGGAAAACACAAATTAAAAACACCACTGAGATATCAGTATACATTCAGAAAATTTCCTACTCTCATACATCCTAGGGAGAATGATACACTGGTAAAACCATTTTATCAAGCAATTTGGCAATATCTAGAAATGTTACCCCACGTCCAAGGTAAGAGAAACCCAAGTAAGACGGTAGGTGTTGCAAGAGGGCATCAGAGGGCAGACACACTGAAACCATACTCACAGAAAACTAGTCAATCTAATCACACTAGGACCACAGCCTTGTGTAACGCAATGAAACTAAGCCATGCCTGTGAGGCAACCCAAGATGGGCGGGTCATGGTGGAGAGATCTGACAGAATGTGGTCCACTGGAGAAGGGAATGGCAAACCACTTCAGTATTCTTGCCTTGAGAACCCCATGAACAGTACGAAAAGGCAAAATGATAGGATACTGAAAGAGGAATTCCCCAGGTCAGTAGGTGCCCAATATGCTACTGGAGATCAGTGGAGAAATAACTCCAGAAAGTTGAAGGGATGGAGCCAAAGCAAAAACAATACCCAGCTGTGGATGTGACTGGTGATAGAAGCAAGGTCCGATGCTGTAAAGAGCAATATTGCATAGGAACCTGGAATGTCAGGTCCATGAATCAAGGCAAATTGGAAGTGGTCAAACAAGAGATGGCAAGAGTGAATGTCGACATTCTAGGAATCAGCGAACTGAAATGGACTGGAATGGGTGAATTTAACTCAGATGACCATTATATCTACTACTGCGGGCAGGAATCCCTCAGAAGAAATGGAGTAGCCATCATGGTCAACAAAAGAGTCCGAAATGCAGTACTTGGATGCAATCTCAAAAACAACAGAATGATCTCTGTTCATTTCCAAGGCAAACCATTCAATATCACAGTAATCCAAGTCTCACAAGTAATCCAATCCAACCAGTAACGCTGAAGAAGCTGAAGTTGAATGGTTCTATGAAGACCTATAAGACCTTTTAGAACTAACACCCAAAAAAGATCTCCATTTTATTATAGGGGACTGGAATGTAAAAGTTGGAAGTCAAGAAACACCTGGAGTAACAGGCAAATTTGGCCTTGGAATACGGAATGAATCAGGGCAAAGACTAATAGAGTTTTACCAAGAAAATGCACTGGTCATAACAAACACCCTCTTCCAACAACACAAGAGAAGACTCTATACATGGACATCACCAGATGGTCAACACTGAAATCAGATTGATTATATTCTTTGCAGCCAAAGATGGAGAAGCTCTATACAGTCAGCAAAAACAAGACCAGGAGCTGACTGTGGCTCAGATCATGAACTCCTTATTGCCAAATTCAGACTGAAATTGAAGAAAGTAGGGAAAACCACTAGACCATTCAGGTATGACCTAAATCAAATCCCTTATGATTATACAGTGGAAGTGAGAAATAGATTTAAGGGCCTAGATCTGATAGAGTGCCTGATGAACTATGGAATGAGGTTTGTGACATTGTACAGAAGACAGGGATCAAGACCATCCCCATGGAAAAGAAATGCAAAAAAGCAAAATGGCTGTCTGCAGAGGCCTTACAAATAGCTATGAAGAGAAGAGAGGTGAAAAGCAAAGGAGAAAAAGAAAGATATAAGCATCTGAATGCAGAGTTCCAAAGAATAGCGAGAAGAGATAAGAAAGCCTTCTTCAGTGATCAATGCAAAGAAATAGAGGAAAACAACAGAATGGGAAAGACTAGAGATCTCTTCAAGAAAATTAGAGATACCAAGGGAACATTTCATGCAAAGATGGGCTCGATAAAGGACAGAAATGGTATGGACCTAACAGAAGCAGAAGATATTAAGAAGAGATGGTAAGAATACACAGAAGAACTATACAAAAAAGATCTTCATGACCCAGATAATCACGATGGTGTGATCACTGACCTAGAGCCAGACATCCTAGAATGTGAAGTCAAGTGGGCCTTAGAAAGCATCACTACGAACAAAGCTAGTGGAGGTGATGGAATTCCAGTTGAGCTATTTCAAATCCTGAAAGATGATGCTTTGAAAGTGCTGCACTCAATATGCCAGCAAATTTGGAAAACTCAGCAGTGCCCACAGGACTGGAAAAGATCAGTTTTCATTCCAATCCCAAAGAAAAGCAATGCCAAAGAATGCTCACACTACCTCACAATTGCACTCATCTCACACGCTAGTAAAGTAATGCTCAAAATTCTCCAAGCCAGACTTTAGCAATATGTGAACCGTGAACTTCCTGATGTTCAAGCTGGTTTTAGAAAAGGCAGAGGAACCAGAGATCAAATTGCCAATATCCGTTGGGTCATGGAAAAAGCAAGAGAGTTCCAGAAAAACATTTATTTCTGCTTTATTGACTATGCCAAAGCCTTTGACTGTGTGCATCTCAATAAAGTGTGGAAAATTCTGAAAGAGATGGGAATATCAGACCACCTGACCTGCCTCTTGAGAAATTTGTATGCAGGTCAGGAAGCAACAGTTAGAACTGGACAGGTAACAACAGACTGGTTCCAAATAGGAAAAGGAGTACGTCAAGGCTGTATATTGTCACCCTGCTTATTTAACTTAGGTGCAGAGTACATCATGAGAAACGCTGAGCTGGAAGAAGCACAAGCTGGAATCAAGATTGCCAGGAAAAATATCAATAACCTCAGATATGCAGATGACACCACCCTTATGGCAGAAAGTGAAGAGGAACTAAAAAGCCTGTTGATGAAAGTGAAAGAGGAGAGTGAAAAAGTTGGCTTAAAGCTCAACATTCAGAAAACGAAGATCATGGCATCCGGTCCCATCATTTCATGGGAAATAGATGGGGAAACAGTGGAAACAGTGTCAGACTTTATTTTTTGGGCTCCAAAATCACTGCAGATGGTGACTGCAGCCATGAAATTAAAAGACGCTTACTCCTTGGAAGGAAAGTTATGACCAACCTAGATAGCATATTCAAAAGCAGAGACATTACTTTGCCAACAAAGTTTCATCTAGTCAAGGCTATGGTTTTTCCTGTGGTCATGTATGGATGTGAGAGTTGGACTGTGAAGAAGGCTGAGCGCCGAAGAATTGATGCTTTTGAACTGTGGTGTTGGAGAAGACTCTTGGGAGTCCCTTGGACTGCAAGGAGATCCAACCAGTCCATTCCAGTCCATTAGATCAGCCCTGGGATTTCTTTGGAAGGAATGATGCTAAAGCTGAAACTCCAGTACTTTGGCCACCTCATGCGAAGAGTTTACTCATTGGAAAAGACTCATGCTGGGAGAGATTGGGGGCAGGAGGAGAAGGGGACGACAGAGGATGAGATGGCTGGATGGCATCACTGACTCTATGGACATGAGTCTGGGTGAACTCCGGGAGTTGGTGATGGACAGAGAGGTCTGGCATGCTGCGATTCATGGGGTCGCAAAGAGTCGGACACGACTGAGTGATTGAACTGAACTTAACTGAGAAATTTTGAAGGTATGCTTATCCATACCAGTAATTCTCTTTTATGTGTGCCCAAGGAGTAGGCAATGGCACCCCACTCCAGTACTCTTGCCTGGAAAATCCAATGGATGGAGGAGCCTGGTAGGCTGCAGTCCATGGGGTCACTGGGAGTCGGACACGACTGAGCGACTTCACTTTCAGTTTTCACTTTCATGCATTGGAGAAGGAAATGGCAACCCACTCCAGTGTTCTTGCCTAGAGAATCCCAGGGATGGGGGAGCCTGGTGGGCTGCCGTCTATGGAGTCGCACAGAGTCGGACACGACTGAAGCGACTTAGCAGCAGCAGCAGCAGCAAGGAGTATATACACAATTGTTTATTGCAGCATTGTTTGTTATAATTGGAAAAAACAACAGAGCTGAAATAGTGTTGTATTTATGAAGTGGAGACTATATTGCAATTAAGAAGAATTAAATGTATATTTCATTTATATCATGTATATGGTTTTACATTTCATATGTGTGGTTGTACTGGGGCTTCCCTTGTGGCTCAGATGATAAAGAATCCACCTGCAAGGCAGGAGGCTTGGGTTCAGTCCCTGCATCAGGAAGATCCCCTGGAGAAGGGTATGGCTACCCACTCTCGTATTCTTGCATGGAGAACTCTATGGACAGAGGAGCCTGTGGTCTACAGTACATGGGTTCGCAAAGAGTCAGACAAACTGAGTAACTAACACTTTCATACATATCATATATATGGTTACTTATATATGTATATATTAATCAAAATGAAAAAGATCAAATCTCAGAAACAAATTCATATAGGCAAGACAAATAACTATAAGAATACCATCAGATTAAGATTATTTATAAAATTTAAAAATCATGGAGAACAACATAATCTTTTATTTACACATATGAAACTAGGAAAAAATTTCCCTAAATTCGTAATTATGGGTACCTCTGGGGAGAAAGAAAAGAAGTTAGAAAAATGGAATTGAAGTAGAATAAACAGGGTTATTTGGTGTGACTGTAATGTTTTATTTTTCTAACAAAGAGATCTGAGGTAAAAATGCTATGATGTCAGAAAAATGGGTAGTTAGTACACATTTTTGTGTTTTGTTATTCATCCTTTTTTCTATATATTTGGAAAAATTGTAAACGATATTAATTTTAATAGTGCTTGCATAAAAACATATGCAAATTTCCATCCTCAGCGGTTGATACAGGGGATCGATGTGCTTCTTTTACAGTGTCTTTGAGCAAAAAGTTCTCTGTAAATTATTTTCCCTTTCTCCCAGATGTGTGGAACATGCCCAGTAGATAGTGTTCATGTTAGGGCACCTCCAGGGCTCAGTGGGTTTGCTGACACTATTTTATGGCAGACTCTTGACTCTCCATGCCCTACTTGTATGCTGCATTTTCTTAACACAGTAAAGTACAAGAAATGAAACAGAAACCACAGCTTGCAGAACTGTACTGCAACTGGCAAAACGAACGACCTCTCCTAAACACTGACGCACCACACAAGCTACCTGAGGTCAAGGTGTTCTCATATCCACTCCTTCAGATCCTTAGTGTCCCAAAATAAGGCTGCAAAACAGACCATGCATGTGTTCCGAAGAGAAGACCACTGACTGTTCGAGCAATGCAACTGGTGGAGGGAATCTTACCAGTCCCTGTCCCAAATCCAGCTTGGGATGAACCCTAGCCACCAGAGCTCTGTGAAGTGCCGTTTCCTAACTTCTGATCCTCCTAGAATCTCCAAGGAGTATGGTTCTTCTTTGCTCAACATATTCAATGACCCAATTTTGTATGACCAATGGGCTTCCCCGGCCGTCTTTGAATGGGGACCCTACAGTAACGTTGCAACAAATGTGGAACTTGCCCTTTCCAGGGTGGCTCCTGCCTGCTGGGCACTAAGCCTCTCTGCCCACTTTTTCTCCAACTTCACGCCCTGCTCTGAACTTACTGAGCCACTCACAGACTTCTGAAGGGGGCCTGTTTTTTCATCCCTGGGGGCTTCACCACTTCTGCCCCTTCAGCAGGAATGCCCTTCCCTCCTCCACTTTACAAACTCATGCTCCCTCACTCTTTACGCAGCTCCAGGGCTCTCCCTCCTGAGGTGGTGACCCCTAGTACCACATGCTTCCATGCCTTACAGCATTTTTCACACCTGCGTTTCCATTTTCTGTGTTCCTTTTCACCTTTCCCCCCGAGATCAATAGTCCTTTTCCTTGACTACATGTTGGAAATGCTGGGGAACTATAAATATTTGACTTATTATTATGCGGCACAGTCTGGATACCTGGGTTTTTTAAAAACACCCAGGTGATTCGAAAGTGTAGCTAAGATTGGAAATCACTGCTTTAGCTGGCAAGCTCTTTGAGCGCAGAAATTCTTATTTGCTATGGTGGCATGACCACCTAGCACAGTGCTCGACCCTTAATAAATGTTTATTGAATAAAGGAAGGTATTTATGCAGAATCACATTCTGATTCTGATGTGAACTACCCCGCCAGCTTGCTGTGCCACTATATTTGGCAACAGCACTTGGCAGTAATTCCCAAATCAATGAGTATAACTCAATTACAGAATTATCACAATTTGTTAGAGTCGCTGATTTCATATTTCTGTCTCTCTTGTTGCAGGACTGTGAGTTCTTTGAGGGGAGGGACTACATCCTGCTCATTTTGTGTCTCCAGAGCCAAGAACAGTTCATGACCCATAAAATGTCTCAAAAACTTGTCCTTGACTTATTTAACTGACCATAAATTGAATATCCTCAGTTTAAGTTAATCATCAAAAGCCTCAAGAGGGCTTGGATTACTGGACAACCTTAGCATCCCACTGGTTTATTCAGTGTCCAACTCCCTACGAAGATCATCTCACAAGTTCTCTCTTCTTTATCCTCAGATTTTTCTCAAGACCTCACTTCCTAAATCATTGAGAAAAGTAAACTGTTCAGAAGAGTATCTGTTAGACCAGCCATCTCTTATCCACCTACCAGTATCCACACCCACAGTGAGCACCGGACCCACTCCAACTAATGGACAATCATCCTTCAGTATCCAAGACAGCCAGGTTCCAGGATCCCCCCATGGATACTGAAATCCAAGGATGCTGAAGCTTCTTCTGTAAAATGGTGCAACATTTTCATATAACATATGCACATCCTCCCATATATTTTAAATCATCTCTAGATTATTTGTAATGCCTAAAACAATGTAAATACTGTATAATAGTTGTAAATACAATGTTAATTGTTGCTAGTGTGGGACAAATCCAGGTTGTGCTTATTCAAACTTTCTGGACTTTTTCCTGAATATTTTCAACATGATCTTGGTTGAATCCATGGATTCGGAACCTGCAGATATAGAGGGCTTCAGTTCAGTTCAGTCACTCAGTCATGTCCGACTCTTTGCGATCCCATGAACGACAGCATGCCAGGCCTGCCTGTCCATCACCAACTCCCGGAGTTCACTCAGACTCACGTCCATCGAGTCAGTGATGCCATCCAGCCATCTCATCCTCTGTCATCCCCTTCTCCTCCTGCCCTCAATCTTTCCCAGCATCAGGGTCTCTTCAAATGAGTCAGCTCTTCGCATGAGGTGGCCAAAGTATTGGAGTTTCAGCTCAACATCAGTCCTACCAATGAACACCCAGGACTGATCTCCTTTAGGATGGACTGGTTGGATCTCCTTGCAGTCCAAGGGACTCTCAAGTGTCTTCTCCAACACCACAGTTCAAAAGTATCAATTCTTTGGCACTCTGCTTTCTTTATAGTTCAACTCTTACATCCATACATGACCACAGGAAAAACCATAGCCTTGACTAGACGAACTTTTGTTGGCAAAGTAATGACTCTGCTTTTGAATATGCTATCTAGGTTGGTCATAACTTTCCTTTTAAGGAGTAAGTGTCTTTTAATTTCATGGCTGCAATCACCATCTGCAGTGATTTTGGAGCCCCCAAAAATAAAGTCTGCCACTGTTTCCACTGTTTCCCCATCTATTTGCCATGAAGTGATGGGACCAGATGCCATGATCTTTGTTTTCTGAATGTTGAGCTTTAAGCTAACTTTTTAACTCTCCTCTTTCACTTTCATCAAGAGGCTCTTTAATTCTTCACTTTCTGCCATAAGGGCGGTATCATGTGCATATCTGAGGTTATTGATATTTTTCCCGGCAGTCTTGATTCCAGCTTATGCTTCCTCCAACCCAGCGTTTCTCATGATGTACTCTGCATATAAGTTAAATAAGCAGGGTGACAATATACAGCCTTGACGAACTCCTTCTCCTATTTGGAACCACACTGCTGTTCCATGTCCAATTCTTACTGTTGCTTCCTGACCTGCATACAGGTTTCTCAAGAGGCAAGTCAGGTGGTCTGGTATTCCCATCCCTTTCAGAATTTTCCACAGTTTATTTTGATCCACACAGTCAAAGGCTTTGGCATAGTCAATAAAGCAGAAATAGATGTTTTTCTGGAACTCTCTTGCTTTTTCGATGATCCATCAGATATTGGCAATTTGATCTCTAGTTCCTCTGCCTTTTCTAAAACCAGCTTGAACATCTGGAATTTCACAGTTCACGTATTGGCTGAAGCCTGGCTTGGAGAATTTTGAGCATTACTTTACTACCGTGTGAGATGAGTGCAATTGTGTGGTAGTTTAGGCATTCTTTGGCATTGCCTTTCTTTGGGATTGGACTCAAAGTCATCATTCATCCATTCTCCACACTCTCTCCTACAGGTCGTCTTTATTCTCCCTTCTGGATCATTTTCATCAACACATAAATATATTGTTGTGCACTTCATTTAAAAAAAACAAAAGCCTCTTATTTGACCTTACTTCTCCTGTCATTTCTTTGCTCCCCCCACAGGAAAAAAATGCCTCAAAAACAGTCTGTTTTCTATTAATCTCTTCATATTGCCTCTTAAATTATCTTTCTGCTCTCACCTGAACTCACCTGAATGTTGAACACCCTCCCTCCAAATCTAGCAGTCACTCCTCAGCCTCATCTAATGAGACCTAGTAGCAGCATTTAATCACTCCACCCTCTGTGATACATCTGCTTCACATGGCGCCCATGTTCTTGGTTGTTCCTCTACAATCTTCTTCATACTGAGGCTCAGAGGGCTCAAGTGAAAGCTCTTTTCTCCATTCCTATTCACTTTCTTGGGGATCTCATTTGCAATCATGGCTTTAAATAACATCTATATGCTAAAAATGTCCAAGCTTATGTGTCTGGTTCACATCTGAACTATGTTAATGAGTATGCAATTTCAGACTCTTCACCTCCACCTCTGTCTAATAGACACACTAAGCTCAGCATCTTCAAAACGAATCTCCTGACTGGACCTCCCAAACAGGATCCCCTCACAGCCTCACCATCTGTACTGATGGCAAGTTCATTCTTCCAGTGATCTAGGCTAAATGCCTTGCAATCATACATGCCTCCATGCTTCTTCCTTTCTCTCAAATACCAGACTCAGTCCATCAGGAAATCATGATTCTCTACCATGGACATGTATCCCCAAACTGATGATTTCTCAACAGCCACATCTAGTCTCAACATTGTAGTTGAAAAACGCATGATTCTTTTCAAATGTAAGGTCAGCGCAGAACCCAGCAGTGGCTGTCATCTCTCCTAGTAAAAGCCTATGTCCTTAAAATGACCTGTAACTCTCTCCCTTCCTAGCTTCCTGTTATCTTATTACCTTCACTCCCACAGCATCTTTGGGCTCACTTAGCTTCAGACACTGACCACCCTGCTCCTCACTGAGCCAGCCCTGCATGCTCCTCAGGGCTCTCGCCTCCTGCTAATTCCTCACCTGGATTAGTCTTTCCCCTGATGTCCACACTTCCTCATCTCCTCCAAATATTTGCTCTACTGGCATCTTATAAGTGACGCCTACCCCGACAACCTTGTTAAAACTACAACCTGCTCCAGCCCTGAAACTTCAGTCCTTAACCCTTTTCTGCTTCTTTTCTATCCTCTATCACCTTAAAACGTATAGCCAGATTCATTTACTCATTACATTACTGTGGATTGATTACCCCTTGATTGTTTCCACTTTGAGAATCTAAAGTCAAAGAAAGCAGAATATTTGTTTTATTCTTAGACATACACAAGGCACCTAGAACAGTATTTGTACCTAGTAGGCGCTCAGTCCATATTTGGTGAATGAATGAATAATGGATTTTTTTTTTTAATTCTGGAAAACTCTTTTTAAAGCTTAAACCTCCCTGTGTATGCTTGTGTGCATGTATTCATTACACAAATAACAGGTTTTACTTGGAATATACATGTAGGCTTTAAAAAAGGAAATAAAGCATAAAAATTACAAGCAAACCAATCTGTAAAAATAAACAAACAACTCAAGACTCTCCTTTTTATCCATCCAGTTTCAATACCTTTTGTCTGATCATTTTGACTGTATATTTCATTGAGGTATGTATGTATGTGTGCACACACATGTAGATACAGACAATCATATATTTTTAACTTTCTTTCCCATGTTCCATATTTTCTTATTAACCATTGAACTAAACACTTTCCCTTTCTCCAGTCCCCACAACAATGCAGAAAGGTAGACATACTTATGTCTATTTTAAAGATGCAGAAAAGGAAACCCAGGGGAATTTATTAACTTGTAACGCAACTAGAAAATCAAAGAGTCAGGGTTTGAAGACAGCCTGCTGCTCTGATTGTTCACCTTCTGCTGCCCCATAGGAATGCAGAATACAAAAAAGACCGGACACTAACTGTTACTATTTCTGTCTTTCTCACCAGGACCTCCTTCAGGATTTTTGACATCCTAAATGGCAAGCTTCCCGACACAGGAGGCAGAGCCCGCCTTCCTGGACCTGCGGGCACTGAGCATGCGCACGGCCCTCTGTGGTTTCCCCCCCACCCACTGCAGCCGCCAGCCGGGAACCAGGTCATCTTTCCCGCTACCTGATATAAAAATAAATAAATAACTGTGCAAAAAAAATCCAATCTCCGTTCGGAGGCACTAAATCCCCTCTCCTTTCCAGATGGCTGGGAGATTTCTCCCAGGTGGTAAATATATTATTAAGAACTCATTTCACCGTGAAATTGACTATTCAAAACACAGACAGAAGTTAATATATTAGGACAACCTGTCTGAAAACTCGCGTTGGAGAAAATTTATTTTTGTTTAATATAAAACCTGGTATTATACACGACCCCTTTCTAGCTCAGGCAGTTCAAGTCATCCCCAGTTAGAACATGTGTTCCAACGTCAGGGTGCCTACCACCAGGAGTCGCAGAGCCCACTGCGACTGGTGATTACCCCTCTCTGGATGGAGCCCTACATTACAGCAGGTAATGATGCCGGGTCTCACGAGACGGTTACACATAGACTTGGGTGCACAGTAACGTTATGCATCCAGGAGCTAAGGAGCTTAAAAATCCTTTGCTGGTTTTATTCTAGGTTGGCCCTCGAAGAATGATTAAGGAGCATCCTGAGCAAAGTGGGAGAAGAATTAGCATTACTTACCAGTGATCTGTGTCATCATTAGAAAAACCGCATCAATCAGGAAACAGCAAAAGGGCTCTTAGCAAGGACCCAATTGAATGTGACTCTCCTAAATATTAACTCATCCATGCATTGTTGATTCACTCTTTAATAGCTGACTTCTAGATTACAGAAACAATTACTGGAGCAGGTTAAGGGCTATCATTGGACATCTACATTATGATGAGAACAGTGTTTCAGGATTTGCACCATCTGTTAGAAAAACTCAATTTACAGAGTCACTAACTACTTAATTGAGAGGTGAGGGTTAGAGAAGGCATGAGAGAGGAAGTATCTTTTCAAAGGGTCTTGAAGATGGGGTGAACTTCACAAGAACCTGTGTGGAAATGCTTATATATTATACAAAGGGCCCACTCCTGCCCTGGTCTTGACAGCAACATGGCTCAAAAAATATTCCTGAGGACTTCTCTGGTGGTTCAGTGCTTAAGAATCTGCCTTGCAATGCAGGGGACATGGGTTTGATTCCTGGCAGCAAAACTAAGATTCCAGATACCAAGAGGCAACTAAGCATGTGTGCTGAAACTAAGAACTGGTACAACCAAATAATAAATATAAAATAAATTTTTAAAAATTAAAATAAATGTATAGATTTCCAGGATATATATATATACATATATATATGTATGTACCAGAGAAGGCAATGGCACCCCACTCCAGTACTCTTGCTTGGAAAATTCCATGGACAGAGGAGCCTGGTAGGCTGCAATCCATGGGGTCGCTAAGAGTCCGACACGGCTGAGCGACTTCACTTTCACTTTTCACTTTCATGCATTGGAGAAGGAAATGGCAACCCACTCCAGTGTTCTTGCCTGGAGGATCCTAGGGACGGGGGAGCCTGGTGGGCTGCCGTCTATGGGGTACCGCAGAGTCAGACACAACTGAAGTGACTTAGCATAGCATAGCATATATATGTACACACACACACACACACACACACACTTTCTGTATAGCCTATATCTTTTGAGTTTTGACAGTGAAGTTTAAAGACAAAATGCAAGATATTTTGTAACTTATATGTACTGGAATTCCCCACAAGCCTCCCAAGCGATTTCCCTTTTGTTTTAAAATGAATCCCCTCAGGAGTGACAGGTTATTACTAATCACACAATGACTTTGTTACACATCACCAGGGGCAAAATCAAACTGACACCTCAATAATGTCTATTAAAGAATTTCTTAATTTAATCAATTATTTTGACCTAACTAATTACTCACTTAAATAAGAATTCATTCAAACAACTGCCTAGGCTTCTTTTTAAGGAAAAAAAAAATTACTGTTCCAGAGTAATTAGTAAACCAGTAATTAATAATCCCCTGAGGAATGAAACCATTTTTCACATATTTAAAGTAAATAAAGCATCCTTAATGGATAACTGACTTCAACAGAGACTCAATAAAGGTCCAGACACTCATAAACTGAAAACTGTACGGGGAGGTCGTGCTCATTGGAAAATCATTTTAAATGAGCTTGAATTCCCAGCCTCAGATACCAGTGTAGATACTAAAAAGACATGTTAACACAGTTTAGAAATGTGGATCCACCCTTCATTGACAGAGCAAGTGCTCATTATCTCCGTCCTGAGTTCCAGGCATTGTACTGTTCTCTGGCATATAAAAATGAGAATTCCTTAACAATCATTTTAATTCACTCATTATTTCAGTCCAAAAAGATTTAAGGGAGATCTAAAAAAAAAAAAAAAGGAAAGAAAGAAAAAGCAAGAACTCTGCTCTGGAGAAGCTTTCAAACTATTTTATAGAGATAGAATTCCATGAGAAATCTTGGAAAACAGAGGAAGAACCAGGAAATGCAAGGGGGTAAATACACTGATCATTGTGAAGATAAGTTTTTATTAAAATATAAATACATATAGAGTGAACAGCAGGGTAAGTATTCCCACAGAGGATAGAGCTGCTTTATGACCACTGATTGAAGAAATACTACTAGATCATCACTTTTATTCAGAAGTCCCTCTCCCGACCCCTCCCTTCCTCTGCTTTCCAAAGGTAACACTTTCCTGACTTCTATCTACAAGTAATTTATATGTTTCATACTCTGTATATAACAGGATGCCTTGCGGTAAATTTCTGTGTCTGGCTGCTTCTGGTCAGTCTTCCTCCATGTTATATACATTTTGTCAGTTTATACTATTCTTTATACTTCATGTTTATACTATTCTAGTGAATGAATATATCCCAATTGAGATATCCATTAGACTATTTATGTTTCAGAGGCTTCCAGTTAAAGGGTAAAACAAATATTATAACTCTGAATATTGTTGTAAAATATCTATGCTTGGGGAGTCTTCACAGGGAAGAATAATATGCGATTCTGTAGCTGTGTTCTAAATAATTTGCCGAAGGGTTTCTACCTACTTAGACTCTTCCCTAGCAACCCAAGAGGGTTCAAGTTTCTCTGCACCCTCACCAGCACATTGTCAGTCTTTTCATTTTAGCCACTCTAATGGCTACACAGTAATATATCATTGTGGTTTTTATTTAAATTTCCCTAATGATTAGTGAGGTCAAGTTCCTTTACAAAATTATTAGTCATTTATGAAGTGCCTGTTTAAATCATGTTCACATTTCTATTGGATGTCTGTCTTTTTATTTTTGATCTGTGAGAGCTGCTTACACATGACTGCAGCCACGAAATTAAAAGACCTTTGTTCCTTGGAAGGAAAACTATGACAAACCTATACAACATATTAAATAGCAGAGACATCACTTTGCTGACAAAGGTCTGTATAGTCAAAGCTATGATTTTACCAGTAGTCATGTGAGATGTGAGAGTTGGACCATAAAGAAGGCTGAGCACCAAAGAATTAATGCTTTCAAATTGTGATGCTGGGGAAGACTCTTGAGAGTCCCTTGAACTGCAAGGAGATCAAACCAGTCAATCCTAAAGAAATCAAACCTGGATACTCATTGGAAGGACTGATGCTGAAGCTGAAGCTCCAATACTTTGGCCACCTGATGTGAAGAGCCGGCTCACTGGAAAAGTCCTTCATTGGAAGAGACCTTGATGCTGGGAAAGACTGACGGCACATGGAGAAGGGGACAGCAGAGGATGAGGCGGTTGGATGGCATCGCTGACTCAATGGACATGAGTTCAAGCAAACTCCATGAGACAGTGGAGGACAGGGAAGTCTGGTGTGCTGCAGTCCATGGGGTCTCAAAGAGTTGGACACGACTTAGTGACTGAACAACAACAAAACACATTCTATGGATGTCATTTGTCAGTTATGCATACGATGAATGTCTTAATTGTTCAGATTAAGGAGCTTAAATTCAATCTCCAGTCATAGCCTTTAATGCACATGTAACACACACACATATTTGGCAATTTTCATTTGCCATTCTGAATGGTTAGCGTTTGTGCATTAAACTTAAAGATAGAGGAATGGCTCCAGTTTGGAGGCCCCTAAAAGATGTGAAAATTCTTACAATGCATTTTCTTTGTTAGTAAGTAAGTAAGTTAGTAAGCCCCATGAGGGCAGGAATCTTTGCAGATCCCATTTGCTGCTGTGTTCCTCTGTGTTGAGAACAATACTGAGCTTGTAGAAAGAATATAAAAGACATTTTGTGACCAATAATGAATATCAACCCCATCTTTCTTGGTTGCTATTAAGGAAGCAAGTATTTTAGGTCATATATCCAATCTTTAAATGCCCAAACCAGGAAAGATATCTAAGGAAAACATGCAGTCAGATGTAATCTAGTATATTGGATATTATATTTATAAACTTCTGTTCAAGATACAGCCAACAGGATACATTTTGTGAGCTTAATATGTTTTGGGCTAGTTACTATTATAGAGAAAAACTTCATGAGTATTAACTACAGTTATAATTCTGCTCTTTCATTAACATTTTTTCCTCTTATGTACAATAGCAAATTAGCAACCTAAATTATATTTTTAAGTTAGTTTATGATTTGGAAAGCACTTAACAGTGTGCTCCCATGCTGTTTAGCTGCTGTCGTGTCCGACTCTTTGGGACCCCACGGACTGTAGCCCACCAGGCAGCTCCGTCCATGGGATTTCCCAGGCAAGAATACTGGAGTGGGTTGCTACTCCCTTGTCTAAGTCTTACCAACCCAAGGATTGAACCTGTGTCTCCTGCATTGCAGGTAGATTCTTTAGCACTGAGCCTGCAGGGAAGCCCATTCTCTTAGGTGCGTGCATGCAGAGATGAGTGTAAGTGCACATATGTGTGCTGTGTGTGTGTGTGCCCTTCCATGCCCAGGTACACACAGGCATACACTTCCCTCGATAGATCCTCAAGCAAGCCTAAGGTTGAGTTTCTAGTGTTTTCCTTGCTTTACAAGCAGGGAAGCTGGAGCTTGAAAAGTCTTAGTAACTCATCTGAAGCCACAGAACTAGTAGGTAATGGATCCAGAATTTTGATCTCGCTCCAGGTTTCCCTGCACAGGAATACCTCCTTTACAATCTCAGGGTGAACTCAAGATTAATCATCACAGACTATTTCATAGTCCATTCATAGGCCTGAATTTGTCCTGTATTGAGATCAAAAATAAAACATGTAGTCAATTCTTTACTGCCAGTGAGTCTATAGAATCATGATTCGTTTTTGCCATGAAGGAACAAATATGCAGGTCAAATTCTCCTCAGGGCATCATGTTTTTTTCTCAGAAGCGAGGTTTCTCTGTAATGATTGCTTTGCCAAACATCACATGCTCAGTCCCCTGGCTGCTGCTTCTGGATTTGGTCTCATAGAATCTGACATTGAGCTAGCAGGTGAAGAAATTACTCTGAAGTGATGAGCAAAAGAGGGAAGCATTTTGCATACATATGACCTCTGCTCTTTCCTCCTCTCACATCTAAGATTTGACATGAGTGTTTATGCTTATGTTTGAGTGTGTGTGGCTTGTTTGGACGGCTGACTTGGGAGTCTGAGGAGGTTTGGGAACAAAGTTCTTTCTCTTTATTCCTCTATCTGTATGCAGACAAATCTTCCTGTGTAGGAGAATTGACTAATATTGGCTTTTCACATATATTTGTACTTGGAAGTCAGACCTTTCTGTTCCCCACTTTCAGTATGTAGATTAACTTTGGGATCCTTTGTGCTTTCATGAATATTTAAGGGGCTCCTATAAACGCTGAGTTAATCTGAACACAGGGCTGGCCTGAGAGCAGTCAAGTAGAATTCATTCTCTTTAATTTAGGTTTCGAGTGTCTAAGGCCTAATTTTTCCTGAAAAGCTATGGTATGAATGCAATTCAGGTATGCTGTCCTCTGTGCTTCGAAGGATATCTTTTCCAGGGAGTGTTACCTGCTACATGAACCGTGAGGCCTCCCGGAAAACATAGGCCATTGAAAATGTCCCATTAGGGACAAATGACAGGCAGGTTGTTCTCCCCTGAGGGCATGGAATCCGAGTCCACCTAACCCTGTTACCCCTCTGCCTCCGCCCTTCTACAATCCCATCTCCATAATACAGGGTGATCCTCTGTCAGCCCACTGTGTGCAGTCCACAGGGGCTCCCCATCATCCCTTCCCACTTCTGCCAGGAAGGCTTCATCCCAACGCTTTGTACGGCCAGATCTGGCTAATTTCCCAAACTCTCTGTCTATATAGACCCAAAGTCTCTATGTAAGTTTTTGTTGTTGTTCAGTCACTAAATTGTGTCTGATTCTTTGAGACCCCATGAACTGGCACCCGCCAGGCTCCTCTGCCCTCCACAGTCTCCTGGAGTTTGCTCAAACTCATGTCCAATGAGTCAGTGATGCTCTCTAACTATCTCATCCTCTGCCATCCCCTTCTCTTCCTGCCCTCAATCTGTCCCAGCATTGTGGTCTTTTCCAGTGAGTCAGCTCTTTGCATCAGGTGGCCAAAGAACTGGAGCTTCAGCTTCAGCATCAGTCCTTCCAATGGATATTCAGGGTTGATTTCCTTTAGGATTAACTGTTTTGATCTCCTTGCATGTCTCTCCTTTTATTTTCTATCACAGCAGCTTACATTTTACGTTTCTATCCAACATATAAATAGATGTATGTTTGTTGGTTTTGTTTGATATTTTTTTTCTATCCTCCCCAAGCAGACATTAGGGACCATGTGGACATCACCCTGGTACTCAAGGTGAAATGAGTACCAGGAAATCATCCTGGTATTCACCCTGGGACATCATAGGTACTCAACAATGTTTGTTGAATGAATAGAGACAATGATGGATGCATGCATAAGTGAGGGAATGAATGCACTGCCCATGAGCACCACTATCTCCAATCATAAATTAGACAGACAGAGATGCTCAGACTTCTTATTGCATGTTCCATAGTTGAAATAGCATGACCCCACGCAGTGTAAGTGAAAAAACTGCCCACCTGTGTTTGCACCCACCCTGCTCCTGGGAGACAGAAACCACAAATGTCATATCACAACAACTCTGGAAGCCAACTCTCTTGCTATTTGGAACTAGAACAGAGCCTGTTCAGAACTGTTGAGACTGAACCACTAACCACCTGAGGTCTTATTCATTTGTACAGCACCTCAGTCAACATCCACACCCACCCATCTCTTTTTGAGGAGGGAGATGGGATTGACAAAGGGCATCTGCCTCAAGAAGAGGCAGGGGTACCTTTTCAAAATGCAAATTTGATCACGGCATCCTCTGCTCAACATCTTAGGATAAAGAGCCTACTTCCTAGCATGACCTATAGATACTCAAAAAAGTCAGTCATGAAGAGCCAGCCTTGCTTCCAGACTCATTCCATCATGTTATGGGCTGATCTTGTCCCCTCCCGCATGGCACCATAGACTGAAGCCCTCCCACCCGATACCTCGGATTGTGTCCTTATTGGAAATAGGGTTGTACAGATGTGTTTAGTTAAGATGAGGTCATACTAGAGCAGCTCGGGCCCCTAATCTAAGTTGATTGATGTCGTAAGAAGGGACAATTAAGACAGATACACTCACAGGGAGAAGGTCACCTGAAGATAAAGGCAGAGAGCAGAGTGATGCTTCTACAACCAAGGAAAACCAAAGATGTCCAGAAAACCACCAGACACCAGGAGAGAGACCTGGAACAGCCCTCAGAAGGAGCCAACCTGCCGGCTCATGATCTCAAGACTTCCAGCTTCCTGAAGTGAGAGACAATACATTTCTGTTGTTCTAAACCACCTGGTTTGTGGTATTTTATTACAGCAGCCCTAGTAAGTGTACACAGACATACCACATCCCCCTTGCTCTGAGAGAAGCAGCCATGCTGGCCTCCCTTCTCTGCCTGCAACCCGAGTTCCTCCACAACAGAGCTTCACACATGCCCTTCCTTCCATCTAGAATGTGAACCCTCCTCTCTTTCACTTGAACTCCAACTATTCTCCAGTTCCACGAGCAGCTGAGGAAAGGCTTTCCTGAGGAAGGCCAGGCTAAGGAAGATGCATTTTTCACTAGACTTGTTGCAGATGATAATTGGGTATCATTCATGGTGTTCTTTGACAAGTGTGATATCTGTCACAGCACAGACAAGCCAAAAAAAAAAAAAAAAAATCATTGGCTATTTGAATGAATAAATGAATACTTATATAAATACATATTCTGGGCTGATTGAAATGCTAGTCCAGGCAGGATTCACTGCTCACTCATCTATGTTCCCCTGGTGATTTCTGCTACCCACAATTACAGAATTCGCCACATCACCTTCTGTGCCTGGATCTTATGTCACAGGATGCTATTCTTTTGAGAGAAGGAGCTCTGACTCCTTTGAGTCTCAACTTCTGAGGCCCAGCACTAATCTGGAACCTAGTGGGCACCCAACAAACACACATGGAAGTGAACTGTGTAAAAATTGTAGGGCTCAAGGGACTGCACTATGCAGATACGTAAGGGGTAATTATTACCCAATGGCTTGAATTATTTTTCCCTGCACTGAAGATGGTTTAAATGCGCTGCTCCTGGTAAGTAAAGCTATGCTCAGTAAGTTCCTCTGTTCAGCCTCCAGCTTCTGTGGAAGGAAATTAAATGTCTCTTTCTCAGATTCATTTATAACTCACTCCTCAGCGGATGTGCTCACAATGCCTTCTGAGGATTCTTTTCAATTCTCTCCATCTTCTTCTCCTCCCTCCTCCCTTTATTTGTAACCCAGGGGAAAACAAAGCACTTAAATGCAACTAACTCTATAATCACACACAGCCTTGAACAGCACAAAGAACAATCGGAAATGGAAAGTCTCCCACTTACTCTCACTGTCTCCTGAACTTACACTCTTATATTTGGACACTTTAAACATAAACCAGGGTCAAAGGAACAGCCTTCTGTGTTTGGGGTTAGCCGTGGAAATCCCTTTAGCTACAGCTGAAACAATATAACCACAGTTACTTCTCTCCCTCAAAGTTATTTTTTTATTTTAATCAGTTTGCTCCAGGACCATTTGAGAAAGACACAGAAATTTTATAAATACATCAATATGATAAGGAAATGCTCTTTTCAATGAAGCAATGATGATATTAATAATAAGCTATATGTTTATATATTATTTTCTATCTAAGTTTCCCAAGCTGCTTTTAAAGACTGTATTCTCATACATTAAGGTCAAGCAAGAAATATTATGTACAGTCAACAGGGAATGAAAGCCAGACACTCACTGATTAGAATGCTTGTCACAGGTCATCCCTGTGGTTCATACCAAATCTCTTCATTCAGTTGAGATGTGCTATGCATTTCCCATGGACTGGATGAGCTAAATCTGTTTATAGTATAGTTTCTCCTATTTCTAATTTCATACTCAACTAATGCCTTCACTTCTGAAGGACAAAATCAAAACACTTAGATGAATTCAAAGAAGTGAGTGACTGCAGGGTGAGAATGTGTTTGGACTCTGCTCCACCTCCAGTGGCCAAGTTCTCTCTTATCCAGCGTTGGAGAAGATATCCCTCTAAGGGTCAATGAGGACTTTGCATGGTCTAGGAGCAGCTTGCGAATATCACTGTCAGCGCCACTAACCTCTCAAGTAAAATGTGTTCTTCCCCATTCCTGATACTGACTTTAAGGTACCCCTATGAACACCAGGCTTCTATTGGATTAAAGACCCAGCTCCCTTATCTCCTGATGTTTAGCGTTAAAAACAAGATTTCTGCTCTCTGCCCAAATGGATATTGCTTTTTAGCCTATTCACAGAGACAAGGCATCTTCCTGTGTATTTCCTTTTAAACTTGCCTATTTTGAGAAGCCCATCAGTCCTTGAATATTGAAAGCCCACCTCCAGCCCCACTTTATTTTTCATAATTTCCCCTTTCCCATCTGCCTTATCCTATGGAATGAGATATCATTAAGCCAGTGGAGAGGCAGTGAGCCCTTCACTCAAATTCAGAAATGCATATGAACTCCACACAGAAATACATATTACATTGACACCAGGAGAAACGATTCATTGGAATTCCTGCTTTCCTTTTCTTTATCACTTACTTATTCAAGACACTGAAACCAGCTGTTATGAGGGGTTGATATTTGCTTTACAAAAGAAGAAAAGCTCCCTCTGTGCACATATTCTTATTCTTCCTACTGATTTGAGCGTTAATAGTATTTGACAGGTTGGTAATTTGTTTTTTTAAAAAAACCATAATTCATTTAGTGCCGTTCCACTTTATTATTATACATTTTACACAGTGGTGCACAGAAAACATTGTTGTTTTTTTAACAATTCTATTCCTTCCAGTAATCATTCATGCAAGGGGGCTGCATGAGAATCTTTGGGGACAGGGTGGGTGAATTGTGGCCGTGCCAGGAAGCCGAGAGAGAACTGGGAAGAAAACACCAGGAGAGGGCGAGAAGAAAAAGCATCAGGAGGGGTGGGAGCTGGAGAAGAAACAAAGACAGAAGGGATAATTAAATGGGGTGACAACTGCATGAGAAAACAATGAGAATTGTGGAGAAGAAAACAACATAAAAATACCATAGCTGGGCACCCGACAGCAGGCAGCAGAGTCTGAGCTCACTCCCTCCCCTCCAAAGGGATCTCAGCCATGTCTGCACATTACTGAGGTTTTACTGAGAGAGGCAGGAAGCTGTTCTTCCACCTCCGCAAAGGACAGTTACAACAATGTCAGGAAGAAGGTCTACATAAGCCTCAAACGTGGGCTTCCCAGGTGGCACTAGTGGTAAACAACCTGCCTGCCAGTGCAGGAGACACAAGGGACACAGGTTCCATCCCTGGGTGGGGAAGATCGCCTGGAGGAGGGTATGGCAACCCACTCCAGTATTCTTGCCTAGAGAATCCCATGGACAGAGGAGCCTGGAGGGCTATACAGTCCATGGGGCCACAGAGTCAGACACAACTGAAGCAACTTAGCACACATGCATGCGAGCTGCATATGCACAAATCTGAGACTTGCCCACATAGAAGCTTGTTCTATCGGTCTCCTTGGGGCAGGTCTAGGAAAGATCTCTGAGGTCTGTCTCGTCAGAGCTCGGTCCAGGAGGTCAGAATAACGCCCTTGTGCTGCAGCCATGGGCACTGGAGACTGAAGGAAGGGAGGTGAGGAACAAGGGGTGAGCCCTTCCCCACCGCAGGGCACTCAGGCCACTCTGCATGGCAGCTAGATGTATATTTGCAAAGCAGAAACAGACAGAGAGGTAGAGAATAAATGTGTGGACACCAAGGGGGTAGGGAGGTGGGATGAAATGGGAGATTGGGACTGACATATACACTGTTATATATAGAAATAGACAAGTAATGAGAACCAAGTGTATAACAGGGACACCACTCAGGGTACCGTCATAATCTAAATGGGAAGGAAACCCAAAACAGAGGGGATATAGGTACATGTGTAGCTGATTCACTTTGCTGTACAGTAGAAACTAACATAACATTGTAAAGCAGCTATCTACAATTTTAAAAATTAAAAAAAAAACTAAAACAAAAACAAAATAGACATATATTTAAGGCCATGCCTGCTATTTTCTGAGCCAAACTGGTGCTTTTGCTTTTCTTCCCCAATCCTCACAATTCCTCTGTGAGGTCAGCATGATTATTCTCTTTTTCGCAGATGAGGAAACAGCTTAAGAAGTTAAGTATTTGGTTGCACTCACAAAATTAATGAGGTCTGAGAATCCAAACTCAAGACAGATTCTTACTGCAAAACATGAGTTTTTGCCCGAGTGCCCACCTGACTTGCTGAAGTTTCCAGGGAAGCAGAGGAGAGAGGGTAGATCAGCTCAAAGAAGGTCCAGGCAATTGAGCAGAGAGTCTCCCACTGTCCGGGGGCCACCAGGAAGTAGGTCTGTGACAGTGGGTCCTAACTGTCAATGGCTTAGGACAGAAATTGGTCACCAAGGAAAACAGAAGGAGGCGTGAGTCTCCAATTCCATTAATAGGATGGTGATGCTTCTGTTCAACTAAAATACCCTGGAAGATGGGGAAGCAAGAATGAGAACTTGGGTTGGGCGGGGGAGGGCATAGTTTCCTTTCCCAGTGCTGTCGTCCACCTGGCCAAGCAAAGGGGACATCATTTCTCTGCCCTCATCTGTGAAATAGGGCCAACAATCCCAATGCATCATGTTTTTACACTTTCAGGAGAAAATTCATCTCAAGACACATCGGTGTGACCCTCTGATGGAGCAGTGGCTCCACCCGGCCACTCTCATGTGGAGGCTTGTGCCTAAGGAAAGACAGGGTGGGAGTCTGGGAGACGTGACCACAGCCACTGCCAAAGGTAAGGAAGCAGCTAAACAGGCGCCAAGAAAGGAACAGCCGAGCGCATCACGGTGATGTATCACACGACGACGTAGAGTGCCTGCTGGCAGATGGATTCTTTACCACTGAGCGTCCAGGGAAGCCCCACACTGCTATATTTAAGATGTATAACCAACAAGAATCTACTGTTTAGCATAGGGAACGCTGTTCAATGTTATGTGGCAGCCTGGATGGGAAGGGAGCTTAGGGGAGAATGGATACATATATATATATGGCCGAGTCCCTTTGCTGTCCACTTGAAACTATCACAACATTGTTAACTGGTTATATGCCAGTATAAAATAGAAAGCTTTTTAAAAAATAAAGTGCTTGCTGGAAAAAAATGAAGGAACTCCAGCTAACGTTTCAAACAGAAGTATACCACACGTGGAATTTCAGATTGTTGAATAAACATGCTATGATAACATTTGTGTTCATTAAAAAAAAAAAAAAACACGCCAACAGTATTTTATATTGTTTGGTGAACACACACACATGGTAGAGATGTAAATGAAGGTCTGGGGATGATAAGTATCAAATTTGAAATAGTACAGAATCCTGTGGGGAGGGAGAGGCTGAGAGGTCGGAGGGTGGTTCTCAGAAGACCTCACCGGTACAGGTGATGTGTTTTTTTGTGAATCTGGGTGGCAGATACACTTCTGTTCATTTTCCCTCTTTTCTGTCTCTTTTGCATGTTTAAAATCTTTCCTATTAAATATTTTTAATTAAAAAGTATATAAATGCAAGCAGAGAGAGTCCTAAACACCATCAAGCAAGAATCACTGGAATGGGTCATTCGACTCCCCAGAGAGCCGAGGCCAGGGCGTGCCAGGATCCAGGTGGGGAATGTTCTCCCCTAGACCACTGTGCTGCTTGGGTGGTGGGAGAGGGTCCAGAAGCAGATAGAGATGTGATGGGGGAAGACAGAGGGGGTGGAGGACAGAAGACAGGGAGCTGGGATCCTGCGGGCGAGTGAGGGGAGGGGCCCTTGTTAATCCCGCCAGACTGTTGTGGTTGAAAGGATCCACTTTGCTCCCAAGCAGTCGCTTATGTTATTATTTCTCTCAGCGGGTTTCAAGCTGCCTGCAATTCTCTGTTAGTTAATAAGAAAAGTGAGAGATGCAACAATTGCTTTTGCTTGGCTGGCTTGTAAAGGCTTTGTCACTCAAAAATGGAACAAAGGCCCTAATAACACCCTGTGCCGTAAAGGCAAGTGTCAGGGAACAGACCGAAATCAATTATCTGGTGAGACTCGGAGACGGGAGACTCGACACACCGCACAGAGCAGCGTCCCCACCACATAATCCCATTAACAGGGGGCCTCCACTCTCGAGGGAGGGCAGAGCCACACGGGGAAAATGATAATTAAAAGTAAATAATGGGAAACGAGGCCCTGGTGCCTCTGTCACGGCCCTGAGCGTGAGTGTGGTCCCAGCAGACAGCGGTAGGCCTCTGTCTTGGATCCCCTGTGAGGAGGCTTGGAAGCCAAAGCCTTTGAGGGGCTGGCTGGCCAATCCTGCTTGGGAGTGGCATTTAGGGAGCAGGTGAGGGATGGCAAAGGCCTGTGGTGTGCTGGGAAGCTAGCAGAAGCTCCCTGACACTGGACACGGACCCTTTGGAGATTTTATAAGCTTTTTTTTTTAATATTAATTAATTAATTTGGTTGCCCAGGTCTTAGTTCCACGGTGTGGAATCTAGTTCCCTGACCAGGAATCCAACCCAGGCTGCCTGCATTGGGAGCTGAGAGTCTTAGCCACTGGACCACCAGGGCAGTCCCAGCTTGGGAGCTTTTTTTATATGCATCTCTCTTGCTAAACTAATATTTAAGGAAAGATGTAGCATGAATGAATGAATGAACACAGCAGTAGAATGTCTGGGTGAATGGTCCCTTTGAATTTCCCCTGAAAGCAACACATCTGCATCATCGAGGACTTGCAAACACTCAGTAACCCAGACCTGAGTCAAGTCAAGTGAATTAAAATTTCTTGGGGTGGGAGGTTTTGAAACCCAGACATCAGGGTTTGACGTGCTCCGCTAGGTGACTCTAAACGCATGGCCAAAGCTGAGAACTTTTGATTGGATGGTCCCTTACAGTCTCCTTTAGCTAGATTTACAGGTTTTTATCATGAACTTATGCAGTAGAAAGAATAGCCAGAGGGACTTAGGATGAGTAGAATCTGATCTTACCTCCAGCAATAACTTGCTTTGTGGCTTCTGGAGAGTAACCTAAGCGCTCCAAATCTCAGTGTCTTCATCCATTAAAAAAGATGACGTGTATATTGAATCCCTCTGCTGTTCACTTGAAACTATCACAACATTGTTAATTGGCTATACACCAATACAAAGTAAAAAGTTTAAAACAAAACAAAAAAAGATGAGATCTTATTATTAGATCCCTTTGGTTTTGACAGCTCTCTGATTTTAAAACTTCATGACCCAGAACTCATATAGTAGAACCACCAGCATAAATATTTACAGGGTGCCTTTTCTGTGTTCCAAGATGTCATCTAGTAAGAAGCAGAGAGCTGCTGCTGCTGCTACTAAGTCGCTTCAGTCGTGTCCGACTCTGTGCGACCCCATAGATGGCAGCCCACCAGGCTCCCCCGTCCCTGGGATTCTCCAGGCAAGAACAATGGAGTGGGTTGCCATTTCCTTCTCCAATGCATGAAAGTGAAAAGTGAAAGTGAAGTCGCTCAGTCATGTCCGACTCAGTGACCCCATGGACTGCAGCCTACCAGGCTCCTCCGTCCATGGGATTTTCTAGGCAAGAGTACTGCAGTTGGGTGCCATTGCCTTCTCCACCATCACCTTCTAGGTCCCTATAAATCCTCTTATAGTCTGCATAGATGCTGAGTAGATGGACAGACAGACAATCAGTCAGTGCAGATAAGCAGTATAGACAAGCGTTAGAGCATCTGACACTATTATCATTTCCTTCCAGCATCTCTGGTTACTGACAAAGCCTGACACAGGAGGGATCCAATAACTATTGGCTGAGTGACTGAATGAGCGAGTGAATGAATGGTGTCTCTCATGGGTGAATCAAAGTGTGGCTTGTCTTTGGAAATTGACTATTTCTGCCTCACTAGATATTAAATAATCACCTTCCCCACAAATTTCCAGGAGGCAAACGGCTGCACTGAATTGTGCTTGATGGTTTCTAATATTCCAACCCAGCTACACAAGTCCAAGGATTCTATCAATATGCAAATGTATGGCTTTGGAGCCCAGAGTGATATGGCTTCTCCTCCAGGAAGGACGCGTTTGCACCCAGGGAGATTTTAGTCTCTGTCACTAGGTAGAGAGATCTTTATAACTCCTCAAAAAATGGTCTTCCCTTTTATTTAAATGTGTTTTACCCATTTTCTAAAGTCAGTAGGAGAGAGTCTGGGTGGAAATCTGGCAGGCCTGGAACACTGGCAGGATAGTAGAAAGCCATTTTAAATTAATTCCCTGGAAATCATTGTGAAGGATGCACTGCAGCATGACGGTGGGTTTGTGAGCAAGGAGGGAGATTTCAGGTCATGGTCACTCTCAGGCTCCTTCAGCTGATGACTGCTGGGTGCAAAAAACCGCTAATGTGTGTGATGGTCACCAGCCCCCAAAAAACCGCTAATGTGTGTGATGGTCACCAGCCCCCAGCCTCTCACTTGCAGTGGTGCTAGTGATGAAAACGCTCTTTGGAAGGAAGCAGTCAGCAGGATTCTTCCTTATTTGCAAAGACAGTAAGTGGTACAATTCCAACCCAGCAGTAGCAGCTGGCACCAGCCCCATCTACTTCCCAGGCCCTGGGAGGTTAGAAAATGGTCCAGAAGTCACTCAGTGTGAGCCAGTGATGTGCAGGACCACTGGGGAGTTTCAGGCCGGTGATGGCTCACTGAAGCAGTGTGGCTGAGACCCCAGGGCTGGGCAAGAGGTTAACCCAGAGAAGTCGGGCCAGAGGGGAGGTGGGACTCAGGGCGGAGCAGACCATCAGCATGTGAGCTCAGCACCTGCTTCCAGGTCAGCCTTCTTCTTTTATACTTAAGGCAATAAATCTGTTTATTAAATGCAATAAATCTTTTATACTTTTATATAAAATAGGCCTTTTATACTTAAGGCAATAAATCTGTTTATTTGATTAAGAAGTATTCAATTGTGTTACTAAATTTCCCAGTATATTTTAAAATTAATTTTTATTGGAGCATAGTTGCTTTACAATGTTGTGTTAGTTTCTGCTGTACAGCAAAGTGAATCAGCCACAAGGATACATATATCCCTTCCTTTTTGGATTTCCTTCCCATTCAGGTCACCACAGACTATCCATAGAGCTCCCTGTGCTACGCAGTGTCTTCTCATTAATTATGTATTTCATGCAAGTATCAGTATTGCATATGTATCAATCCCAGCCTCCATACCTGCCGCCCCCACTTCCCCTTATATCCATATATTTGTTCTTTGTCTCTATTTCTGCTTTGCAAATAGGCTCATCTAGACCTTTGAAGAGGCCCACGTGCATGAAAAACACAGGATCCCCAGGGTATTCACATTGCACCCCCCCCAGCCTCTTTATGTCATTGGCTGAGAGATGACAGAGCAGCCATAGACTCCAGGCTGGCTTGTCTGGTGGAAGAGCTGCTACGGAGCCACCCAGACGCCCTGAGAGGCTAGCTGGCCATCAGGCTGAACTGGGTTCTTATTCTTAATAAAAGAACAGACTGAGAGATGGACTGCTAGGGTCAATTGGTTTAAAATATAAAATCAGCACCAGCCATTAAATTCTCACTCTCCCTACATCCCTGAAGATGATTTTACTTTTGAGCAGATCTTTTCTGTGTGAAATAATTCTTGGTCTTAAATGTCATGTTTATACCCTGAGGCTTGTAATGCTTGGGGTGCAGTAGTAATGAATCAGATACATTATTAATACACAAGTACAATGACACACTGGGGTCTTTCAGGGAAATTCACACAGGTATGCAGAGTACTCCAAAGAGCCTGGATGTGAATGCAAAGCAAGGCTGAGAAATTCAGGGTGAGACGTACCTTACTGAAATTAACCTGCTGAAATTAAAACCTGAAACAGTAGACCCAGCTGAATCAAAATTAGGCGACATAGCCTCACGTGCTCCTGAATTTCCAAATGCCCACACAGCCTGAAGCCTGAATAAGAAATATTTAGAAATGTAATAGGCACTATGCCCAGTTAAAAAAATACCAGGGAGGGTCAGGTAAAATATTAGGAAGTTCCAGAGACTCCGAAACCCACTCGAAGTCCATGAAAATAGACAGACCGACACTTATCCAACTAATATTCATTGAGTGCTTGCTATAGTTTAGGCTGTGTTAAGAATGGACCCTTGGCCTAGAAACTCAACTCTAAGTGTTCAAGCTGCGAGGAGCTTGCGTGGGGCATGCATGCTCTGATTTTGCCCGGAATAGGACTCCTGTCAAAGACACAGCCCTGGGTTGCTCTCCACCTCCAAAGCCTCTAGTATGGTCCGGAAAAAAGCAAGCTGGGCCTAATTCTAAGCCTGCTCAGTCAATAGAGCGCTGTAGGACTTGAGGATAATTCCCAGATAGCGCAGTAGTAAAGAAGCCGCCTGCCAATGCAGGAGACGCAAGAGACGTGGTTCAGTCTCTGGGTTGGGAAGATCCCCTGGAGGAGGGCGTGGCAATCTGCTCCAGTATTCTTGCCTGGAAAACTCCATGCACAGAGGAGTCTGGTGGGTCTGTGGGTAGCAAATAGTCGGACACAACTGAGCGTGTGTGCATGTATTCTCAGACTCAGGTTCCTTGCCTGTCCTTGATGAATTGTTGTAAATACTCTTTAAATTCCTTTTCCACCTTTAATAGCCAATGAAATTCTTGGATTGCACTCAGAAGTCAATTGCTTTTGTCTTTAATACATATTAACAAAGCCTCTAAAACATGGAGAATCCGAGAAGGGACACATCCCAGATGTAAAACTGTCATTTCTCCCTTTTCAGGGGTTTTCAGAACTGATCCTGCTAGGTAATCCTGGGGGCAACTGGCTACTATTATGGGGGTCCTAGGGGCTGGAGGGACAGACGCTGTACCCCAGGCCACGCCATGTGACGCCAGGGAAAACCTGGGATCAGTGCATCTGAAATGCACTCAACAATGGTGACCAGCCTCTGCTGTTTCTCTGGACGGATTCACTCGGTGTGATCCAGAATAAATCCTCTGTGCTTCAGTGTCTCTGGGTTTAGCTGTGGTGGTTACATAACCCACAAATGTAGAATTTTCCAGCCACTAATGAGAGCACTTTGCATTTAGAAATAGGAAAGCTTTCTGAATTGTAAATAAAAGAGGAGAGAGAAGATGAATCAGCTGGGTTCTCACAGTGTTGAAATGGAAGCAGTCCCTCTTTGCGGGCTCTCTCTCCTGGTTCCCAACTCCTGCCTTCCTGGTGCACAGCCTGCCCCCACAGCCTGCGACTCAGAGAAGCTGCAGCCCAGCCCTACCCACAAGCTGGAATCTTCTCCCACCACCTGGAAGGAAGCAAGATTAAAGGCAGCTGCTTAATCCTGCTGCAAAGCTCCTTAAGTATTTCTATCAGGGTCAGCTCAGTCCGTGCTCACTCAACTCATCTCTGGAAAAATATGCCAATTTAGGCCCTTCTGCTGACTGTGGAATTGAGAGAAGTGAGGGCTGGATTTGATCAGGAGAGGGTGGGGAGAGAGACAGGTGGTGGAGAGAATGCTCACCCATCCCCTTCCTGTGCAGAGAGGGGTTCCTGTTCCCACCCCTGAGTGGTTTTGGTTTCACCCTGACTGGCTTTGTCTCCCCCTCAAAAGGATTCTGAAAGAATTCACCACATCTATATGGAGCACTTACTGTGTTCCTGGAACTGGACTGGCTCATCCCTGGGAGCACAGCCCGGCAAGGGGGACAGCTGGTCAGATAGGCAGCTGCCAACAGAGCAGAGTGTGGTACTTGCCATGAGGCAGGTTTGGAAAACCACGGATGCTCATAAACAGGCATGGAGCAGAGCATAGTTGGGCTGGAAAGCTTCCCAGAGGAAGCCATATTTAAGCTCTAAGCCAACAGATACATTGTAGATAGAAAGTGAGCAAAAGTGGGGGTGAGAGGGTAGGGGAGTAGCTACAGATAACAAAGCTGTCAGTGGGATGAAGGGTCATGTGGGATGAAGGGTCATGTGGGATGAAGGGTCATTGGGGTTAAGAAGAGCTTTCTCAGCCAAGTACAGAGTGGAAACTTGATCCTATCCCGAGAGCAATAGAAACCCATGAAAGTGGAGACCACCAAGATGGCATTTGCCTTGTAACAGATCCCTGACTGCTGAGTAGAAAAAAAGACTGGAGAAGAGTGAAAGGAGGCTGGGACTTCCTGGGGTCCAGTGCTTAAGACTCTGCCCTTCCAAACCAGGGGGTGCTGGTTCCATCCCTGGCCAGGGAACTATGATCCCACACGCTGCATGGCACGGCCGAAAAATAAAGGAGGACCATCTACAGGCATCACCCACAGTGTGTTGGTACAGGGGGTGGCAGTGGAGGGAAGATGTGGCTGGTTGTGAGAGACACAGTGAGGGTGCATCCTCAGGACTCGCCTGGCGGCTACCTGGATGTGATGGTTGAGGAGGAGGAAGGGATCAAGAGGAAAGTCCAGGTTTCCAGAATGGGCACCAGGGCGGGTGCAGCAGCTCAGAACAAAGGGCAGCTGTGGGACCACGCAGAGACGAAGGTCAGTGTCGGGCATCACAGAGGCATTGTGCACAGAAAGCCACAGAGAGTTCAGAGGGGCTTCAGCGGGGTGCCTCTCACCTCCCCATTCTGTCTTTGAGTTTTCTTTTGGTTTATTTTTTTTTTCACTTTTTTTTGCACTGGATTAAGAGCAGGGCAAGTTTAAGAATGTCTGTTAGCAGGGGTCCTCAACCTTTTGGTTCCGGGGACTGGTTTCATGGAAGACAGTTTTTCCAGGGACAGGGGAGGGGATGGCTTTGGGATGATTCAAGGGTATTACACTTATTGTGCAATTTATTTCTATTATTATTACATCAGCTCCATCTCAGATCATCAGGCATTAGATCCTGGAGGTTAGAGATCCCTGCGTTTTAGGATCCAGGCTATTGATGCATGCGTGCTCATGCGTGCTCAGTAGCATAGTTGTGTCTGACTCTTTGCAACCCCATGGACTGTAGCCTGACAGGCTCCTCTGTCCAAGGGATTTCCCAGGCAGGAGTACTGGAGTAGGTTGCTGTTTCTGACTCCAGGGGATCTTCCTGACCCAGGGATTGAGTCTGTGTCTCTTGGGTCTCCTGCATCGGCAGGTGGATTCTTTACCACTGCACCACCTGAGAAACTCCCAACTATTGATAAAGCATTTATAAAAAGCTGGGGAAAAGCAAGTAGTGGAAATGCACTGCATGAAAGGGTTGTAGAGCCTCAGTTTTCACGTGACCACCCGGATGAGTGATAGGCGTGTGTTTGTGTGTACTCACAATCTGGTCTCCCAGAGAATGAGCTGGGGGAGGTACCTAACGGGAGGGAGGCTGAGGAGGGATCCCAGATGCAAGCTTGCATGGCTTGATAATGATCAGAAAGAGCAAGCAAACTGCACAATCAGGAAGTTTTCAGCTGAAGAGCAAAAAAGGAAAACACCAGGGAAAATAGCACAATCATTGCAGGAAAACCCGAGGGGAGAAGAGGGACCGTGTGTGCCCACTTTGTGCTGGTGATTTATTACAACATGGCCACATTCTTCCTGACAAGAGAGGAGAAGAGGGCTGTATGAGGCCTTCTAGAAGGTACATTAGCTTCAGAAAGTTACCGTGTTGTGGTTCATTCAAAGTTTCATTAGGCGTTAAATGACAGATAATAGTAATAATGTTAATCATACATGACTAACATTTATTTAACTCTTACTCAGTGCTTGACCCTAAGCTCAACACATTACCTCCTTTAATATGCTATGTGATCTATTACAAAGGAGAATGAAGGTCAGAAATTTTAAGCGACTCGTATAAGATCTTATGACAGTTAAGCAGCAAATGAGAACCTAGGTCTTTGTGATTCCAGAGGTTCTGATCTTAATCACATCCTTCCTACTGATTGCATCACAGATGTTACAACCAGGTTCGTAGAAGAATAAGAGATGATGAACAAAACTGTATAAACCTAATAATTTCCAACATCATTTTAAATGAATTAGTGAGATTCAGTGAAACTCTATGTGAATCAGCTATTTGCATCAAAACTCCTTTTGTTTCCTCATCGGCAAGTTCAGTCACTAAGTCACATCGGACTTTCTGTGAACCCGTGGACTGCAGCACGCCACACTCGCCTGTTTTTCACTATATTCACTATCTGAGTTTGCTCAGATTCATGCCCATTGAGTCAGTGATGCCATCCAATTGTCTCATCCTCTGTCACCTCCATTTCCTCCTGCCCCCAATCTTCCCCAGCATCAGGGTCTTTCCCAATGAGTCAGCTCTTCACATCAGATGGACAAGGTATTGGAGCTTCAGCTTTGGCATCAATCCTTCCAATGAATATTACGGTTAATTTCCTTAAGGACTGACTGGTTTTATCTCTTTGCTGTCCAATCAAACATTGCCCACAGAAAATTCCAAAACATTCTTTAGGATAAAGCATGGACATCTCTTTTGCTGAGCATCCCATATTCCAGCAAAGGCCATAAATTCCTCTGTTCTCCATTCTTTACCCAATCCATTCTTTACAGAAGCTCAGTTTATGATACGGCTTACTTATTAGCTTATGAGAAAGACTCATCTTATTTATCTTTGTGTCTTTATCACCAAGAAAACTGCTTTGAACTTAGTAAATTTTCAATAAATATGTTTTGAAGGAGTAAAACAAATATGATAGGATGATAAAGCATGGATGCTATTAACCAACGTATAAAATTAATTTGCTGTCATGATAACAATCATCTGGTTATGGAAGAAGTATATAAAATACATTAGACTCAATTGACAAATATGTTTGGTAAATCCTTAGTTCTGAATATTATGTGATTAATTACAAGCAATGAGCACCCCCAAAGGCATGGCTTTGATGATGCATTTTATTATTGTCAACATATCTTTCTTATCACACAGTTGGCAATCATCTCCATATATAAGACTCAGCTTATTAGAGCCAAATCCACAGTTGTGTGTAGGGAAAATCTAAAACATCCCTATAGGTACCAAGGGATCTTGTGTCCTGGTCCAAGCTTTTTAAATAGTCAGGCTCTTTAGGTCTAGCCTCATCGCTTTCTGTCCCTTTTCAAACGTCTGTTTCTCTTTCATCACTGTAGATGCAGGTCCTTAAAGCTGCTAAATGCCTCCTTGATCTGGATGCAAGTGCACTTATTTTCCCTTGGTCAAATCTCCCTTCCCCACTTTGCCCTGCTACCCTCAATCTTGGCTCAGATGCTGATTCCTCCAAGAAGTCCTCAATATTTATCTTACAGCCACGCCCCTTCCTTGGTCCCGTGGAGATACTCCTGTGCATCCCCATGGTCCCTCCCTGACACTTTAGAATAACCTTGGTGAAGTGATGTCCTGAGGTTCTTTCTTCCTCTGTGTTCCAAGCTCTAACCTCTGTCTCATTCACTGCTGGGTCTCCAGGACATCACATGATGCCCCATGCATGTTGTTTGGAGGAGGACTTTCAAGAGAATGGAAGGATGGAGAAATAGAGTGATGGAAGGCTGGCCACTCTAGGGCCACTCTGTCATTTTCTAATGTTGGGGACAAATATGAAGTGCTTATCAACCATCCAGTTTCAGGTCCGGCATCTATCCCCATAGCTGAATGTTTAGCTGGAGTCGATGCAAACCTCATTATTTGCTGGGAGGATAAATCAATTTCACTACTCTCGTATGTCGGAGAAGGCAATGGCAACCCACTCCAGTACTCTTGCCTGGAAAATCCCATGGACGGAGGAGCCTGGTAGGCTGCAGTCCACGGGGTCACTAAGAGTCGGACATGACTGAGCGACTTCACTTTCACTTTTCACTTTCATGCATTGGAGAAGGAGATGGCAACCCACTGCAGTATTCTGGCCTGGAGAATCCCAGGGACGGGGGAGCCTGGTGGGCTGCCGTCTATGGGGTCGCACAGAGTCAGACACGACTGAAGCGACTTAGCAGCAGCAGCACTCTCATATGTAATAGATATTAGCCCACACACAATGATGACATCCTTATTAGAAGAAAAAGGAAGGGAAGAATAAGAAAGAAGGCGGGGGGGGGGGGGGGAGACTGATTCTCTTCCTTTACTACTGCAGAAAAAACCAGTGGAAGGCAAGAGTCTGGGGGAAGAAAATGGAGTTTTCAAGTCAAGGTACCCATATGCCGTCACACATGTGGGATCTAAAATATGCCACAAATGAACTTATCTCTGAAGCAGAAATAGACCCACAGACACAGAGAACAGACTTGTGGTTTCCAAGGGGTGGGGGGCACAGAGGGATCATTGGGAGTTTGGGATCAGCACATACAAACGGTATTTGGAGAATGGATAACAACAAGGTCCTACTGCATAGCACCGGGGACTATATTCAACATTCTGTGATAAACCATAATTGAAAAGAACATAAAAAACAATATAGGGACTTCCCTCGTGGTCCAGTGGTTAAGACTTCACCTTCCAATGCAAGAGACGCAGGTTCCATCCCTGCTCTGGTAACTGATATCCCACCCACCTGACACAGGGAAGCTAAGCCCATTCACTGCAACTAGAAAAACTCCCTTCTCTAGCTGAGAGGCCACAACTAGACCAAGCCCACATGCTACAGTGAAGACCCAGCACAGCCAAAACAAACAAAAGAATGTATATACGTATATATATATATATATATATAATATATAAAACTGAATCACTTTGCTGTACAGTAGAAATTAGCACAACACTGTAAATCAACTATACTTCAATAAAATAAATTAAAAAAAAGAAATTGGAACTATCTCAAACATCACAACCATAGAGATGTGCTGTGCTGTGTTGCTCAGTTATGTCTGACTCTTTGTGACCCCATGGACTGTAGCCCTGCAGGCTCCTCTGTCCATGGGGATTCTCCAGGCAGGAATACTGGAGTGGATTTCCATGCCCTTCTCCAGGGGATCTTCCCAACCCAGGGATCAAACCCAGGTCTCCCGCATTGCAGGCAGATTCTTTACTGTTTGATCCACCAGGGAAGCCCAAGAATACTGGAGTGTGTAGCCCGTTCCTTCTCCAGGGGATCTTCCCAACCCGGGAATCAAATCATGGTCTCCTGCATTGCAGGTGGATTCTTTACCAGCTGAGCTACCAGGGAAGCCCAACTATAAAGATAGTTCCATTTAATAAGTGATGCACCTATGTAATTGCAAAAAATAAAAAATCAGGGTACCATCTTTTACATGGTTACTCTACAAGCACTGTGACATCGTTAGGCTTGGGATAGATAAAGCCATGGAATATTTTGGTTTGCTAACCATCAAAGCTAGTGGAAGTGATAGAATTCCAGTTGAGCTATTTCAAATCTGAAAAGATGATGCTGTGAAAGTGCTGCACTCTATATGCCAGCAAATTTGGAAAACTCATCAGTGGCCACAGGACTGGAAAAGGTCAGTTTTCATTCCAATCCCAAAGAAAGGCAATGCCAAAGAATGCTCAAACTACAGCACAATTGCACTCATCTCACACACAAGTAAAGTAATGCTCAAAATTCTCCAAGCCAGGCTTCAACAGTAAGCAACCATGAACTTCCAGATGTTCAAGCTGGGTTTAGAAAAGGCAGAGGAACCAGAGATCAAATTGCCAACATCCATTGGATTATCGAAAAAGCAAGAGAATTCTAGAAAAACATCTATTTCTGCTTTATTGACTATGACAAAACCTTTGACTGTGTGGATCACAACAAACTGTGGAAAATTTTTCAAGAGATGGGAATACTAGACCACCTGATCTGCCTCTTGAGAAACCTTTATGCAGGTCAGGAAGCAACAGTAAGAATTGTACATTTGGAACAACAGGTTCCAAATCGGGAAAGGAGTATGTCAAGGCTATATATTGTCACCCTGCTTATTTAACTTATATGCAGAGTACATCATGAGAAACGCTGGGCTGGATGAAGCAAAAGCTGGAATCAAGATTGCCAGGAGAAATATCAGTAACCTCAGATATGCAGATGACACAACCATTATGGCAGAAAGTGAAGAAGAACTAAAGAGCCTCTTGATGAAAGTGAAAGAGAAGAGTGAAAAAGTTGGCTTAAAACTCAACATTCAGAAAACTAAGATCATGGCATCTGGTCCCATCATTTCATGGCAAATAGATGGGGAAACAATGGAAACAGTGACAGACTTTATTTTGGGGGGGCTCCAAAATCACTGCAGTTGGTGACTGAAGCCCTGAAAGTAAATGATGCCTACTCCTTAGAAGAAAAGTTATAACCAACCTAGACAGCATATTAAAAAGCAGAGACATTACTTTGCCGACAAAGGTCCATATAGTCAAGATTATGTTTTTTTCCAGTAGTCATGTATGGATGTGAGAGTTGGAAAAGAAAGCTGAGCACCAAAGAATTGATGCTTTTGAACAGTGGTGTTGGAGAAGACTCTTGAGAGTCCCTTGGACTGCCAGGAGATCCAACCAGTCCATTCTAAAGGAGATCAGCCCTGGGTGTTCTTTGGAAGGAATGATGCTAAAGCTGAAACTCCAGTACTTTGGCCACCTCATGTGAAGAGTTTACTCATTGGAAAAGACTCTGATGCTGGGAGGGATTGGGGGCAGGAGGAGAAGGGAACGACAGAGGATGAGATGGCTGGATGGCATCACTGACTCAAGGACATGAGTTTGAGTAAATTCCAGGAGTTGGTGATGGACAGGGAGGCCTGGCGTGCGGCAGTCCATGGGGTCCCAAAGCGTTGGACATGACTGAGCGACTGAACTTAAGTGAACCATCTCATACAACTAAATTTCATACTAGCATCACCATCCACTGCAAATATTTGATCCAGGGACATTACAATGACTTTTTTAGGAAACCTCATAAAATATGTAGATTATCTCAGGGCTGAAGGTGAAAAATAATTATATCTTTAAAGTCCATTGCAAACTCCAGATGCTGCCACAGCTGTATTTTAATATTCCAGTACTAGGACAATAGTGGATCTTGCTCAGGGCTTCTTATCTTCCCTTCACATACCAGGGCTGTCAATGCCATTGGCAATTTTACATGTAAATGAGCCTATCCATCACTCCTTACTTTGCAGCAACTCACTTCTGAGCCTGCCATAGAGTTACACCATTAAATCTCTCTGCTTTACAATATACATCATGACATATTTGACATCAATCAGCTGTGTCAGCCTGCTCACTGTAAACCATAAACTTGCTCTGCAGCCCTCTCTGCACGGGGTGATTAAACCTGCTTGGGGTAGCCTCCTGATTCCAGTGATAAATGGCAATTCATTTCCTCCTCGCTTTTCTCCGACCTGTTCCCAGCCTCTGTCCCAAGCTCTTCACCTGCCTGCTGGAGGAGGCAGTGGCCAGTGGAAAGTGTGCACTGAATGTGAATCTGTGCCTTCACGTTCAACTCCGGGCTCACACCCTCGTTGTTGGGCTCTGGGTTGCGACTTTGCCATTTTAAAATGACGAGGAGAAGCTGCACCCTTTTTTTTAAGCTGCAGGGACACAAGCGATGGGTATGTAAGGTTCTCCTGAGGACAGCTTTCCTGCTTGAAGAGAAAGACAGACCCGAGCAATGGTTGTCACTCCCTAGAGATGAATGCGAACTACACGCACGTGTGATTTCTGCCAGGTCTCCTCTCACTATATCCAATTCCTGTCCAAGAAATCACATCAGAGATAATGTGAGTGAAAAATGACACTGTTATATGTATAACTTAGAATGTGTTCTAACAAGAGTATAACTTGTTGTTATATTCTTTATTTGCAAACCAGCTCTTTATTAGAAGTAATATGTTACATGTATTGTATGGGGATGTCACATCACACAATAGGGTTGATGGCAACACACCAGGGTATCATGACCTTCTAGCTGAAATCTGCCAGACATGATGATACTTTGTTTTCCAGCAAGAAAAGCCAAGAGGATTTTAGTAATATGAAGAGATACTCCACTGAACTGACTAGGCAATTCATCTGATCACTCCAGAAGTCCTTTTGCCCTTCCTTCTGTTGAGTCTGAGATAACAGTTACTTATTCTGCTTCCTGGCACGGGGGCCAGGCCATCTGCTGGCCAGTGGAAGCGGCCTCGATCATGTGTGCACTCCAGAACATCTCCTAGGCCATTAATCAGAAGGCTCTTTGGACCCAACAAAACGCAGAGTGGTAAGCACTCTTTATCCACACGTACCCTGCTTTAGCCACAGACCTAGCACCTAGCCACCTGTCACTTGCTCTGATTTTGATCAGTCTGGCTGCTCACACCCCCTTTTTCTAATGACCTCATCCATCTACTGAGCCCATAGTGGTTTGTCCAAACCAGGGAGGGCAAATCCATCTGGAAAGAGCAGAGTGGAGACTGGGCTGTCGATTTAAGTGACAAATCAGATTCAATGTCATGGCACTTACAAGGTGCCCACAAAAATAAAAGGATATCTTTGGGGCAGGAGGGGGAGGAAAGAGAAATATAAGGCAGCAGCGTGGAGACGGGGAACAGGAGTGAGTCTTTAGGGGGATTCAGCAGTAAAAGGAGGGGCTGGGCGGAGAACAGGAGGGAGGAGAGAAGCAGAGAGCCAGGGAGGGGCAGGAAGGGAACAAAGGAGAAAGTTAGCCTCTTGCTTTCATTCTTGGGACACCCAGAGTAATGAGCCCTCTTTTTGGAGAAGACGAATGGGCAGCTGCAGAGATTATGAGTGAGGTTTTATTGCAGATCAATAAATCTGCGTCACAGATCCCCATCTGGAGGGAGTTTTAATTTAAAGGAAAGAGTGATGAGCTCACGACGACAATAAATCAAAAAGTTGTATATTCACGTATGCATTAACCTTCTATCAAAGCACACATCGGCATCGAGGCAGGGTGTGGAACCAAAGCTGGTAGGTGGTGTGGAAGGACAGCCACTGGGAGCCCACAGCCCACCTCCTCTGGGACACAGTCAAAGGAGCTGCTGCCTCATTCTGACTCTGGCTCCCAGGTTTCTGATGAGAACAGAGGGAAAGCCAAGGATGTATATCCCAGCCGTTATCTGGAATCGCTGGTTGTCACCTGAGGACAGCGGCCTCAGATCAAAATCAGGGGAAAGGAGATTTCAAAGCAACAAAACTGAGACAGCAGCTGGCAAAACCCGGAATGGGGCACAGTCAGGGAATTCCAAGAGCTGTGTGCAAGCACAATTTAAGTGCTGGAGGAAACTCAGAAATCCTCCCTGTTGGTGCCAGTTGACTGTTTTGGATTCTCCCCTCTGTGGTCCTCCTGTCTGGCAACCAGAGCCCTCAGTGAGGTCATGACAGTGGCTGGCAGCTTGGGGAGGCGTGGGCAAGAATTAACCCCAGTAGCTCCCCTGGGCAGGCAGTATGGCTGTGCAGAACTGTGACTTGAAAAAATGAATCCTACACAGTTGTAATCAGCTACCAAGATATCCCAGGATTCCACATATAGCATATGTTCATATAGCATATTTGTTTTTCTGACTTCACTCTGTATGACAGACCCTAGGTTTCTCCACATCTCTACAAATGACCTAATTTCGTTCCTTTTTAGGGCTGAGTAATATTCCATTGTGTATATGTACCACATCTTCTTTATCCATTCATCATTTGCAGGGTAGACATAGAGATGCAGACATGGAGAATGGACAGGTAGACACAGGAGGGAATGGGAGAGTGGGACGAACGGGAAGCGGCACAGACACATGTCCACTGCCATGTGTAAAATGTAGAGCCAGTGGGAAGCCGCTGTGTAGCTCGGGGAGCTCAGCACAGGGCCCTGTGACGACCTAGAGGGATAGGGGTGGAAGGAAGGCTCAAGAGGGAGGGGATATATGCATACATATAGCTGATTCACTTTGCTGTACAGCAGAAACTAACACAACATTGTAAAGCAATTATACTCTCATAAAACCTAAGATACTGCAGGAAAGCCGGTGTGTGGAGAGGACACTCCACTCACCTGCTAACCAGCCGGTGCTGTTGTTACCTCATGATCTACTGACTGTGCTGTTCTTCCAAAGACTTTTATAGAAATCAGGAAGGCACTAAAGAAGTGAACACCGAGTGTCCACCACCAAATCAATCAATGTGTGCAAGCATTTTATCCATATGGGATTGTGTGTGTGTGGCCACTGAAGCAGACGTATCCACTTATAGTATATGTATCTGCTAATGCCTGTATTTTGGGGGCTTCATTGCTGGCTCAGACAGTAAAGATAATCCACGGCAATGCAGGAGACCTGGGCTCGATCCCTGGTTGGGAAGATCCTCTGGAGAAAGGAATGGCAATTCATTGCAGTATTCTTACCTGAAGAATCCCACGGACAGAGCTGGTGGGCCACAGTACGTGGGGTCACAGAGTGGGACATGACCGGGTGACTAAGCACACAATGCCTGTATTTTCTAAGACATGAATGGACATCTCTAGTAGCACTTACACTGCTAAGTAGGTTCAATGAATCTGATATTAGTGATGAGGAAATTGAGATTCAAAGGGATCAAGAAGCCAGGATTCCAGTCCTGACCTGTCTGACCTCATTGGCTGGCTTTTTCTTCTACCCCACTGGCTTCTTGGTGTGTGTGTGTGCACATGCAGCACACGTGCATTCTTCTACAGACTTGAAACATTTCCTCCCTTCCAAGCTAGTTCCTAATACGCTCCTCCTGCTTCATGGGGATAACTCAGTACAAGCCTTGCATGAGCTGTTTCCCACTGGGACACCCTCTGTGATCTGACTCACGCTTAGACACCTAGCTCATGTCATAGCACCTTCCCTGGACAACATCCGCTCCACACAACACAGCAAATCCTTCCTTCTTTTCTGCCTTGTAGGTATCTCCATCAAAGCACTTTTTTCTCTTCATTGAATTCACCTTTTTACAGGCATGATTTGTGTTTGTAGTTTACAGGGATTAGGGGTTCTACTTATATCATGCTTAGTGGAGTGTATGACTCAAAATAGGTCATGCTGTTCCCAGAACTCCAGTCCAGGATGCCTTATAACCAGTCTGCCAATCCTTGATGATCATTAGAGACCTGTGTACTCTCCAGGAGCCCTCCCCACCACTGCCTTCATCCTCCTTAAGACAGAGACTTGTGCCCACTCATCAGCACAGAACTGTTTATGAAGTCAGCTAGAATCCCATTCCAGAGATGAGTAAAGTGAGTCACAGGGAGAACACAGCCTGGCTCTCACTACCCAGTGAGTCATCTGAGCCACCAAACAGGACCCTGGACTTCTGAATCATTAACAGCTCAACCTCAGCTCCCTGATGTCTTAAATCAAATTCAAGGAAGGATGCCTCCAAAGTGTTCATTTGCAGCTTAAAACTTTCCAAGCCTCTGCTGAATATATTGAAAATGATAGCCAGTTTTAGAAAAGACTATGATATCATGAATGATTTTTCACATGTCAGTGCACATTGTTGGAAGGCACCAGTTATAATCCTTATGGAGATAATTCCTATACAATCCTCCTGGACGGATACAGAGGGAGAAGGTACAAAGAGGAAACTTTGATGATAACAACAACAAAGTTATTAAATGCCTAATAGGTGTCCATGGATTCAGATACAACTTAGCGACTGAACACCAACAACAATAGCAACAATGGGCCAGATAATTTTCTAGCCAGGGACTATGCCGGTGAATAAAAGGAGTACCTATTCTCAGGAGGCCCACACTCCATGTAACATCTTTATACCAACAGCAACCAGCAGCATTTACTGGGGACCTCCTGTGAGCCAGGTGCCCTTGCTAGCACTTTGCACCTGCAGCAGTAGGTTGCCACAGCAGGAGTGGGCACTTTGCAGGTAAACACTGGGCACAGAAAATTTACCTAACCTGTATGAGGAAGCAAGGGGGACAGCCAATCTGAATCAAGTGCCCAGGCTCCTAATTCTTCTCATAATGTTTCTCCTATTTGGAGTAATCTCTCTTATGCTCACTGTTTTCCTCCCTGGAGGGGACTTTTGCTGAATTTCGAAGTAGCCCTGTAACTACTCTCCCAGTTGCCAATCTATCCACTCTGACCACATTCCAGCCATGATGGTTTTCCAAAAAGGCCACATTTACTGGTCCAGACTTCATTCCACGTTCCTACCATGGCTCCTTCAAGTCATAGCCTTGGGAGTTGCTGGAACCATCCACCTCCTCTTTGCTCTCCCAGACTTTTCCTTCATCCAGATAGTTCCCTTCCCCTCTTAGCTGATGGCATCCTTGTGTTTCGTTCCAAGATCAGAAAAACTATCAGATAAAACCTGCTCCACAGCCTGCAGCTCCACCCATCCCGTAATCCAATTTATTAACTCCTTTCAGGATGAGCCCATCAGCACATTCCCTATGTCTCCATTATGGTGTCTGTTTCCTAATAAGTATTTAGTAACGGTTTATGTGTTTTCCTCCTCCATCAAAATTCGTGAAGTTAAAAGCATAGACTGTGTAATTCATCTTGTAATCCCTGCAGTGCTGAGCGCCATGCCTGGAAATATAACAAGAGCTTAATAAATATTAGTTGAATTGCATTGGTTCTTTCTATTATCAGATGGTGTATTATCACATCTGGGAAATGGCTGGTGCGATGTGGTGTATGTGAAGAGCATTAAACCAGCACACATGAAATCTGGAGTCTGCTCCTTGTTCTGCCAGGAGTTTGCCGTGTGACATTAAGCAAATCCCTTGTCCTCTCTGAGCCTCATTATCACATCTAAAATAAGAGAGTGGCAGTAGACAGTGTGAATTCCACCACGTTACATTATGAAGTCCTCAAAATCCTCCTCGCATGCTTCATGTACTCAATAAATATTTATTGAGCATATTTTCTATTCCAGGCACTTTATAAGACTTTGGGCTGTGGAAATAAAGACAGACCCTGGAATCAAGAGCTGTACTTGCAGTTCTCATATCATCATTGTGATTCAAGCCAGGTGGCCATATTAACCACACTTAAAAAAAAAATCAAAAGAGAAAACTAAAGTTCAGTTCAGTTCAGTCACTCACTCATATCCAACTCTTTGTGACCCCATGGACTGTAGCATGCTAGGCTTCCCTGTCCATCACCAACTCCTGGAGCTTGCTCAAACACATGTCCATTGAGTCAGTGATGCCATCCAACCATCTCATCCTCTGTCATCCTCTTCTCCTCCTGCCCTCAGTCTTTCCCAGAATCAGGGTCTTTTCTAATGAGTTAGTTCTTCACATCAGGTGGCCAAAGCATTGGAGTTTCAGCTTCAAAATTGGTCCTTCCAATGAATATTCAGGGCTGATTTCCTTTAGGATCAACTGGTTGGATCTCCTTGCAGTACAAGGGACTTTCAAGAGTCTTCTCCAACACCACAGTTCAAAAGCATCAGTTCTTCAGCCTTCTTTATGGTCCAACTCTCACATCCATACATGACTACTGGAAAAACCATAACTTTGACTAGACAGACCTTTGTCGGCAAAGTAATGTCTCTGTTTTTTAATATGCTGTCTAGGTTGTTCATAGCTTTTCTTCCAAGGAGCAAACATCTTTTAATTTCATGGCTGCAGTCACCATCTGCAGTGATTTTGAAGCCCCCAAAAATAAAGTGTCACTGTTTCCATTATTTCCCCAGCTATTTGCCATGAAGTAATGGTCAAAGGTCTTTAAATTTGGTGATGATTAGATTCTCTTAATGCTCCTGTGTTCTGAGGCGTAGTTGTTGAAGGCATATAAACAATTCTTCATAACTTTCTCCACTGTTGAGAACAAAGTTCTTCAAAGATTTTTCACTTAAATTTATAGAAACACTCACTTTTTATATGGAATTTACCAGGTAATCTAATTTACCTCATTGACCACTTTTGAAAAGAACGTTGTCAAGTCAATACTGTTTCATTTTTTTTTCCCATGCTTATAAAGATATAAGAGGCAGCTCTCACAAAGAGAAAGAGGAATATTTCTGTTAAAGATACTAAGTTGAAATGATGGATGTCTAATCTGATTTTCCCATAGAAGTATGTTATCATGTAGGTTACATTATTCACCCAAAGTGTGATGGCCAGCATTTTATAGGCATGACCATCAACCTCATATTTAATTTTGTACAAATAATAAAACTATATTATTTTTAAAGCATAAAGCACTAAAAATAAGTTTGCCCCATTAAATTCAACAAATATTCTAAGCAACTGAATTATGTAAGAATCTCTGATATTCTCTGCTGAAAAAAGGAAATATGAGTAAGACAGTGTTCTTCCACTAGGAGCTTTGTTCTATTATTGACAATAAGAAAATGACGTGAATGTCTGTGCTAAAAGTCATAAAGTGGTAAGTGCCTTAAAGAAGGAAGAACATGAATTTACATTTATTGATCATTTGCTGTGTTCCAAGTTCTATCGTTCATAAGTATTATTGTCCTTGAGACTTTCTGTACTGTTAAAGTCTTGTGGAATAAACTTTTAAATAATGAAGGAATAAAATTCTGTTAGTCTGAGTCCAAATCTAATGCAAAGTCTGATAAATACAAATCATATTCTTTCCATGTTTGGGAGTTTGCATACACAAAAATACTCTTGTTAAAGTGATCAAAGGAGGTATCTTGTGAGGGAATATTTTACACTGAGCTTTGTTAAGATAATAAAGGAGGGATTCCAGGTGGAAGGAAGAGCTGGAGCCCAGGCAAACAGAGAGGAATTCAGGGGTGCTCACATAATAGCAGAGCTTATTCTATGTTGGGTGCTGTGACTATAAAGATAAGTAAGATGGTCAAGGTGGTCCTAGCCTCATAAAAGCAGGCATGCTAACACAGAGTCACACAAGGCACCATGAGAGTAGAAAAGGACATGGCTAATGTTGTCCAGTTTGCTGAAAAGACTTTGCAGAGAACATAATCTCTACACCTAGTTTTGAAAGATGATAAACAGTTTGTCAAGGTGGAGGGGATGGAGTGAGGTTGGTGAGATGGGGAAGGGAAAACTAATCTGGCAGAGGGAACAAATTTAGGCATGTCATCCAGTGGGTTGCCCTTGCCTGTCCAATGTGGCTTGGGAGGCCTCGTCCCTGCAAAGAGGAAGAAGGAGAGGATTTGAAGTAGACCAGGGTACACTGAGTGTCGAACCTGATCCCCTCACCTGTGCCTGAAAAAAAAACACTGGACTTAGCATTCCTGGTGAGGAAGGTACTGAACAAGAGGGAAGGGTGCAGGGCACAACCTTTCAAAGAACAACATAGCCTGAGGACAAGACATAAACTTATTAGAACCAAACAAGTCAACTTCCTGTGGACCTTCAGTTCAATTCAGTTCAGTCGCTCAGTCATGTCCAACTCTTTGCAACCCCATGGACTACAGCACGCCAGGCTTCCTGGTCCATCACCAACTCCCAGAGCCTGTTAAAACTCATGGCCATCCTGTCAGTGATGCCATCCAACCATCTCATCCTCTGTCGTCCCCTTCTCCTCCTGCCTTCAATCTTTCCCAGCATCAGGGTCTTTCCTGTGGAACTTGAGCCTCATCATATGCTCATTGTAACACATCAGCTAAATGACACACCCACGGGTGCCATGACAGTTCTGAGGCCAAAAAAAAAAAGGGGGGGTGTTGGCCCAATTCCTGGGAATCCCCACCCCTTCCCTGAAATAATTGGAATAATCAGAATAATCCTCCAACATATTAGCCTATGAAATTACCTGCTGCTGCTGCTAAGTCACTTCAGTCATGTCCGACTCTGTGCAACCCCATAGACGGCAGCCAACCAGGCTCCACCGTCCCTAGGATTCTCCAGGCAAGAACACTGGAGTGGGTTGCCATTTCCTTCTCCAATGCATGAAAGTGAAAAGTGAAAGTGAAGTTGCTCAGTCGTGTCCGACTCTTAGCCACCCCATTGACTGAAGCCTACCAGGCTCCTCGGTCCATGGGATTTTCCAGGCAAGAGTACTGGAGTGGGGTGCCATTGCCTTCTCCGTGAAATTACCTAGGCCATAGAAAGTAACCACACCATATTTAGGACTTTCTCGCCTTTTGAGATGGCCCATATTCTGTTTATGGAGTGTGCTGTGCTGTGCTGTGCTTAGTTGCTCAGCCATGTCTGATTCTTTGCCATGACCCCTTGGACTGTAGCCAGCCAGACTCCTCTGTCCATGGGGATTCTGCAGGCAGGAATACTGGAGCGGGTAGTCTATCCCTTCTACGGGGGATCTTTCCAACCCAAGAATAGAACCAGAGCCTCCTGCATTGCAGGCAGATTTTTTACCAACTGAGCTACTAGAGAACCCCCTGTGGAGTGTGTTTTTCTTTAAATAAATCCACTTCTTAACTATCACTTCATCTCCAACATCTATTGCAATAAAGTAAGAAACAAATTCACCAGAAACGGAACTATGAATGGTTCCTGATAAGGGATTGCTGGGGTCAGAGCTGTTCTTAAAGAAGACTAATACAGCAGAGACATGAAAGGTAGAGCCAGAAGGGAAAGAGATTTTAATTGAGTGTCCCGATAGTTCAAGTGAGAAGTAATGAAATAATGAACTAGGATGGAGGTGGTTGAGATGAAAAGGAGGGGTGGGAAATTTAAAAAGTTAGAATCAACAGATCAACAGATCTGAGAGACAGACTCGATGGACATGAGTTTGAGGAAGCTCTGGGAGTTGGTGATGGACAGGGAAGCCTGGCGTGCTGCAGTCCCCGCAGTAGCAAAGAACTGGACACGACTAAGCCACTGAACTGAACTGAACTGAAAGGAGAGAGCACTGGTGATATTCCTCAGGTAATTATAAATGTGGGATTAGATTTCAACAGAGGAGTCAAGACTGGAGACAGATTTAGGCATCAGTCCCACCGAGGTGATAATTGGACAGTGGGAGGTGGGAAGAACACCAAGGAGGAGAGCATAGAGAAGAAAAGAGAATAGCCAAAGACCAAACCCTGAAGAATTCCTTGGCTCTGGACGTAAAGAAAGGCAAGAGGGTGTAGGAGGAGGAAATGAGGACCCAGAAATAGGAGCAGGATGGGAAGTTCAGTCTCAGAGGAGCAGTAGAAGCCTGGGTGAATATTGCAGAAGGCAGTGGGATGGATTGAGATTCAGCCAATTGTGCTCAGACAGTGAGTCATGTCCAATTCTGTGCAACCCCATGGACTGTAGCCTGCCAGGCTCCTCTGTCCATGGGATTCTCCAGGCAAGAATACTGGAGTGGGTTGCCAAGCCCTCCTCCAGGGGATTTTCCTGAACCAGGGATTGAACCTAAGTCTCCTGCATTGGCAGGCAGATTCTTTACCACAAGCCCTACCAGGGAAGCCCATTTGGCCAATTATTTTATCGTTAATGTCAATGATAAGCTTCAAGAGATGAACTGGGAGTGTTATGAGGAGAAAATAGGAGCATAGAGATGACAGTAAACAGTAAGTGCTCAACGTTCTCTCCCAAAGCCTGTCAGTGAAAGGAGGGGAACACCCCAATGAGGCTCACCCCACTTTCCATGGGGGGACCTTATTTATAGGTGCCTGACCTGCTGTTTGCAGCTCTGTGACACGTTTGGGAACTCAGGTGGCTGGGCCCACCGAGTGTTAGAATTACATGCACACGCCTGTGATTGGCACCATCCTTGACCAGGCAGAGGGGGTCTGCATTGGCCGAGAGGCCCCCAGCCCCCCACAACCCAATGAAGGGCAGCACATCTGGTCCTAAGTTAGAGGCAGTCTTGGCAGCAGAGAGGCTACTGCACAGAAGAAGGGCTAAGCCTCAATCAATAACCTGACAAGCAATTTCATAAAGTGGGGGAAATAGCACAGTGTTTCTCTCCTTTTTTTTTAAGCACTGCGGTTTTGTTTCCCCCTGTCTTTCCACAGTGACTCCAGCTATTAGATGCCTTCTGAAGTGCAGGAAGGAACAAGAGTGCAACTCTCTGGCCGCACAGGAAATCAGCCTCTCCTTTCTGAGCTCCTAACACAGACCGAGGATTGATGATTGATGATTCATCAGCAGCTCAGGAGCAGAGCCTTGATGCCCCAGGAGAGACAGCTCTCTGGTCGCCTACCCTCATGATGCTTTTCCTGACCCAACACCTCACCAGTGGCAGCTTCTCCCCTATGCACCACTCAGGCCCCCAGGGTGCCCATTGGTACCAGAGAAAGGACACACCCTCATGCCTGAAGACACCCACGTGTGGTGGGGGGACACCTGAAGGTTCCAGGGGAATTAGGAATTCTGAGTGAGAATCAACAGCTGCAGATAAGCCCCCGGTAGTTGCAATGCTGTTTTCATGCAAATGGCCCTAAGTAAAACGAAAAGAGGCCGGTCTAGGAGGAGAGCAAGGAATGAGAAAAGGATGCAAGAGAAAAGCTGAATTAATTCTAAATGGGAGGCTTTTTCGGAGAGGCATTAGCAGCTCTTGAAGAAAATAAATAGGCTTTCTCCCACATTTATTAAATTTCTATGATGCTCTCATTTAGGAGTCCTTTATTTTCAATGGGAAGAGGAAAAATTTCAGGTCCATTTCACAAAGAGAGGATCTCTATTACCTATTGATTGTAAAATGCCCGGGATTATTTCTGGAGGGAAAGGGAAGATGGAAGCTTCCTAAAAGGAGAAGGAGATGCTGCTGGAGTTCTGGGGGGGATAAGGGGTGCGGGGGCAGGAAGGCTGTGCCCCTCACTCTCACAGCGGGAGGTCAGAGGGCTCCAGTACTTCAGAGAGGGACACGCAGGAGCAAGGGGTTTGTGGGGAGGACGTCTTGTTCCAGAGGCTCCGTTAACTGGATGTGTCATTTAACTTTGGCTTCCTCATTTACAGTATTGCTTTATAAATAGTTCACCTCCCTTCTGTACTGTGAGAATAAAACGGGATGCAAACATGAAAATGTGCCAGAAAAGAAATGATTAGAATAGTTCTATAAAAATACAAGATGTTAATATGCTTGAAAGAGGGAAAAAAAAAGTCTCCTGATAATGAGAAGGTCTCTGTCTGGGTGACAAATGATCACAGCGACTGTCCGCTTCCACGTGCCGGACAGAAGCCCGTCTCTAGGGCTTCAGCAGGAAATCCCAGGGCTGAGGTTGCTGCCGGAGCCAACAGGAAGAGAAGCTGCTGGCTTGCTCCCTGGCTCAGGGGGCCCAGACATCTCAGCTGAGTTTGGTCTCAGCGATGCAGCTGTGAGCAGTAGCATAAAGCGAGATCTTAATTCCCTGCCCAGGAAATGAACCTGGGTAGCCTGGATGAAAATCAGAAATCCTAGCCACCAGGCCAACAAGGGCTAGAGACTAGAAGCTCTTTATCTCTGGATCTTTGCACCCAGTGAAAAATGCATTTATCATGGAGGTAGAAACTGTAAATATAGATATAAAATTTATTATTAGAGACATAGCATAACAAGTGGGTGAGTACACATAGAAGCAGTTTGTCTAGTGAACACAGAAGCAAGGCAGAGAGGCACAACCAGAGAGAAAGGGGGTGGGCGTTCCCCCTCGTGAGGAGGAGCACAGCAAAGAGGTGGTTAAGTCATTTATAGAGGTCGTTTCTTCTGGGTCTTTGTCTTCCTTCAGGCCAATTATCTGGTATCTTTTTCCACACCTGACCTACCCTGGGACCCTCCCCTTGGTGTGCACACACCCCTCAGCCAAGATAGATCTTGAAGTGAAGGCTTTTGGGAGGATCAAGACTCATTATGGTCTAGCATTATCCCTTGACTTTTGACCCACACGGAGCCTTTCTGCTCATGTATAGTGTCTCCCTTGACGCCAAAGATGTGGGACTGCTGTGCTATGCTGCTGCTGCTAAGTCACTTCAGTCATGTCCAACTCTGTGCGACTCCAGAGATGACAGCCCACCAGGCTCCCCCGTCCCTGGGATTCTCCAGGCAAGAACACTGGAGTGGGTTGCCATTTCCTTCTCCAATGCATGAAAGTGAAAAGTGAAAGTGAAGTTGCTCAGTCGTGTCTGACTCCTAGCGACCCCACGGACTGCAGCCTACCAGACTCCTCCGTCCATGGGGTTTGCCAGGCAAGTGTACTGGAGTGGGTTGCCATTGCCTTCTCCAAAGAGGTGGGACACAGTTCAGTTCAGTTCAGTTCAGTCGCTCAGTTGTGTCCGACTCTTTGAGACCCCATGAATCGCAGCACGCCAGGCCTCCCTGTCCATCACCAACTCCCAGAGTTCACCCAAACTCATGTGCATCGAGTCAGTGATGCCGTCCAGCCATCTCATCCTCTGCCATCCCCTTCTCCTCCTGCCCCCAATCCCTCCCAGCATCAGAGTCTTTTCCAATGAGTCAACTAGAGATCCCTTAATCCTTTACTTAAACAGGGTCTTGCCCCTCCCTGTCCTTGCCACGACTATTGCTGTGACTATTACCTTAAGAGACAAACACCGGCTACTTACCCTGTTTCTGTTGTTATTTCCATTTCAGAGGGCAAACGGGAGGCTGATTAAAAATGCCTTAACTGGAGCCCACCTATCTCTTGTCTCAGTAATGCTAACAGTTGTTAAGTATCCTGCCTGAAGCCCACTTCTTCATGCCCCATGAAAGGCAAACAGGAGACCAGTTGTAAATGTCTAACCTGGAGCCCATCCATCTCCTACATCAGGTTGTTTGCCCACCCATCCACTCTTAAAATGGAACTGCAACCACTGAGGTGCTCTATATTCAGAACAGATACATGCTACCTGGACCCACTGTGTTCTGATTTAAAATCTCAACTTCAGAGAAAGTCATCCCTCTGTGATTTTCTTTTCCTTGGCTTGGTGAAAGTGGTTCATATGAGTCATATTGGGTTTGCTTTGATGCCAAGGTGACCCATTGGGTGTTGTGTAAAGTGCTAATCTTTCCCCCAACCACTTCCGAATTCCTTAATTCCCTTGACATGTTAATTCTTATCCCAACATGAAATGCCCCAATATTCCCCAGAACCCCAGGGCAGAAATTATAGCAATTTCCTCCAACTGGAATCAAATGCCAAGGTTGGGGAGCATGGGCCATGGCCTGCCATTAATTCAAACATCCATGTGAAAGATTGTGGTGGGCAGCTGTGATTCTATTAAAGGGGGCAATTTCAACTCCATTTCCTTGATAAACAGACACAAGCTTGCCCCTAAATTGGGCTTGATAGATTTGATTAGAGTAGAGTTTTTGGAGGCGGTGATTTCTGCAGGAAAATTGCTATTTGATGTACAAGGCCAAATTGCACTTGAAATCTCCTTGCATCCATGGAGGAGCGAGAAGGAAGAGGCTGGAACACCTAGCCAATTGCTATCATCCGAGCAGCAGGGGACTCAAGCTGTTGTATTCAAAATATCTGTTAGGTATGCAGCCAGTGTGTGCTGTGGAGAGCACGCCAGGCTCAGGGGAACCCATGATTAAAAGCAGCAAAAGCAAATGTTATTTAAACAAAGCAAAATGTACCCATCCAATCTCTTTTGCCCACGTGAATCTTTTGCAAGGAGATAGAAAGATATGTAACCTCCTCTGGGGGTGCCCGTGGCCCCAGAATTCCCACTGGGAGTGTAGAGACCTGGGAGCCAGGGAAGCGGAACCTCATACTTTAAAGCATGTTCTCCCAGCACAAATACAGGATAATGGGGTAACTGGCTATCGAACCTCCTCGCCTGCTTGCTCTGTCTTCAATAAATGGGAAATAACACTTGTGTAGGTTGGCTCCACCAGATAAGGAAATGGGAACTTGTTGTTTAATCACCAAGTTGTGTCTGACTCATCAACCCCATGGACTGTAGCCCGCCAGGCTCCTCTGTCCATGGGATTCTCCAGGCAAGAATACTGGAGTGAGTTGCCGTTTCCTCCTCCAGGAGATCTTCCTGATCCGGGGATCAAACCCACGTCTCTTGCATTGGCAGGCGGATTCTTTACCACTGATCCACGAGGGAAGTCTGACTGGGACTGTAATTGTTTCTAAATTGTCAACATCAGGAACCCTTAGTATTGGTAAATCTGTTTGCTTCATAAGTAGAAGCACTTCCAGGAGCCCTTGGACTCCTTCACAATGGCCCATTCTGCCTGGCCAGGTGCCAAGTGCATGGTAAACGGAGATTTATTCAGGGTCTGGAAGGTGCCAAGACCCACACTTGGGGCTTTATGTGCACCACCTCATTAAATCCACCAATAACCTTGGAGGTGGCTACTGCTTCTTCATTTTTAAATAACGGCAATCAGTTTCATGAGTTAAAGAAAAATGACCAAGGTCTTGTAAGTGGTGAGAGGTAAACTAAGACAGAAACTAAAATCACTCAAGGCCAAAACCCTACTCATTCCATCACATGGGGTTGCTGCTGTCAGTGACATGGGGACGGCAGGACTCTGATGGGAAAGAGGCCATTGAGTCATTGGTGCAGGAAGGGTCCCATCCTTGATGGACATCAGAGCTGGAAATGATACATGATTTAAATTACTGGAATTTAACATTATATGAAGGGCTTCCCTGGTGACTCAGTGGTAAAGAATCTGCCTGCCATTGCGGGAGATGCAGGAGACATGGGTTCAGTCGCTGCATCAGGAAGATTCCTGGGAGGAGGGCATGGCAACCAACTCCAGTATTCTTGCTTGGGAAATCCCATGGGCAGAGGAGCCTGGTGGGCTACAGTCCATGGGGTTGCAGAGTCAGGCACGACTTGGTGACTAAACAACAATATTATATGAAGCTGTTGTCAAATCACTCTTCTTTAAAGAGAAAAATGGATTGGCAAGTGACATCTAGAATCTTCTGTATTAGAACTACATGAGGAGATAACGGAAGAGCTCTTAGGCACATGAGTACCATGCATCCTTCTGCCACCTGCTGAAGTCTCTGTACTGCATCCTTTGGGAATTTAACAAACACAGGCACTCATGAAGCATCATCTTCTGGTTATGTTGCTAGGTTTTAATAAAACCACTCTGGTACCCCAAAGCACAGGCACCCGAGAACTCAGGTCCCACCTACAGTTTTAAAAAACACTACATTTTTATTCTGGAGTGTTGTCACCTCACATCAATATGTCCAACCTGGAATATGTAATAGAATCTACTCCAACCATAAATCTGAAACTTTTCTGTGTTGTTCCCTGCCTTCCCAAATCTTTGACTCATCTACCTATTCAAACAAAGCTTTCAGAAGTGACTTTCTATATGGATCAGATACATCATCAAGGATTTCAGAACATCCTTTGCCCACTAGGAACTGAGCCAGACTCATCAATGTACTGGCTGTTTGCATTCTGTTTGCATTCTCCTCCCCTCTTCACAGCAACTCTCCTGTGTCTGCCTCAGAGAAAGAGTGACCAGCTCTACTGCTTTGATCAGCTGGCAATGGATTCAAAGCTCTAGAACCCGTGTCCCCACATGTGGCACACAGGGAAAATGAACCTCCACTGAGCCAGGATGGAGCAGCCTGGGCTCCAAAGCTGAAGACAACCTGGCTTCCTATTGTCTTCATCAGGCTTCCCTGGTGGCGCAGACAGTAAAGAATCCACCTGCAGTGTGGGAAACCTGGGTTCGATCCCTGGGTTGGAAAGATCCCTTGAGGAGGGCATGGCAACTCACTCCAGTATTCTTGCCTGGAGACTCCTATGGACAGAGGGGCCTGGTGGGCTACCGTCCATGGGGTCACAAACAGTCAGACATGACTGAGCAACTAAGCACAGCACAGCACTGTCTTTATCGCCGCTCTTCCCTTCCAGCCTAGGCTTCTTAATCCTTCATTACGGATGGCCCATATGTTGCCTGAGGATATAGAACAAATAAATGCAGTTCCCTTGGATCTGATTTGTACACCCGCAGGGTTTCTTCCTGATGCAAGAGTAAAAAATATCCATCAGCCCCGATCAGGCAACTCCTGACACAGTCCCCGGAGCCACCCCAGTGTCTGTGCCAAGCACCCAGCCCAGCCCAACTCTGTGAATTACATGGAACACCTGGAAGCACCCTCTCCATGGTGATGTACGATGCTACTCAGGACTGGGGATATACTGGGGTTTGGGAGTGATGTATAAAGGATGTAGTCATATTTGTCTTTGGAGATGGATACTCTGAATTGATTCTAAAGAGTGAGAGGCATTGGCAATTTTGCTCTCTGCTCTTTTTACTGTTTTGGAATTTTAATCAACGATTAATGAAACAAATATTTACACTAGTCTAATTGCAGGGAATGTATTAGTGATTAATATAGACCTGAAGTCTTCTCTCACGGAACTTAATGGTCTGGTAGGGGAAAGATCATTGAACAAGCAGTTAGAAGGTTACTGGGTGTTACCATCTGCTTCCTGAAAGCACCTAAGTAACCCAAGGCAGGTCCAGGTGCTGATGGTGACTCCCATCGCAGGGATGGAGACTGCAGATACCCTAAACAACCCAAGATGATATCTGAGGATCCACAAAGCTGGAGATGATCTGGCTATATTGTGCCTGATATTCACACGTTGGTAGAAATGAACAACCACAACTTACTATCTGATAAATACAAATCAATAAACAAACGGTTGGAGGTGAAAGGACAAAGTGTATTGTCTCACATTTTAAAAGCGAGGAACCTTAAAATCTACACCAACCATAGTCCCTAGCACACAATAAGTGCTCATTCAATATCTGTCAAATGACGACCAATGGAAAGATTGCCATCTGCTCGAAAGTAATCAGGCTTTGGAGTCCTCATTCTTGCCATCCCTCCTGCTACACCCTTGTCCCAGGGAAGTCAGGCTGTAGCGGGGCAATGCATTAAGCATTTGGAAGAGCCTTCCTCTGTTCCCTGCACTTAGATGTTGATCCCAGCAGAAGAAGAGACACGGTACCACGTGCAGTCCTTGACAGCTCCATGATAACAATGGCCATGAGGAAGAGCGTAGAGAGGTGCCCGGGGAACCTGCAGACCACAGGCTGCACAGCCTCTTATCGTCAAGATGAGGCTCACAAGGACCATTTCATAGCACATCCCCAGTTAATTTATTTCACCCTGCCACCCATTATTACTACCCTTTTCTTGTTTAGGTCTTGTATCAATATGCTTGGCTAATTTTTTTCTGCCCAGCTGCCAACCTTGGGCAGAAGAACATCTGGTGTATCCCCCAAAGGCATTAGCCCATTAAGAAAGGCAAATTGATTTTTTAAAATTTCATAAATCAGCAGTCAAATGAAAAATGTCATTTTAAATTATAAACATAACTGAGTTGAATACATGGCTGCTCCATGTGCTGTACAGTTGGAATCATTTATGACTATTTAATACCTGTTTGGGGGGCAATGTAATTTTAATTATGTGTTACAAGGTAAGATAATTATTTACTGGGGCTGACATGGCATTGCCAATAATTACTTAATATCTGTTGGAAATTATTCAACAGTTTTTAATTAGTGATACATACTAAAGTGATTGTTACTTTCCAATGAACACAAAAATCCATCCACGAGAAAAGACGCCTGGGACCGACATTAGTCATTGTTCCAACACACATTATTGATTTATGCACATTACCATACTGTGTTATTACTTTTCAATAGTTGAGAGATTCTTGCCTACATTAGCAAAAGAACAAAAAAAGTAAGTAACAACTTCAGTTCCAAAATGGGCCATCAGCTAGAGGAAAAGACATGTATGAGAAAGGTCCCCTGCACCTCATGCTGCCTTAGACTCGTTCTGGGATGAACAAGGTACGCTGCCAAAGGCAAACACAAGGCTGTGTGTTCACGGCAACTCTTCAGTTAAATTGTAAATTCTTGGAGGGTGAAGATTAGACGTTTTTCTGAGGCTTACTGTATCACATCCTCCCGTTGGGGACCACACTTAGGGTGAATGTTCTCTAAAGAAGTTTGGATAAGGATGTGGAACTGACAGAGTCGTTCACCTGCACAAAATGCCTTTCCCTGCTTTGTTGATGTTCTTTTGCTCGCCCATGGACACCACGGAGGAAAAAACTATGCAAAAATAATCTCACTATTTTCTAATAAATGGTTTTAAGTCACTTCCTTCGTGTAAAGATTACTCAGGAACACCGTTACTTACTACACACATTATTCAGAATCTTTAAAAAAAATTTAAAAAGCATTTAATTAGAATTACATTATTAGATTCTGTTAAGTATTTTCTTTAGTTACTCATTAAACAATGAAGTGCTTTGCTAAGAGAAAACAAAAGGAAGAAAGAGATTTCTTTGTAATCATTTGCCAAATGTTTTCCATGACTTGGTAAGGATCACTTCCAACTACTTGTGAGTGTAATAAAAGTTGGCGCCTCGTACACTGACTTGTTACTGCCCTCCCCCCACTACACACACCAGAAAGAAGGGGGAGAGGGCTTCATCCTCCCCAGAAGGCACCGTCTGCCCTGGCCATGCGTTTCAGGGGACCGGGTGTTACCACACTTTTGCTCCCTTCCTTCCCAGGGCTCCACTTAGCTCCAGCCTCTACCCCACCTGCCGACGCCGAGGGCATCTGGCATGACTTCCAAGCCCCAGGTGTCTGTCTGGGCTCCAAGTGCACCCTCTCTATTCTGCCTGGTGACGATGCAGCTGGGATTCTGCAGACTAATTTCTTCTGTATCCCCTGGCTTCCTGCTAACCTCAGCAGGGACAGGAAGGATGGGGGCAGGAAAGGGGACAGGGTCTTGCTCCCTCCTGTTAGGGGCTGTTCAGTCAGCATCGCCCCAGCAGCGACCTTTCACCCGGCAGCAGCACTTAGCTGCAGGAACAGCTGGTTCATTTCCAGCTTCTTTCCACACCCCCCAACTCATCTCACTGTTTCTGCCACAGGAACCAGCATGAGCAGGACCCACATCCCACCCCACCCCCAGAGTCTGCTCCTAGCCTCACACAGCCCCTCCTCTGTGCTCCAGAGACCCTCCTTCTCCTTCAGGGCTGGTCCCCGATCACAGAGCCTTTCTACAAATCCCACAAGTGTGGTTTCTGACAGTCCTAGCTTCTCCTTCTCCCCAGCCCCAAATGGGCTCCACTGTTTCCTCTCGTCCTTGCAGTCCTTCAGCACCTTGTTGCCAGATTCTCTCTATTAGATGCTCCCAGGTGAAATAACTAGCGTGGGTTGCATCTTCCTGTGCAGCACTGTTATTACACCTCTCTGTAGCCGTTGTCTTTCACGGCTTTTGACATCCCCTCCATTGCAAGGACCTTTTTTCTCCCTCACCTGCAGATGTCTGATCGGCTGTTGTGGCGCCACTGGGCATCACCTGCTCCCAGAGAACCCCTCAATGGCCTGCACATCCTTCCTCTACATCCTACACATCCTTCCTCTACATCCTACACATCCTTCCTCTACATCCTACACATCCTTCCTCTACATCCTACACATCCTTGCGCCTGCACCCATACTCCGTCACTCAGATATTTCTACTCTTTTTTCTGCCCAGTCAGTTGTCCCCAAGACAATGTCACAATGTGGGTCACTGCCTCTCCCACACGTCTGACCATATCCAGAATCTAGAAGAAACATCACAAATATTGACTGTTTGCCCTGAACTAATGTGCACTACCCCCATACTGGCCTAAGTGTGGACTGAACTCCTAACAGGATCTCGGGGCTCTGAACTGGAGGGAACAAGATCCTCACGGAGGAAACATCAAATGAAAATGACCTCGCTGTATTCTGACAGGATGCTGTTTTGCTGTAAGAAAGAACTGTAGGACAGGAGGATAAAAGTCAGCTTAGAGGTGACTGGGCATCATTTCTTCAAGTTACATATTTAGCATTTAATCTTAGAACAGTAGTCTAAGGACAGTCCCGAAACACCACTAGTCCTTTCTTGAGTGATGCTAAGCAAATAGCTGATAACCATAATTGTTGTTTAGTCACTCAGTTGGGTTTGACTCCTTTGAGACCCCACGGACTGTGGCCTACCAGGCTCCTCTGTCCATGGGATTTTACAGACAAGAATATAGGAATGAATTGCCATTTCCTTCTCCATAGAATCTGTCTCATCCAGGGACTGAACCCGTGTCTCCTGCATTGGTAGGCAGGTTCTTTACTGCTGAGCCACTTGTTGCCCACACGATAAGTGTCTAGACGCTGCACTACCTCATTAAATTCTAGCAATGAACCCTATGAGGGAGAAATCATTAACCTCTTTTGCAAAAGTCCTGTTTTGCAAAAAAGAATCCCTTTGCTATCTTATTATGAAGAAAAAATGATACCGAAATGATGAGACAAGGGTGAAGTGAAGGAGACCTCTTTGAGAGCAAAATCTAAGTGACAAAAGCTGACTAATCAACACACACATGTCGATACAACATGGTTTTAAAAAAATTAAAATGAATATAAAAATTGATGATAAACAAGATATTAAAAGTTCGGGCAAAGCTGAGGTAGATGTTGCTGATTTTTTCTTTGTCCTCAGGTTCTGATATGGCAGACAGCTTCTGAAAGATGCATGTGATCTCACATCCAGTGAGACGTGGAGAAGAAGTGCAAATTCCGTCTCCCCAGCTCCAAACCCTTAATCATTTACTGCTCACCATATAGCCAGGGTGATCACGACATTTATCTACAGAAGGCATGGTCTCCTATAGCTTTCTGAGCTGAATGCAGAGCAGTCCAGGCGGGGGCTTTCAAAAAACATGAATGGTTTTCACATGTCTTATGGAACTCTATTTCTCTACAGTCTACTCAATCTCCTCTAGTTTTAGATGTCATGCGTTTTAGGGCTGAAATGTGCAGTTCTGACTTTATATGTACCACTTCTTCATCCATTCATTTGTTTAACTAATAGCCATTGAGACAACGACCAAGGACCTATTGTATAGTACATGGAACTCTATTCAATGTTATATGCCAGCCTGGAGGGCAGGGGGATTTGGGGGAGAATGGATACGTATATATGTGTAGCTGAGTTCCTTCACCGTTCACCTGGAATTACCACAACACTGTTAATCGGCTATATGACAGTATAAAGGAAAACGTTTAAAGTTTGAAAGAAAAACTGATAGCCACTGAGTGCCTATTATGTATTCAGTCTATTACCATTCTTTATTCAAGTACTTTTGGAATTCGATGAATTTATCAGAAAAACAAAACAAAACAAAACAAAACCTACCAAAGAGCAAAATTCTGTCTGCCTTGCGATAACCCCCAAGGAATAAATAGTAAACTGCAGATGAGAAATAAAGGCAGACCACTTTGCTTTAATATTAATTTGTGCCTGAAACTAGAGATCATGAACACCTTGGGTGGCTTATCTGGCTAATGGCTATGGCCGGCATATTACCCGTGTTCCAGAACTCAGGTATCACTGAGTTAAAGGACTACACTTTTCCTCTGCTGCCTTAGTTTAAAGCAGCTTGTGACAAAATGATCACCCATGTGCTACAGACTGGCTTACCTACAAAATGTCAGTGTGACTACCCACGGGGCCAGTGCAGAGGTGGAGTTAGCTGCTGGGCCAGTGGTGCAGGGGAGAGCCTAAATGAAAGTGGGGGCACCATGGGTGTGGGCACTGAGGTGCCCAGCAGGCTGAGAATGGCACCACACTCCAACCTTCCCAACCCCTTTTCTTTCTGACAGCCAGCATCCCCTTGCCTGCAGAGCCCAGGGGTCAGAGGTGATTACCCCACATATACCTGTAGATGGGTCTTTTGTCTGCCCACAGCCACAGCTCAGAAAATGATAAATATTGAGGTCTTTTAATCTTATCTCACTAGTCAATCCCTCCAGCCCTCTAATCATTCTTGTTGCTCTGTGGTGACAGCCTTTCCATTCGTCTACCTCTGTCTGACACAGAAATGACAAGAGGCAGAGCCCGGTACAGCAGCTGGCAGGGAGCGCTGAACCCCAGCCCTGTGCTCTGATGCTCAAAGTGATACAGAAGCGCTCAGACTTTGCATCACTGCTTCAGGAAACTTCCTCCGGGATCTCTTCCTAGCACACCAATTCCAGTTTTTGAAAATAAGGTAGAGTGGGAGGCAGGAAGCATGGTGTGTCAGGTTTGCAGGATAGAAGGATCTAAAATAGTCTAAAAGAAGAATCTGCCCAGGGTTCCCAAACCTGGTACTATTACAGGTCCATGGAAGGGGTGGCTTGGACTCCAACCAGACTGCGGAGAGGGAAGCCCTCAGGGGCTCTGGCTTTAGGAAGTTGTTCAACATCTCTGCTACTCAGTTTTCGAATCTGTGAAATAGAATGCTTCCCAGTTTATAGGTCAGCTTCAAGATAACACTGCACAATACTGGGCACAGTTGTGTCTGGCTCTTTGCGACCTTGTGGACTGTATAGCCCACCAGGCTCCTTTGTCCATGGGATTCTCCAGGCAAGAATACTGGAGTGGGTTGCCATTCCCTTCGCTAGGGGTCTTCCTGACCCAGGGATTGAACGCAGGTCTCATTCTTCACCACCTGAGCCATCAGGGAAGCCCCCTATCCAATCATTAACCAATATGTGCTGAGTCTGTGCCATGCACGAATGCTGGAGTTAGTATACACGTGAAGTCCAGCAGATACTTAACACAGTGTTATTGCCATTATCATTAACAGCGATAACAATGAAAGAAGTCATAGCAGCCGAATAGCAGCAGCATGTCCGTTATCAATATGATGAGGGTTATTCTGCCAGAGTAGCTGGCTTCATGTCAGCCTCTCAGGCCGCATCCCCAGGTAGTGCTCAGTGTTTGGCAGCTTTGGTGATGGAGATGGAAAAGGGAAACTGAAAAGTCTTTCCAGGCAGTGGTGACTTTCCTAAGGAGAGGTCCCACAGCCTTCCTTTTATGGGGTTGTCTCCACTCCCCTGCCAGATGTGCATTTGTCTAAGTGCACTCTGGGGAATCTGATCCAGACTCTTCCATTTTACAGGCGAGATAAACGCAACTTAGAGAAATTACTCAACTTAACTAAAGCAGGTATGGTTCATTCCACAAAGATGTTCTTGCTACACAGACAATGGATAGGTTATGCAGACCACAAACCATTTGATAGCCTAATCATTCTTCTTTCATATCAAATCACCCACCTTTATGTGTTACTCTTTTTATATTTTAAAACTGGAGCATAGATGCTTTACAATGTTATGTTTGTTTCTCCTGAACAGCAACACAAATCAGCCATACGTATACATATGCATGTGATCAGTGTATGACTCTTTGCAACCTCATGGACTGTAGCCCTTCAGGCTCCTCTGTCCATGGGATTCTTCAGGCAAGCAATACTGGAGTGGGTTGCCAATTCCTACTCCAGGGGATCTTCCCGACCCAGGGATTGAACCTGTGCCTTCTACATTGACAGGTGGATTCTTTACCACCGTACCACCTGGGAAGCCCTATATATACAGATATCCCCTCTTTTTGCATTTTCTTCCCATTTAGATCACCACAGAGCATTGAGTAGAGTTCCCCATGCTCTGCAGTAGGTTCTCATTAGTTTTCTGTTTTAAGCATAGTTGTGTATATATGTCAATCCCAGTCTCCCAGTTCACCCCACCCTGCCTTTCCCCTCTTGGTTATCCATACATTTGTTCTCTGTGTCTCTGTCCCTATTTCTGTTTTGCAAATAAAATCATCTATACCATTCTTCTAGGTTCCACAAATAAGCATTTATATGAGACATATGTTTTTCTCTTTCTGACTTACTTCACTCTGGATGCTTACTCTTTTTAACTTGAAAACAAAATGAAAGCAAAACCAATTCAAAGAGCAAGGACCACACAGGCATTTTGGCAGGAGCGGTGTGGAGAGGCCATGTCTGTTCGTCAGGGACGTCTTGTCTGCATCCTTTGCCGCCTCCAATGGAATAAGCTGTGAGGCTGGAGGTGGTGGTCAGAGGGAGAGTACTTTATGTGGAGGTAGGCACACCCTCGTATAGAAGTAAAGAGAGGAATTCTCCTCGTGGGGGTCATGCAAGGCTAGATTCCAGTGAAACTCAAACAATTAATGTGTAGAGTTGGAACTTAGGCTTAAGCTCATCAGGTTGGGCTGTTATCTACCCCCAGGAATAAGCCAAGGCCTGGAGGATCAGAAATTCATGAGAACACTCTGTGATCAGAGGATGGTGCAGGCAGAGGAGTTGAAATGTCGATCAGGACCTGAACTTATTCAAGGACACAAACAAGCTGCTTTAACCCCAAGTCACTGTCTGTTTGTTGCTCTCTTTTTGTTTTTTGCTAGGATGCTGAGTAAGGATAATCCCTTTCCACTGTATTAAAATGTCATTTCTTAAAAGGATTTGGATGTTATTTAAGAGATAAAAGATCAAGGTAAGGAGATTAGTCATGCCCCAAATACAGACAGCCAAATCCTTTTCTTGCCATAACAACAATTATTAGGTACCAATATTAAACAACCTATTAGGTGCCAGGCACTTGTTCTACATACATCAACTTTAAGACTTTTGGCAAAAAGCCCTTTGACATAGACTTTGGTGTTTCCATCTTTAGATGAGTAACCTGAGGTTCAGAGAGATTAAATAACTAGCTTCAAATCACACAGCCAATTAAACTTGGAGCTTCACTCCAGTCTTTGGCTCCAGAGTCAGTTGGCAATGTTTCACCTTTGAAGGGTCTTAATTCTGACTCACTCAGTTCTTCATTGATGCCTTCATTCATTCTCTCATCCCACAGATATTTGTCAAGCACAGCAAGCCTTCAGTGTTAAAAGTTGGATGTAGCATGGTAAATCAGGGTGTTCTCATGAAAGCCATCTAGGCTGTGCAAGTCAGGGTGGTAGCCCATCCTTCAAGGGGTGGGCATTGACGGGGAGGGAGCCTGAGGCAGCTTCTTAGATGTTCATACTGTTTTGTTGCTTGATCTTGGTGCTAGTTACATAGATTTGTTCAGTCTGGAAATTGCATGAAGATGTATATTTTTATGCTATGTGGATTTTTCTGAATGTACATATCTATGTAGGTATATGCACACATCTACCAAAAATGACACAGTAAAATTGCAAACACATATGAAAACAAATAAACAAGCAGAAAAGTCTTTGCCTTTAGAAAGCTAATGCTGTACTGAATTTTAAAAATCATTCTTCCTTAGCCCGAATGTCTGAAAGTACCCTATTCGTATTGATGTCAGGTGTTTCTTACTGTTTTTTATGCTTTACTCTATGACTTTATATTGGAGAAGGCAATGGTAGCCCACTCCAGTACTCTTGCCTGGAAAATCCCATGGACCGAGGAGCCTGGTGGGCTACAGTCCATGGGGTCGCCAGGAGTCGGACACGACTGAGCGACTTCACTTTGACTTTTCACTTTCATGCATTGGAGAAGGAAATGGCAACCCACTCCAGTGTTCTTGCCTGGAGAATCCCAGGGATGGGGGAGCCTGGTGGGCTGCCGTCTATGGGGTCGCACAGAGTCGGACACGACTGAAGCGACTTAGCAGCAGCTTGAAGTAGGAAAGATGAAACTAGACTTGATTCCATCTTGCTTTTTAAGACAGTTGTGCAAAAATCACTAGACTTGGAGACAGAAAGCCTGGGTTTTATTGCTGTTCTTCTCCAACTTATGCATTCAGGCATCGCCTAAACACCTTCACCCTGCTTTCTCACCCACAGCACAGGGTGAGTTCAAGGATCACATGTGTTTGGGAAACTGTAAAGGGCCGCCACTAATCAGTAGTGGTTGCTGCTGCTTGCATTCTCAGTTCGATAAAGACCTCTCCCAAGATACTTCTGAGTAATTCAAGCAGACCTGGAAAAGTGGTGACCTGAATACTTCTCTTTTCTTCTTATTTTGAACTTTGATCTGTGTCTCCAAAGCCATAAGTCTGCGTCCAAAAGGCAGGCTCATGCAAGCACCTCTGCTGTAATTGCTATGAAGAGAATGTCTATAGAACGTGCTCTCCTGTGAGCAGGAAAAGAACTAGAAATTACCTGCAGACCAGCCAGAAAGTGCTGGGCCTCTGGAGCAAGGGTATCCCACAGCCAACTCTGAAATTCTAGGTGGGAGATCAAATCTCAACATCCGCCTGGTTTGAATAACCTGGTTCTCCCAGGTCCTTGGGGAGCCTAGGAGTAGCTGAACACGTGGGCTGTGTCCTTCTGGTTCCTGAGTCCAGGAAGGAAGAGAAAGTGACCCCCAGGAGGACAGACTGCTTCACCCCGCAGCACCTAACTAGTAATTTCTCAACAAGACATGAATCCTAATCTATTGACAGAGAAAAATAATCTATTCAAGCAGCACCAGCAGTAAGAGAATCAGTGTTTGGTGAAACAAAGTTGCTAGAGATGACAAAGTGAATTAAATATAGATACATATTATCTATAACATAATATATACACAGAGGAGAATTCAAGTACTGCACACAATTATATCTGAATTTCTTTAAAATGCATAATTTCTTAACCAAAAAATTCTATTGTTGAACAGAAAGAGAAAATACCACTGTTGAGACTCAAATTAGTTGCCAGGGGCAAAGTATATCTCAAAGCACAGATGAAAATATGACAACCTTGAGGACAGACACAGGAGTTTAGTGCACAAATAAAACTTGCTTCGTATAGAAAAAACTGAGAAGACAGAGACAAAATCTGAGCCAATAATTGAAGAAACTTTGGAGGAGTTGTGAGTAGACCTGAGTCTGGATACTGAATGCGTTTTCTCTATTCCTGGCTGGATTGTTAAGAAAATACATGGCTCAGAATATTGCTTTTTTTTTTTTTTTTTTTTTGCAATGCTTTGCAAAATTTTTGAATTCTATGTAAATATATAATTGTATAAATTCCTACACAGAAAGTGGCTTATACAGGGAGAAAATCAGACTGTCTTTGAACTCATGGGCAATACAGGGAGGAGAAGCCTAGGATGTGACCCTGCAGATGACTGAGAGCAAATGACGACAATGTTAGAATCCTGTGCTCCTTCAAGGCGTCATTCACCTGTCAGAGCAAAAGAAAGATGGTGAGACTGGGCAGTAACTCAGGGACTGCTTCATGCATGAGGCCCGTCTGAAGGAAGCTCCGAGAGCAGCTCGGAGCAAACAAGGAATGAGGCACAACAGAGGCTGCAGGACAAAGGCGAGAGCAGAACAGGAGAAAGAGATCAGTGCCTCTCTGCTTCCTCCCAGAGCGATGGGCCAAGCTCACCCTGCAGTGTGTGTAAACCCATCCTCGGCACAGAAGGCAGGTACCCCGCCACTGCACACACACAAAGACAAAAATTGTCCAGAATGCTGCATCAAAACCTAGAATTTCAGGTTCAGGGGAAAGAAAGTGGGAGAAGCAAGCAAATAGCTAAGATTTGAGGTGTGATGAGGCGGGGGGAGGAAGAGAAGTGTTCCAAGCATCATGTCTAGTCGAGGAGGATTGGGAGGGAAAGATGCATTTTACTAGACAAGAGTCAACCTAGTGAGGAGGTTATATTTTATGTGGTTTTTCAAATAATAGGAAACAAATCTTGTGTCAGCAAAGAAGATTATACCTGTTAAAAAGTAGAACAGAACATCTAAAACTCCAAAGGTGGAGACAGGACTGATAGTCATTCAGATGCAACAGATGCAATCTTAAAAAAAATTTAAGCTCAGATTAAAGGTTTGTCTTAAATATATATAAAAAAATTAATCCACTCTGTCAACCGTCAAAAAAATTACGTTCAGTCCTACAGTTGTCCAATTTTCTGAAACCTGGTGCCAATTATTCAGGTTATTTAAGAACCAATATAAGAATTATATAAAAGTAAAGAAGATGTAATAGGTGTGAATCTATCTTTTATCTATTACTTATCTATTACAGTATATAGTCAATTGTATAAGACAAAGTTATCCATAATGCAAGAAACATTTGATAAAAATAGGTATAATAGGAAACAATAACACAACTTCCTTAGAATTTGGCATATTTTATAGTCAAAAAGTGATAAGAAAATAGAAGAATTGAAGAATATAGTCAATGAAATTGACCTCAGGTGTAATCTTACATTCTTATATGCTATAATTAGATAGTATTAATTTGTATACAAACAAGGCATCATTTAAAAAGACGATCTTGCACTGGATTACAGGGACACTTCAAGAAATTTTAAATATTAAAAATTTTGCAGGCATCATTCTTTTACTAACATTCCTTAAATTAGAAATAAATAATAAAAACATGATGGGAAACCTTTACTTAGAAAATAAGGAACATACCTCAGATCATCTTTGGGTCAGAAAAGGGAATTTTAAGTAATTAAATAAAATAAGTTAAAATATCTCACATCAAGTCTATGGAACAACAGGGAAAAAAAGCAAAGTATCCTTAATCATCTTTAATATTAATGAAGAGATGAAAAATGGATGAACTAGATACTCATTTTAAGAAACTAGAAAAGAACCACAAAATAAGCAAACAGACCTAGGAAGAAGGGATTAACATGGATGCAATCAAGAATTAATGAAAAACAAACAGGCAAATAAAAACAGAAGAGAAAAAATCCAAAGCTAGTTCATTGAAAAGTCCTTTGCGAGCCTGATTAAGAAGAAAACAGAAAAAAAGCAAATACAGGCACAGTGAAGAGTGAGGAAATAGAAAGAAGAAGAAAAAAGCTCGGAATCCAAACAAGCTCAGTATGTTAAGATACTACATGATACTCAACAGCAACAAGGACAAAATGTACATCCTAGTGAAATGCAAATTTATGAAATGTTCACCTCAGAAGTAGAAATCCTGAACTGATGAAATTAAACACCTGCTATGTTTAATAGGAATCAGGACCAGATGGGTTCACAGTTGAGGTTTACCTAACCTTTAAATTCCAATGATATTTGAAATAGTCCAGGCTACAGGAAAACTAAAACTTCCAAATTTGTTTCATAAATCCGGTATTACGTTAATACCAAAACCTAATAAAAATGTTAAAAATCAATTTCATTCAGGCATATAGACATGAAAACATTTACAGAATTAAACATTAAAATATTAACAGAATGAGCAATTAACTAAAAAAAAGTATAACACAGTATGGCTTTCTCCTGGTGCTGGGGAGACCCTAAGTAAAACTCATAGAGTCAACAGACTACTGGAAATTAGAATTGGTTGAGAGCAATTTCATCTTAGGATCTTTGAAAAATAATCTCTCTACCTTAACAAATGCAGTTTCTGTAGTTAATTAGAGGTTTGGTTTTAGCTCTCAAAGACATTAGTGAGTGCAGATTTAGTAATATTATTGTGCATAGAAGGGCATACGCATGGATGTCTACAGAAACCCAGAGTTTATATAATTATATTTGGCCATTCCGTCACTTTATAAAGAAAAGCATGTGACAGTGAAGCTTCTATTTGTGGTGTTCTTTAAACTGACCTTTAAGCTCAGTGGACAGGAATAGTCTATGGCCAACAGACTGCCTGCATGCCTCTCTAGACCTGTGTCTAACCTCTCTTTCTAGCCAGTGCCATGATGGAATAGTCTCCTGCAGGTGCTATCTCTAATTTAAATGTTACCAGTCAGAGCTGTACCTTAACATAGTCTCACATTATCCTTTCATATTTAAATAACATGGTAAATCTAAAAGATCAATTGCATCTTTGTACTTTCCGAGCTCTTTAAGAGTGCTTTCCTTATTTTTTCAAAATCCCCAGTGCCCGTTACCATTTCTTGATCTCCCTGGTTTCTTGCAGGTGTTCAGATGTCATCTGGGACATTAAATCATGCTGAACTAAAGTGTGCCTTGCTCCAGTGTCTGATGGACTTTAATAATGATTGGTCTGGAGGAGCATCCAACCTGGGTGTCTCAGCATCACTTTTTGCCACAGTTGCAAACACTACATTTGCAAGGCATTTATGAACACAAATATGTTAAAACATCCCCACACCCAAGGCACAGGTGAAGCTTTCAGCTCACCTTGTAGCTTTCTTGTGTTGGCAAATACATCAAGATGTGGCCTGTCTAAAAAACAGACATACCACAGGGTTAGCGCTCAAGTCACTGATGAACAAGGAGGTCAGCTGTAAGACTTGTCTTAAATATTTTCAGGCATAAAGGCATTTTTTCCAGGTTGTGTAAAACTCTGAGGTCTTAACCAAGCACATACTTAACTACTTTAGAAGACAGAAATCTCTTCCCTGAAGGAAATGCTGGCTTTACCTGAAAGAAGCCCTGCTGTCCCCACCTGTTCTAAAGTGAGATAGCCTTCTGTCTGGCTCCTCACCTTTCATAACCGAACGATATCTCCCTCTCCATCTGCTACGGGAAACATATGGCCAGCCCGGCAATGTGGGATGCCCGCACTGCAGGACCTTGTTAGAGGATGCAATAGGAAATTGTCAGTTTCAGTATCAGCCAGAGACTCTCCTGATACGTCTAATATCTGAGGAAGGCTGTTTAATAGGCATTTGTTGTTCTTCAGTCGCTGAGTCCTGACACTCTCTGCAATCCCATGGCTCCTCTGTCCATGGAATTTCCCAGGCAAGAATACTGGGCTTCCCTGTTGGCTTAGACAGTAAAGAATCCGCCTGCCAGTGCAAGAGAGGCAGGTTCAATCCCTGGGCTGGAAAGATCCCCTGAAGAAGGGAATGGCAACCCACTCCAGAATTCTTACCTGGGAAACACCCTGGACAGAGGAACTTGGCACACTACTTCCAGTCCATGGGGTCACAAACAGTCAGACATGACGGAATGACTAACACAGTACTGGAATGGGTTGCTATTTCCTTCTCCAGGAGATCTCCCCGACCCAGGGATTGAAACCGCCTCTCTTGCATTGGCAGATTCTTTACTGCAGAGTCACCAGGGAAGTCCTATACAGTAGGCAAGTGCATGCATGTGTGTTAAATTGCTTCAGTTGTATCTCTTCATATCAACTGCTTTTTCCCCTTTATTCCCTTCTAGCACTCTGACTACTGTATTAAGTTAGATGACCAGAAAGTGATGCCTTAACCTTGTGTCCCAAACTGACCATTTTCAACCAGGTCTCCATCTTAGTGTCACCTCCTCTGCCCTCTTGGGCATAAGGACAGTGTCTATGAGCAGAGTTTTTGACTTTTTAAAAATTCTCTTGAAGACACCATTTACCTCATTACCAAAAGTTCATCTTCCCCATAATAAATTCTGTCGAGCTCTGCTCCAGAAACACATTTTCTATCAGAAAATTGTCATGCTTTCTTTCAGTGGAAAAGGATAATTAAGTAATACTACATAATTTCTTTGTTAGCTTTAGCTGCCAAAGGCTCAGTTGTACAATCAGCTTTTCTGGGTATCTGGAAGAATTGACTCTTTCATTGTTGAGATGATTTCTGATCTTTTTTTAACCTCTGTTTCATTGCACACTATGTTTAATGTGCTGAAATTCATATAACCTTGATTTTTGCTTCTGATATGACTTAGACTTCACCATGGCTCAGGTGGTTTCATTCTGTGTGTAGTGGGCTCGCCTGGCCCCCCACCTGCCATGGTCCATGCTCTTATATAACAAGATGAGAGGGTTGTACAGACCAGCTCCAGCCAAGACTGATAAAGAAAACTATAAATCTTAATTCCAATGCACTGGTTGATCATCCTTTACTATTTTGTGTTTATGTTGTTTTACATGATGAATCCAGTATCTTCAGCAGAAGAAAATCTACATATGTATACACCAAGTCAGGAAGATTAAGTACTGTAGTCGTCGCAGATCCTGATTATATTTGGTAGTGTTGACTAGGTTGCTTGTAAAGAGTACCTTGTTCCATCCCTAAATTGTGTCCAACCCATTGCGACCCCATTACAGCACACCAGGCGTCCCTGTCCTTCACCATCTCCCAGTATTTGCTCAAACTCCTGTCCATTGAATCAGTGAGGCTATCTAACCATCTCATCCTCTGCCGCCCCCTTCTCCTCCTGCCCTCAATCTTTCCCAACATCAGGGTCTTTTCCAATGAGTCAGCTCTTTGCATTAGGTGGCCAAAATATTGGAGCTTCAGTTTCAACATCAGTCCTTCCAATGAATATTCAGGGTTGATTTCCTTTAGGATTGACTGGTTTGATCTCCTTGCTGTCCAAGGCACTCTCAAGAGTCTTCTCCAGCACCACAATTTGAAAGCATCAATTCTTCACTGCTCAACCTTCTTTATGGTCCAACTCTCATAAGTACTGGAATATCTTTGACTATATGGACTTTGCTTGCAATTGATGTCTCTGCTTTTTCATATGCTGTCTAGATTTGTCATAAGTTTTCTTCCAAGGAACAAGAGTCTTTAATTTCATGGCTGCAGTCACTGTCTGCAGTGTTTTTGGAGACCAAGAAAATAAAATCTGTCACTGCTCCCACTTTTTCTCTATCCACAAGGTTTACTACAAGGGCAATAAAAGTGGCTATAACTACTATTTCAATTAGTGTATTGTGACGACAATTTAAATATATGAATTCAATGAGAGAATTTGGAAAATATAGAAAGGTCTAAAAGAGAAATTTAAAACCATTTGTAAACTCATTCCTATCAACTTTGTTAAGGCATATTTTGCATATGATAAAATGCAACCATTTAAAAGCACACACTGGGACGACCCAGAGGCATGGTATGGGGAGGGAGGAGGGAGGAAGGTTCGGGATGGGGAACACATGTATACCTGTGGTGGATTCATTTTGATATTTGGCAAAACTAATACAATTTTGTAAAGTTTAAAAATAAAATAAAATTGTAGTTGGAAAAAAAATAAATAAAAGCACACAGTTCAATGATTTTAGATAATTATATACAATCATATAACTACCACCAAAATCAGACTTAGAACATTTCCAAACCCACCCCCCTGCAAATTAGCTCATGTCCCTTTACAGTGTGTTCATGAAACACTCCCTATGCCCTGACTCTGATGCCAGATTTTCTCTTACTAGAGTTTGGTTCTGTCATTTCCAGAATATCATGGAATTGAAATCCAATAATAATGTTCTTCTTTGTGTCTAGCTTCTCTGGTTCAGCATGGTACTTTAAGATTCATTCATTCTGTTCTGCGTATCAGTATTTCAGTACTCAACAGAATTCCAACACATGGCTATAACACAAACGTCTTACCCATTCACTTTTTGATGGACATTTAGATTATTACCAGTTTGAGGCTATCGTGAATCAAACTGCTATGAACACTTGATTGCAAGATTTTGTGTGGACAATTTTCATTTATCTTAGGTAAATATCTAGGGATTGATAGGTTATATAACATAAGTATATTTACTTCTGTAAGAAACTATCAAATTGTTTTCCAAAAGGATACCAGCAATATAAAAGAGCTCCTCTTGTTCCTACAGCCTATTTACACTTTCTTTTTCGGCTTTTTAAATTGTTTCCGATTGAGAAGGTGGGAAGTGACATTCCTTGTTTTAATTTGCATTTGCTTGATGGCTTCCTTGATGTTGAGCATCTGTTCATTTGATTACTGACATTTCATCAATCTTCTTTTGTGAAGAATATTTTTAAACTTTCCGTCATTAAAAAAAGAAACATGTTATGCTGTCTGACCACTTCATATTAAATTCTAAGATTGGTTTGTAAATTATGAATATAAGTCATTTTTAAGATATATGCATCAATAATATTTTCCTCTATTTTGTGGCTTTCTTTGCTATATTCTTAAGCTTTCAAAGTGTAAAATATCATAATTTTAATCAAGTTCAATATTTTAATTTTTATCTTTCGGTTTGTACTTTATGTGGAAGATCTAAGGACCACTTACCTAACCCAAGGTCATAAAGCTTTCCTCCAACTTTTTTCTAGAAATTTTATAGTCTTCATTTTTACGTTTAGATCTATGGCCCATTTTGAGCTGAGTTTTGTACAAGATATGAAGTAAGAATGGATTTTTCCCCCCATATTTTATCCAGTTTCTTTTTTTAGTACTACACATTCAAAAGGCAAACTCACACCCTCCCAAGTTAATTTTCATGGCACTCTTGTTAAAAATTGTTTGATTATATGTATATAGCTATTCCAAATCAGCTTATCAATTTCAACAAACAATCACACAGTGATTTTGACTGGAATTTTGTTGAACCTATATATATGTGTGTTAAACACATATATAAAATTTGGGAAGTATTGAGTATGGACGTGGTAAGTGTGCTGTCTTCCAATTCACATATATGGTACATCTCTTCTCTTTTATTCAGATTTTCTTTAATTTCTCCCAGCAGTGTTTTGTGGTTTGAAGTGAACAAGCATATATATGTAAAAATACCTATTTTTTAAAAAATCCACATCTAAATATTTCAAGTTCATTTTGATGCTATTGTAAATGAGATTTTTTAAAGTAGAAATTTCCCAAGGAAGACATACAAATGGCCAAGAAGTACTCAAAAAGGTGCTAAGTATCACTAATCATCAAGGAAATGTAAATCAAAACCACCATGAGATACAGACTCACACTTGTTGGAATGTCTGTTATCAAAAACAAGAGATAGAATGATGGAGAGGCTACGGAGAAAAGGAAAGTCTCATGCATTGCAAGTAGAAACAGAACTTGGTGCAGCCACCATGGAAAACAGTATGTTCCTCAAAAAATTAAAAACAGAACTACCATATGATCACGTAATCTCACTTTGAGATACATACATGAAGGAGATACTTCATGTATGTATACATACTTGAAGAGATATCTGGACTCTGATATTCATTGCAATATTATTCATAATAGCCAAGATATGGAAGGAACCTAAGCGTCCATCAAGGAGTGAGAGGATGAAGAAGATGTGATGTCTGTCTATCTATCTCTATCTGTCTATTTATCTAATGGAATATTACTCAGCCCTGAGAAAGAAGGAAATCTTGCCATTTGAGACAACGTGGATGGACCTTGAGGCCATTATGTTAAATAAGTCAGAGAGAGAAAGCCAAATATGACCTCACTTATATGTGGAATTGAACGACCTAGACCTCATAGAAACAGAGAACGGAATGATAATTTCCATGGCCTCAAAGTTGGAGTAAATGAGGGGATGTTGGTCAAAGGGTGTAAGCGTTCATCTGTAAGATGAAAAAGTTCTGCAGGCGGAATGCACAGCATCACAACTACAGTTAACAATACTGTATCGTATACTTGAAGGTTGCTATAAAGGTGGAGCTTTAATGGTCTCACCATGACAAGAACAAAAGGGCAATATGTGAGGTGAAGGATATGTCAACTAACCTTATCATGGTAAACATTTCTCCATACATATGTGTTTCAAATCCTAACATTGTACACCTTAAACTTACAAAATGTTACATGTCAATTATATCTCAATAAAACTGGGGAAAAAATCAGTTTTAAATATTTCATACTTTTGATGCTATTGTAAATGGGACTCTTCAAATTGAATTTTCCAATTCATTACTAGCATACAGAAATAAATTTGGTTTCTGTATATCAATCCTGTATCAACCAGCCTTGCTCAAACCACTGATTTATACTAGCATTTTTTTCATTTCTTCAGATTTTCTAAGTTTACAATCATGTCATCTATGAATTCAGACAATTTAAAGTCTTTCCTTCCAATCTGTATAAATTTTATTCTTTTTCTTACATTATGGTACTAGCTTGGACATCCAGTTCAATAATAAATAGTAGTGAGAACAGACATTCTTTCCTTGTTTCAGTCTTAGGGAAAAACAATCTTTTTGCACTAAATGTGATAGCTTGGAGGAAGAAGTGACAACTCACTCCAGTATTTTTCCCTGGGAAATCCTATGGCCAGAGGAGCCTGGGGGGTTACAGTCCTTGGGGTCCCAAGAGTCAGACATGACTTAGTGACTAAACCACCACCACACAATAGCTATAGATTTTCTGCAGCTGCCCATTGTTGGGTTGAGAAAGTTATCTTCTCATCTTAGTTTGCTGAGAGATTTCTCATGCATAGATATTGACTTTTACGAGATGGGTTTTCTATATCTATTGAGTCTTTTCCCTTTTATTTTGTTACTATAGACAGTTACATTGGTTGATTTTCAAATATTAAGTCAACCTTGTGTTCCTAGGATAAAATCCACGGTCTTAATGAATTATCACTTTCATGTATTTCTGAATTCAGTTCATTATGTTGTCAAAGATTTTTGTGTCAATGATTACATGTGATTTTGCTTTATAATTTTTTAAATCTTGTATTTCTTTGATTCTGATATCAATGTAATGCCAGTGTCATAAAATTGAGAAGTATTTCTTACTTCTCTATTTCCTGAAATTGTTTCCATAGGTCTGGTATTATTTCTTCATTAATTATTTTATATGTTTAACCAGGAACACCATACAGGCCTTGAATTTCATTTGTGGGACCATTTCAAACTATGCTTTTAATTTCCTTACTATACATGTATTATATATATTGTAATATCTTGTTATTATATATATAAAACATGCTTGTTTTTCAAAGAATTTTCTGTTTCATCTTGGTTGTCAAATTTATCGGCATACAGATTTTATTATACACCCTTATCACCCATTTGATGTCTGTGGAAGCTGTAGTAATACCCCCATTTTCTCTCTCTTTTGGTAATTGTCTTTTCTGTTTTTTATTGATCAGTCTGCTTGGGGCTTATCAATTTTATTGACTTTTTAAAAGAAAACTCTTTATTTAAAGAAATAAAAACTTGAGGTTTATTGATTTAAATAACCAAAAACTTTGCTGTTTCTTTTCTGTACTGAGATTCTTCTGCTATCTTCCCTGAATGACCCTCATGTCTAACAACGTCGCTAGCTGGTCAGAACTTGGGTACCTCCCAGCCCTTTTCCAAGTTCAGGGATTAGACCACTGTGCAATCCCTGACAGTTTTTTTTCCCTGTCTCTGTACAGGTTCCCTATTTTGCACAAGCACCCTAGCATTCACCAACAAAATCATGGGGACCCCTTTCTCAATTTCTGCAGCTCTTTCTTCACATACATTCCTCCTCCTAAGTTCCTCAACCTCACTGAACTCTGATCTCTACTCAACTCCGCAAGACTGATGTGCTTCCAGAAAAAGCTTCTAGGCTGAAATCAAAGTGGATCCTGGGGTTCACCTCGACGGCTTTCGTGTTCTCAGGGATCACCATCCCCACTGGCTGTTGTCCAGTGTCTGAAAAACACTCATTTATATGTTATGCTTCATTTTCTAGTTTTTGTTATAGCAGGAGGGAATTCTGGGACCAGTTAATCTTTTATAGCCAGAAGCAAAATTCTGGAAGCCTCACTATCAACTTTTTGATGTTTGTGGAGCTTTTTTTTTTTTCCAATGTTTTATTAATTAGTTCAACAGAATCGTTTAGCACTTGCTGTAGTGTCAAGCATTTAACAATTATAAATTAACATATAATTTAAAATTTAGACCAGGCTCATACTGATCCCTATGTTCTTTTTTCATTTATTTCACCTTGTCATTGTCGTTGCTGTTGTTTGGTTGCTCAGTCATGTCCAACTCTTTGTGACCCCATGGACTGAAGCACACCAGGCTTCCCTGTCCATCATCAACTCCTGGAGTTTGCTCAAACTCATGTTCATTGAGTCAGTGATGTCATCCAACCATCTCATCTTCTGTCATCCCCTTCTCCTCTTGCCTTCAATCTTTCCCAGCATCAGGGTCTTTTCTAATGAGTCAGCTTTTCGAATCACATGGCCAAAGTATTGGAGCATTACCTTCAGTATCATCTATCTAATGAATATTCAGGATTGATTTCTTTAGGATTGACTGGTTTGATCTCCTTGCAGTCCAAGGGACTTTCAAGAGTCTTCTCCAACACCACAGTTCAAAAGCATCAATTCTTTGGTGTTCAGCCTTCTTTATGATCCAACACACATCCATACATGACTACTGGAAAAACAATAGCTTTGACTATATGGACCTTTTTATTTCACCTCAGTTCAGTTCAGTTCAGTCGCTCAGTTGTGTCTGACTCCTTGTGACCCCGTGAATCACAGCATGCCAGACCTCCCTGTCCATCACCAACTCCTGATGTTCACTCAAAATCATGTCCATCGAGTCAGTGATGCCATCCAGCCATCTCATCCTCTGTCTTCCCCTTCTCCTCCTGCCCCCAATCCCTCCCAGCATGAGTCTTTTCCAATGAGTCAACTCTTCGCATGAAGTGGCCAAAGTCCTGGAGTTTCAGCTTTAGCATCACTCCTTCGAAAGAACACCCAGGACTGATCTCCTTTAGGATTGACTGGTTGGATCTCCTTGCAGTCCAAGGGACTCTCAAGAGTCTTCTCCAACACCACAGTTCAAAAGGATCAATTCTTCGGCACTCAGCTTTCTTCACAGTCCAACTCTCACATTCATACATGACCACAGGGAAAACCATAGCCTTGACTAGATGGACCTTGTTGGCAAAGTAACGTCTCTGCTTTTCAGTATGCTATCTAGGTTGGTCATAACCTTCCTTCCAAGGAGTAAGCGTCTTTTAATTTCATGGCTGCAGTCACCATCTGCAGTGATTTTGGAGCCCAAAAAAATAAAGTCTGCCACTGTTTCCACTGTTTCCCCATCTATTTCCCATGTAGTGATGGAACCAGATGCCATGATCTTCATTTTCTGAATGTTGAGCTTTAAGCCAACTTTTTCACTTTCTTCTTTCACTTTCATCAAGAAGCTTTATAGTTCCTCTTCACTTTCTGCCATAAGGGTGGTGTACATCTGCATATCTCAGGTTACTGATATTTTTCCCGGCAATCTTGATTCCAGCTTGTGCTTCCTCCAGCCCAGCGTTTCTCATGATGTACTCTGCACATAAGTTAAATAAGCAGGGTGACAATATACAGCCTTGACGAACTCCTTTTCCTATTTGGAACCAGTCTATTGTTCCATGTCCAGTTCTAACCGTTGCTTCCTGACCTGCATATAGGTTTCTCAAGAGGCAGGTCAGGTGGTCTGATATTCCCATCTCTTTCAGAATTTTCCACAGTTTATTGTGATGCACACAGTCAAAGGCTTTGGCATAGTCAATAAAGCAGAAATAGATGTTTTTCTGGAACTCTCTTGCTTTTTCCATGATCCAGCGGATGTTGGCAATTTGATCTCTGGTTCCTCTGCCTTTTCTAAAACCAGCTTGAACATCTGAAGTTCACAGTTCATGTATTGCTGAAGCCTGGCTCGGAGAATTTTGAGCATTACTTTACTAGTGTGTGAGATGAGTGCAGTTGTGTGGTAATTTGAGCATTCTTTGGCATTGCCTTTCTTTGGGATTGGAATGAAAACTGACCTTTTCCAGTCCTGTGGCCACTGCTGAGCTTTCCAAATTTATTTCACCTAGTGTTTGCCATTTTTTTCCCTGTAAATTAAATATATTTTAATTTCAATTTCCCTGTATTTATAAATGTTTATTTATCATATGTATGTTGTTCTCAATTGGTAAGCTATGTTCTCAGAGGACACAAATTCTCCTTAGGTAGGACTTGTTTTTCTTTCTACTTTAATTCTTTCATGTCTTTGTTCTATATCTTCTAATTTGGAAAAAAAATTCTCAAGTATGTTCTCTGCATCACTGATTACATTTTACAAAGCTATTTCTGTCCTATCCTCCTTCTCTTGAATTTTAGTTTCCTTAAATATCTCTTGATATAATGGAACACTCTTGTAACTCAATCTGCTATTACATCATCTTCTATTTTATCACTCTTTTCACAGAATTTTTTGACTATATGAAAATTATATATAACTTACACTCTAAAGTTGTCTTCTGAATTCTGTAGTGTAACTATTTTAAAAATTGTATTTCCTCCCTTGTATCTTGGGTGTAATGATATTCATCTTGTAATTACAATGAGGCTTTGCCAAGTCTTTTAACTGGTCTCTTATGGTTATTACTTATTTCTTTGCAATTATCCATGAACAAGAAGGATTATGGAAATTCAGGGGTGGGTGGATTTTCCTCCATGTCAGCCTGACTTCCTAACTGAGAAGTCAGAAATCTCTTACATCAGAATCTTAAGTGATGTTCTTATCCCATTTCAAACCTTTTAATATTGGGTATACACTTGTGCTTTCAGAAGTATTCTTTTAATAAGGTGGAAGAAGGGATATCAAGTACCAAGAGAAATATTGAGTCTAGAAGTCTTTAAAAATATTTAGAAGAAACCACTGAACAGGAAATATCAGCAGGGTAGCACTCACTCGCTCTCAGGAATTCAGATGTACCCTACACGTCCTTGGCTTCCAAATGAATGACCTGGATGTTCCTGGTGACCTCGGATGCATCCATCTTCTTCCTAGCATATTTTTCACCTCAGCCTCAGGCATCTCAAACACAGTGTCTCCTGGATGAAACTCATCATTCCTCCTATAGTTTCAGCATTTGAAAATGACCATCCACATAGTTATGATGACCAGACACCAGAGATTCTTTCTAAACAGCTCAATATTTCGCAGTTAGCATATCTAAGTCTGTCCAGATTCTACATCATCTGCCTCCTTAGAATCTGTCTTGTTTCTCTACTCTGTTCTGTGTCCACCGCTCCTGCTGTTTTTGTGTGCCTGCACTCAGGAATAATGTTCTAACTGGTTTCTCTTCTTTCTGTTATCATTCTCCTCCAGTCAGTCCTTCTCCTTTCTTTCAGTGCTTTTTCAGAGACAGATCTGACTGTGTTACTACCTGCACCGAAGTATGTCAATATCTTCCCTTTATGTAAAGGATAATATCCACATTCAGCAGCATCACTGTGCTCTGAAACATGAAAGTGCCCATGGATCACCTGAGGAGGTGGTTAAAGTGTGCGTTCTGATTCGGTAGATTGAGGCGGGACCCGAGATGTCACACTTGCTAACAAGTTCCCAGTGATGCCCGTGCTGATGCTCCTTGGACCACACTTCAAGGAGCAAGTCTCTAAGATGGGGATTTCTATGCACACTACTCTCTACAATCGTCTTTTCTGCCTCCTCCACCGCAGCCCTTTTTCACCCACTTACCCACCTAAAGGGCCCAGAAAAACGTCTCATGATTAGTCATATAGCATCTCTGTTCAAAATGCCCTTCTCTCCCCTTTTCACTGAAGAACACCCACTCTTCTCTAACAATTTACTCAAGTTGCATTTATAATAGAATCACTCCTCCTGTCTCCCCTATCTCACAAGTAGACTTATTTATTTCCTCTTTGTGCTCTGGCTGTACCAGGTATGAGTGAGCTATTCTTAGAGCACATGTGATCCAGTCTTAACAGAATGTGTTTCTGTACTTATTTTCTTCTTTAGCTTCCATCATAACCTGCAGAACTTCAAGGTCAGGGACTGTGTCATATCACTGGTACCTAGCAGGCCATCGGCCATTTTGCAGCTACTTAATAAGCATCTTTTGTAAGAGTGAATGAATATAAAATGAAAGAGGAGAACGAGTTGAACATTCTTTTGAAATATTGCATAGAGGTATATTAGTTTTCTTTTGCTGCGTAATAAACTATCACAGATTTAGCAGCTTAAAACAACAGAACATTTATTGTCTCACGTTTCCATGGGCCAGAGGTCGCTGAGTCTACTGCTCAGAGTCTGCCCAGGCTGTACACTTGGTGTTGTGTGCTCATGCCTGTTATCTCATCTGAGACAACTATTTCTCCTCCAGCTGATGGCTGGGGCTGTGCTATTGGGCTGAGGGACCTGCCTTCTTGCTACCTGTTAGCTGGTTCCACTCCCAGCTTCTAGAGGCTGACTGCGGGAGCCTTTAGCACACGGTCTTCATCGGCAGTTCACAACAGTGCTGGCCCCTTTCCTACAGACCAAGAGGGACACACCTGTCTGACTCCATCGCTCCCTCGTCTGTTATGACAGAAACTTTATAAACCTAACCTGACTTCATTGCCATAGAGTAGAACCTAGCCAAGGGGGCAACGACAGGTGATCTCATCTCATTCACGTTCCTGCCCTCCCTCATAGAGGTTTCCGTGGGCATGGACACCAGGGTGAGAATCTGGGGGGCATCTGTGAACTCTCCCTACCACCACAGTTAACTGGAGAACGTGAGGTGCTCATGTCAGTTCTGGGAAATAGAAAGGGGAGCCGGTATTGAAGAGGAAGATAAAATGAGACTTAAACATCTTTATGATCAAGATGCAAGTTTTACCATTATGATACACTAGAGCAACCCACTCCAGTATTCTTGTCTGGAGAATCCCCATGGACAGAGGAACCCGGCGGGCTATAGTCCATGGGGTTGCAAAGAGTCAGACACGACTGAGCAGCTAAGCACAGAGCTTTTTAAAATATGTGGCTCACAGCTTTGTGCCACAAAAGGTACTTCTGAGTCCTCTCACTAGGGGACTAGTTATTGTTCCCCTTGAGAATGTGTGTGTAAGGGGCTGTATCTCCTTAGCTATGTAAGGGGGTGCAGTTACTTTCTATTTTTACACTCTCTTAACGGACTGCCTATGATACGATCACATTCTGATTTAAGACAGGGTTTCCCTGATGGTTCAAATGGTAAAGAATCTGCCTGCAATGCAGGAGATCCAGGTTGAATCCCTGGGTCATGAAGATCCCCTGGAGAAGGGAATGGCAACCCACTCCAGTATTCTTGCCTGGAGAATTCCATGGAGAGAGGAGCCTGGTGGCCCATAGTCCATGGGTGGGATCACAAAGAGTCAGACATGACTTAGCGACTAACACACTATTCAATAATAAAACTGCTTTCTTCCTCAGCTTAGGAAAAAAAAATATGTGTGGTTCAATTAGGGAATTTTGTACTTTGTGATAGAAGCAGCAGTCCTGACTGCTACTAAAATGCTCTTTCTTCTACTCTATAATTGCCTTCTACTCTAATTCACTGCAAACAAACAAACAAAAAAACCCCTCAGCCTTTGAGGAGTTACATGTGTGAAAAGGGACTTTAATGTGGAATTAAGTCCGATCAGCCACTCTTAAGTTTCTTGCTCAATTTTATCAACTCTAAATCAAACCTTAAACTTCAAGTTGAAAAGAATGTGTTTGATGGCTTTTGAGCTAAGACTGGCAGCTTATCTTTTTGCAAACCTTAAGTGCATGGAGGCAGCTGCATTAGCTTCCACTTAACCTCCTAGAAAGCTAGTCACAAGCCAGGAATAACGGTTTCAGCTCCTTGTGGAAGGTGTATCTTGCTTTTCTACAAATCCATCTGGATTCTAGGATTTGAATGACAGGTGCTTAATGTTACTGAACATACTGGTTTACCTTTTCATCTCCTGCATTGAGTGGGATTAAACTTCTGAGCTGTGACAGGTGATGTAATGACAGTATTATCAGTTTTTAAATTTTTTTAACACTTGCTCACTCATGGCGTATCCCCCTGGGATAGTTCCTCTCTTCCCCTGAAATCCACCAATGATAGATGTATCATGATTCAATATATTCATCCCACACCATGCCGACATAATTGGGTCAAACATTTTTGCTCATAGGTAGAACTCCCATAGGCAATTATCAATTCCCTTTATGATTAATGTAAAAACTGTGGTGTTTCTATTAATGGAAGTGCATGCTGGGACATTCACAGTCACTTACTGGAGAAAAACTTTGTTATTACATTAATACAATGTAGAAATTCCTGAAGCAACCAGAAACTTGGGAGCACCTGCAATTTCTGAGCAATATCAATTTGCCAGGAAATTAGAGTGAGTTAACAGCATGGCAAGCAATACTGGGGAGCCGTTTTTATAAAAATGAGAGTGAAATTCTCTGGTTTTTTGGATACCATATTTTGAAGCAAATGCACAGACTCAGAGCACACTGTGCAGAGCAGGCATGTGCTTCAAACTCCTCCTAAGAATATTACTGTTTTACAGGAGAGAAGAATCTGTTGCAGATGCTTCAGTTCGGACTAACACCAGGACTCCATATGGTGAAACATCTACTCTCAAAGAATCGGGCATGGAAATTCATGCTTATATATTTCAAAATCAAAAAGGAAGAGCCCTTGAATCATAAAGATGAATTGGAATCCTATTGTTCACAAAAAGATCTTCACTTTACACAGTGTGGTATGGTGTGTGTTAAGGTGTGCATTTTTTTTCATAGAGCCTAGTTATTCTCCTTGACATTCCCTCTTCCCAGACCAAGTTGAGTGACCCAGGCCTGCAGAGAGAGGTACTGGTGAAACTGTTACATTCCATATATATATACATAATGTCAATGTCATATTTATATACTGATATACAGTATCCATATATAGTATCCATATGTACACACAATATGTGTAAGTATTCTTGAATATTCATTTTCCTTCTGTAGTAGAACTCAATAATTTCTTCTGAAACTTGAGAAATGGAGTATTTCCTGCCTTATCAGTAAACAAAGGACGTCACAGTCATCAGCCACCATGGATGGTGAGCTGGTGAATGCTGAGGGAACTCAGGGATGAAAAGAAATGCCTGCCATCTAGCAGCCACCAGACTGCAGCCACTCCCCACGGTGAGCCCTCAGGAAGCTCAGGATGTGAAAGCACAGGATGCTGGCTCCACATAGGTGATGTGCATGTCAAAGGAAAGATTTCAGGGAGCCCAGACTCTTGCATCTTCCCATACATAGAAAAGTGCTAACTTCCTTAACTTGAGATATCTGGTTTTCTTTAATTAGCAATGATCTTTTGAATTCAGACTACCTGCCCTTTGTTACAAAGTTCTAAGTCACCTGGCTCCTCCCATCGCCTCCTTGGAGCAGTTCTCTTGGGGTCACCTGAGCTGTTGTCTCCCAGGCTTGAAGTTCTAAAGATTCCCACCAAATAAAATGTAACTCTCAAATTTCAGGTTGTGAATATTTTTTAAGTCCACAGTTTTTTCCCCCATATATGGCAGAAACAGCTTCCTAGCACCAAGCTGTGTGCTGGGCCTTCACAGTGTACTACTGTCATTGGTAAGTGGCTACCCAGACAGGGACCACACTTGCCAGCCTGCTCACACTTTGGCCCAGCCATTCACTGAGTTCTAGGGAAGTGGAGCCTGAGAACAAGTAATAAGTTACACTTCCAAGGCTGGTTCACCAAGGCCACCGCCCTTTCCTCCCCTGTTGGCTAGAGGCTGAAGACTTGGAAGCCCTGGAACATAAAGGTCACAGGACAGAAGGAACCTGGATCCCTGCTTTACCAAGTAGAGGAGAGCCAGGTTTCCATGACCCAGAACACCTGCACTGGGACTTGTACGCAAAAATAATATTCACTTGGTTATGCCATGAAAATGTGGGGATTCAATTCTTGCAGCTGCTAGCATTACCTGAAACAAGACAGAAACTCAGGCCTTGAAGTACATGGTGCCATAATATATCTAAATTCTCCGACAGGAGCTTAGCAATTTTGCAGTAGACAGCAAGGAGACAGATCAAACAAGCTGGAAATCCCTGCTCTGCTGCAGTGAAACATTTGGTAAAACGGTCACCCTTGCTAGCGTGGAAGGCAGACCCGGTGCCTACTGACTCTGTGCATCTTGGAAAAGTGCTTGAAAAGAGCCAGAATGCTAGCATATGTTGATTTTCTCTTGCTGTGTTTGGCAAAGTATTTCAAGAAAGAATGAGCGCTGGTTTGCAGACAAAAAAGAAGCAGAAAAAATTTTTTAAAAAGTACCAGAAACTTGGAGTTGCAAGAGATTTGAAATTGCTTCTAGAGGAAGAACAATGAGAAATAAGTCTAAATCTTTGTGCCCCCCAAGGCCCATTAAGACTTCTCAATTAAACAAAGTGACACAGCCCTGCAGCTAAAAATGAGGTTAACCCCAGACTATCGTTCCAAACAGCCTCAAGTTACCTACCATTACCTTGATGGTAGGAGAGGGGAGAGAAGGGGTAGAAAAATGAATATCGGCATTATTTCAGGAAAGAGCTTTCAGCGTGAGTCTTGGCGCAGGATGCTGGCTGGAAATGGTGAGCAGTACAGGTTATCTTTGTCAAAGCACTCACTCCGTCCTAACCAACACTCCGTCCCAAATAGTCACTTCCTTGTTACACACGCCTCCCCTCACAGCTTGCACTGGGACATATCCATGTCACATCACCATTGCTTCTTTGGCACAGAAGCCTTCATTTGGCCGTCGGCATCATGCTGACTGGGTTTCTTATATCCCTGCATATTCTACACTGAAGTCTTCTAGAGGAGACAGGCCAAGTACATGCAGCTCTTTCCATGGTGCGCCCAAGGTAGACAGGGCCATTGCAACATATGTCGTGTGCCTGGAGTTCCCCAGTGACCATTTCTTTTGAATGGAAGAGATGATCGAAGCTAGTATGTGGAAGACACACCCTTTAAATGGAGGGAGGTAGGAGGTCATGGGTCAAATGTTTCCCTTTGGGGATTTATCAAGTAAGGAAAACTAAAGTGACAAGATCTTCAGTTATATGGGTTTTTATTATCTAAAAATCACCAAAATTTCATCTCATCTTTGCCTGGCAAAGAAGCCCACCTCCAGGGAGAAAACATGGTACCATTTTTATTAAGAAAGTGCTGTACATAGCAAAAAGTGACCTAGTATTAAACTACAAACCAAGGCAGCTTATAGATAATGGTGCCAACCGCAGCTGAGCAGTCATGCTCCCTAGCTAATATTTTCAGGAGATGGGCCCCATGCACAGTGTTTCCACATATTTTTCTAAGATATGGCTGACTGTGTTTGGTAAATCACAGATTAGCTGGGGGTGTAGCCCTCCCCTGAGCGGACCCTGTGCTGAGCTCCTGTCAAGGGATGTTGAACAAAAGCAATGGTAAGACTGACTGTAACCTGGGGGAGCATTCATCTTCAGAGTGGTTTTTCCAATGCCCATGAAAACAAGCTCCTCCATGTGAGATGTGCATGGCTGAGCCCTAGGAATCTGTGCAGGGAAGGGAGATAAAAGGGAAGGGAACATACATATCCTTTTCTCATGAGACACTATGGGATTTATCCCAGCAGGTTTGGTATCTGAGTCTGCCCAAAAAGCCACGGGCATCTTAGGAAGGAAGGAGCCCACAGCAGCACTCAGATCATTAATGAGATGCTTCTCCTGAATGCTGAGGTCAAATTTTTCCACCTGAAGTTTAATACATTCCTGGAAACCACAAGGAGAACAGCTCTGAGGAATGTCCCTTAATGGCAAGTAATAGGGGAAAAAAAAAACACGCCACAATTCTTGGCAGCCACATAGTTACCTAAATCAGAGATGGAAAATTGTATCTGGAGCCAAAAATATGACCCCTTCATTTATTCCCCGTGCCAGAGACACAGCTGTGGCAACCAGAGATTCTATTGGCCTGGCTGGGATGATTCAAATAGAGAAGACTGTTCTTTGCAGAAGGTGGGGAAACATACATCATTCTGCCATAAAGAAAGATGGTTAGGCAACTCTCAAAAATGACTTATCTAGCTCCTTAAGAAAGTGTGTTAGTTGTTCGGTTGTGTCTGAGTTTTGTGACTCCATAGACTGCCAGGCTCCTGTGTCCATGGGATTCTCCAGGCAAGAATACTGGAGTGGGTTGCCATTTCTTTTTCTAGGGGATCTTCGAAACCCAGGGATTAAACCTAGGTCTCCTGCATTGCAGGTGGGTTCTTTACTGTCTGAGCCACCATAAGAAAGTGTGTGCAGTTGTGTGAGAAGTCAAAGGCTAGCGTGAGTGCTAAGAATGGACATCCCCAAGGGGAAGACAGAAAGGGGAGGAGGAAGAAATGAAGACCGCATATCCTTAGGATGTTGCTTGGAAGAAGAAATTGAGGTTGCAAGGGGCCAAAACCAGAGCCTGAGGGGTAGGAAGCTCAATAAAAGCTATTGAGATAAGGGAAGCTCTTGGAACAGATGGGCTTTCCCACTGATATTTATGAAGAATTCACTGACGACTAAGTGCTCCAAGCTTGGTGGAAGGTTTCAGAGCAATTTTGGAAAAGCGGAAGGAGGCAAAGTCAATGACACCAAGGGTATTGACTCTTTTGCTTAAAAATGGCAGGACAGAAAATGTCAGGCATCGGAGGTCCTTAACACTCTTGAATTCAGGCTTTAAAACACGTGTGGGGATTGCACGGGGAGGCCAGCAGTCCTGGCTGACAGAATGAAGCATGAGGGCCCAGACCTTATAATAAAGGAAGAGCACGCACTGCTTAGTCACCCGAAGTGAAGAGCGGAACACTCACGGCTGGGACATAATCAGGTTTCCCAGCACTCTTGGATAAAGACCTTTTCTTTGACAGGACGATGTGTGACTTTGGGATGCTAATATTATGAGTCTGAAGTCACACATTAGCCATGTGAGGATGAGGGTCGTCAGACAGGAGAGACACAGCCAGGGGTCAAGGTCAAGGAGCCCTCCCAACTATTTGCTGCAGGTGTTAATCATGCATTTCTGGTCTTAAAAAAAAAAAAAAAGAAAACAGTGATAGAGAAAATTCTGGGCAGTGACGTATGTGGGGCATCACTGACATGGGAAACACAGACGGGGGTAACTGTATTTCTTGACACAGGGAAGGTCAAGAGTATAACTGTGGAATGGCTGTATTGGGACTCAAGAGGGTGAGCATAGGCGTCCCCTTTAGTCACACCAGCGCACCAGCTACTCTGCAAACATGCCTTGGAGGGTGTCACAGCCACAAACCTCTCTCCCTTTCGTCTATCTGCAAATCTCTACTTTTCCGTTAAGTCTCATCTGAAATAGCCCCTCCACTCTATAATATTCCACCCCTTACAGATAGAATGAACTGTTCCTCCCTCTCTGATGCCCTGGTGTTTGCTATAAATGTCTGTGTGAGTCTTCTTTTGTTGCAGGACTAATGACCATTACTAATGACCATAAATGTAAGCATTCACGGTTTTGAGGGATCAGGAGCCCTTATGAATTAGCTCCGTGGTCTGTGTAGGACCTCACAAGGCTGAAACGTGGGTGTCAGCCAGCTGTAATGTTACCTCCAGGTTCCAATGAGGAAAGACCATTCAGTCTTCTGCGGGTGACTGGGAGAGTTATTGCCTAGGTACTGAAAGGCTGAGTCCTGTTTCCTGCTGGCTGTCAGCCAGGGATCTAGAAACGCTGGCATCTTCATTCCCACCATGTCACCTATTTAAGCAATATTGCTCGGAGCACAAGCCCGGAAACCCTGATGCACAGCAGCAGGCTTGCAGAATCACAGGGAGGCCAAGCTGCCTTTGACTGCCAGCAGGACCAAGAGTAACACACTTTATAAAAACTTGACAGTCAGATGGAGGCAGCGTTTCGAGAATTTCCATGATGACTTGTACCAAGACACAACATATTTTTATTGCCAGGTTTGTTCTGTGAGTTTTACAGCTGGTGGGGTTCAGCATTTGCGGATTGTTCAGAGAGATGGGTACATGTTTAGAGGGCTTCAGCATTCCAGTCGCCATGGCTACAATGATTGTGAAATGGAGTATCAACCCAGATCTAAGCATCTACAAAAACCAGTGTGCCATGCACAGTAGCAGCAGAAAGAACAAAGAACAAAAATATTCTGGGCTTTGGCTCTGGGGACCCAGAGACACGATTCCCTTAACGGTGGGCCTTTCTGACTCAGAGATGCAGCTACAGGCAGTGACATTCACCACCCCACCCAGGAAGTTGAAAGCAAAGTTGTGAAGGGCCAGGATCCCCAGTCCTTCCAGGGATCAAAGACAAAGCCCTGGAACAGAGACAGTGCAGAGGATACTTCAAGAAGCTCCGACTGGGGTTTCTGCCAACTCAGAAGCTGGGGATTTCTGCCTGCAGAAGCTATCATTTCCACCCACAGGCTATTGATTTAACTTAGCAGACTTATTTCTTATTAGGAAAATCTCATGACTTATGAAGCCAGGGCTCAGAAGTAATCCTAACCCTGGAGTCCTCAAAGTAAACACCTAATTCCAACCAGACTTGCCTAAGAACTCAGGCAAAGAAAGTCACCCTGTCTATGGAACCCCAAGACCTCTTGTTCTATCCCTTGGGACTTGGATATTTTTGCTGCTGATGAGAGAGTTCCCACTGTGCGGACCACGTCAGCTCTGTAAAGTGAGTCTGGGTCTGGAGTCACACCCGCTCCTCCTCCCTTTGACCATAACGCCCTTTTGCACCTTCTGTGCAGATGTATTCAGTCGCTCAGTGGTATCCAACTCTTTGCAGCCCCATGGACTGCAGCACTTCAGACTTGCCCGTCCCTCATCATCTCCCAGAGTTTGCTCAAACTCATGTACAGATGGAGGACGAAAGAAAAATCTGAGCCTGCTCGTCTGGCCACCCGAGCTCCCCTTTCAGGGGAGGAGCAATCCAGGTGACTGGGGATGTGAATCATGCTGCCTGGCGATCTGGGTAAAGGATTTAATGGAAACTAAATGAGCAAGGACTTCCCTGGTGGTCCAGTGGTTAAGACTTTGCCTTCCATTGCAGGGGTTGCGGGTTTGATCTCTGCTCAGAGAACTAAGATCCCACATGTCTCATGGTCAAAAAACCAAAACATAAAAAAATAGAAGCAATATTGTAACAAATTCAATAAAGACTTAAAAAATGGACCATGTCAAAAAAAAAAATCTTAAAAAAAAAAAGAAAGAAGCAAACAGAAGAGTAACATGGACTCTCTGTACCTTGCCTCAGCTTCCTGTTTCCAAGAGGAAACTTGAGTTGGAGCCACACTTCTTCATGCCCTGCTCCCCTGCCCAGCTCCCTCCCTCTCACTCTTACCTGAGGACAGGAGAGCCCTAACTGATTGGACTGTCTAGGAGAGGTACTGAGTACCAGTGCTCTGGCTGGACAGGTGCCCCTGGATCCAGTGACCCTCTCACAGTCCGGGGAGCAATGCCGACCAGCAGGGGCCCTACGATGGCGTTGCTAGTCTGTCTGGGGCTGCAGGGCATTTATCACCAGACTTAGTCTAGTTCTCAGGCAGTTCAGAATCCAAAGGGCAGAGATATGACTGATGCTCTCCTCTCCTGCCTCCTCTCGTGCACAAGTGAGAAGAGCACAGTGTTTGGAACCCAAGACCTTGCCTCGAGTCACTGGCTGTCACTGTGAGCTCTTCACACCAGTGCTCTGAATTTCTGTGCCTCATTTGTAAAAAAAAAAAAAAAAAAAAAAGGTTAATAAGTTTGCTCCATAAGTGGGGTCATGCAGAGCTTCTCCAGACAGGACAGCATGCTCCACATGGCTACCATTAATGAACTTAACCTATTTTGACTTCCCATAAAAAAGGAAACAGTAAATACTTTACAGATACCAGAAGCTAGCTGCTGATGGACACTTATTTGTCTTCTTTGTTCTTTCATTTCTTTCTCTTTCCTTTCTTCTTGTGTCCTTTCTCCTCTTGTTTTTATGCTGGTTTCTTAGCTGGCATTTTCGTAGAGGTGTGAAGCTTGAAAAGGGTTTGAGTGCTTTTCTTCCTGATTGAAAGAATAGCTTCAGTAGAAGACATTTTGCCTTAAAAAAATTAAAAAACCGAATCATTGGAGAATAAAATAATAACTGATAGAGTGGAAAAAAAGTGTAGGGGATCCAGATCTGAGTGTGAAAATTTGAATCGAGGAGAATCTCTTCGAGATAAGAACACCAGCTATAGGACAGAAGCCGCTACACTGAATTGCTGTGGCTCTGACAGACTCTCCTGGAGCCTGTGACATGTAACACTCACACGGAATGAGATTCGGTAGCTCGTGCCAATGGTTAACAACCTGTTCAGATATCAGGACCCTTTACCTCCCCTACTCAAGTTTCCTTTTATTTAAAGAAATCAGCAGCATTTAAATGAGGTTGTTATTAAATATAAACAGCAACTGCATACTTCTCTACTATAGCCAAGACATGGAAACAACCCAAGTGCCCATCGACAGACAACTGGTTTATGAAGACATCCCATATTGAATACTACTCACTCGTAACAAAAGAAGAAATGTTACCATTTGCAGCCACATGGATGGACCTAGAGATTATCATAGTAAAGTGAAGTAAGTCCGACAGAGAATGACAAATACCGTACGATACCACTTGTACGTGGAATCCAGAACACAAACAGACTCGCAGACACAGAGAATAAGCTCATGGTTACCAAAGGGGGAAGGAGGGAGGGATAGTGAGCAGATACCATTATGGGATTAATCATGCTAATTATGGGATTAGCAGATACAAACTACTACATAAAAAACAAACATGTATTTACTGAATAGCACAGGAAACTACACTCAGTAACTTTTAATAACCTATAATGAAAAATATGGAGAAGGCAATGGCACCCCACTCCAGTACTCTTGCCTGGAGAATCCCATGGATGGAGGAGCCTGGTAGGCTGCAGTCCATGGGGTCGCTAAGAGTCAGACACGACTGAGCGACTTCACTTTCACTTTTCACTTTCATGCATTGGAGAAGGAAATGGCAACCCACTCCAGTGTTCTTGCCTGGAGAATCCCAGGGGCGGTGGAGCCTGGTGGGCTGCCGTCTACAGGGTCGCACAGAGTTGGACATGACTGAAGCGACTTAGCAGCAGCAGCAGCAAAGAAAAATAATCTGAAATATAGATGCATAAATATTATGTTTATGCTCAGTTTCTCAGCTGTGTCTGACTCTTTGCAACCCCATGGACTGTATGTAGCCCGCCAGGCTCCTCTGTCCCTGGGATTTCCTAGGCAAGAAGACTGGAAAGGGTTGCCATTTCCTTCTGCAGGAGATCTTCCCATCCCAGGGATCAAACCCATGTCTCCTGCATCTTCTGCTTTGGCAGGCAGATTTTTTACCCGCGAAGCTATCAGGGAAACCCATATTTACACACTGGCTTCCCAGGTAAAGAATATATATATATATATATATATAAACTGAATCACGTTGCTGTATGCCTGAAATTGACACAATATTGCAAACCAGCTGTACTCCAATGAAAAGTAATAATTAAAAATATCTAGGTCATATCATTTATCCAGCCCACACTGCCCTGGAGTCTGGGCTCCACTGGTTGGGAAACAGGACTTACTGTCTACTGGTGCTATTAGGACCACACACGCTTTCCTTATTACAAATACCACTACTGCTAAGGATGTTCGGAAAAATCACTGAGCACCTTGCGTAGATTGCCTTGTGTAACTCTCATAGCCTTTGTGAGTGAGGTAAGACTTTGGAGAAGAAGGAACCGAGGTTCAAAATGTCATGTAGCTTGCCCTTGACCTGAGATTAGGAGCTCAACACACTGACTCTGGAGCTTGAATTATTAACCTTTATGTGACATTTATTTCCTTACCTATAGGTCTGGATGTAAAAGAAAACATACAGAGAGATGCCATAAACAATTAAGCGATTCCATCTCCGTCACATCAGTGAATAACAGAAAAATAAAACAATGACTTTTGAAGAAGATAAAGTTATGGTAACAAAGACATCGGGACAGATGGAGAGGAATATCCTCATGAAGGTGAAGTAAGAAGAAAAATGGGAATTAGGAAGGGGACAAGGAGGCCAGGTCTGAATATTTATGCTCCCTGTTATTCATGTGGCTGTGACTGAAATGTGATGGGTAGGAGTAAAAAGTGTCTGATTGAAAAGGAAAATAGTGGAAAGGAGAAAGAACGCATTACTATAAATAACGATACACATTTTTTAAGATTACACAGAGATATATAACCCAAGGAAGGAAAATGCTTCAATAAAATAATAACAGGCAGAATAACAGAGGTTGGTTGGAGTTTTTTGGTGGCGACTGTACAAACAAGAGATATTCTTGGCATAAGGTGGGGTCTGTGACGACCCCTGGGAATGCAGCTGGTCTGAACCCCAGAGATTCAATCAGATGTCAGTTTAGAACAGCAAACCTGATTCCCTTCACTTTTACAGAGCAAGGGGCACTCTCCCCTCAGCCTCTGACTCTGCTGCCTTCTCCCCAACACTCCTCCCTGGCTGACTGTGTGGACATCCCCAGCTCCCGGCTCCAACATACTCCCATCCATGTCTACGCTTTTGGAGCTGGGCGCTGTGGCACGTCTCGAGTGTTAATCAATACTGCACATGAGAATACAACCTCCTCTCTCCCCATTTCGCATGAACTGTCTAAAGCCCACGGACACCTATGGCCACACGCAGGCCAAGTGTCCTTCCTTCCATAAGCGAATGTTCACCGAGGTCCAGATCCTGAGCCCTGTGCCAGGGTCAGACATTGAACAAACTGGACACAGTGCCTGGTCTCACAAAGTTATGTCCTGGTGGAAGACACCCTGCAGAACACAGACGATCAGAAAAATACAACTGATGGAGGGGCAGTACACTTTACACACGAAACAAGATGCTTACTAATGGATAGGATGTCGGGCTGAGAGTAGTTTAGGTAAAGCTTTGGGGAGAAATTTCTTTTTATTAACTAACTTTTATTTCTGATGGCCCTCAGTCTTCGTCGCTGCATCCAGGCTTTCTCTGGTTGCAGCGAGTGGGGGGCTGCTGTCTAGTTGTAGTACTTGGGCTTCTCATGACATTGGCTTCTCCTTTCATGGGGCACAGGCTCTAGAGCGCAGGCTCAGCAGTTGTGGCGCATATGGAATCTTCCAGAACCAGTTGGCAGGTGGGTTCTTAACCACTGGACCACCACGGAAGCCTTGAGAGAAATTTCTTAGAAGAGATTATATATAAGCTGAGACATAGAGGATGAGAAGGTACAAAGCATTCTAGGCATAGGAAACGGAGTGCAGTGACCTGAGAGAGACAGGGGTGGGGCTTGGCTGGCACAGCCTGGAAGTGTCCAGGGCCTGGCAAGCGATGGCGAGCGGGAGGAGGTGCCTTTGGAGAGGAAAGCAGGGGTCACATCACGAAGATGCTCAGATGTACCCTGACAAGGGGTTACGTTTTTAGAGCAACGGAAAGCCATTGGAGGGCTGAAAAGGAGCAACAGTGGCGTCTGATTTACACTTTAGGGTGCTTTATAGGCTCTTCTGCAGGGGAATGGACTGGAATAGGGCAAGAAGGGAAGGAGGCACCAGTGTTCAGAGGAGGAGGCGCTCATTTTGCTGCTTCTAGACGCAGATGCTACATGTGTGTGGTGTAGTGTATGAACACTTGCCATGAAGACAGGCACGGTGGGGCTCGGCCGGGCACCACCACCAACAAGCAGGGAGGACTCTGGTCAGCTGTTCACCTCCCTGTGTCTCAATTTCCTCAACGAAGTGATAGTAATCGTACTTACCTTTTAGAGAGGTCATGATGGTTGACCGGATTATGTGGGTAAGGAAGCTGGTATGTGTTGATTGCTGGCAACTTACTAGCTGTTTAACTATTATGATTACTTTTAGGATCTGGGAGGGAGGGAGTTGAGCTGAGAAGGTTAGAACGAGGTAATTCATAGGAAGTAACAAATTCAAGCCCTGCTGTCCCTCCGACTCTCATCTGAGTGTAGGTCCAGAACAGTAGTGCCCACAGGCACCCACAGAAGCCCTCATCATCTGCAGTCATTATTGCATTTCATCCTCACGAAAGTCTCACAGTCATGTAGATATGATGTCCACCAATGATGATCTAACTATGAGGAAACTGTGGTCCAAAGGAGTCAGGCAACCTTACTCAAGGTCACCTAGCTAGTGGTAGAGCCAGAATGCAATCCAGATCTGTCTCTTTCCAAAGCCCACGCTTCTCTCACTAGAACAGCTCCTCCAGGGCATACACCTGCACGCCAGACACATCTCAGGTTCGTAGGATCCTTCAGCACCGGCGTGTCTCAGCACAGGGCATCCTAACTATGGAAGGTCCCCAGGTGACGAGGGGAAGAAAGAAATCTGCCCACTCCCAGCCCTATATAAAGGACAGAACAGATCCATTCCATCTGGTGTTCTATAATGCACCGCCTTGCCAGGTAAAGTCTGGAAATGAGGTTGCACCCACTGCTGAGAACCAAATGCTCTATAGCTAATTAACCACAGAGATTTGGGAAGGAACCCATTAAAGGGACCAAAGACGGCATGAAGGAAAAGCAAATGGTAATCTTGCGGCTTATTACTGTTATTGCCATTAATATTAATATTAATACTATTATTTAGTTTTATTATTGCTCTGATACATCATTATTATTGCTGTCTCCTAGCATCTTCTGCATAAATCTATCACCAAATGTTTTAGGGGTTTAATATCCTTATAGTTATGTAATTAAACAAATAGAAATAATAGTTGCAGAATTGCAGAGTTACATAATTATAGCTCTGTGGTAGAAACAATAAATAAAACTTACATGTCTCCATAGCAGTTACATTAACAACAAGAGAAACACTGAAGGCTGAAGCTGAAGAATTATATAATGGTTACATAATTAAATAATAAATTATCCCAGAACTACAGGGACATGCACTATATAAAGCAGCTTGCAGAATGGAGGAGAAAAGGAAATCGTGAAGGGATCCAAAAAAAAAAAAAAAAAAGATTTGCCTATAGATCCCAAGCAAGGCAACACAAACCTAGGAAGAAGAACCTGGGGTGTGTAATATGTTCTTCTGGATTCAGACATCTGTATGGATTTTATCACCCCCAGAACACAAAGTAATTTGTTGAGGGCTATAAATTGCTCGAATAGTATAATCCCCTTAACTGAATAGCTTATTGCATGTGACATACATTTAATCTCTGTGTTTTGAAGTATCTCAAAATTTAGCCTTAGTCTTGGCCAAATATTCTATCACTACTTTTCAGCTACTTGCATTGAGTCAGTGACGTGCGTGCATACCAAGGGCGGAGAGCTTGCCAGAGGTTGAGAATGAGACTGTTTGAAAGTTATTTGAGATTATTGAAGCACTCAATCACCCTCTCACAATGTTTCTTTGGTTGCGCTATCACAATATTAACATACTCAAATATTTGGAAAGACTAAGATGCTTGATGTTAAATCAAATATCCGGATGACTGTCTGACTTGCTAATTTTTTTTATCCTAAAGCTTTGCAGTCAGGCTGCCTAGATTTTATAGAAAGGTGTGTTCATCGAGGTCTGGAAGGAGGGACACCCTCATACACCTGAAGTCATAAACTTGGGCACCTGCTCCAAAGACTGAGTTCAGCTGGGGAGGCCGGAGTGAGAGCAGCACATTTTGCAGTCTGAGCCCACCCAGCTCCCCGAGTGTCAGCAGATCGAGCCCATTGTTGGAGGGGATGGCGCGGTGGGTGTCCCCGAATGCCAGCAGCGTGTGGTTGAATAAGCACATGGCATCGCTCAGCGGTGACAGTGGGGAGGCAGAAGGCTCCTGGCCAGAGCCAGCAGGGACAGAGCCATCACTGCCAGCCTCCCTGTAACACACGTTTCAAGGAGGCTCTCACTTCTCCAGCAGACCTGTTCTGAGAGCAGCCAGGCCAGGCCATTATCATAATGGGGTCACCTGGGAGGCTGGGAATAGACAGGGGAGCAGTCTATTGGGGAGAAATAATTGACTCCTGTCTCGTTACTAGAGCAGCTTGACAGGCAAACCTAGTGACTGCAGAGGACAACCTCAGAGGGGGTCTGGGCCAAGGAGAGGCTGGGCGGCCAGGGCACCTGGCGGCCCAGGGGACTGTGGGCTGACTGCCCAATGTCAGCCCCACAAATTCAGGTTGCCATTGTCCAGCATGCAGCTCTGACTTGACCCCGGCCGACAGGGAGGCCACGCTGCCCTTCTGCCTGTGTCTCTGAGCTACAATGATGAAGGACACGCGGAACTCGGACCCCTTGGCCTCGTTTTGAACCTGTGCCCCAGTGTCTTAAATCCAGCGATTAAAATCGTTTTTACCACCCGCCTCACCCCACCGAGAAAGGTGAAAGTAATGTCCTCCTCCAGGTCAGTAGGACATATTACTGTCATCCCATCATCCTTGGGCTTCCTCACCCACTGCTATAAAACAGAGGCAAAGGATGTCCAGTGTCCAGCTACTATTGAGGGAGCTCCTGGAGGCACTGCAGTGCTGCAGAAGGTCAAGGACTTTGAGGAAGACAAACCTGCCATATATGAAAGGAAAATAGAAATGGAGGTGGTGTGGCTAAGAGAGCTCTCTGGAACAGAGCGGAGGCCATTGAGAAAGTATGACTTATACACATCTCAGCCTGGGTGGACTCTGACCTTCTGACCCCTTATTGTCCTGACAGAGGCATCCAGGACACCTGCCAGAAACACAGAGTGCTTACCGGGCCCAGCCCTAAAGCATCTCATGAGTCCTGAAGGACTGAGTTTTGTCCATCACAATTCTCTCTGGGCAACTTTAACAGCCTCTGCCTGACACTTTCTCTTCCCCAGTATACTCTTTTGGTTTTACCCAAATCTGCATCCCCTGAACCACGATTCGTAAGATCCCAAGTCAAGCTCATCACTCTTTGCAGCCTCAATGTTGACAATGGTTAGATATGGATTAGCGATGGCAACCCACTCCAGTACTCTTGCCTGCAAAATCCCATGGACAGAGGAGCCTGGTAGGCTGCAGTCCATGGGGCCACGAAGAGTTGGACACGACTTAGCGACTTCACTTTCACTTTTCACTTTCATGCATTGGAGAAGGAAATAGCAACCCACTCCAGTGTTCTTGCCTGGAGAATCCCAGGGACGGTGGAGCCTCATGGGCTGCCATCTATGGGGTTGCACAGCGTCAGACATGACTGAAGCGACTTAGCAGCAACAGCAGCGCCCACTACTCTAACAAAGGAAACTGGTGGGGCTTGAATGGCAGGAATGTGATTTCTCAAGTTCTGGAGGCTGGAGTGTGAGTTTAGGCTGCCGGCAGGGTCGGGGTCTGGTTGAGCCCTCTTCCTGGCTTGCTTGCAGCTGTCTTCTCACTGTGTCCTCACCTGGCTCTTCCTCCCTGATGTGGAGAGAGAGAGAAATCTCTCTCCTTCTGTTCCCCTACTGATAAGGGTGCTCATCTCATCAGGAGGGCTCCATCCTCTTAACTGTATCAAACCCTAATCACCTCCTTACAGCCCCATCTCAAAAACCACCACGTGGCAGGGGAGTAGGGCTTCAAACTATGGATTTGGGGAGATACAAACATTCAATCCATAGAACCCCCTGGTTTGAATTTCAGCTTCCTCTTCTTATTAGGTGTGGATCCCATAAGACCTCGATTTCCAAAATACCAGTTACTTCCCCTGTATAATGTGACACATGGGTTTCCCAGGTGGCTCAGTGGTGAAGAATCTACTTGCCAAGTAGGAGACACAGGTTCCATCCCTGGGTCAGAAAGATCCCCTGGAGGAGGAAATGGCAACCCACTCCAATATTCTTTCCTGGGAAATCCCATGGGCAGAGGAGCCTGGTGGGCTACAGGACATGGGGTCACAAAAGCCGTTTATGACTTAGGGACTAAACAACAACATAATGTGACTAACAGCACCTCGTACATTGGACTAGCCTGCAGAGACAACTTCTGACACACAAGAGGTGTTAAAACTGTCCATTTGGTCCCATCCTTCTTGCTTCTTTCAAGGAGTCTCTGATCCATGGCAGCCTCTCTTTTCATCAGCGGTTCCACGGTAATGCTACCCCCAGATGGAAACAGTCTCTTCTTTGTTGAGTCTCTCCATTCTGCTGAACTGGTCTGGGTTGTACCTTAAAACCCCAGAAAACAACAAGAGCAGTAGGAATCACTCCCTAGGAGCGAGACAACTCCTCCTCTCCCAGGGCCCCACTGAAAATGGAGTCACCATAACAGGACCTTTGGAGAGATACAGAGGTCACCAACAGAGCTCTGTTCTGTTACCGACACAGCCCGGTGTTCTTGGGCTATGACTTCTGGGGAACAGGGTTCCCCAGTCCACTCACCTTCCTGTACCCTCCTCACCCTGGGGCCCCTCCTGCCTCACTCGAGAGTCCCGGTGTCTGCAGCGTCAAGCCATGTCTCAGGGCCCCGTTTCCTCGAGTCTTTTCCCAGAGTAGAAATCCTGGCCCTTCCTTCCCAGCCCATCACCACTGCCTCTCATCAGAGTGATCTCCATCAGCTTCTCCCAACGTCAGTGCAGCAACACAGCCCTGTCATCTACACTTCCCGGGACTAACGTCTTTGTCCTGGGCATGGGAATCAGGACGGAACAGATGTTTTAAGAACTCCATAAATCCGTGAAGATAGAAAAACCACCCACCCAGCACTTTTTAACAATGCTCCACGCTGATGAACCAGCATATCAGAAATACCAAAATAAATATAAAATCCCACTGAAGCCTCAGAATAAATCTTAGGGTTTTTTTCCTCTTATAACATATACTAGATATCATTTTTAATATTCAGTGAAGACCTGCAACTGGGAACAGAAAGTCCATAAAAACATGATTGCTTTCCTCTGAAGTGACCCAATGATCAACTGCACTGAGTGTGACTCACCCTCCAATTGCTCCTTGAAAAACCCATCTCCCTCTCCCCATACCTTCTACCTCTCCCCCACACCCCATGTTGTCATGCAGCCTCTCATAACTCCTTGCTGAATTCCAATGTGGATTTCTAATTAGCCTAATTAATTTTCTGCCCAACTTAATAAGACTGTCTCTGGTTTAGAAATAATTGGACTTCCCAAACACCATTTTCCCTCCCTCTGCTTCTCAGTGGTGAGTTGTGATCCAGCCTCCTTTAATAATTCAAAATTAGCTTCTGTTTTTCAGATGATGGGTTCATGTTCAGAGAGTTATTTAGTTTTTTCATTAACACTCTGACATCACCCTCTCCCTCCTATGAAGAATACCTTAAAAAACACGAAACATAAAATGAAACTTGGATTCCTTCCTGGAGAGGGAAATCCATTTGGGATCAAAGTTACAATGGATTCTTCCTTCCGAGCTTATCAATTTCAAGAAGGTAAATGAGTGACCTGGGTAAAGTATATGCTTCCCTGGACATTTTGGTAGCAGCTATGAAAATAAGCCCTGATAAGCACAAATATTAACATCATGAGAAAGGTCTTAAACACTTTCAGGCAACTAGCCTCCTATGGAAAAACGGCCTTCTTTCTAATCGCTTGCAAATTTGCCTTATATAGTTATGAATTTGTTACTATATGCAAACAGAACTGTTGTTATAAACTCATTCTGCAAACAAATGAGTTAGAAATAAAAAGAGAAAGAGATAAGAGCTAGGAGAAGAGAGTGATGAAAGACCAGTTGTTAAGCCAATGAAAATGTCCATGTTCCAATTCTGACTTGAGTAAGATCTGCCGGGCTGCATAAATTGAATACCATCTTCTATTTGCTCTCGGGTTCCAGAATGCCAGGCAAGCTTAGCCTCTCCAGCATGGGTTTTGCAGCCCCAGGAATACGTCACTTGAAATCATGAACATGGAGCTATTTTCTCATTCTCTAAAAAGCCTGAAGCATTTTGTAGTGGGCTTATAAATATGGCAATGAACAGTGCTGGGGAAAAGAGCATAGTAAGACGGTGTGCTTTCAAGCTTTCCCTTGCTCAGCTCTGAACCTGCTCATTATGGCTGCCATGTCCTCTGTGGAATCACAGAGGTGTGAAGGTTTTCAAAGAATCTGTTCCAAACAATAGCTACAGAGGTGCAGCCCGGTGCTTCCTCTTTGGATTATACTAAACCAAACTTTTCAGAGATAAAAACGCCTGGAGTGCTTAAGGCTGCCTCCTCATGTCAGTGGAGGTGGGTGATCTGCTCATGTTCCTGCAGTTACTGCTTCTGTTAGGACCCATCTAGGTAGATAAATGTTTTAAGACTATATCATTCAAACAGCTCTGAGTGTGCCAAACTGGTAAGTTTGGGGATAATAATCTTCTATTAAAAAAAAAAAATCTCTCTGTCTTTGTCTGTCTCTCTCCCTCCTTCCTCAAGGCTTTCTGAGGATGTTGCTTCAAAGAAAGTATTTTGTAGAAAATGTGAAGTATGACTCAGTTTTTTTTTTTCAAATGTAAATAGCATTCAATTTCCCACCAATGTCCAGAATGAAACATTTGTGTATTAATGTGGCCACATCATCAGAGTTTGCTACAAGGAAGTAGAGGATGAGATGGTTGGATGGCATCACCAACTCAATGGACGGGAATTTGAGCAAATTCTGGGAGACAGTGGAGGACAGAGGAACCTGGTTTGCTGTAGTCCACGGGGTCACAAAGAGTCAAACACGACTTAGCCACAGAACAACAAGAGCGACAAGTAGTGGGGGAAAAAATAGAAGTTGGATTTGGGATCAAAGACGAAAGTTTAAAAACGGTACCATTTGTAGCTACACATTTAAATGAACCACCAACTAGAACAATGTGAAGCTATATAAAGTAGTCTGTAGTGGACTTAATTACCATCTTGGACTTTTCTGCTTGTTGCTTAAGTCAGGGCACTTGCTCTCAGCAGAAAACTGCAATATCCACTGATCACTGAGAGCTCTTTGAAACATGACCCATTTAATCCCATAGACTATTCAATGAAGGTCTGTATAAAATTTGAAGCTAGCAGAATAATACTAAACCTTAAGTCCTTAACCCAGATTTTATCCACAGAATACATTTTTCATAACTGTGTTTTTAAAATGTTCTCTGCCTTTTATTTTGAGGTGGGTTTATTTCCTCCTGTGTGGGTTAGTTACCCAGTTGTGTCTGACTCTTTGTGACTCCATGGATTGGAGCCCACCAGGCTCCTCTGTTTATGGAATCCTCCAGGCAAGAACACTAGAGTGGTTAGCTGTTCCCTTCTCCAGGGGATCTTTCCAACCCAGAGATTAAACCCTGGTCTCCTGTGTTGCAGGCAGATTCTTTACCATCTGAGCCACCAGGGAACCCTCTTATTTCAACTGGGTGCAATCTTTGTTCTGTTGCCTCTGTCTTGGTTAAGTTTCTCTGTGAGAGAATTAAACTTCCCTGAATCCTGATTTTGCATGAATACCTTAGGGATAACTTCCTTTTAAGAAAACAAAACATCAAGGATAACAACACTAGCCAACCGAAGATTTAACTTTAAGTCACACAGTGCAATCTGGAAGAACTTTAAGTCCTGGCATGACTGTCATGTCCCCTGAGTTAATGGGAGTGTCTTCAGTCATACGGCACTGTCTGTAGAACTAACTGGTCCACCCCTGCGGATGGATGCCAGAAGAGCAGGAAGAGAGTCAGTTCCCAAATCATCTTCTGTCCAAATTTGCCTTGACTATGCAGCTGCATGGGGCTTCCCAAGTGGCACTAGTGGTAAAGAACCCACCTGCCAATTCAGGAGACACAAGAGACACGTGTTTGATCCCTGGGCGAGCAAGATCCCCTGGAGGAGGGCATGGCAACCCCCTCCAGTATTCTTGTCCGGAGAATCCCCATGAAGAGTAGCCTGGTGGGATACAATCCACAGGGTCTCAAAGAGTTGGACACAGCTGAAGCGGCTAAGCACAGATGCACACACATTCAGCTGCACAGATTCTGCCTCACCCATCCATCCTGCTAAAGATGGCAGAAATATTCTGGGGGAAATGGCATGTCCAGGTGCATCCGTCAGGGGCCAGACAGGCAAAGGGCATGCATGGCAGTCCTCCAACAGAAGGAATTTCACATGAGAGCTAGCTATAAAGTTGTTGGAAAAGTGAAGGAGTAGATGATAAGGTAACCTATAAATCAGCAGCCAGAGGAACTCTCTAGGAGGCCTAGGACTGAAGGGTCAAAGAGAGAAATGATGTTCCCAGTGCCAAGAGCTGCCCAGGACTATACTGGGCCAGGAGAAGTGGCCCAAGGTCAGCCCCACCCCCCCACTGAAGGCAGAAGCCATCACTTTGGGTTCCCAGGTGGCACTGGATGCCCTGCTCCAAGCTGCCTAACCAGCCAAAATTTTATGGCTCGTAGAATTGCTGGATCCCCTTTCTAAACAGAGCCCCTAGTTCTGCTTCAGTGACCTCCCACGGCAATCAACTGCAGAGCAGATAAAGAAGCATTTCCTTTTAATGGCTGGGAACTCACTGGCCATAAATTTCCCCAAGTGCCCACAGGTCTATGCATTGCTGTCAGGGAAAGTCAGGGGAGTAAGCAGTTTTCACTACCCTCCTTGCACTTTTTTCTTCCTTTTCCTTCCTGAGGTAAAATGATCCCCTAATTGAGCAAACCTTTAACAGGAGGAGACCCCTCCCATTTCTCCAGAGTGGATCAAGACCCCTCTTGATTCCTCTTCAATCCTACACACCCTTCCTTTCCTTTCAGAAGCATCAGTGGACTGTGGAAATGACATTTCAGCCTGATTCTTAACACCACCGCTCTAATCCTCGCCTGTCCACGAACACCAGTGAGTGTGAGGAATGCTGATGCAGTAACCAAGATGCCCAGAGCCCCTTTCAGAATCAGGGTCATTGTCAGCGAAGAGCCCCTCCTTTCACCACAATGTTATGGTTTCTGGAAGTTGACACACTGCCCTCTACTGGCCAAACAGAGCAGCAGCGGGAAAAGAAGCAGTTCCCCAGACGAGGGATGACAAATACCTGGTCCTTTCCTGGCATTCCTAGAACGGAGCTGTGAGCTGGATGTTACTATCCTCACTTTGCAGAGATGTTTAACAACTTGGCCTAACTCTCAGAGTGATTTAGGAAGCAAAGTTGGGATTAGAATCAGATCTGAGTCACTACAAAATCCACATTATTTTCACCGTATAGCATCGATTCCAATTTTCCTTGTGAAGAGCCTCATACAATGCAAAATATGCTGCAGAGAAAATCTTCCCACGTGTGCATTCAAGCCTTCTGGTGGTGACATGGTATGCTGGAAGAGTTGCAAGCTTTAGCAAATGAAAATACAGGACACTCAGTAACATGCGAATTTCAGACAAATGACGATTTTTGTTTTGTTTTTACTATAAGTGTGTCCCAAATACTACACAAGACATACTTCTTTTTTAAACAAGACATACTTATTTTGCTAAAACTGTCATCTACCACAGACTGCAATCTGGGTGGTCATCCTGTATTTTTCGTGGCAACCCTAAATGTAGTCCATCTATATCTTGATGCCTAGAGCTTCCAGCTTCACTTTGCCGTGACAAACTGAAAATGTCATCAAGGAAAAAACAATCCATCTCTCCTCTGCTTCACCGCCGGTCTCCACTCCCAGGAGACTGGAACTTCTCCTCAGCCAAGAGGGAAACCTCTACATATGACCATTGAAGACTGACATTCCCTGATGTGCCCGGTGGAGATTTGTAAACCAACTTAATCAGGATGTCATAGATAAATGCATATATACATACACACCATGTATATATGATACTATATATATACACACACACACACACACATATACACACAAGCAATAGAAAGTATTCATTTCGCTGTATGTCTCTATGAGTTTGATGAATGTATGTGTACAGCTATATAACCATCACCCAAGTCAAGATACAGACGGTTTTCATCACCCCAGAAGGTTACCTCATATCCTTTGCAGTTGATCCCCACTCCCCAGTCAGCCCCAGGAAACCACCAGCTCACTTTTTTCACTATAGGTTACGTTTGCTTTTCCTAGGAGTCCATAGAATGGACTTAAAGGACTGTAGCATCTGTGCTCTTCAGCATCTGCCTTCTTTCGCTCAGCATAATGATTTGAGATCCAGCCCTATTGTTGCCTGTATCAATAGTTTATTCCAATTTATTGATAAGTCAATTCCATATACAGATTTACCGTCATTATGTATCCACTTGGGCTTCCCTGATAGCTCAGTTGGT